>NC_084947.1:6934758-7613185 GCF_949316205.1 Platichthys flesus
TCCCAAGTAATGTTCCTATAACAAGTTTAGTGGGAATCCATCAGGGAGCTTTTAAGTTATTTTGTTCAAACACACACAGAGATGAATGAAAGTGATGCCAAAAAGAAAAAGGAACAGGATGAATGGGTACCAGAAGAGATTTGGAATAATTAAATACTATGTATGTCCTTCCCTCTTGATTTGTGAACACATTTATGGTCAAACTCATGAAATATCAATGCACTCGGATGATTTCCTGAGTCGATCACGGCCCGAACATCTGGATAAAGAGCTTAAAACTCTTGAAACTTGCAAGACGACAAAGTCAATGTTACCAAACACACACGGCTGATATGTGAGATCTAGATTATCAAAGATTCAGGTTGGCTTCACCTCTCTGCTCGTTTCCAGCTGATCAAACAGAGAGAGGGTCGGATGTAGAAACAGCAGGTGCAAAGAGACATCGAGGAGGAACCATGAATCTGGACTAATGACTGGAAACAGAAGCTGCTGTGTGTGTGGGCGACTTTCAAAGCATCTTCAAACTCCGTTCTTCACTATATGACTCTGAGTCTGTGCTTCTGTGTTTGTCTGTCAGTTCTGCAGAGGCACAGATCCAGAGATCAGCCACTCGGGCAGCAGGCTCAGCTTCTTCCTCTCACTTCATACAAAGCTGCGGCCTTAACGGAAGCAACTCTGAAAAGGCCACAGCGGTCGTCTTCAACGCCAGGCTACACAGAGACACACACAGACACACAAACACACACAATACAGCTACACAAACATACAGGACAATCTCCAAATGAATCTGGTCCAGCAGCGGACACATCAATGCCAAACAGATTCAAGACACCACAACCCAAACACACAGAGAGGACGGGCAAGAAAGGAATTTAAAAATCCAAACTCAGCGTGAGAAGAATCACACATCTGACAGTCCAGCTTGTTCACACTTTAAAGTCTCAGACAAACAAGCTGGGTTAAGATTTGTGTGGGATCAGCTGACTGGTCCTTCGCTGAATGGATTTGTACCAGAAAACGTAGGCTGAGGCAGCACAGTTGTGCAACAGCTAGAGCAGCAAGAAGGTTGTGGGTTTAAATCCTATCTGGGTTTATGATAATTGGAGATTACATTTCTCTCAAAATTGGAGCGTGAAAAGTTGTTGGTCTCTTTATGTCGGCACGGCAATGCACTGGTGATCTGTCCAGGGTTTTATTTACGTACTTATTAGAAAATGTGGAAGAATGGGATATTTCTTCTTGTCTCTCTGTCACTGGGCCTCCTGCATGAAAATGTTAAAAGAATCGGACTAAATTAAATGTAAGTGAATTATATTCATTATAAATTTGAGCTAAATGCTCATATCAACATGATTCTACAGCTGACATCTACATGTGGAGGGTTTTATGTTCTAAACCTGTCTCCTTCTAATAAATTCCTGTACAGCTAAACCATGACAGGAAATATCATCATTTTATTTATTTGAAGACCAACGACGACAACATTTACAAACCTGCTGCTGCTCTGGTGGAAACCACAGATGAAGTGACTCTGGGTGTGAAACTCACACTCTGGTGTGACAGTTATGTGCTTGGGTCAACAACAAAAAACACGCTGTCGCCGAACACATTACATTTACTTTAGCGGTACAGAGCATTTCCACCATCTTAGATAAGTGTGTCAAAATTCTAGCATTTGCTAAATAACTAAACACAAAGCGTAGCTAAAGCTAAAGCTGGTCAAAGTATCATTAGTTTAGAAGATATTTGGTCATAATCCTCAGAAATTTACCCTGATGATGGTTAAAAGGTAACCATCCTACCCTAACCCATCATTTGTGGTAGTTGGAAAAGAAAAAATAATGTATATAAAAATATGTACATAACAAATCCTTTCCACTTCGATAGAAATAAGAACACCTGTATTCAGTTGCTTTCCACCCTTCCTCAGAACGGAGACATGATCGTGAGATCAATCATCACGTGGTATAAAATGGTTGGTTTAGAATCATGTGGAGTCTCTGCAGCAGCAGCAGCAGCCAGACGCCCTGTGATGCAGCAGTGAAGAGCAGTGACCTTTACAGACGACTTCTCTGCATCTCGCTGTCGTCCAGCTGGCACTTTCACACCATTAACCCTGACCGCTTCCTCCCCATCGCAAACAGTGAGTGAGGCAGACGAGGGTAAGAGGGAGAGAAGAGGGGTGATGGGAGGGGGTGAGGGTCGGAGGGCCTGACGGAGAGGGGGGTGTCAAAACAGCATAAATGGACCCAAAGTCTCTGGCCTCCCTCCTCCCTCCTCCCCCCTGTGTTTTCTCTCCTTGGAGATGCAGAGGCCTGCGTGAACTTGGCTCTTAAACATGCTAATCTGACAGCATGTAATTGCTCAGGCAACAATAAAATAGCTTCAGTGAAGGACACTTGGCGATCAGCGGCCAGCTTTAGCATCCGCCCACTCAGAGACGAGGGACACTGGTGGGAACACCACGGCTTCTCAACGTAGAGTGATACAAACGAGTCAGTTCAAGGTCTGTCGGACAAAAGGCAGAAGAAAGTTCGTTGAGAGGACGGAAGTTTTAGGTCGGTGTCGGAGATCTCTAATCTAAAAACACATCAACCAGCGACGGTGCTGCTCTGGTTCTCTCATTACAAAACACAGGAGCACTGAAGTTTATTTTTAGTTCACAGTCAGTTTTCAGCTGAATGCACCATTTACTGTTAGAGGAAATTATATAGATTTTTTAAATGAAACAATTTATATAAGACCTGTTTGGAAAGGTCTTAAATAAGGTTAACATATTCAGGAGGGTTGGATGAGCTTTGGGTCGAGTGATTTGGGGAGATGAACCAACTCTGTGTTAGTTTTGGTGTCTTCTTGGGATTTGATGACCCTTGATCCGTTTTCAGACACGAAATCTGGAAGATGTCGGGAAAATCCTAATTGGGAGAAGTTTTTCGCCCTTTCTCATCAGTAGAATGCAGCAGGAGATTTTCCGGCTCAGACACGTTCACAACAGGACCAGGCGAGGGGCGGAGCCTGGGTGGAGCAGCACGTGACGTATTAATTCCACTGCAGAAAGCACATTGATACTGTTTGCAGCACATCCACATGGCGCCGGCACTAATCGTTAAAACCTCCTGAATCCTGTTGACGCTCCACGTTGACGTCTTTATTGACATCTTCTATGTGTACGACAGCTCTTTTTCATCCGGAGATATTTGTCTTCTACCTGTTTTGTGTCCGTCACATGTTAGAAAATCCATCGACTCACTTCCTGCTCCGTTCTCACATGGTGTCATCAGACATTTCACTCAGAGGCTGGCAGGAGAAGTTCCATAAAGTTTCCAGAGAAGCTGACGCTGACATTTGTGTTGTCACATACTGCTCCTCTGGAAAAAATTGGGGAAATTGTCATGTAGTGTGATTTCATAGGTTGTTTTGCTTTTAACTGACCAACCAACCAATCTACTGCCCATCAGGGGTTTAATACAGTTTCTAAATCTAATCTTATCCTGCCTGCTCTGGACATTTGGAGCAAATCAAACAGTCTCTGTCAGAAGATTTAGTTTTTGTCTTTTCTTTACTTCTATTTCCTCTTCAATATGGATAATAAATGGTTTAAAGGCACAGATCTGACAAACTCATGGATGAGAACCATGAAGCCACAATCTCTAGATTTGTATCTGTATGCTTATTTGTCTATTTCTATTGGACTCTAATACTATTATTGTTTACCACTGGAGACTCATTGGTTGGCTTTCTTTGCTTTTCCAAACTTCAGCAAGAGAAAAGAGGGATTTAAAAAATGATCAACACTGTGTCAGCGTCTCAAAGTGTGGAATAAGATAATTTAAAACAATAGTTCCAGATTTTTGGGACAGACGTCTGCGAGGATTAAAACCCCTCTGGTGACTGGGCCCTGCTTTTGGCTGCAGCTTGAACCGAACTTTGCACCATAATGAGGATCAGTATTTCCCCCCAAGGAAATTAAACTATTTATTTCACAGCAAAACTTCAAGTTAAGAAGATCACAGACTTCTTGGGTCGGCCACTCACTCCTTCTGGTTTCTGTTCAGGAGATGGAGCCACAGGGGGCTCAAATCCCCACTTTCCACACCCCACCCATCCCCCCCGAGACGCGCCCATTCCTGCTCTGCAGCTGGTCCTCACCAGGAGCCGGTGACGGTCCCATCTGTGGCAGCGAGAGTGTGTTTAAAGAGTGAGAGGAGGAGTGAGTGTATCTGAAGTGAAGTTACACATGTGCTTTATAAGTCTGAATCAACATCTGCTCACTGCTGCAGCGAGAAATCCTGGAAAGTGAGGATGAAGACAACAAGATGTGATAAGGTGGAAAATATCAATCACCTTTAATTTGATCCCAATTTCTAAAAACAGTTTTTTAAGAGGTTGTTTACAAATACAAATTACTGTTAATCCCGACTATAAACTCCCCCAGTTCTATTAAACAATGGTATTAGACACTCAAACATGTCATCACCTGGAGAAGTGACTAGAGACTTCCTTTGTTTTACTCCTCATTTTACTCATTATTTTCTGAATTTACATTATTCACCTCTTTACACTGTTTTACTAATTATTGTACTTTTGTGACCTTCCAAGTGATTTTGTCTATGTTTTCATATGTCATACATTTAAATCATTGAATATTGAATTAACCAATCTAAGTGTATGTATTTCTGTGCTTTTTTATGTATGTGTCTTTATATGTTTTTAACATCAAACTGCCAGAAACAAGTAGAAGAAAACCTGCAAGGCTAAATCTGCCACATTTACATGTTGGACGCTTGTTAATTATTGTGCATTGTCCCTTGTGGATAAATACAAAATAAACAGATTCAGTGATAACTAAAGAGTGTCTCACTTTCCAATGAGCCATCAGATCTGCACTTATAAATAAGTCAGAAACAGTATGACAGCGTTGTAAAGGTTAATAATAAAGAGTTTTTCAAAACAGTCAACATTCATATCAGCTTGGACCTTGTGCTGAAACTGAACTATTGTTTCAAAGATCAAGAATGAACAGTTTTCATTCAAATCTTACCCTGACGTGAAGGAGAAGAGCTCAGGAAAACTGAAAATCACATGATTTGATCAAAGGCTCATAAACTAAGCACTCATGGACTTTATGGTGACACTTTTTGTTGTTACAAGGATCAAGGACAGATTACCCCAAATCTTAATCTGATGCTCAGAATTTTTTTTTCAGGTTATCATGTGAGACTCATATATAAACATCTAAACTACTTTCTGCAGCAACACTGGAAATACTGGAGTGTGCCGTCAATCCATGTGGTCCTAAAGGTCAGGACGTTCCTACAGTGCTATAGCTGTTAGTTTAGAGGTGCGACATCCTTTGATCCATCTGTGCATCACTACATCGAGGTGATACCATATCCAAGCTAACTGTCCATAAAACTGTGATTTTACTCTGTGATGAAAAATATCCCATGAATATCCTCCCACACACCGAGAATAATCACCACACAGGATTGTGGGTAGGGCAGATGGTGTCGTCCAGTCCCTCGTTTCAGAGAAGTGATGAAAACAGTATTAAAAAAAGACTGTTTCCTGGCAACAGAAAAATCACAGCGAATGAAGTCCCATGAAGTGATGGGACTTTGAAGAGGAGGAGGCAACTGGGAAAGAAGAAGAGGAGAGGAGAAGACACTGGGAACGTTGATTCAGGATTAATTATCAGTTCCCTCCTCCTCCTCCTCCTCTTCCTCCTCCAGAATATGAAATATTTTTTTCAAAGTGTCCAACAGGGTCAGATGCAGTGGAGTATGTGGGAGTGATGAACGTTTCACAGCCAGCAACAAAACCCACAAGGTGTAAAAACTGTGTAGTAATCTGAATACTGAGCGTGAGTGAACCACTCTATGTGGATGAAAATGAATTTGATGAGAGAAACGTTTGCTTTGACTGTAACGTTAGATCTTTTTTTCTGTTTCTGCACAAAATGCTGCAAACCACAACTCTACAAGAATCATGCTAATCCGGGTTCCCTGTAAATCTACTCATACGCTTGTGTGCCTGTGTGTTGGTGTGTGTGTGTGTGTGTGTGTGTGTGTGTGTGTGTGTGTGTGTGTGTGTGTGTGTGTGTGTGTGTGGTTTTGATGCATGTGACCACAATGGTTTCAGCCCCTGGATTTGGTCCAATAGCACATTTGTGTGAGAAATTACATTTGTAGTACCTGACCAGTTTCTATGTGGGAGGAGATGGACAACGTTCACAAAGGAGAGTAAATACTGGACCGATATGAAAATCTATATATATACATTATAATACTAATAAATGTTACTTCAACAAAATGCTTCATAAAGGGATGAAACCAAAATAAAACAGGTTAAACATTAAACTAAATGAAATAAAGAGGGCTAGTAATGATTTTTGTAAGCTTCTTATTGCCGTTTCCCCTTTTTTATTTAGGTTTATTGTAAAGCATGTTTTAATACCAGTGGTAAAAGTATTGCATTTGTTTTCAGGTACTAGTATTTACCTTATACATAAACTGATATATATTATTTAGAGCTACAAGGGTTGTAGACATTTAATCTATTGTTGTATTTAAATGTGTTGAATTATTAGCCGATCAAAATAATAGGAATCACTGAATCATTTAAGCAAACCCACATGCAACCACTTATCTGCTGTCACCAGACACCATGAACAGAGCAAGAGGAGGAGGAGGAGGAGGAGGAGGAGGAGGAGGAGGAGGAGGAGGAAGGCCCGGGGTCATCACTGAGCATCACCTCCCCTGAAGGCTCATGTGGCAGATACGTTTTTCTGCTGAACCTTCACTAGGAAGGATTCAACCAACAGCAGCGACTGAAATAATGCTGAAGTCGAGCTGATGTAACGTTGAGAATTAGATCAACTTGAGGAGAGATAACTGCCTATATTTGTGTCAGGAAGCGGAGGAGAGGAGGGATGGAGAGGAAGGAGAGAATGGAGGAAGATGGAGAGGAAGGAGAGGAGGGAGGAGAAGAGGGATGGAGAGGAAGGATGAGAGAGAGGAGAAGAGGGATAGAGAAGGAGAGAAGGAGAAGGATGAGAGGATGGAGGGAGAGGGAGAGGAAGGAGAGGAGGGATGAGAGGGAGTAGAGTATGGATGGAGAGGAGGGATGGGAGGGATGGAGAGGAAGGAGAGGATGGAGAGTAAAGAGAGAGAGTAAGGAGAGAATGGAGGAAGAGGGAGAGGAAGGAGAGGAGGGATGAGAGGGATGAGAGGGAGGAGAGGAGGGATGGAGAGGAAGGATGAGAGGATGGAGGGAGAGGGATGGAGAGGAAAGAGACGAGGGAGGGATGGAGAGGAAGGCGAGGAGGGAGGGGTGGAGAGGAGAAAGGGACGGATGGTGAGGAAAGGAGGGAGGGGTGGAGGCATGCTGATGCTGTGACGCCGGCCTGCTCCACATATGCGTCTAAAAATGAAACCTAACCTCCTCCTCCTCCTCCTCCTCCTCCTCCTGTCAGTGTGGAGACCAGAGCTCAGTCTGTGGTGGCATGGCTGCTCTCAGTAGCCTTCATGCATCTCTCACACAAAACATCGAACAAAAACACACGCGAATGCATCAGCTCAGAAGCGCAAACACCGCCGATGATGCTGCAGCAGACGCGACGCTGTGCGACGCTGATCTCAGACAGAACCTCACAATAAACACGTTCAATCCCCAGATCACAGAAAATGAGCACGTGAGCGTTTCTTACCTCCGCGTTGTCCTCTGTTGGCCACGATGGATGAGGAGGATGATAAAGAAGGAGAGGAGGAGGAGGAGGAGGCGCAGGTGCAGGGATGTGCAGCGACGCCCAGAGACACAGAAACATGAAGCGATCAATGCAACACAGATAAACACAGCATCATCTGCATCTTCTTCATCATCGTCTTCCTCACCTGTTTTCACCGGGATCCGGCTCTTGTACCTGATGTTGCTCGTCATGTTGTCCGCGCTCCTCCCCGGGTCGCACCGCTCACTGACAGCGGCCCCTCGCCTCCAGAGCCCGGACAAGGAGCAAGGGGGGGGGGGGGCTGAACCGACAGGGACCTCCCCCTCCTCCGCTCAGCCAATCACAGAGCAGAGTTTAACCACCAGCTGATGCTGTCACAGGACGCCATGAGGGATGGGGGGTGGGGGGGTCAACAGCAGCCCCACTGACTGTCTGTCTGTCTTCATCTTATTATCCAAGGGTTAGACGGACGTGTGGAAGGACAGAGGTTTTTCCCAAATCATAAAGTATGAACATCAGTCACATGTTTGACTCAAAATCATCTGATTCTACTAATGAATCTAATAAATCTGTTGGATTATGACACACACATTCACCACTTAGCCTTATCCCGCTCAAGTTTCACTTTGTCCCTTTCTGTGTGGGTTTGTGTGTTTGTTTGTACACAAGATGATGCAGAACCTACAGGAAGGATTATCACACAACTTGGTGGATGTGGGTCAGGGAACTTTTTACTAATTCCCCACATACCAAAGCGTATTCCGGGGACTCCTATTGATGAGTGTGTGCATTTCGGTGCAGTCGGGTTGAATTTAAGGGGACTTTTGTGTAGAGGTATGCGCTCTAGTGAGTCGTTTTGTGGGGTTTCTACTTTTCTAGTTTTTCCACAAAGCCGGTGCAGCATTTCAAGGGACTGTGCGCCCCGCCCAAAGAAACACATGACACCTAACCACTATTTAAGCATCAAAATTATAAGCAAAGTGCAAACTGTAATGGCAAAGCAGTCCAGGCACATTAAAGTTACACGTTTTGACTTAAAGCAAACATGTAAATTGTGATTTTGGGAGAAAGTTAGTGGCGTGGGGCCTCGGTGATATGTCATCAACCATGGTGTTGCTACAGTAATGAGCAGATCTCTCAAAGTAGTCGTTGCTTTTTGAAAAGCTTTGTAATAAAACCCTGATGCTGAGATGATATTTTGTTGATTTCATCGCTCAACACGAGAGAACATGAATAAAAACATCTTGAATTTCTCTTCAAATGAATTGTGTTAATTTCGCCGAGCTATAAGTTTACACACACTAAAAATCCTTGCCACAGAAATACATGTAAACAGCTAATTGATAAGTATCTATCTCTAAATGTCAAGATAAAAACATCCGAAACAAATACATCGGATGAGCTGAAGTAAATGAACCACAAGTCACTATGTCCTATTTACTGCAATGAAGATCCTGGTCCAGTTTCTATTGTACATTCAAAATTGAATTGAAAATAACTGACAGTACCTGAAGCTTTTTTTCTCTAAACAAATTTTTATTTCAGAGAGAAATCTAAAAAATGTTGACATTAAAAAAACAAGACTTTACTGACATTTGATTAAGAAATGATAGTTGTGTTTTGTCTATGTGATTACAACAGACAAATATGCATGAGAGCAAAAGACAGAAACAAAACAAGCATGCTGGTGGAACGTCAACGACAGTCTGATGGCATCGCTGAAGAAAAGTCAGAAGGCTGGAGGGAGTCTACACGAAGAGCAGTTACATATTATAGTAGTGGATATTTAAATGGGAGAAGCTCCACACAGTATGATTAAGAACTGCCCATGTAGCGTACAAATGTTACTAAACCAAATACACAATAAACCACTGGACTTGTTTGATTAGTTTTAAGTCTGTGGTTTGGCACCGGCGTTAAGATCATGCAGCTGTTGATGATAAATAAAATAAGATATTAACAACATGGCACTTTTAATTTAATTATGCACGATCCTACAGGATGCTGGTTTCTCTGTGTAACGGAGTGTAAATGAGTTTAACAGCTTTTCAAACTAAAAGACAAACATTCACCTCAAATTGAATGCATCTAAAAAAAATAAAGGTTTCCAATCTAGGGCAACTACAGGCAAATATTTTGCCCAGAAACCCGGACACTAGAGGATTCCTCGTTCTGAACATGGACAGTTCACCTCGGTCACAACCACGCTAACATTTCACTGTGGTGATAGTTAAAGGCTTCGGGTGATGAGACTGAAGCCAACACGTTCGGAAAGTTTGAAACCGTTCAAAGATGAAGAAGATTCTCAGAGAGTCACAAACCAATAAAAAGCATTATAAGTAAATAGTTTTCTCACTTTTAAGTAAATAAATGTTCAAACTAGTCTTATAGTGAAAGCAAAATACTGGAAAATGTGTCAACTGAGACTTCGACATGAACAAATTGCAGGATTATCGCAAATATGTTTGTAAACAGTCTGTTGTCCCTGGAAGCTCTGTGGATCATGATTAAGATCAACAACTAAATGATGAATAAATGTCAATGTTGTCAAGTAATCAAATATTATTAATGTCGTACTTTTGAAAAAGTGAGTCTTGGGTTTTTGAAAACAAATTACAAATAGAAAAAACAAGGTGAGCCTGTGAACACCTGATGGATGTGTTGAGGGAAGATGATGACGATGGGGCGTGCAGATGAAGATGATGTGATCGTGGGCTCCTGGTGGGTCGGCAGGGGGCAACAGGCAGTGATGGATTCAGAGGAGGACTGTGTGTGTGTGTGTGTGTGTGTGTGTGTGTGTGTGTGTGTGTGTGTGTGTGTGTGTGTGTTTATTAAGATCACTGTGCTTTCTTCTCTTCTCCTGTCAATCTTTTCACTCGTCAGATTTCATCTTCATCTGCGCCTGCATCTGAGTGATCATCTCCTGCATGCGTCTCAGCTGCGAGAAAGAAGAAGAACAAGGTTCCGTGTTTAGTTCTTCCCTCAGTGTTTTGTTTGCCCTAATAGCTGATGAGTAATGAGAACTAAAACCAGCTGGAAACAGCTCAGCTCAGTAAACTTTATATGTGGTGACAATACAGAAGTGGGACGATCGTTCCAGGCGGCTGGGAATGGACTTGTTTCATGTCTCTAATAAACAGAAGATCTCTCAGAATACAAACATAATCAGGATTAATCAGTTCATGAAGCCAACTCAGCGCTAATAAAGTCATATTATCTGACTTATTTCATTTATATGATATTTATATATTGATTTGCATTCATTTATATTTTCATAACTCTGCATATCATTTACATAAGACAGACTTAACAGGAATTAACTGAACAGGAGGCTTTTATATTTATCAAATTAATAAACACTAAAGTTGCTCTCTATGATGTCTACTGCCATCTTGTGGCTCCAGATAGAAATGCACACGGGTCACTATAGGTACTTATACTGAATAAAACTATTTACCCTTTTTTCACATGGTTTTACGTGTTT
Source organism: Platichthys flesus (assembly GCF_949316205.1). Lineage (NCBI taxonomy): Eukaryota > Metazoa > Chordata > Actinopteri > Pleuronectiformes > Pleuronectidae > Platichthys > Platichthys flesus. The sequence continues at coordinate 6,945,969 of NC_084947.1, forward strand.
GGATGAGCATTTATAATCTTAATGGATGGAAAAATGTATGAATATTCATTTAAAACCACTGAAATGTTTTTTTAGACTCTAGTCCATAATTTTTTATTTATCAAAGATTTTTAACATCTGACCAGGAAGTAGCAGCTGAAAATTTGCCTCTTCAGCAATTCTGGCCGTTTGATTATTAATGTGCAGAGTTCTTGTTAAATGAATAAATATTTACAGAGTTTTATTTTGTCTGTGATTTTCATGTAAACAGAAAGACAGATTCAACACAATTACAGTTTCAGCTGTTCTGCTGTGAACTGATACTGAACAATTTGTATTTTCCCTTTCATTAATTATTTCCTTTGCAGGAAATCATTTGTAACCTAGGGACTTTCAGAATAAAACGTGACGTCATTGTGCGCAGGTCTAAGTGGCATTGATATTTCCTGCTACTCAAAACCTTGATAATAACAAATGGCCCACTGTCTCTGCAGCTTTGTGTTTTGGGATTCTCACATTACTGAGGTCATTCCCACCATAAAAACTGGGCCAGGACATCCAGGCAGGAAGTGATGGCATTTCCTGCCTGGGCACAGTGTTTACAAACAGCTCCTCCGCACCCTGCCCACACACTAAGGTGAAGTGCAACAGCAACACAAACAGGGCAATCAAAAGCAATCAGGAAGCTGGTTATTGCCCAATGACGTGCAGGGTCCATGACCCAACAGGAAAGCGATGCATATGGATGATAGTGCAGTGAAAGAGACCATAAGCAATCTGAAGAATTTGAGTGTTGCCTGGTTTGACCTTAATGTTTTTAGATGCATTGAATAGAGACAAAAATGCAAAAGCAAAAAAGGGCCACAAGTTGAATAAATGCTTTTATCGTCATATCCCATAATTTAACTATTTGAGATATTTTAGCTGTGAAAACCTACATGTAGATGATGTTTATTATGATTTTGCTTGTAAAAAAACTTTTATCTGATTACTTTCAATTGCAGAGGTGTACATTTGCTCTGTGTAAATCCATGACTTTTATGAAAACCTGCACAGATGTGTGTTTCAGAGACATCAGCTATAGGAGCAGCTTTTAAGTCTCTTTGGGTTGATTCTGATATTTCAGTAAATGAACAGAAACCAATAAAAAGGTATAGAAAGGTAAATAAATTATTTTATTCTAAATGACAGAGCGCGGCTCACTCTGTTAAGCATGTACTATCTAGTAAGACTGAGTTGTTAAAACAGCAGCCTGGTCAAATCCAGCACAGGTTGGAACTTTGCTATTTCATTCCCAGTCTACGTCCCTTTCTTTCCCCTTTTCTATCCACTGTTGCCATCATAATAAGGTAAAATGCCAGGAAAAAATTACTTAAAATAATTACAGTGGCTCTTGCATGAATTGGGAATCGATCGAGATGTAAGTGGTTTTTGGTCTTGCGCAGAACAATTGGAGGATTGTTAATAGGGACCAATAACTCATTTAACATGCTAAGGGCAAGTGAGAACCTCAATAATACCAAGTTTAAAAAATCCAAACCTTTCATTTTATATGTTTTAAACCTCCGTTTTTGCAGCTTTTCAAAAATTGAGATGAGGTGTGTGGGGGTTCTTACCTCGGCCTCTTTCTGTAGCAGGATCTGGTCCTTATCCATCACCTCCTCATCCGCATCCCTGCAGCAAAAAACATGAAATATTATTAACTTTGCTTAAAATCGTGATCAGATCATCTGCTGTTTCCCTGATATAGATTCACATCTCACCTGCCCGTTCTCTTCAGCCTCTCGGAGCGGAAGTTCTCGTAGTGCAGATCCTGAGTCACCTCCTGCAGGTCCTGCATGTGGGTCCTGCAACACACAGACACGCAATCCCATCCTCACACACTAGAAGGCAGTATAGATCTGTTTCTCCAGCTAACCTTTACAACCTGTTTAATGAGACATTCAGATTACTCACACAAGCATGGTGCGTAGTTTGAGGAAGTCATTGTGCTCAGGGTTCTCCACTTCAACCACTCCCCAGGGATAGAGACGACCACGGATCTTCTTCCCCTTCACCTCAATCAGCTGATTGGAGCCGATCACAGCAAAGGGAATGCTCGCCTGGAGAAGGAAGATAAAGGTCAAAGGATCCCCAGTGAGAAACAAAGTCAGATGGAAAGAGATTTGGAAAACAAAGGGGTCAGAGAACAGACAGAAACACATATAGAGAAAAGGGAAGGTTTCAGAAAGGAAGAAAGGATGAATGGGGTGAGAATCGTATCCATCACTACACCAGAAAAGATGTCTTATGTAGCCCATGAGCAGCTGACATCAGCTGTGTGCCCCTCCCTCACCTTCAGGACTCTTGTCTGCTCCTTGAACTCCTCGTCCTCGTCGGAGTCTGCGTCAGGCAGCTGATAGATTCTGATCCCGTGCTCGGCGATCTCATCCAGGATCTGAGAAATGGAAACAAGGGAAACATGAAGGGTAATCACAGACTCCAGGACATGTCCTACTGAACGAGGGAAACACGGGTCCTGAACCCTGCAGAGGTGCCTCTGCAGATACTAACACAGATCGTGTTGTCTAGAAACAAACGATCAGTAAACCAGTTAACCTAAAAGCAGTAAAACACTGTCACTACTAAGGGCTATTGTCCTTCTAAAACTCTTCTTCAGAAATCTCTGTTTTGAACTTTTAATCCTGTGTATGGTAGATGCTCATAAAGTTTTTAATTTTATGCCTTTGAACGATAGCAAAAATTGAGAGACAAAAATATGTTGGAGAGAGATGAGGATTGAGATGTAGTAAATCTTCTGGCCGGCTGGGAATCAAACCAGGAACTGTGGTCCGACCATGTGGCGTGCACTCTAACAGCTATCATGTGGGCCCCTGTATTCCGTTTTCATAAAGTTCTTTATCCACTATGTGCATCTGATTTATTTCCAGCATGTCAGAGACGTCTGTAAGTTATATAAATACTGTGTATATTCGTAAAAATGGGTGCATTCGCTGTAACCTGTGTCACACGGACAAAATGACAGCTGCCGCTCTGACCCATAAACAGAAAGTAAGATTGCCCAACAGACTAATGGCAGGGTGTGAGTGAGTACCTGTTGTTGCAGCAACACGTTTAATTAAAGCACCCCACGGAGGAAAGAGGGGTGAGACAGAGAAGGTTAGACAGGAGAAAAATAATAACGGCCTGTGTGTGAGTGTGTGTAGGTGTGTGAGTGTGTGTGTAGGTGTGTGTGTAAGTGTGTGTGTAGGTGTGTGTATATGTTCTGAAATAGTTCTAAAACAGTCAGAAGCAGAGTTCTCACCCTGCTTCCCTCGCAGGCCGACCGGTGAAGAAACAAGTTAAAACAAAGGAGCTTTCTTCGCTGCGACCCTCAGGGACAGATGTCAGTATTTATTATTCTAAACATCAAAGCTGCATTTTTCTTTTGTGTTCTCCAGAGCAGACTTTTTAAATCCACAATGAAGTCTTAGGTAATGCAGCCCAAAAATGTCAAATGTTGTTTTCCTGACTTTTTGGGTTCTTTCATGTACTGTAGTACATAATAGGACAGTGTTGAGTCAGCCAGGAGCCTGGGAAGTGAGCGCAGGTTTTCCTACAGTGCGCAGCTCCTGCTTGAGCCCTTGTTATGGCTTCTGCTTGTTTTCTCAGTGAGCTCTGTGCGAAGTGTGTGTGAGATAGTGTGTCTGCCGTGGAGGGTCGGGTATTGTTGTGGGGCAGGTCTGAAAACAAACAGGCTTCGCAGGACTAACAGGAGAGCGTGACATAAGACCAGAGCCTCTTTTTCCTTCTTTTGCTCAAACACAATTTACAGATCCCTCTAACATGGGGGCTGGATAAACATCACTGTTGCGGGGCAGAGCCCGGAGAATTTTGGGAAGTTGTATGAAAATAAACACATGAGATACAATGGCAGGAAAAAACTAAACAAACAACAAATCCAGTCGCACATGAAGATAAGACACATAAATTCAGATAAAATGCAATGAAACAGGAAAAACCTAAACGGAAGGTCACTGATAAATCAGTTAAATGAACAACTAACTGGATTGGCCCTCAGCAGAGCGGATACCACAGGGAAGGCCCAAAGTCCCCTAAGAACTGATGAAGCCCCAAAATTGCACACAGACATCATACATGTCAGTTCTCTTAATGTGCCTGATTGTCTCTCATTACGATTGTTGTTTATAAATCTGTTAAGTAGATTTTGAGTAGTTCTGCTGACAAACAACCGTCAATCAAGAGATAAACGGACAAGTTTGAAAATATAACCTTGTCAGCGTAGGTAACTGAGAGAGCAGTAACATATTTCACATTCAAATTAAACATCCATAAACATCCTCTGGTCATTGCACAGATATGAGTCTGTCTGCCATCATCTGTTTCCAGACCTAACTAAGCCAAAAGCTTCAAAATGGCTGTTTACCTGAAGTACTCCGTTCGGTAACGTGTGCTTAGTACGGCCTGACACCTATAATCAAGACCTCTCAGGGATCATCCCATGTCAAAATCACTGCCTGCTTCAAATCCCTGTTGTCTCCTTCTGATTTACTGTACACAATGTAAGCCTCAATCCCTAATGTAGCACTGGCCTCTCCTCCTCCTTGTAGTTGTGTGTTTTTGTTGGCACAGAGATGCTGCCAGTGGGAGCCATTTTGACTTTATGACCATCCTGTCGGGCTATAATACCTCCCCCCTACCCCCGCCCCTCCCTGTGCTGTTATGGTTGGCCGTGCAGGGTCCACTCAGGGCTGTCAGGGCGGCGGACAAACAATGCCACACAACACTCGGCCTCAGTATTAATTAGAAAAGGAAGCCCGCGATTTATCGGCTTATGTTTCTGGCTCACATCATCTGGTTTGAAACATTGTTTGTGGAAATGTTTCGTCATGTTGGCCAGTTACGGTGAGTGTGAGACTGGAGGCTGACGCTGTCCACTCAGAAAATGGGTCAGGAGTGAGATCAGGTGAATCATGTAAGACGTGTGATTCCAGTGAAAAGTCCGACTGATTCTGTTCCAGGAATAGCTGTATTAAACATACCGTGGTGGTTATGTGCAGCCCAAACATAGAATACATGTGGTTCTATACATAGATCTAATTACAGATGGTGAAGTCATGGGGGACATGGCTAAGCAGATCTTCTCTAGAGTTGCACCATAACCTCAAATCACAATGTAGTGGGTAGCAAACCCATCATTACAGGGATCAACCATTTCATCGCGTCAACCTGCAGAGAGAATAATATTTTCAGGATTTGTTCATTCTCACAAGCGAACCCACAAAAATATGAATGACTCAAACACCTGCTAAGCACCAAGAACTTAATTTTGGACAAACAACATCGCAAGAAAACAAATAGAAAAAAGCATAGGGACAAAAGGAGGGGATTGTGGTGAACACGTGCACAAACACACACACACTCGCAATTACACATTGACAGCTGAGGGCAGAGCTGACCAAAACTGCAACCGCGAACAATAGTTGGAAGTAGAAACATGTAGCAGAACAGTCATAGGAAATCAACAATGGAGAGTGAGAGAGAAAAAAACAATCTACAAAACAAAACAATCCAACTGCACCTAATCAACTCCGATTGAGAAGAGCAGGAATGTAGGGGGTCGCAGGGGGACGCAGGGAGAAGCATGGTTCGCAGGGGGACGCAGGGGGAAGCAGCGGGATGCAGGGAGACGCATGGGGACGCAGGGAGACGCAGGGAGACGCAGGGGGTCGCAGGGGGAAGCAGCGGGATGCAGGGAGACGCAGGGGGACGCAGGGAGACGCAGGGAGACGCAGGGGGACGCAGGGAGACGCAGAGGGACGCAGGGGGACGCAGGGAGACGCAGAGGGACGCAGGGGGACGCAGGGAGACGCAGGGGGACGCAGGGAGACGCAGGGGGACGCAGGGGGACGCAGGGAGACTCAGGGAGACGCAGGGAGACGCAGGGGGACGCAGGGGGAAGCAGCGGGATGCAGGGAGACGCAGGGGGACGCAGGGAGACGCAGGGAGACACAGGGGGACGCAGGGAGACGCAGAGGGACGCAGGGGGACGCAGGGAGACGCAGAGGGACGCAGGGGGACGCAGGGAGACGCAGGGGGACGCAGGGGGACGCAGGGAGACGCAGAGGGACGCAGGGGGACGCAGGGAGACTCAGGGAGACGCAGAGGGACGCAGGGGGACGCAGGGAGACGCAGGGGGACGCAGGGAGACGCAGAGGGACGCAGGGGGACGCAGGGGGACGCAGGGAGACTCAGGGAGACGCAGGGAGACGCAGGGGGACCAGAGCAGCGGCACTTTTACGTAACATTTATGTAACCTCACTGCTGCCTGCCAGCTTCTGCAGAGCGCCCAGGGGACTGCAAAGGTGCATCGCTGCAATTAGAAGTAGTAATTCTGATAAGCTTTCAGTCAGTTTGAAACCTTGTTCCATACTGAGAAAACACCTTCAGGGGCAGGGGCCCTCTTTTTCCAAGACTGCAGAGTTTATTATTAAAGGAAAATGGACCACGGTGAGCATTAAGTCCTTTTCCTGAGCGCTCTCTGTCCTTTTATAAGGTTCCTGTAGGTCAAACTGTGTCTCCAATCCAGTGGATAAAAAGTGCTTAGTCTGTCCTCTTTCATGTCCTTACTTTAATGCAGTATGTTCTTCAGTAGAAAGAGCTAAAATGAGATGTGATGCAACCACAAATTTTAAGGAGCTGCTATTGGTCCATGTGATCAATAGCGTCACACTTCCTAAAATAAGAAAAATAATCTGTAAAAGAACACAACACAGGTTACTGTATGGATTCCCCACAATGTTGTATTCAAAAGATCACCTAAGGCCCTCATAATAAAAATTATACTTTATCTGTAGGTCAATACTGTAGTGCCAAGCCAATAAACTCTGTGAAATATGAGTTCTGAACAAGCAGAAACATGGCCTCACATCCCCCATGAAATCCAACCCCTTCTGAAGAGAGATATATCATCCTCTCCCCTTGTAAATCCAGCTCCTGAATGGCAGAAAGCATTTTAAGATTCCAGTGCAGGCTGCTTTCTTTCACTCTCACAGTTTGAAACGATTGGAAAGTTGCTCCACCATCTTCTATCAACAAAACATTTAAATGCAATGATTAAAAGAGAGTATTAAACCAGGCATCTGCCAACAAATACATTTACTCTCAGGGTTTCTGAGCTGTCTGTTGCTCTATAAATACTTCAATTAACTCAATTACAAGATTACAAGACAGAAAGCTGAATAGAAAGATTTCAAATCGTGAAAAATGTTAAGTGCTGATGATAAGACACATGAAAAGAAAAGCTTCTCTCTTGCTTCTCCCTTTTTGTACTAACTCCTGCCTGCAGGGAGTCTGATGTGGTCAGAGAGCCTCAGCAATACCTAATGTAAGGGGGTTGGCGGGATTTACACCTCCTACACGATCGAACACACAAACACACACACTCAGTCTCAGATGCTTGGTGGATTGGTACCATCTGGTGCCAGGAGAAGAAAAAAGTGTTGAGTGTGCAGAGTTTTGTTGCTTCAGGACAATGGAGAGGTCAAAAATATGCTCGCACTTTCAGCCACTGTGCCACAGAGTCTACAGAGCGACTCCCTCTGGCTGCTCAGATCCAATCTTCTACCAAAAGAACCAATACACATAAGCGGCACAGGGAAAAACAATAATTTTTCTGTTTAGAGGATTAAAGATACTAGGATGCACGTACTGGAATTCCAGGTCTATCTGCCAGTGGACGATCCTGACTGGAACAGCAGAGGAAGTTGCCCAACCATAGCAACGAGAAGGCATCATATGAGTAACGCTGATCAACACACTCGCAGGCCCATACGAACACACACCCACACTGCTATTGTCTCGGCTAAGTATTAGAACAGTTGAGACCACCCACATCTCCCTCTGATCAAAAAGCATGGAGAGGAACAATCGAGCCATTCATGTAATCTCGTGTTTAAGTACGATTTAGAAGGGGACAGTGTGAGTTTAAGATTTTTTCATCCAAACACACCACGTTCTGTGACTTGAGCTGGCAATCAAAAGGGTCTCAACTGTAAACCCAGCAGCTAAAAGTGACTCATTAGCAGCGAGGCAAAAGTCCAGAAACCATAGCTACAGGTCGGTCTCCAAACAAGGACCCCCCACCCCCCAGTGTATTGGAAGCCGATGATTGTGTGTAATAGAACTTCTTGTCCTATGAGGCAAAAATGGATATTTGTTGTTTTAAAATCTGCAGAGACGTGGAGCATGCCCTGGCACAATGACTGCTGGAGGCCAGAAAAATAAATATGTCCGCGTGTTTGAAACACAGGCAGGAAAAGCAGAGGCCGACCAGGGACTCATTTACATTACAAACAAACACACACAGGAGCAGTGAGGGAGAACGGAGGTAATGACCGTCGACACCTTTACTCATTGGGCACCAGTGGAGACATGTACAAAGAAAAAATGAATATCAAGCTCACATATCATTAATCTGTCGCCTCTACCTGCCTTATCATTTCCTGTCCTTGCCCAACAGATCCCACCCTCTGTTTACCCTCCTTGTTAAAACTGCTTCGCTTTCTGTTAATTCCATTTAAGAAACCCTGGTGACAATACTGGCCAGATCGAGCAGTCCAGTACATGGATAATGTGTCCCAGTGGGGTCGTAGAGAGCTGGTTCACACAGCGGGAATGTGGCGGAGCGGCTGGGGGAGACAACAGCCAGTCAGACAATGAGGGGAAAACATGACAGGGCCTCGGCCAGGGGTGAAATATGGCCGCTGAGGAGACAAACAGAGGGGGACGTATGGGGCTGTGGATGGGAGACGTTGAGAAGAGATGGATGCGGAAAAGACATGAAAGAAGGGAGAAGAGAGTTAGAAGATGAGGGAAGCAACGAGAGATGTGGGGAGGAGGTTCAGACGGAACACAGAAGGGAGTGGAGGGAAGAAAGGGGTCTGGACTATTGTCTGCTGCGAGAACAGAGGAGGAGCTGGGTTTTCCAGCCCTTACTGACCTTTGGCTTAAAAGACCAGCCTGCAAACTTTTCATCAAAATGAATGCTTTAAATGCAGCTGTTCTACTGCTGATCATTTAAAAAACCTCACGGCAGGGTTTCAGATATTTGAAAATGCTATTTCTCACTTCTAGGCTGTGGCTATTTGTTTTTGATGCATTTCACAGGCATGAGAAAAATTTACATGGGTTAACTAAGTTGTAGTAAAGAAATCTCACATCTGAAAATTAACCCAAACCAAAAGATGTGATTTGATTTGATGGTTTTAGTTACAGAATTACTTGATTAAACAAATCTTTAGTTCAGACAACAGCAATAATGTTTACCTGCTTCCATTGGGGTTCTAGTATAAACCAGCTGCATATTGTCATCTATGTTCAAACTGAGATACAAAACAAAAATCTAAAGCAATTTGAGACTAAAGCCTCACAGGATATGACTGAAAGGTCCCAGACTGAGAGGATCAGCCCTTCAATATACCCTCCTCGGGGCATTTAATGAGCCGGTGACTACAGAGACCCCGGTGAAGGAAATTGGCATTAGGGAAAATTAAAAAAGAGGACACTAAGAGGCAGAGGAAGAAAGTAAGAGGTAGCTGGGTGAGGGGCTGCCAGCAGAGGAAGGTCTGGGGGAGTAAGAAAGCAGAACTAAGGGGATGAAGGCTGAACGGTGTCCTGTAGAGCCTGAGCCATACGAGACAGCAGGTTCTATCTAGGTAGTGGAACAGCCTTCACACTAGTGCAGGAAACTTTTATTGTTCTGTAAAAGCTGTTCCCACTTAATAATAAGACAAAACACTGGACGAGCCCTGAGGGGAAGGGGGACTTATTTACTGGGCGACAAATGTCTTAAAACGGTGAGAAAGTAACCTACAAAAAACAAACTGTTGAATACTATGGGTCGTACACAGGGGGATATCAATCATGCTTCCTGGCAGGTTCTTGGCTGCTCTGACCTCAAAGGAAGGCCTGGTGCCTCAGTGCACTGTACGAGACTGTATGGCAGGAATCAGGCACGTACACCTAAGAGCCACTTCAGTTAATCTGATCGAACCAACGAATACTAAAGACAGATTTGTTCTCCTGAGGGACACTTAGAAAGACGAATGGGGTTGTAACTATGTTAACGTGCAAAAAGAAACAACAGAGATAAATCAATTCTGAATGTACCTGAATAGTAAAGTCAATATTTGAATGTCACACCACATTTTAAGGGTAAGCTCTCGGAGTAAGACACAATATAGTGAGTCAACACATCAGCAGAAACCTGTTTACAATGAAGATGCTTGGAGGCTGTAACTGTGTCCCTATGTGAACTTTCTGTTCAAGTGTGATAAACAACTGCTTTGTCCTTTATAATAGGGACACACGTATATACAAAGTTTCTCTCCTATCTGTACTAGATTACTGATAAAAACTAAGAATATCCATAAATAAATTGTATGGTATTTGAAATGTACCTACAGACATGTTAATCTCCACTGAGGTTCCATATGCAGGATACTTACTTTAACAAATTGAGATAGAGATAAAAGTTTTGTGTGCCAAGAATGTGACTGAGAAAGCAATTGCAGAAATAACATACACTCCTGAGGGGACAGTGCCATTCCTAAATGTGGGGGCAGAATGCTCAATTAACCCTCTGAATTTCCTGACAATAATTGTTTGTCCAGGAAATCATTAAATACAGTCAAACTAAATTCAAACAAGTCTTTGAATGTGCATCAGAACTTCTAAAATTTCAAAAAGTAGCTCAGAAATAATCATGTCTTCTTCCCTTAGAGAATTTTATGGAAAATGTATGTGTATATGTGTGTGTATGTGTGTGTCCATTTTGTTGGAGTCAGACGCTTATTGCTCCTTAGTGTACACTGGGAAATGTCTGTTAAGGGTACACTTAGCAGCGCACGTGATAAACTCTGCTGGACAGATAGTGATGTGGACAGTTCGCCAGCAAGGGAGTCAGATCAGAGTGATACAGCTGCAGTCTCTTCCCCTGCCACACTGTAATTTCCCTCTCTGCTGTTATTGGCTACACATTTACAGTGTATGATGTCCAACAACAAACTGAATGAAAAGCAAAACATGGTCAGATTTAAACAAAAATGGAGCCAAAAGTCCAATCAACACAGCTGACCTGCTTGCACGCTGCCAGCTGGATCAAACAGCCAACCCGCTTGGGGGGGTTTCTGTAGTTTGGGGAGGGGGTCAGCACTGGCAGGAAACATGGTTTTTGTTCATCTTAAGTGCCAAAGGAACACTCACACAAGTTTTGAGGAAGGTCAAAACAAAAAACAACACTACAGAGTACAATTAAACTGGTAGGTCCTCTTAAGGTCAGCGCAGAGGAGGAATTTCACCCTTCACGGTGGTTAAAATACAGACTTAATCACTCAGCTCTCAGCTTTTGATACTGTGACAAATGTGACATCCTGTTGTCTTTGGAAATACAAGACGAAATGTTTGTGCTTGCAAAACCTTAAACTGTGACCCCTCATTCTGCTAAAATGCTGCATCAGCCATTTTAACTATTCTGGCTGTTGACGGCTTTGAACAAAACAGACTTCCAGAGCTGGACTCCAGTCAGTCGACCAACCCGGGGCCAGCCAGACCACCAGCTCTGAGCGCTGAATGAGAGGCAGGTGGGAGGTCTGGGCATGTAAGGGCAGGTGGGGAGACAGTCTGACTTCCAATTAAAAAACACAGTGGAGTCGGCTGAGATGAAAACGTTATTTGAAACTTAAGCCCAGCACACCACCCACATACTTCTGACCTAGGACATGATGCAACTAATGGTAACTCTTATTGTTGGCCATCAGAGAATAAACATGATCTTCCTGATTGGTGTGGTTTCCATACTCATGGATGCTCATGTCAGTAACAGTAGGAAGTTTAGGGAGGTGCACGTGCAGACAGGCAGACACTTGACTTTTCCATTTTCTAATGGCTAAACCATAGAGATGAAGATGGAAACAAGTCTAAATGTCAAATCTAAGGGAAGGTTTATTATGGTATACTGTATCCAGGAAAAAGGGGACAGCTGTGCATGTGTACATCCAACTCACCCTCCTCTTCAGGCGATCCCTCTCCCTCAGTGTCAATGTGTCAGCCTTGGCGATGACTGGAACGATGTTGACTTTGCTGTGGATGGCCTTCATGAACTCCACATCCAGCGGCTTTAGACTGGGAAAGAAAGAAAAGAAAAAGGAGAGAAGAAGAGACAGCAGAAGAGAAACCATCAGAGAGGTCAATCGTATTATGTGCTGAGAGAGCACTGAGAGACAGAGGTTGAAAGGTCAAATGTATATGTGTAGCTAGGGAACAAAGTTTATCAATAAACACACTTCACTTCATTATAAGCGGAAATTAATTCACTAAACAGCAGCTTTAATTGCATGTAACAGCAACATTATTTTGACAGATCAATATGTTTCCCAGTATTTTTATTTCAGGTAATTTATGAACTACTGCTGTAGATCTGACAAACACAATTGGGAAGATTGAAACAATCAACTACGGGTTAGATTTGATGTGTGTGTGTGTGTGTGTGTGTGTGTGTGTGTGTGTATTTCTTTGTTTGTTTACCCATGTCCAAACGGAGATATGAAGTAGAAGCAGCAGTGCACCCTGTTGTCCACAATGTGTCTTCGGTTCAGTCCGCTCTCGTCATGGAGGTACCGTTCAAACTGATTGTCAATGTACTGGATGATGGTCTTGAAGCTGACGTCAGAGGCGCACAAGATGAGAAATGGATAGAAGCCTCATTAGTCACACAAAGCTACCACAAAAACACTCATGTACCAGATCTAAAAAACAATGGACAAATTCTGCTGAGACAAAGTAAAGAGGAAGCAACTAAAATAATGTGACTTCATCTCTTTTTCAGTTATTTGCTGTTCTAAAAATACAGCAACACCAGGTCCATCCACAGGAAATACAGGATAGGGGAGGCCACACTAACAGCACTAGCATCTGGATACCAAACAAGCAAACAAAAACAGACACACAGACACACACACACACACAGTTGAAGGAAACATAGAGCATGCAGAGGAAAAAGATGTAGGAAAAGGAGTTTAAGGTGAAACTTAAGAAAGGGAGTTTGAGGTCAAGAGAGAAGAATGAGTCTCCACACTTGACAGGAAGCACGTCTCAAGTTATTATCACTCCTCACTCCCCCACAGCACACAAACACACCAGTCCTGGCTGTTGATGGCGTCGCCGTATCCAGGGGTGTCGACCACAGTGAGACGAAGCTTCACTCCTCTCTCCTCAATCTCAACGGTCGATGCTTCAATCTGCACCGTCCTCTCAATCTTCTCTGTGGAACGCAAGAACAATTATAATCACAATCTCTCAACTCTATATTAATGACTGCAGGGAAATTGCTCAAGAAAAAAGGAAGGAAGTAAAAGTATGATTAAATGATCCACTGTCCAATGACTGAGTCAACACAACACAACTATAAAATACTAACAATAATATAACTAATACAGATATAAATATATATATATATATATAAACAATGGGGTTTTGTCATTTAAAAGGACTACATGTTTTCTTATCGGTACATACTGACCCGGGGGAGCACGGATAATTGTTTTCGAGCCAGAACAAGTCCTAATCTAAGTCAAGTCATAAGAAGGGCAGGGTCATATTTTGAGACTAAAGCATTCCCAGCATTCCTCTTGAAGCACTGCTCTGCTGGAGACATTGCAGCAGACATTTCTGTATTATTACAGTGTGTGTTTTTGTGCAGGTTCATGTATGTGTGTGTGTGTATGTGTGTACTGGGGAGTATACCTGCGGCACCAGGGATGAAGCGTTCAGGGTAGAGATCAGTGAGAAACAGGCTGTTTATAAGTGTCGATTTGCCCAAACCAGACTCCCCTGAAAACCAAAGAGAATGAAAAATAAAGCTCTATTCTCAAAAGAAATCTAGCTGAAGTCTCCATTGTAAGAAAAGAGTTGGTAACTCACCTACAACCATTAGGGTAAATTCAAAGCCTTTCTTCACAGATTTTCTGTGAACTTGGTTTGGAAGGTTGGCAAAACCTACATAACCTGTCGCATCTGGGAACTGCAGAAGATAGAAAGATATAAAAAATTAAGTTCAGGAACTATTACTGACCGAGTATAACAGGGACATTATTTATGTCATTTAATATCATCTTCTATATTTCACAGTGTTCTTAACTCAGTAAATCTACTAATCAACTCTCTCCTGACATTTTCCATCAGTTTATGAGGGAAAGTGTGTTTGTAAAGGTGAAATGAGATTGATGATGATTCATATCATTGAGAAATTGAAACGGGCAATAAAACCAGGCTATGAAACACTAGCATTTATACAGGATATCCTCCCTGGATGCCTGTGTAAGTGTGTGTGCATGAGATTACAAGTACCCTGAGTCTTAATCACCACGGCTTTACCAGAACCCTCTTGTTCACTGTGTCGGTGTGTCATACTTTCTAGATAACTTCAAAAACTGTCATCTTGTTACTTACCTTCCCTTTTTCAGACATCGCTCCTGTTTACTGGACGTCTGACGAGCTTACTGGTAAAAACACCTAAAAGAAGAAAGAAAAAATTCTTCATCAAATCACTTTTTCGAAGAAATCCTGATGAAATTGTTTCTCAAGAGGTCAATTTAAAAGGTTACGGTTAAAATAGGCATTTAATCAGAAAATTCTTGTCAGCAATACTTGAGAACTTCATACAACTTTCACATACAGTAGATTAGAAATGGGTAAAATCACTTAACATCAATTACAGTATTTAATAAAAATAGAACCCAACCAACCCAATTAACATTGACTCTTTGTTTACATCATAATACTTCCCAACCATACAGTCAGCAATCAGATCGGTAAAAGCACATCAAGTCCACATTAATTCAGGCCGTTTACAACACTGTTCCCCAGCACTATCATATGGAAGGAGCAGAGATTAAGAGCACTGGGCGACAGGTTTGTTCCTATACACCATTTCAACTGTCGCAGCCCAGTGTACCCCCTGCTCCTGCCCAAATCTACGACCCTGAGCAGACGACAGAGCAACAAGCTCGGTTGATAAATTAGCCACATAATGACTGAGCAGGAAGAACAGGCTCCATTTTATCACCAACACACTGGCCCTTGACAGGTGGAGTGTGATAAGCATTAGAAAGAGGCAGGCTGCAGTGTGCTGCCAAACGGAGATGCACTCTGGTTACGTAATGGTAAAAAAGGCGGCATGGGAACCCGAACTGACCTCGCTCATTTGGGGAACCATTTCACACTGTTAAATTCATTAGGCAGTAGTCGGGGGGCCCTCTGTATCTACATGAAAGAGGCCAGAGATCTCTCATACTGACAGGGTAGTTTCATCGAGCCCACAAGTGGAACAATGGCTGTTTATCCCTCTGGTTCCTGAAGCCTTTCCTATACAGAGCCGCTCAGCTGGGGAGGAGGGAGAACACGTGCCTCACCCCTGACCACAATCAGGACTGGCCACAAGCAGGACAGCGAGGGGAGACACCAGCCGAAGGGATAAACCAATGGAATATTATCTCTATATATAATGGTTTTAATATATTTTTTTTATAAAGGAAGAAATACATATGTATAAAAGTGTATAATGAAATGAAAAATGAAAACAAGACTACGAGTCTAGGGTCAAGCTATGTTTGGCAGCTAAAATGTTTGTCATGTTCGTCATCTTCCACCACCTTTTTGACCTGATGATGAAACTAAATGAAAAGTCCAAGGAGCGCCAAAGTTATTAAAATGTATTCTTAGGAGAACATTGATGCATAGACAGAAGATCATGGCAATCCATCCAACTTATGTAGGGGTAAATCTAAATATCAGCTTTACAGGCATGATAGAGAAAACCAAAGTCATAAGGATATATCCTCTGGGGAGCATGAATCTCTGTGTCACCTTTCATAGATATCCATTCAATAGTTTTTGAGACTTTTAACTGTAAAACAAGCACGACCTGCAACAAAGTGATGGATTGACCAACCAACCAGTGTTTCCATCCTCTGAGCCATTACATTAGTTTCAGCCCTGAAACACGACAAAGACGACAAAAAAATGTGTTTTCATTGTTAATGAACATCTAAGTTAATGTAGCGGCACACACAAGCTTATCTGTGTGTATCACACACATACACACCCTTCCATTCTTTGACGGGCTCTGTGGGAAACCAGCATTAGTCCAGCAGCAGATTAATTAAAACGTTCAAATATCGCAGTTGTAATATCACAAAGACAACACAACAGGACAGACAGGCGGGTGGCACCCTACAATAATACTCTATTAAAAATGGCCATTTAATCGGCCAGGCTGCTGAGCTGCTTAAACACACATACACATGTCTATCAACAGGCCAGACATGGGGGAGATTAAATTGCTTCAGCCAAAAGGGAAAAATGCCACCTTAGCAAAGCCAAAGTTGTTGGCATGTCGGGCATTTACAGTTGATTTATTGGCTGGAGTGAAGCCACGAAGGGGGCAGCAGTACGAGCAGAACTATCTATTCACCTTCCTGACAGGCAGGGTCAGGGGTCCGAACAACCCCCCCCCCCCCCCCCCCCCTCCGTGGATTAAGAACTTTCTGTTCTTGGTGGAAACACTGATGCAATAATTTCACACCATGGAGATTTTTGTGATCTCAGTGGCCTCACAACAATTATGGTAATTTACTGGCAAGGGATCATGGCAACAGGGACCCTGGAGCTATCAGCATAATAAAGTGATGTTTGGCCCATGTAGAATACACAGACATAAACAACAATATCCATTGATATGGGGTGTTGGCTGTAATTATGTCGCCCTTGGAGACCAAAGGTATTAGCAATAGTCAACAGTAATAAATATATTATGCTGGTGTTAAAGTCGTGCTTTTAAAAACACTTACAATTATGAGACCATAGAGAAGAGGAAAAAAGCCACAATAGGCGGAATATAAAAGCCTTTAAACCCGGAGGAAAGCAGCCAGCTCACACAGAGTTTAAAGCACAGGATGGAACATTAATGAAAATGGGGACAGGAAAGGAAATGACTATAAACATAGAATAGAAAAAAAAAATCATATCAACAGCTGCTGTTTGGTACAATGGACTTTAGGTGGAAAAAAGTTCAATGATTAAATGTCAAACTAAAACTGAAAGTCAGGTAAAAGGTATAAGTTTGGTCAAAAGGTAATTATTGCAAACCAATGGAGAAATATATGCGATTATATATACTGTATATACACAACACACACTGAGATACATATATCAATATTGTGGGGAAATTTAAATAAGTTAGCAAGAGTGAGCTGATCTGATTTACAGCATCAATGTGATGTACACATTTTTTTATGTATTTACTTTATTTTATTTCTCATTGCCTTATCAAAATAAAATCATATTTGCTCTAACTTCATATTATCCAACCACAAGGCTGATTAGTCATGCTTCAATAATATTAACAATGGAATGAAGAGATACAACTCAAAGGTCTCAATAGTTAGATCACACACCAAACTATTAATTCCCTTTAATGTAACACCTTTAAAAGTATGATAATTAGAAGTTTATCTCTTTAAATGATTGATAATTTACGTAAAATAAGTAAACAACATAACTTAAACAACAAATTGGTCATCCAAAAGTTGATAAAAATTCCAATTTGATCAAAAAGAATCGAATAATTTCAGCTTTAAAGAAAAGAAGAGTTACTTGCATACCTAAACTGAAGACTAGCTCCATTGACAGCCAACGATATTCACTGAATTTACTTGACCGACTGCAGCATAGAGTGGGCGAAAATAATTAAACTTTCAAAAATACTTTCACACAATAAAACAAGGGATCAAAGTTATTTCTAATGTGCTTTTCTTCCTCAGATTTTCCACATATGGTTCCCTGAATAAAGATGTCTTGCTGTGTAAAATCAATCAAGCCTTTGGCACAATAGCGCACGTCCACTTGGGTTTGTCGACGTGAATCAAGTTTTGTTTTTCCATTCACACCCCAGTGAAAAACAGGAGGAAACATCCCCTTGTAGTTTACAGTGTCAGACAAATGTCTTCCTCAGTGCTTCTGTGTGGTGCCAGTGTTTGTGGGAAGAGGTCGTAGGAAGGGGAAAGGTCAGAGAGGGGTGAAGGTGCTGGATCAGAGGCACGGGGGGGCGTCTTTCTGTTGTCCTTCTGATATCAAATTCATCTGTGGAATAAAAAGGGAAACTGCCGGCCTGAGATTACAGCTCACCCAGTCAACCATGGTGCCCGTAATGTTCACAACCCAGCGAGAAAGGAAGTCAAATCTTTGCGTTTTCACTGAACACAAGCAAAGATGGATGATAATTCTTCAATGGTGGCCCTCCGCCACAGACACATCATTGAAATGCGTTATTGTTTGCCAATGTTATTGTGAAGTTGTCTAAACATCAAATTAATTTTGCGCAAATATGCCTCTCAACCAAAGGTCAGGAACTGATCGATGATAGAAAGTTTTTCCAGAGGCCAGGAATGTTTCACAAGAGCACTAAACAGGAAATTCGTGAAAGTTCATGTGTGGAATGGTTGTTCTTATGCAGATCTGACATGAAACGAGTTTGGGAATATGGAGTCCCAGTGAAGTCTGATGTGAACATGGACTGAGACAATGAGGCTATGGAAACTTAAAGGGATAGTTCATGCCAACATGAAAATTCACTCACTACTATGCCAATGGAGGGTTTGGTGAAGTCATTGAGTCCACAAAACACTTTTTTGAGTTTCATGGGTAGGCAGTGTTGCAGCCAAATCCAATACAATTGAAGTTAATGGTGATCACTTCTTCAAATGTAAAAAAAAAGTATTAAAGGCCTCCATAATGTTTTTGTGAAAAGTCTCCGTAAACCCACATGAACGTGGCTCCACAGGAGAATATCAGATGACATTTGGGCTAAAAACATAGTGTAAATGACGCCGTTTCAGGTCGAATTTAAATGTCGGGGGATTTCATCTTTTTTTTCTGTTGTTTTGTTTACCCCTGAAACTCCAAAAGAGTTTTATGGACTCAAACACTTCACCCTCCACCTCCATCTGGCATAGTGCTGAGTAGGTAATGAGTGAATTTTCATTTTTGGGTGAACTATCCCTTTAAGTGTTTAAAAAGTACTGGATTTATGATCAAGTCTGTTAATATGTGACGAGGAGGAGCCCTTCTCTTATGTTACTGTGTCAGACATGTACAAATAATGAGCTTCAGTCCCACTTTGTGTGTGTGAGAATGTGTGTAATGTGTGTGTGGAGGCCTGTGGATCTGAACCACCACACCCAGTCTGTCTGTCACTGAGTTTACCACAACAACGACTGGGACGATGACATTAAACTTCGCACCAGCACCCTCAGTTACGCGCCATAGTTCCCCTCGAGAGAAACATATCCATTTCCTCTATAAAAACGTGTTTTTATAGAGGAAATGGATGAAGAATGGGAGAGAAACTCGACTCTGGGAAGTTGACATGTCAAACTTTAGCAGGCAGCAGTTGTTAGCGCGCCTGGTGTCCTGTTGCCAGCTCGGCTCCAACTGTCCGAGGCTCCTCCGGGGGGAACCTTCCTCCTCCAGCTCCGCCTGAACCCCGCAGCTTTGTCACAAACACACACGACAACATGGAGTAACCAGCGGACAGTGTCTTACCTCAGCGGGATTGTTCCTAATCAACGGGAGCTGCTTCTTTTCTTTTTTTTGAGACTCTCGCCGCCGTCCCAGCCCAGGAAGGGAAACCCGGAAACCGCTCCCGAGAGTCCGCCCCTCGTCCGCGAAGCCTCTCATCGCCAACGGCAGTCGAGCTGCGCCACCGACGCCATTACGGCTCCGGGACAGGTGCCGCGGAGCCGTAGAGACACATTGATTGTCAGATCCAACATGGCTGTTTGAGGTGTTTCAGTTTCTTTCACGCGCTCTTCTCTGCCCGCCGATTTCATGGAAAACCTTTATATTTCACTTGAATATGTTTTTGCCATTTTGAATTTATATTCCACTTTTCAGAGGGACTGTAGTCGATTTTGTATTCCTATATTGATGGAATATGCACTATCTCAGATATATAACAGTCTCAATAAATAAGTCAATTATAGTCCATAGAAATGAATCAGCAATATTGATAATTGTTCTCAATGAAGAACGTTTAGTTGTTCCAGTTTCTCAATTTTGACCATTTGCAGCTTTTCCTTTGGACGAAGGTTGAAGATGGGACAATTTTAACCAGCTATAAGCCCAACTCCCTGCATTTCTCAACATCTGAGTGATTATAAATGAATTATATTGAATCTAATAGTGATTGATATTTCAAGTATGTTCATGACTTACCTTACATGCTTTTACGGGAGTGGCATCTTTGAATTGTGATGGTGCTATTTTACCCTGTGGTATTGATGCTGTTCTTTAAAGCATCTAAATACTTTAAGTTTAATGAACTATATTATTAAAACAGGAAACCTCCAGCTGCCAATCCTAAATTGGAAAGTGGACCAAGTGAACAATACATTTCGTGTTAGTCCACAAGGTAGAAATGTGTATTGTTATGTTTTGATATCGACTATATGCCCAAAATAAGTCCATAAACCATATAAATTCACAGACCATGTTACAATCTGAAAATCAATAGTGGAAAATGTAAGTTAACTGTAAATTTAAACACATTTATTGTTTAGGGGTTATGACAAATCATTATTCTACTGTGTGTGGTGCATCACTGCCCTGCCTATCAAAGAAATATTAAAACACAAATAATTACAAATACACAGGAACATAATATAAAAGTTAGATAATAAATAATAAACACAAAACCTTCATTATCTCACTTGCTATGAATTTAAAACTTAACAAAATGAATAATCAAAGCAATTAAGTATTTGTAATGAAACAAAAATAATTTTGTGTCATCATACAATTATTGTAACTAATGTGTGATGTAAATATGGTGGAATCAAAGAATGACAATTCTTCTTTTACACGTTTTTCTGACTGAGGAAAGTAAAACTGAGTCAAGAATAAAGTGGATGCATCTACATTATTACAATAACTATTATTAGTAGTAGTTTTATTATTATTTCCTACATTGTGTGTCAGACAATTAAAAGCCTCATACATCTTACACATTGGGTGTGAAATGTCTATTCTCGCCGCAGACAAGTGCCATTATACTCCATGTCTGAAAAACCAATAACAACCGCCCTGATTCACCAAACCACTGCATTTCAGCGACATACCATCAGACACCCCCCGCGTGCCTCGTCCCCCTCTCCTCTGCTTTAACTGTTCAAACGCACAATGCGCTCTGGACCGCTTTATTCAGCCTCACCACTCGCCTGCGTTTCCATTGGTCCCGTGAGGATGCGGCGACATGTGATTGGAGGAAAGTTTCTCTTCCAGTCCACACACCCCCCTGCCCCGCAGATATTCGTGATTCGGTGCCGCTGTGGTTCCAGTTGTTTTCACATCCCCTCACTAACAAAGAGACGTGGAGCTGCTGCCTCTTACGTCTCCGAGCCCAGTGATGAACATCTGACGCTTGATTGTACCTCGAGGCGAGAAGAAGAAGAGATATAGAGCAGAATCACACTTGGCTTTCAAGAAGAACCTCAATTAAGGGAGAGTTTGGACTTTTAAAGTTTTTTAAAAGACTTAAACGTAAAGTGCGAAAATGGTGTCGGCCGGACTGGAGATCGTGGGACTGGCGCTGTGCGTAGTTGGCTCGCTCCTGGTGATGGTGGCGTGCGGATTGCCCATGTGGAAGGTAACGGCGTTCATCGAGGCCAACATCGTGGTGGCTCAGACAATCTGGGACGGCTTGTGGATGTCGTGCGTGGTGCAGAGCACGGGCCAGATGCAGTGCAAGGTGCACGACTCCGTCCTCGCCCTCAGCCACGACCTGCAGGCGGCCAGAGCGCTCACCATCATCTCCTCGGTGATGGGCGTGCTGGGGCTCATGGTGACGATCGCCGGGGCGCAGTGCACCAACTGCATTCGCACCGAGTATGTGAAAGCCCGTGTGGTGAACGCCGGAGGGGTCATCTACATCCTCAGTGCCCTTTTTGTGCTGGTGCCGCTGTGCTGGCTGGCCAACAGCATCATATCGGACTTTTACAATCCACAGGTGCCCGCTTCCAAGAAGAGGGAGATCGGCGCTGCGCTGTACATCGGCTGGGCGGCCACAGCGATGCTGCTGATCGGGGGGACGCTGCTGTGCTGCTCCTGTCCCTCTAGCGCGAACTCGGGATACTCGGTAAAATACGCACAGACCAAGAGAGCCACTCCGAACGGGGACTATGACAAGAGGAACTACGTGTAGCGGTGTGGCTCGTGGCAGGCGGTGCGTAAAAGTGCGTAAAGTGACCTGCAGCTTCTTTTTTTTAAAAGACGTTCTCTTTGCACCAGCCTTTTTTTTAAAATCAGAAATATGAACTTTGAAAAATCAATGGAAGCACCTCTGCTTTTTTTTACGCTCGGACCGCAACTTCACACTTCCTTTTTGTATCTACAGGAGATGAAAGAAAAGACTAAGAGCCACAAGAGGTAGCTCACGACTTAAAGGAGTATCTGTGTTAGGTACCTGCTTTTGTGTGTCTTCGAAATTATTAGTGTTTTGAATTGTTTACTGTTGTAACTAAAGTTTTTTTTTTTTTTTCTTGAGGAACTCTTGCCATCAAGTATATTTACACTGTTCTCTCGCCCTGATGTGCGTCGTCAGCACAAACGTGTAGGCTACTGTAACTGAGAATAATTGCACTCTCACGCCGACATGTTGAGGACTTCGACAGTGTCCGACGGCAACAAAGACCGATGGAGAAAAGTTCATGCATGGAGAAGCCCTAATAAGTCCCGGACAGGCTTTTGTGTTGTGCAGAAGCTGATGGAGGTGACTTCGACGTTTTGAGGTCTATTTTTGGACCTATGGATTCCGGAAAGCCTGGGGACCATATGTGCCACAACATGAAATGTTGCAGTCCTTCATCGACCGCATTCAACCTGCTATTTCTCTTTTTCCACTTTTGTCACTGCAGGAATAAACGTTTTCTGTTGGTTTGTTGACGTTTGATGTAATGATTCATTATTCATGTATGAATATGCAATATCGTTTCATTTTTATTAAGATTAAACCCAATATATTGTCTGAAATCTGAAGTGTGTTCTTAAACAAATCAAGCAGAGGGGTCTGCAGGGGCAGGGGAGCCACCAGCGGCTGTGCGTAACGCATACCGTTCCCACCGTGAATCCATAAACCCCCACGGCGGGAGAAAGTATTTTGGTGAGCCATAGAAATCCAGATGACAATGCCCATTCAGCGCGAGTGGGGCTCTGCTGTTCAGCTCACAATACTCCACAGCCCCCACCACCAGCCCTTTCAGACCACCCCCACCCTCCTCATCCGCAGTCAGTGAAAGGCGTCCAAATCAGAGCTATATGGAGAAGCTGCTGGATTCGTCTTCCCGCAAGTGACTCCATTTGTCGTCACTAACCCATCTCCCCTCCTCAGGATGGACCCCATGGCTGCAGAGAGCCCACAGCATCAGTGTGAGGCAACTAGTTTATCCACAGCTGCTTCAAGACCACAATATGGAAACACTGGTGATGATGCTCTGCAGTTTTATAATAAAGATCTAACAGGGCTGTTTAATTTATGGAAACAATAGAAAACTAGCGTTTACACAACATATTTCAATCTGTGAGTAACAGCGCTCTTGTTTTAAACCGTGACTGGATTACCAAAGCTTATCCATACTTGTTTTGCTGGTGACTTAAGAATCTTAGCAGGTCATATGGCCTCTCAAAAGATGAAAATATGGCCATGGAGAAAATCTCAATACGGGGGAGTGTGGTCAGAATGTCGGCCAAGTTTGAAGTTATTCACCCGAGAATAATCCACACATTCACAACAAATAGCGCTGGAACTATTGCTATTGTTTAACATTTGACTTGAGCTGCTGCACATGGAACACAACGTTAAAATAAAATTCAAACTATGATTTGAGTCTCTATGACAGATAAACTCAAGGTCCACACCCTCCTCTGGAACTTTTAATCATATGTCTTGGTCTTCAGCATTGACCATTTCTTCCACCCTCAGGACTCTCAGCAGAGATATTGTGTTTTTTTAATATAATGCTGTGGAAATTCTGTACTTCTGTTATTGTAAAAATCCTTTTTGAAGACCAAAACCAGCAACATGACAGTCCATCTTTCAAAGGTTTACGGGTTCCTCGACCTGACTGTGGCTCTCAGCCTGAGGCCCAATGCATCTGAAGACAATAATCTTTAAAAGACAGTTACAAATATGGACTGTCCTCTTTAAACTGGCTCTATGTTTTCTTAAAGCAGATGGGTGTGGTTTAGAAAAATTACCAAAACACGAGGAGGCTATAAAGTCTGTTTGTGGGATTATTTTAAGTAGAGGATAAATACACATTTAGTGTTCTTAATACTGTATGTTGGACTGACTCACAACAAAAAATATTGTGATTATATTCATCATTATGATGTAGCATGAACAGTGTGGTTCACCTGTGGGTTTGTAATACTTCTTCACCAACAATGGAAGTTGATGGCAAAGTGGAATAATCAGGTTTTAGCTACACAGACAATATCTGTTTGCTATCGATTGATAGAAATATACAAAAATATACAATATCACCAGACTTCATTGTCTCACACTTGCTGCTCAGTTGTCTACAGTAGGCGTCTCCATGTTGGGCTTTCTATGGGTTCTTCTACACAAAGACCCTCCCTGGACGGTCCAGTCTGGTCCGCCTCAGTGAGATGTTTTTGTTGGATTGTTAGTTCCACTCCTCTAGTCACCGCACAGAGGGTGACGAAGCGCCGGGTGTGTTTGTGTGGGGGGTGCGTGTGAGCAAAGGGGTAAGTGTGTGTGTGTGTGTGTGTGTGTGTGAGTTTTGGGCACGCGGGGTGGGGCGGAGGGGTGGGGCTGTGGGGGTGCACCTTTAAAAAGGCCCTCATTCCAATGAGACGAGAGGCAAACAGGGCGACGTCACTCAATGGGCGCTCGCCATGGTAACCAGCCAGAAACTGCTGTTGCCTGGTAACGAGACCCTATAATGTGGTGGTATGGATGAGCCCTAATAAAAGGGGCGGCCGGCGGACATTCCTGCCAGCATGGACACACACACACACACACACACAACCTATGTACAGAAGTCTGGAGGGATTTACTTAAAGCCTGTAATGATCACTGCTAAAAAGAGCTGTGACAGCAGAAACACGCCGGCGGCATTGTGTTTCGTTTTAAGAGCAAATGTTAAGTGTCGCCATAAATGTTGCACATTGGGAACAAAAACTCCAAAGGGAGCATAAAACATGAACAAATGAGTTGCTGATATCATCATTGTGTCCTGTAGAAACAGGTGATGTAACACACACAGACCCGTTCTGACCTCTAAACTTGACCTCCCTGAGCCCGGTGGAGTGGAGGCCACATGGCTGAGGTCACGTGAGAGAGTTCAGATGTGTGCAGCTGCCTCTGAGGGTCATGATTGTTTTGGGGGTGAAGGTCGGGCGGGGCTCAGCGAGTCGTTTCTCATGAGGTGAACTTTGAACTATGACGCTGGCCTCAGGTCAGACGAGACGAAAGCCTCTTCCCTCCACCGACCAGGCGATGATCTCATCGAAGCCGAATCCCCTGCGTTTGATATGGGTCACAACCCTCAACCCCCAAGATCGTCACACTTAAAAAGAACTGGTTGCACAGTCAGCTGATTTTGCGATATAATTTCATATGGCATGGATACAAAGCAACCACAACAGTATTACATTTGTTCAAGTATTGTATTTAGTACTTGTACCTTACTTGAGTCAATTTAATGACCTGTTGAGTGTGTGCTTATATTTATCTGGCAGCTACAGTTACAGTCAATTTACAGATTAAGATTTAATCTCAAAATAAAAAGCATTGATATATATTAAACAAGCAAAGAGAAAGAAAAATCTGACTTTCAATTCAACGATAGTTAGGATTAAGTCATTATAATAAACCACAACAGGTCATATATACAATAAATGTACAAATATATTTAATATCATTCAAATTAGCTTCTCTACACGGTAATGCTTAATAATAACCATCAAATGGAAAGCGGCTAATTGGAAAGGGATTATAACTAATTTCTCTACAAAATAAACACTTTCACTATGACTAGCTACTTTAACCTGTTGATAGTTAACATAAGAGAGGATGAAAACATTTCTTCTGGATGATTCATAAAACAAAGGGGACTTAATAAGTGTTTGTACTGACTCACTCCGATGTGCGACAGAGTCAGCAGGTGCACACAGTCTGCAGACACCCCAGCTGGATAGCTTACTCACAGATAACTAAGCCAAGAGTCAGCAGGTGGTTAAGAGTGGAGGACAAATATGGCTTTGTGTGAAGAGCTAAAGACCCCGTGAGCCGTTTGTGTGGGAAACAATGTCCGAGCTCGAGTGGCTGGAGATGGAGATCAGAAAAAAAACATGTTCTTTTCTCCTGTACGCCTGCAAGGTTTACGGCTTGGTGACTCGCAAGTTTTTGTTGCAGCCCAGTAGCACGACCAGGCATCCTGTGCAGCGGACAGCGGAACAGGAAACAGGAAGGAACATGGAGGGTGTGGAGGAGGAGGAGGAGGAGGGTGCAGTTTATGTGTCTCAGGAGATATCGGAGAGCCTGGTGGTTGGGTTAAAGCACTCCCAAAAATATACACGCCTTGCAAGGTAGTTTATATGTCTGTGCACAACATTCACCAGCCTCTATAGTTGTCATTTGTTTGGTCACAGTTATGGTTACGCTGGATTCAACACTTGCAAAAGATGACGTGCTTGCATTGCATCAGGGATTTAATTGTTAACGGTTCTTTCTTGGGTCACACAATGTTCTTCCTTCTGAGGCTAAATAAACCATTACAAAATAAATGGGACTATCTGAAACGTGCACTCTCACAAAGCTGAAAACAGGACTGTGTTTCTGAGTCCACAACAAGTCTACATTCTGGACCTTGGACTTTACGTTTTTTCTGAGCTCTTTCAAATGTTTATGGGTCAAATGTGGTTTCTGGTGAGGGGCGGGTGGTGCTGATGGTCTGGAAGGACCAAGGATGGTAACTGTGAAAAATTGAAAAATTGACACATATCATGAGACTAACAGAAAAATCACTGGAGGAGAAATAGACATTAAACGAGTCTGAAAATGGCAAAAGGACAAAAATATTTACACACCAGACCCACTGGAGATGTGGCATCAGAACCTCTGAGGGTGGTGAGCTCAGCAAGTTTATGTTTTTTCCGCATATGAAATCAGAATTTAACAGAAATAATGTGAAATAAAAGAGGAATCTTTCAAAGGTGTAACTTTTGAACCTTAGATCACTTGACAAAATCCTGATAGTGACGATCGAGAGTGTGCGACAGCTACGAAATGGACATTGGAGGGAGATTTGTGTCAAGGCTAAACTTCTGTACTCCGTGTTTGAGGGAGGCTTTGCATGAGGTTTTCCACAACGACACACTAACACTTGTAGTTGGACGTAGGATCCAACTGCAGTTTTCAATCAGCTGACACTCACCTGGTCAGTGAGTGGATACAGGTGTTAGCATCGCTCTGTTTGCTACTGTTCCAGTGACAGATCAACCTGTTCAGCCCATCAATCGACCTTCTCCCCTCAGCCGTCAATCTCTTTGGTCTCCATCCCCCCTCTTGCACCTCTGGTGAAGTGGGGCCACTGCCCTTTCCAGTGCTCTGCATCTGAGGAATGTACACACACACACACACACACACACACACACACACACACACACACACACACACACACTGAGGGGAAACATGCCCCCATGGCAGGATCATACAGCCGATGTGCAGAGCAGCATTTTTGAAAACTTTACACTCAAACAAGTCATGTTGCCTCAACACAGGCGGCTGCTGAGTGGAGTTTTTAGGGGTGTTGGATGAGATGGAGGGCTGATGCAGTATCACATGAGTTTTATGATTCAGTATTGGGAAAATCATATCCAATATGTTCTGTAAGAAGAAGATACACTTATTGGTCCCACACACATGCACACACATGCAAATGGGGGGAAATTTCTCAGCTTTTTTCCCATCTGGTGAACACAGGAGGACACACAGTGCAGTGGGCAGCCATGCACAGCACCCGGGGAGCAAGGTGCCTTGCTCAGGAGCACTTAGACAGTGGGGTGGGGTAGGCACTTAGACAGTGGGGAACAGATCAAGGTGTTGTTCGTCCAGGTATGTTTTTGTATTGTCACTCCGTGGAGTCAAACCAGAGACCACCCTTGGATTCTCTGCCCATAGTCCAACTTTCTGCCATTAGTCCACCGCCTCGTCTTTATAATTTTTATTTTGTATGTTTAACGATGATTTCAAAAACTTTTCACTCACATAACCAGCCACCCTATTCAAAGTATTGGAACAGCCCGGTAAATTTAACCCAGTGCACTGAATTTCTAAGGGAGATCATTTTCCCAAATCTAGTAATTTTGACAAATATAAAAATTGGTCACAAAATCCCGTTTTGTTAGTTTTAACCACAGTACAAAAATTCCCTGAGGACTGGAGGAGCTAGGAATCCAGCCATGACCCTCTTGTCAGTGGACGACCCACTCTACCTCCTGAGCCACAGCCGTCTGCGATCCTGAGGATGAATCTTAGTGAATTTGGAGATTCCAACTTTTCACTTAATGGCACTTTCTGTACAGATGGTGATTGCTGTTTCCCAATGAACGGACATACTGCACATTTATAAGAGCATTTATCTGAAGGTTTTGAAAGCTGTTATACAATCACAGTGACAATAACAACATCCTCTCTTGAATTCCACAGTCATGTCCCTCTTCTTTTTTGGCTTCCCTCTTCAACTGTTTTCCCCGACTTGCCTCTCTGTCTCTAATCATCTTGGAATCCACACAGGATTAGTTATATTGAACAGCCAGAGACAAAGAGCCGCAGCTGACTGCTCCTGCCGGCTGCCTGTGTCCCCGTCATGCTGTGAAGGGATGATCACACACATGAAGCAGACACACACACACACATACACACACAAGCAAAGTACATCAACCTCACAAATGTCTCATACAAACTTAGGTTGCTCTAAAATCCACACTCATCATAAACAAGGCAATCCCTCACCCACTCATGTTTTAATTTGCTGTTGTGCTTGATATCTGCTGTCAGCCCACAGTTGCCCTTAATGATCCCTGACCCCTGTGATCTCCAACCCCTCGCGGCCTCTCACATTCGGGGTGTTATTCCCTGAATGAGTCTCTCCTCTTCCATTGTTTCAAAGTGCTGTCAAGCAAAAGAGATTAGTATTTACTGGAAACGATGCACGGATTTGAAACGGACTGATGCAACTGAAACGTGAAGTTTAACTGTAGTCTTATGAACCATCAGTGACGGGCAGCAGATGAGTTAAAGACATTTCAAATGAAGCATTCTGTGAGTAAACATGTTTTCCATGGCTCCTTTTTTCACATATTTCAAAAGGACATTCGAGTTTGAATACACTTGAGGAGGCCGGGCTTAAATACAGTAATGAGTGGGTCTTTTCCTTCCTCCTCTGGCTCAGTCATGCAGGAATCTCTTTAATGGGAAACATGCACTGTGTCTTTCATTCTTTGAAATACACTGGGATGTCCTGCACAATTACAGTCCTGCACAATTACATATATATATATATATATATATATATATATATATATTGTTTGTTTTCTAACAGCCTTGAGGACAACAAGCAGACTTTTCCTGCAAGAAGCAATTAGTGTGGAAACAATACACCTCAAAATCCTGATTGTGTGTGCATGTGTGTGTGTGTGTGTGTGTGAGGGAGACAGGCTGTTTGTTTACTCACACACTGATTGCTATATCCTATGTTAGGAATAGAGTCTATATAACCACTCGAGGACAAAGCTAAAAGCAGCACCACCTGTACCACAGCTCTTTAACTGATTGTGTGAATGCTGCTGTGGTCTACGGCTGAAGCCCTCCGTGTTAGAGAAGGTTTTTTTGTATCTTCGTCTCGGTGGGAGAGACAGACTGGCATTGCATACATTTTGCTCACCATGCCAAATCAGAAATGTCTCTTGATCCCCCCCCAGACATTCCTCATGTTGCCAGGCCTCCGCCTCATCTCAGCAGAGGGTCGTCACTCACAACTTTGTCTTGCCTGCCTTCACCTGTTTGTGTGTGTGTGTGTGTGTGTGTGTGTGTGTGTGTGTGTGTGAGTGTGTGTGTGTGTGTTTAAGTCAATACATGATTTTAAGTGTCCAAATACTTATAATGGTGATATGATTACATGCGATATGGAAACATGACCTCACTCAGGCATGAGAGAAGTTGAAACTCCCAGTTTCACCTCCTCCACTCTCATATTTCGAGAGATAGAGCCGTCACTGGATACTCTGTTAATCACTCTTTAACGAAAACACTTCATTTGTTTTTGTAAATCTGCGGCTTTCTTATCTGATATTACATATCAATATCAATATTATGGTTTTTTGGCAGCACTTTTTTAAAAATATTCCCTAGTTCGGTTATGGTTAAGATCAGAACTCCCTGTTTAGTTTCAGGTGTGATACTCAGTACTTCGGAACTTGCATTTAAAAGCAATATTGTGAATATCACATATATTATGGATATTATTAATATTATTTACACATCCAGCAGTGTTGGAAGATTATTATCAATCATTGTTTACTCTCTTTTAGCTCTGATTTGTAGTGCACTGATTGCTGGTTGTACATCAAATTGCCCTTGAAGGATATTAAAGATTTTCTTTAATGGACAACTTTAGCTGCACAAACCAAACTAGAGCAGCAGAGGAACCCAGCAGCCAGCAGGGGGCAGCCTCAGGACATCGCAGCAGACTGGGATTCTCGTAAGGCGTCTGAAGACAAGGTTGGAAAAGTACTGGGTTATTCTCTAACAATAGGTTTTTAAAGTTTGTTATCATCCAGTATCTAAAATCTAAAAATATAAAAGTAACTTT
Source organism: Platichthys flesus (assembly GCF_949316205.1). Lineage (NCBI taxonomy): Eukaryota > Metazoa > Chordata > Actinopteri > Pleuronectiformes > Pleuronectidae > Platichthys > Platichthys flesus. The sequence continues at coordinate 6,976,958 of NC_084947.1, forward strand.
TAAGTAAGGCTGTCAAATATATGTAGAAAATATTTTCTCTGAAGTGTTTATCAAAAGCAGCATAAAATGAGGACACACACACACACACACACACACACACGCACACGATGATTTGTCCATCCTCATCATGTGCTTAGTTCTTCACGGAAACCATCAGGCACTGTGGCCTAGTCGGTAAAGCGTTCGTTCGCCATTCAGAGGGACCCGGGTTCGAATCCCATGAGTTCCCATCTTTAGACTGGCAATAGACTGAACTCTCAAAATTGTCAGGATTTCTTGTATTACTTGCTAAATATATTATACAATATAAATTTAAATTAATTCAAAATAAAATCAGGAAAACATTTAATTTAAAATAAAAAAAAAAAAAAAAAAAAAAAACTGCGCGCGCAACTCCTGCGCAGTAGACTTCTGCGCAGAATGTGCGCAATGGACTTCTGCGCAGAATATGCGCAGTAGACTTCTGCGCAGAATGTGCGCATTGGGCTTCTGCGCAGAATGTGCGCAATGGGCTTCTGCGCAGAATGTGCGCAGTAGACTTCTGCGCAGAATGTGCGCAATGGACTTCTGCGCAGAATGTGCGCAGTAGACTTCTGCGCAGAATGTGCGCAATGGGCTTCTGCGCAGAATGTGCGCAGTGGGTTTCTGCGCAGGATGTGCGCGCGCAGTTTGTTTTTTTTTTCCATTTATTTTAATTAAAAAAAAAAAAAAAAAAATTAATTTTAATTTGATTTTACTTTAAATGTTATATTTTATTTTTTTATATTAAATTTTTTATCATCATCATCATCTTCATATCTCCGCGCTGGTTCAGGGATAAATGATGCTGGTCTTCACAGGTGACTGACTTGCAGGCCTGTAGCGCCAGCCCCCCACAGGAGATTATGTGCTTGTTCTTAGCTCTGTGTGGCCGCGGCGCTTCCCGGTTCTTCCCACTCTGCCGGTGCGAACAGCCAAAGTATTTAACATGGGCGAGGAAAGGAGGTGGACCGCTTTTCGCAACGCTTCTACCTCCGGTGCGTCCCCGGGGTTAGAGGATGATGGTGTGACGTTAATGTATTGTTTTACATTGCATGTGTCACGTCTCCTATGTCGCTGTACCAGGAGCCGCCCCTGTCACTGGTTATCTTGGCTCGCTGTCTGGCCGGTAACCAGCCGTCCGGACCGCTCCGTGAAGAAGGAGGAGGAGATGTTTCTTTACTTGGAATGAGGACACTTCATTTCTCGAATATACAGCAGGAGCAACACTCGTATTACCTCTAGGTGGTCCGTCACTTCTCTTTAAAACACACTTTTAGAGTATTTTCCCACAATGCCCTGGTGCACTACGTCACACACTACAAACTTTCCTTAAAGGGGCAGGCCCTACCTGCAACACAACAGCTCTCGGTCTCATATACAGATGGCAAGAGAAAGCAGAGAGGGATTTTTACACACTGTCTGATAAAGACTCCGACAGTAAAGGCAAGGGGTAGTGATGGATAAGGTTTTCTTTAACAGGTTAAGTCTTTCATTCTCACTTTCCACCTTAAAACTATGACATTGAACTGAACTATGAACTAGTTCAGAATTTAAATGGTGAACTATGAACGTGAACTATTCATGTTTACTGGTATGAACTGAATTTGAACTAGTTCATGAGAGGTGAGAACTTGCACAACACTGAAGGACAGTTCACAGTCAGATAACAGTAAGAAATGGTTTATATGTTTATATTTTAAACAGTTTATAAGTTATATCACTTATTTAGGTCCAGTGTGTTAGATTGAGGTGAAAGGGATCTATTGGCAGAAATTCTATATACAATAATCTAGTGATGTTTTCACTAGTGGGTTTCAATTAAATTGTACAAGTTGTTGTTTTCTTTACCCTAGAATGAGCCATTTATATTTAAATATTTACAGGGAGCGGGTCCTCAGCCCAGACTGGACAAGCTCAACACCTTTTGAGTTTGTATGACTACTGAAGGTTTCAACAGGTTCTGTTTCATGTTTGGAAAGGTAGGGAGAGGTGAGGGGTATTCAGCTGCAACATGCAACCACAAGATGTCACCAAATGTTACACACTGAACTTTTAAAACCAATTCAAAAATTGCCACATCCTTTCATGGGGGCATGTTTCCCCTCAGTGTGTGTGTGTGTGTGTGTGTGTGTGTGTGTGTGTGTACATTCCTCAGATGTAGAGCACCGGAAAGGGCAGTGGCCCCACTTCACCAGAGGTGCCATAGGGGGGATGGAGACCAAAGAGATTGACGGCTGAGGGGAGAAGGTCGATTGAAGGGCTGAACAGGTTGATCTGTCACTGGAACAGTAGCAAACAGAGCGATGCTAACAGAGCCTGAGTGTCAGCTGATTGAAAGCTGCAGTTGGATCCTACATCCAACTACAAGTGTTAGTGTCGTTGTGGAAAACCTCATGCAAAGACTCCCTCAAACATGGAGTACAGAAGTTTAGCCTTGACACAAATCTCCCTCTAATGTCCATTTCGTAGCTGTCGCACACTCTCGATCGTCACTATCAGGATTTTGTCAAGTGATCTAATGTTCAAAAGTTACACCTTTGAAAGATTCATCTCAAGAAATGGGATGAGGTTCTCCCACCTTGAAACCAGTGTCCAACTCAGTGAGGAGCAGTGTGACTCCATCAATCAGCAGGACACAGGCAAGTTGATGGAGCAGCTCTGACGGAGTGACGCAGAGATCTTGAGCTCAGAGCAGCAGCAGGAGGATCCGAGAGGCTCATGCAGGCCACAAGTGATCTGCAGAAGAAAGAGGAGGACAAACGATGAAATCAAGTGGAAGAGGAAAGGAGAGGAATGGAGGAGGAGGAGGAACTCAATGAGAACAAGAAACAACTCGATGAGCAAAAGAAAGAGCTGGCAACTCTTTCCTGTAAAACAAAAAAGGCGCAAACAAACATCCTTCACTGTGAAAGTCATGATCTCATCCTGATCCAGGAGCGATAAGGATCTTGATTACCCCTCGGAGACCAGCTCAGCCCCCACCCTCCACTCACCCTTTTGGACCGAGGCAACAGATCAACACCAGGAGGCCTGGCCTACATTTTCCGATGTGGGCCAGGGTCACAGCCTTCACCTTTGTCCCACATGAGCAATCAGAGCTCATCAGGAGATGATGTTCAGTTGACTAAACACAACTACTTTCAGTGTACCTCACAAATACAGTAAGAGGCATTTTCGTTTTCTGGTCTGAAGACCAAGTTGTGCGTCAGCAAAACAAAAGATTGGATCAGGATGAAAAGAGTAATCAGTTTGGATCACTCTCTGTGAGCGTTGCCAACAGCGAACACGCTGCCAGAGAAAGTTTCAACTTCCTTTCTCCAAACGGATTCAGTGAAGGTCTCTGTTGCCCTCTGTGCACGTCAGGTTACAATACTGCTGCTCCACATGCGTCACTGGGGCTGGGAGAGATGAAGTGAAAATAAAAACTTGTGTCATTTGGTTTTTCCATTAGAACACTTTAACTCTGTGTCTAGTGAATTTGTATGATTACAATGCTCAATAAACTAATTTCCTTTAACAGGTGCTCTCCCCTCACATTGATCCATAGTGCAATCTATGACTGTGGTTTTCTGTCTTTGGATTTTGTGTAAGGATCCGTGCTTCAACTTTTGTGACGGCAAGAAAAGTCCTGCTTAAGTAAAACAAAGCAGGGATTTTCTCATTTGAGAATTCGAAGAAGTAAAAGTAGAAACAAATAACAGTTTTACATGTCTTCAAATCCCAGTATTTCCAAGATTGAGTTTTACATAATACCTTAAGATCAAATCAAGTACTTTGTCGTTTGGAAGTCAATAATAAACAATTACAATCAACTTGTAGTGAACTATGTGCTTCCTTTCTTGGAAAAACTTAAGAAGTTAAAAGATAAATAAGATGAGATCCCACATTTCAAATTATAAAAAAGTTATCAATACATTTAGGTCATTGAATATGATTTATTAAACATGTTTAAAATGTAATGTGGTGAGAATTACATGTACAGACATGAGTAAAACACAGGTATATTAAAAGCAAACAAAATAAAGACTCTAACACATAAAAAAGAGACTGTACAATTTACACACAAACAGGTTAAAACCTTTAAAAACAAGACAACAGATAAAGTTCTTGTGTTGTTGACACTGTACACGTCTGAAGTTCAGAACTTGGACTCGTGCACACGGTTCCTTTGAGTGCTGACGTTGCTCATGACAGGAGGGTGATGAGTGAATCCAGGAACTTGCTTCTGTCCTCCGTCTTCAGTTCAATTACTGTTGAGAGACAAACACAAGGAAGAAGTGAGAACATTCAGAAGATGAGAGAACTCACATCTCCCAGCAACACGTTTTCATTTGGCAGATTTTCCGCAACAATCTGAAAAAGGGCAAACGTCATGTTTCTTGATATCCAGAGCTTCTCACCGCTCTCTGCCATTTGTGCAGAACTAATGCACAAATATTATTCTACACATGAAACACGATGAGTGTCATATCTATTTCATGAAGTCTGGACCTCAATCAAGTTTGGATGAGTCGAAGCTGGACTGTAAATGACACAAATACAAGGCTGCCCCCTAGAGTACACAGATATGTAGTCTGCTCTGTATTTAAATAGCATCAGTAAAGTAACAGTACATTTTTATTGCCATTGACACACACATTCATTCATACAGTGCATCTATGGGCAGCACTTTTTCCTATGAGGGGCAAATCAGGGTTCAGTATCTTGCCTATGGACACCTCAGCCTGCAGATGGGGAAGACTGGGATCGAACCGCCGGCCTTTAAGACTCATTTAATACCACATGGAATTGAATTAACGTAACCTGGACACCTGCAAGGAATATTGGATCGATGAACCAATTAAATAATCACTGATCAGCAGCACTGATTTTTCAGTTAGTCAGTCAACAGAGAGATGTCCTAATTAACTATTTTAACTTACTTGATGTGTCGAAATGGTCGTGGAGAGTTCGGGAGCTGGTGCTCTCTGCAGCTTTCTCGAATGCTCGGCCGAAGAAACTTAGAGAGACAAGAGAAAACAACGAGGGTTGAGGAACTGGGAAATTACCCATTAATAAATTAATGAACATTAATTTTGATTGTTCAAGTATATTTATTTGAAAAATGGAAAATATATAGGGGCTCTACCATCTCAAATATAAAGTTCTCAGGTTTTTCTTTTTTCTCTGAGACAGTAAACTGAATATCTGGGTTCTGGTCAGTTTGCATCAATTGTAAGGGATATGTTCTCCAAGTCTAAAATTAGATTACAACTAAAACAGTGATTGCAGAAAAAAATATTTTTATCGAAAAATCTACAGAGTAAATACCAAAGAAGGAATCAGATATGAAATATTTAACTCAAGAGCTCAAAGATTATATTTCTGAACTTCTTATATGTTGCTTGTTTGTGTTATGAAAGATGTTTTAACATCACAGCTCCTCATGTTTCAGGACTTACTTCTTTTTGTCGGATGTCTCAGACTCCGGTGGGATTCCCAGAACAATCATAGTTCCCTTCTCAACATCTTTGGGAGCCGCCATGATTAGCGGGAGCAGTTTGCAGCGTTTATTCCTCGTCTGACCACAGAATGAGTGAAGGAGTGAACAGACAGCCATGACACTGTTATTCACAGTCACAGTTAAAGAAGCAGTCGGGAACTCACTGAATGAACGAAAGCCTTCAGGAGGTATTTGCAGAGCAGAGTCAGAGCCGCGGGTTTAGAAAAGAGCTTCACGTCAGGAGTTCCCTAGAGATGAAAGAGCAGAAGATTAACCGGAGCAGGAGGAGCTGCCAGCACACAGAGAGAAACAGTCAGACGGCCACACGTACCTCCATGAGGTAGCAGTAGAGGAAGGGCCCCTGGGACATGATGAGGTTGGTGCAGATGCAGCTGGCGACAGTTTGCTGGACGGCTATCAGCTTCTTCTTCGCCAGGTCGATACCAGCATGGAGACGATCAATGTTACTTCTGCACAAAGAAGAACACCTGATACATACATCTAGAAAAAAACTCAGTCTTTAAAACACTTAGCTTAGCCCAGGTCTTCAGTATTTGTTAAAGAACATAAAAGCATTTTGATTTTAGGCAGTGACCTAAATCTAAAAACTTGTTTATTGCAAGTCACTTTGTCCAAGATGTTTCAAATAAAACATCTGTCTCGATCTGTAAGACTAAACTAAATCAAATGAAGCTCTACACAAAGAGGACTTGAGGCAAATCATCCGCTTGTGTCGTTCATCTGAGCAACTCGTATGTTTTGAATATGTAGCTCTGCAAACACTGCACTGCCGCATTCGCACAAATGTCTGCGTTTCTCAGAGTGATCCAGGAAAACTGTCTTTTATTGACAAACACAGATTTAACGTATCTAATGACTTTCAAACAAACCAGAACTTGAGTTTCTTCCACGCACCTGGAGAGGGAGTCGAGAGCAGTGATGAAGTTGTCGCTGTCGTCTTTCTCTGGGCTCTCCAGCAGGGCAGCACAGGCGTGTACCATGTCACTGGCCAGGAAACGGTTCTTAAAGCCAAAGTGGACACCAAACGTCTGGATACGGATATCTTTCATACTGAAGAAGAGGAGGAAACAACAACGAATCATTTCAGGTTTTCATTTGTGTGACACAGAAACTGAATGACGGCATGTATTTCTGCAAGTCTTTCCTAAATAAATACCCATATTTATTAGACGACTCCTCAATGACTTCCCTCAGGTTCTCTTTGATTGTCATGTCCATGGAATGGAACTTCTGCCGCACTTGTTTCAGGGGCAGCCTGTTACGAGCATCATCAACAAGTTATAGCACGTAGAAAAAGTCGACTCTCACACAGAGCACTGATTTCCTGGCACTCACCCCATGTCGGCTAAGAACTCCTGGAGTTTCTTTTGTCCATTTAACGTCCAAAGCTTGAAGCTGCACGACGTGTAACATGAATTACAAATGCTCTCATACAGAGACCAGTGCTGATAGAGGGTGAGACGCAAGCTGAGGCAGCAGGTCAAGGAGAACGCAAAGAGACAAAAGCATAAAGTATTTCTGTAGCAATAACACTGCAGGGAGAGAGATGGGGTGTAGATCCAAGAGTGACGGCATATCAAACTAATTAAGGATACTCATATTCAAAGGAAATCCTCATACAGTCAATGGACAGCGAGTTCTCTTCATCCTCATTTGTGTGGTTATGTCGGGAGACATGTCGCTGCATCGTAGCAATGTCTGTGACGTACTTCATACTTAAAGTAACAAGACAAGATTAATTCAGTGAAGGTAAAGAAAAACTGATGCAAACAAAGCAAAAACAAGTTCTAAAAAATTATATAACTAAAAAGAAAATCTATTTAAAGTTTTTGTGACTTAGGTTTTAAAATACTGAAGAAATTCTTACTGTGTGATTTTATCATGAACCCACTGGTCTGTCAGCCCAATGATGGCCCACCTGCAAAAAGAAGAACCTACATCTCAAAGGCTGAACATCGCGCTGTGCATTTCCACCTTGTTCGCGTCATTTAAAAATAAAAATATTATATTTTATTAAACATCTCACCAGAGCATGTCCTTGGTGTCTTTAGTCAACACCCACGCAAGCTCAAAAAACATCATTGCAGCCTGAGAAAAGATACACATGAAAGTATTTGTGTTAAAGAACAGCAACAAGGAAAGTCAACATGCAGCTGTGTATAGAGACGACTTAAATGTGTGTGTGCATACAAAAATAAGTCATTTAAAAAAAATGAAGTAAAAAAATGATTTTTTTGTCATTTTGTCTACTCACAGATGTCCCATGATATTCATACTGCTCATAGTCAAACAAGATTTCCCTCCTGAGAAATGAGTGAAACATTAATATAAGTCATGAATTGCAATGTGATAAAGTATATCCACAGCTCCTTAAAAACACTTCACCTCCGTCCTTCCCACTCCCTCTTCGCTCGCTGCCTTTCGATCCTCCTCTCCACGGTGCCCTGCAGCGACATGATCACACACATTAATAAAAAAACAGCTCTCACACCCACAGCTCTGATTCATTTCAGTCGAGGTCACTGATTCTGTTCATCACGCACCTCATCGTATCTCCTCCGTTTGCCAGACGGCTCCGAGCCTTCGTCGCTCTCATTTCCAGAGTCGCCTCCTTCTTCGTCTTCATCTCGGAAAATATCATCGTAGGTGGGCACACCCAGGTCATCGTCCTGTTTGATCAGGAGCTTTATCTGTGGAGGACGGGACAGGAGTTATCTTAGGGTAAATTCCAGCAGGTAAATATTTTGGTGTTGCTCATAAACTTAAAACAAGTTTAAGAAAGTAACAAAGATGCAAAATAAAAAAGGAAACGGATGCGGCAGATACAAAAGGGATGTTTTTATGTGCTGAACAAGTTTTCTTCCTTCGTTATCACTCACCTGCGAGTCATTGTAGACATTGACCACATCGACAGGCCTGTGAGTGTCACAGATGAAGAAGACGGAGTCGTCGTCTGGCTGCAGCATCTCCAGGAGGTCCACATTCGCTCCACAGTTGATGAGAACAAAGTATCGGAACTACAACACAACACAGATAAATACATTTAGCTCAGAGTGGCAGTGAGGACATTTATTTACACTTCTGTCATATATTCATGTGGAAGCTGAGGTGGGATCTGACCGTACCTGCTCTTTGTGCTCAAGGAAGGCAGTGCCGAGGTCCTGCCAGCCTGTGACCGGCACCAGTGTGTACTGGACCTGATCACAGTGGAACAGCGCCTGGTGAAGAGACAGATCATTGTTTAATTGACAAATTAATCATTATCCCCTCAATGACAAATTAGGACACAAGAACATTGAATCTTAAGCCGCTGAAGAAGCCTCTAATAAACGTTACACAAATCAATCTCACGATAAACATTTGATCAGTCTCCATTTGTCTGATCTGAGATGTTTATTTACAAATTCTACTTTAGCATCCTTTACATCGTCCCAGTAAAATGTGAACTGAAATACAAACACTTAGGTGACTGTAGGATCCTTTGGGCTCTAGAATCAGATATTGCTGAGTATAAAGATAAGTCCACAAAGGGAAATGCTATTGATGGTTGACAGCTGAGTGAGTGTTATCCTACCTGAAGAATCTTACAGGCACAGAGCGCGTCGATGTCTGATGCCACCAGGAGGGCGACTCTCTGAAAGCAAAGTAGTTTTTAGTGACATTATAAAATACACACTGTTAGACTGACACTCGCTGAGACTTGAAAATGTGCCAACCATTTTAAGAAATGCCGATTTTAGAGTTTTTAAAATGGATCTAAATCACAGCCCAGGTCTAGTTAAAAAAATAAATCATCCACATCCCGGACAAACCACACTCTCCCTTGTAGCTGATGTCAAATCTTTCACCAGATCTAGACCACATTAGACCAGGTCCAGAAACAGGAAAAGAGATCACATTTTTCTGGTTTTAGCATCTTTACACTGGCTTCCAGTATCGCTGAGGATGATTTTAAGTCTCTTAATGGTACAGCACCCTTATTCATTTTTGGTTGTTCCCTGTTCTTGCCAAACATCCCAAATATGAACTATTAAAAGTTTGGGCAACTTTCTCTTGCTAAGCACCAAAGGTTTGGAACAAACTCCCCCCACACATCAAACAAGCTTCTTCTGTTGATAGTTTTAAGAAACAAATCAAGACCTATTTCTATGATCTTGCTTTGAATTAACTTGATCTGTGTTTTAAACACCATGATTACATATTTTTATACCTCTTGCTAGTTTTATGTTTTTATCCTAAGTCTCTGCTTTATTGCCAACGTGATAATCTATCTTTGATTTTATTGTAAAGCACTTTAAGCTGCATTGTGTGTATGAATGTAGCTGTTGAAATAAAATGTTTTCAATGCATTCATAAGTAAATGTTAATTTCGTGTTGAGGACTGTTTGGGTGCAGGTGTAACAAGTCCTGGTGGTTGTCTCTGATCTTGTCTTGGTGTCTCCTTCTTTAATTGATGATTTAATATAAACATAGGAACTTCCTGTGTTGTTCCTGGAAGTTCCAAAGCTTTAACGACGATGTCTGCCTCATTCCCAACAGGAAGAGGAGCAGGGAGCTGAAAAGCGGCGGCTCCGGGTTGTGAGAGTAAACTTCCTGTCACTCCGTCCTGGTTCCTCTCGGGTTTAGCACTGGGAACAAACTGTGACAAACTGGGAACAAACTCACCTGGTTGGCGACGACCTCGTAGAACTCCTTCCTGATGTCCGTGACGAACATGTTGGCAGCTTTTTAAAAACGCAGCTCGAGTGTCATGAGACGATCTGCGACGGGTTCCGGTTTGTTGTCAGGAGCGCAGCTGCAGAAATGTGGCGCCAAATCCTCAAGCTTCACATTGGACCAATGAGTTTGGAGCACAGTGCCCCTACGTCGTACGTTTCACAAACGTCATCACGCCGCGTTACAAAGTGGCGCTACGGAAAGAGAAAGCAGCCACAATTTAAACACGTCCCCACGCGAGTTTGGTTTCTACTGGTTCTTGTGGGATTAAAACGTGATAGTGTGGATAATTATAAACATAAGCTTCAACAGAGATTTAAATGAATGAATTAGTAAATTAAATGTTTTAATATGATGCCAGGAACAATGCAAAGAGAAATGAATGAGCTTTAATGTTACTTTGATGTACTTGAGTTTTATGTGTGTGAGTGGAAATTATGGATTTTTTTTAAAATATTTCACAACATGGAGAAGTGGCCACATAGTTACAAATAAATCTAATGTGGTACATGTTCTCAGCCAAATTGTGATATTTTTAAAGAGTCAACATTTCTGAACGCCACTAGGTAAAGAAAATTAAATGTAGGATTATAAGAACAATGATTTATCAATAATAAAAGTAATTTTGTTTTTATTTGCTAATCAATGACAAATTCTACAATCATAGTCAATTTGGACTCTAGATTGAAAAAGATTGAGTCAATGACCTACGTCCCTGGTAATGTGAAGAGGGATACAATTAATTAGAACATTATAAGGGAAAAATTGAACAGGTCTTGGTTAACATTCCGTCAACGCCTCCTGGACCATGTTTGACTGAAGTTCCCCTTTCTTAAAATGTAAAGTAGGAAAGGATTTCAACTTTTTCACTAAAACAATAAGAAGTACATCATAAATGTAGATTACAGCTTTTAAATAGAAAATACATTTGAAAACACAGCACACTCGTAATGCTGCAAACCAAACTCAGACCTTAACGATGAACATTTGTGTTAATGTAGCATTTATTGATCACTTTTCAATGTATCCTCTAAAATCCATATTCTATAAACAGGTGCCCGCTATTAACAGAAAAGTGCCAGAGGACATTGTGTGGTGTAGGGTAATTTAGAAACATCATTTTGTGCCACTTAAAGATCCATTTAAAGCGTCACATGTACAATCAGGATCGAAATGGTCCGAGAAGCCAAGGCAAATTATGATGGGCATGACATCAATGATGCAAACTGGCAGGTTTTTACATAATCCCTCATCCTGACAGTAGATCTGAAGACCACACCTGATAGAGTATGTGTACTGATAATTACATAAGTGAATGGACTTAGATGTAGATGCAGAGTTTTAAAAGAAAATAATGAGGAAAATGTTTATATGTAGCTGTGAAACATGCAGGAAAATGCAATTTCCTATTTTTATTTTAAACCTGAAAGGTCCTCCAGAAACTTGTGTGCCCACAACAAATATGGTTCCTACTTACATCATCATATTTAAGGTAAAGAAACGAATATTCAAACTTCAAGTAAACTCCCACATGCCCCAAAATTAAATACAAATAGACCTGTACATCATCTCATAAATACCTTTAAGAAAGACCCAGTAAAGTAAGAGATCATTTCTCTCAAATGTCTGTAAAAAGAAAGGCTCTTCGTCCTCTTCCATCAGTTGTAAATAGTTCACTTCTCACAGATATCTTCACAAGTACAGTTGAATGTATGGAAATAAATTACATGTGTTATTTTCTGAGGTAAAGGGAGGCCGCAAACCACATTAAAACCTCTTAACAAGTAAATCCTAAAAACTGTAAAACAATAAAAAAGTAAAGATTTAAAGCAAACATAAGTAACAGAGATCAGACACTGATACATGCAGTTTACAGTTCATTCATGGACAGAGTCATAAAGAAAATGTATTAAACAAAGGCACAAATTCATGATTTTCTTTTTCTGCCGAGTTTGGTCTGAACCACTGTGATCCAGCCACTTGAAGCCGGATTCACAGTGATGAACGAAAGGTGCTCTGACCCTGCAACACGTTGGCTGTTTTCACAAACAAACAAAAAACACGGAGGTTTGGTCGTCTCTTGTTGCAATCTGCATAAAAACATCAAAGTAAAAATGTGCGTTGTCTCTACGTGAAAGCAACAATTTTGCATAATTAAAGAAAATAACAGAAAATCACAAATATTTAAAAATCTAGACACGATTGGCTTGAATGACTGGAATGAAAGTTGATGGAATTGACCAGAGGAAAATTCAAAAAAATACCATATCTTCATGTGCCAGCGAAACTATTGATGGGATATGAAACCTGACCAGCAACAGAACTGGGAGGCTAGCACCATCACAGGGAGAGGTTAGAGTCCGACCCCACTCAGGTTCATCACAATGATCAGGTTCCACTGTGATCACAAAAAACCCAACCCCTGTGCACATTCATCTCTCTTCCCCACGTTAGCTCTGTTGGCAGAGGAGCCGGAGGAGTGTGCAGTGACAAGCAGTGACCTAGGTGCTTTAGGGTCACATGAACAATGATATCAGCAGATGTGATGTGCAGTTAGAACAAGGAAATGATCAAGTGTCATACAATCATTCAAATAGTAAGAAGAGTTGAGTGGAACTGCTACATTGGGATGCTTTACCAAGGATTGGGCTCAAGACGCCTTTTCCAAATGGTAATACCAAAATCTGTGAAAGGAAACATTCAAATGTACCAAAGGATGACAGAGAGATTTAAAGCACAGAGAAAGCAGAAATAGAAAAAAAATACTGGAACCAAAGCTGCAGGGAAGTTGTTTTTTCCTCTTAGTACAGCTGATGTGGTTACTGTCAGATCAGGGTGGGTGAGGTGACACTATATCTTGTGATAAAAAAGAAATCCCACTGAGACTTTAGCATATGCTACATTTTCTTATTGTCAATAGAGCTTATAAATACCACATCTATCTACTTGGCTGATTCTTCTGTGGCACATAGCTTATTTGAAAACGTATTCTTAAATTTCATGATTGTTATTTTAAAATAGTCAGTAAGAGTGAATGAGTTTGAGGAAAGTGCCACAGAAAGTATTTTGAGACAGATAGACATTATTGGTTTGGGTCAAATCAAGGGGATTTGTTGACAATAAGAAAAACAAAGAATACTGCAATCTCAGTTCTTCATTATACCGATTGTAGTTCATTATTAACATAATGTCATGTATCATTTTCTGGATCAACAAAGGCCCTCCTGTCATAGCAGAAAATCAGAAAATAAAATACCAATGCAATATATCAAGATATGTATCCATGTCACCCACCCCTCTCAGACATGAACAACCCACATCAACATTTTCTCTTCCCACTTTTAGTTCCACTTATTTTGCAGCTTTTCATCACATCTCACTCTCTTGTGTCGTCATGTGACATTAAATGTGAAGGTTTGGTCAAGTCGTGACAGGTGGTTAGTATCCATCTCTGCAGGTATAAGAGGTGGACTTGGGACTGGACAGTTACAAGTTACAGATATTAGAGGGTGCCTTTCTCTTCCTCATTACAGTCACAGAGCTGCCCTTGAGCAAGGCATTGACTGTTCGAATGAAGCCGCTCAGAAGACAAGCCCGGCTCTCGATGAGGGCAGTTGTCCATTAACTCAGTTTTGGTCTCTGGCAACATCCTTCACCTTTCTCCTGCCATATGCTGACTCATGGTCAGCGTCAATTGATGCTGCGGCTGCTCTGGTGCTTAGAGAGAAATGATATCATCTGCTCATGACAATCTATTCTTGTTCAGTGTCTCGCGGCGCTGTTTCACATTTAGGTCACGTGATGACACCTCAGCCAGCTCCGACACCAGGAGCCGCTGTTGAAAACATGATATTTGAACTTCCATTACACTCATCCTATATTGTTGCGAGAGGTCAAGAATGAACAGCCATGCAGAGAAATAAAATGATAAGATATATATACAGGTTTCCCTTTAACTCAACCCTGTTTGGTTAGAAAGTTGCAAGTTTACAAAAACATCTCCAAATAGTGGGCCCTGCAAGAGAGACTGTGTCCCAGCAGCTGAGCCAGAGTTTGATGGGCAGTGGACGAATAGTGCAGTGGTTGTTTCGGTGACTTGCTCAACTGTTGGGAGTATTTAAAGTCATGTCATCCATAGGCACAATATACAGGGTGTGTGTGTCCATGTGTGTGTGGGTGGAGGGGGGCTGAGCCATATGGAGAACGATGTCAAGACAACCAGAAGACCTCCAGTAAAACATCCAGAAGGTATTGACATCATTATAAGGTTTGGAAACACACACTCCAGGCTGTCCGCATAGTTCATGTCCATCACATGCGACTCATAAAAATGTGTTGTTATTATCCGCTACTCATGTGTCTCAGAAAACACCCGAGAATAATTTGTTTTCTAAATTCAGTTTGGAAAACATATTGTGTGTCACCTTACAAAAAGAAAATTGCCACCGTACATTTACACTGATCAACGACTAACAATAAATACTGATTTACTGCCTGGCCTGAAGGGTGTAAAAACCAGAGTAAGAAAGATTACCATGTAACCTAGTATAGATTACATCTGCAAAGAGTAAATCTCCGGCTACAGCTGCACTACATGGGCAGGATGTAGTTGGAGTTGGCCAGCTTGCGCTCCTGTGCAGCAGGAACCATCTCTCTGTGACGCAGAGGTCTGTGGCAGTCGGGGTCCTGAAGTGGAGGGTAGTGCTGCCGGTAACACAGCCAGGCAAAGACGAGACCAAGCAGAGAACCCACTAACACATCTGCAATGAGAGAGAAGAGAAGAGAAGAAACACGATTATGAGGAGTTTGATTCCACAATTTCATCATTTAGAAGTGGCCGTTGTTTAATCTGAGCCGGGTTTCAGGTATCATCCTTTGCAGCTGATTGGTTGGGGGTGAAATCAAAGACTGTATAAAAAGATGGAAGATGTGTCTTTACTTTCTCCTACTATCCTGAAATGAAACAGGGTGGAATAGGTCTTTACAGCTATAAGTAGTTGGGCATAAAAGTATTTGGGTGGAATAAACCTTTGAAGACTGGCCCGGTCATCCAATTTGTTAGTTTGTGCCGCCAAAAAAACTTAGGTTCCTAAAACTTTGGTTCTGAAACTACATGCAGGAATGTAATATTGAGGAAAGCGTTACTGCAGCCACCTGCCAGGAGGCGATACAAATGTTTTGGCTTCACTTTTGGTGTCGTTCATCTCTTTATACACTGTCTGGAAAACCAGTGTGATTAACAGACGACTCAAATCAGTTGTGTTCAACCTCTGTCACTGAGATCCCTCTAACCAGCTTCTGCTGTGTAATGCAGATCTAAACGTGCACTGTGACTCTGACCTTGCCAGTGGTGCTTGTAGTCGCAGGTTCTGGAGAGGGCGATCACAGTCGCCACGAGCAAAGGGGTGAGGAAGGCACACAGCCGCCACGCTCTTCCTTGGCCCACCACGTTGAAGCAGCGCAGCTTTCCTGCGATGTAGAACGCTGTGAAACCCAAACCTGCGAAGGCAACTGAGAGCAGAGAGAAAAGAACACAAGGGTGGATGAAGAGAACACAAACAAAAGGAGAGAACTACAAAAAGAAGGAGCAGGCATTAGAGGTGGAGAGACTTGCTTTCTCACATAATAAAATAAAAGCCTAGAGGCCAAAATACATTCATATACACACATCTGTAACATACGATATTCTCCCTGCCCTACTTTTACATTCACTTGCTTTCCTTTCTGCCTGCAGATGATAATGTACCAGCTACAGAGACATAAATGCACATTGGAGCCTCTCTTACAGGAGGAATGCCCGCTGGGGAAGCTCTTCCTGCCCTCTATGACCGTATCTGGGTCACCGGTGCAGTGCAGCTCAAGGTTCATCAGACCATCTGGGAAACAGCGGTAGAAGAAATCCGGTCGCGGCCTGAGGACATAGACAGAGGGAGCATGAAGGCTTTAATCCACTGAAACATGGGTAATATCTATGCACTGCTACGTTGGGTGCAGCATTCACCTGCCAACAACCAGTTTGATGACGTTGGTGAAAACTCCATTCAGCACCAGAGTCAGAGTCACAGCTGGATGACAGGGAGAGATAGAAGGGCATCATTAAAAACAAAGACATGTCAACCTAAAAAAAACATTTGACATATTTAAATATATTTTTAAACTCATTAGCAGTTGACGGTTTCGTACCCAGCGAGGCTTCTTTCAGATCTCCTCGCTCCGACTTCCTCATGAAGGTGAAAACCACGATGACAATCAGTGGGGTGAAAACTGCTACACTCTGATGCAGACAAAAAACATGACTCAGAATTGCAACCGCATAATATTACATTTCTTTGTTATATTTTCAACCGCAAAAAAAAGAAACTGAGGGATTTATTATTCCAAGTTTCACTCAAAAACACATCAATGTATTACTTACAAACATGAGCGAGGTGGGAACGTGGTCATTCTCCACACGATGGAATTTGTACAACCACATCTCCTCGGGCTGGATATCACGGAAGAAAGGAGGAAGCTGCTCCGTCACACTAACGGTGACATTATATGTTACATTCAGAAAACAGATAAATAAAGCAATGTCATGGATAAATGCAAATAAGGACATACTTACAGGAACACCACCAACAACGCTATTCGGACGGAAATTTCCGAAAGGAGACCACGAAGCAGCTTCTGCTTCATATTGTTACTCGGGATGGATTTCAGTCCACAGCAGTCATCCTCATTCCACCTTGTGTCCAGTTGACGGGGGCTAAAGTAGAATAGGCAGATGGGAACTTAGTTTGTTGAAGGATAAGTGCAGATGAAAAAAACGGTAACTTTAAAAATACAGATAAAAACATGTTTCAATGATTCCTTAAATGTAATTTTCCAACCCTTGTAATTGAGGTTTACAATTTTTTAGTTTAACCAAAAAACATAAACTAAATAAAAAAACTAATACAATCAAATATAAATATCTTCATTAAATGTGAACATATATATATCTTACTTTATCTTATCTGCTTTGTTTATTCTGGAAAATAAAAGTTTTCATATGTGCACATATCGCCCAACACTAAGACGGATACCGACACGTCTGTGAGAGAATCTCCAATTTCATCAGCTGACCGATAAATCAGTCAAGCTCTATTACTTAGTACAAATACAATAAAAGTCAAACTTAGAGGCCAGGTTTCATTCTGAATGTATTCAGCCTGATGCTTAAATCTAAAATATTTTAAACTAAATTAATTTTTAAAGAATGTTAGAAAATTATGTTGCTGTTCTTAGAGATGATTCTACAACTCTACTGGACTCCACTAACGATCATCACGAGGTCTCACAGCTATGAAGTTAATTGTGCAGCCTGCAGAGATCAGACACAGGCCTGTGCCCACGTGTTAACGAGGTAAACGCCCTTAGTCTTCATAAACATTTGCATTCTTATCATCACCTGTCTGTTTAGACTTTACATTTCAAATAGTCTACTTTCAAACCATCCAACAGTGTCATACAGCCGCCGGGCTCGCTCCCTATGTCCCAACCCCTTCACCTCTCCCCTATGTGAGAGTGGTGGCCTGCTGGGCTCCTCTGTGGGGTCGTAAACACTGCACACCCTGCTCTTTAGTCATCTCTACTGCCAGGACAGGAAATGAACGCAAAACGCACTTCCTGTGTCAATATAAATGCCATTAAAATGTATCTTCCACTTCACACGCCCTCCTTTAGCCTTACAGACCGGTTTTTCAAGTAAGTCAGCACAGACTAAACTCACCCAACTTCTTACTGATGGTCATGTTGAGATGGGAGTCTCCCTGGATATCACTGGCTCTTGGCCTGTACTAATATTAAGGTCCCCTTGTGTGTTTCTTACAGTAGAACAGACTGGACAAACTAAACATCTTATGAGTGTTATGTCAAATAAAGGCTACCACGGGTTCTCTTTCATGTTTGGAAGAAAAGGGTGAGGTGAGGGGTATTCAACTGCAACCCACAAGCTCACCACTATATGTCACTAGATTCTACACCCTGAACCTTTAAACCTCTCTAGGAACCGGACAACAGCAGGTGCAGATGAGGGACCTCATCTTTACTGCTCTGTAGTGGCTCCACTTATTACACAGCACAGCCAGGTGATACACACCTGGAGGCTCGAAGGGGCCTCGGGGACCCGGCTGTCACAGCCTCCCCTCGGCTGTGCTCACTGACCTTTGTTCCTTAGTTTTCAAATCCCTCTTGAAAGAAGGAAAATCCACGACCGAGACCAAACAAATGAAGGAGCTGCTCTTCCTCCCACAACAAACCCGCACCAGTGTCCCTCCGAGGCAAGACACTGTGGTTAGATATTTCCGGTTTATAAACCCTGATACAAAGGCCAACACGAAGCACCTGTGTCCTCCGCCTCCAGCTGACACAGATATTTACAAGCTGCTCCTGAACATAAACGACATTAAATACGCTTCAAACGACACGAGGAGTAAATGTAGCAGCTTGTTATCTTCGTTCAGACACAGCAAAGATAAGCGAGCTAAAATCGAGTGCTGCTCGGACAGGTTGATAGCTTGGTTAAGCTAGCTAGCAACATCTGTCAAATAAGACATCTGGGGCATTTCCGCCCTGACAACCACCGGGAAGCTCACGGACCTTACAAGTGCGGATGTTTCCTGGATCTTTGTCTCAACGTTAACGCGAAACAAGCCCGGACATCCTCTGGTTCAGCCGCCGGGAGGAAGTCGCACATCAGTGGGATTCAGGGAGACGAGGAGATGCCACGGAGGGGACGAGCTCTGCGGGATACTAGCTGTTAGCATCACACCTACTTCTGGTTCAGGAGCTTCAAATTAAAAGCACGTCCTTAAACAAACATCAACTCGTAGTTTACCTACTCACTTGTTCTGGATATTTTGATTATTTCCCTTTTTTATCACCAGTACATGACCCTAAACAAATAATAAAATGGTTGACTTGAAACTTTACTTTCTTTCTACATATGACTATAGGCTGAGAAAAAATCCAATTCTTTATATCCATATATAATAATTATATTCTTAGAGACGAACAGAGCCTTGAACACCTTTCTTCATATGTACGAGTAATTATATTAACATTCTTTAAAAAATGATCAGTTTTATTAGTACATCTGTTGTTTTCATTGTATTTTCTGATCATAGACTGTGTTTAGTATTTGGACTGTTTATGGTTGGAAACATTTTCTTGTTGTTTATATATATAGTGTGAGATGATAACACATATTTCTAGTCCTATTTGGTCTGATTTATACGTATTTATGTGAACCAGTGTTTCCTCTATTTTAATTGATGAGGATATTTGGAGTTTGAGAATATATTTTGAAGCTTAACACAACCGGAAATGGTCTCTCAGATGATTATATCTGCCTTGACTGGTGGATGCGAGAAGCCACGTCACATTAGCGAGCGCCTTCTAGAGGTGAAAGAAAGATAAATCAACTGAATGGAGAGGGATGATTCAAACTTTGTTTTGTAGATCCTCTAACTAACCTCATATATTGTTATAGTTTGTATTACTTTATTTGATAATCACATTTATATTTGAATAAGCTGAGACTTCACAGTATAAAGTAATTTAGTGATGTAGGACTTGTTATTTACTTTCAACACAAACCACTTAATTACAATAAGTCACCTGTGATGCTTTTGTTTAGTTTTCAGGATTACACCATTTTTTTTGGCGCATTTTTTAAATAGACCAGCAGATAACTTTTTTCTCACTTTTTGGAACAAATAAATCCTTCAGGTTATCAAGCAACTTCCCTTTGTTATTTTATAGTTCTATTTTAAAAACAAGATAATCAGGTGTATTGTCCGGCCTTGGCAGAGGTGTCCACTCTATTTTGTGCCAGGTTTAAGTTCAGTTTTACTTATCTGTCACCTGTTTGGTAAAGAACTAGTAAGAAAATCATTGCAAACACTAATACAAGAAGGTCAATCTGTCTCTCGACCAGTTTTCACCAAATGCTAATAAACAAATAAATAAAATGACAGAGTGAGTGTGTTTCACTGAGACCGAGTACAGCTTTATTTAAAGTCAAACTTCAGGCATGTCTGAACTCTTCAAACTCAACTTTAAAATGAAAAAGGACAGAATCAATATTCTCAAATAAAAAGACAGTCATGTACAAAAAGAGTGTCGTCTCAACAGTCACACACACATTTAGAAGCAGAATTGTACAAGCAAAAAGAGCACGCCACAGTAACATGATTCTATGCAAGTTCAATGCAAACTATTTACAGGTTCCTCGACAATATGCAGAAATGCAGTAACACAGGTCGAACAGTAATAAACATGGTCATTTTGTGTTCATCCACGTTTTACTTGAAGCAACACCACGAGATAGATATGACCCCAGTAAGAGTTACTGTAAGCAATTTCACTACGAGAAAAAAGAGATGATTGCTAATGAAGGTGAATTCACTTATTTTATCTCAACACTAGTTCTCCTCTGACAGCATGTCAATTAGAAACTCATCGACTGTTGGCGACATTGCACGAAAAAACTAAAAAAGACGTCACAGTCAACATAAACATACCCTTTGACATACTAAATTTAGTTTTAGATTTAAAAAAAATGATAATTAGCAAATTCCTGGACACTCCCCCAGACGAATGTAAGGGTCACTTAAATGAGAACAAGCATGCTGTCTTCTCACAAATCAAAAATGTGGGCACGATACTGAGAGTAAACCAACAAAACACATACATCAGATAGTATTTTAAGTGAATGAAACGCTGGGGACACTTAAATTAGGCCTTCTGTAATACTGCTGCTGTTCCAGCTGAGAGGGGCAGAAGAGGACGAACTGGCACAAACTAAGATCATCATGCAACCTGCAGGTGCAAAACAAAACAAAAACATAATAAAAGTAAGGACTATTCGGTTTTACAGAATCTCTGTGCAATACTGGAAAACAAAGACAAGTAGAGGACATAAACAGATCATTAGCACTAGAACTAGGCATCGTAAGAATCTCCAAATGATGAGAGAAGAGGATTAAACCAGTGTGTGGTGTTTGGAACAGGAACAAAGAAAAGGACTGAAAAATTAAGACCAGTTTTTGTCATGACAAACTCATTTAGTCAGACTTTTTCCTCTGAAGCAACAAACACATGTCAAAGATGCCTGCGCCCTGATAATCACAGACTGTATATGAATCCTGTGTTAAAAATACATCAATAAATTAAAAGAAAAATATATAGAAAATTCAAGTTTTGAGTATGCAAAAGTGAAAGAGCTCTAAATTATGCACCTATCCGGTAAAGAATAAAGAATCATTAATAAAAAAAGTTTGGCAAGATTTGGAAATTGGACTTAGCTGCACAAAGGAAATCAGAAAATCATGATCACAGAGAGAATCAAGGAGAAAAGCTGCAGCAAATACAATGTGCTCAGTTTGTGCACAAATACAGACGTGCAGTCATTTTCTTGTATTCTTTCTCCAAATAAATGTCCGTCTTTGTGCATCTATTTGGCAAAATGAGATCCACGTTATCTCAATAACACGTTTGGCTAATTGTCACTTGACTTCAGTGCTCGACGTTCACTGTGCAGAAACAATACACAAACAGAGTTTGGACACTACAGGGTGTTTTCTAATTAATTGGCTGATGGATCAATTCAAAACATGAACTAGTTTTGACGTCAAATAAACACGTAACATAATTGCGATGGATTAACGAGAAACCACCGATGCACATACACTGAAGAGTGGACTGGATTTTCCAATGAGAGCAAAGGAGTAAATGTTTATTATTAGTTAAGTTAACATTTTCTAATGTTCTGCTCTCACTGGCTCCACCTCTTTTTTTAAATTGAAAGGCTTTTTGCTTCATGATTAAATTTAGTAAGAAAACTGAGCTGAAACTGATGCAGTCTAATAAAACACTCCTGCAGCAAATGTTTCGTTGTTGAACTGTGTCTCTGTTATAGACACACCTGCCATTATAACACAATGCAGTCACAAACAACCTAATACCTACAAACAAGAACTGAACATTAACCTTATCAAAAGGAAGGATTCAATGCAGGACTGCTGTGATAAACTGCATTAGTTCTGTGCCTAACAAACGGACAACAAAGTGAGTCTACTTCATGCATTCTAAGAGACCGTGAATGAACTGAAATGGTTTGGAAACATTGGCACCGTTTCACCCTGTGGCTTCGGCTTTAAAACACCCACCACTGTGCGAGGCTTGAGAAGAAGACAACAAAAAAAAGACTTCAGGGAAGGAGGAGAAACACAAAAGCAGTTGTGTAACCGAGGAGGAATCACAAGCAAAAGGCTGAGGCATGATGACAGGAACGCTTCCTCCTGTGATGATCACTTGAGTCCAGGCTAAAACTGTACAAAAACCGGCTCTGAACACTTCACATTCCAATATTGAACTGCTTCACGATTACAGTGAGCCACGATACAGGTCGATGAGCAGCAGCTGTCACCAAATGTGGAATCATTACACCAAAGTTTCACCAAAAAATAAACCTAACGTGTGCAAATGACTGGATACAGATATAATATGTAAAACTCCCCGTGTTTTTTTTAAATAGTCTATTTCACTTACACCGGTGTGGAGAGGAGACAGGTTACTGTACTGGTGTTTGAAAAAGAAACTGGTATAAAATGTGGTGCAATAAATACAAAAGAATTGGATTTGACAGATGACTGATTAAAAACACTGTACAGGAGTTTGTATTTTGTACATCATCATACTGGACTGCTGCTATACTGACATGTCTTTATATAGAGCCCAGCCTTGAGGAGAATCTCCAGGTGGAAAGAAGCGTCTCCCCCGAGGACACTGAGCTGAGGACTTTTTAGTTAGAGGCCAGACTGGCAGTCATTTCTACTTGTGCCCCCAAAAAACAACAAAAAACAGCTTTTAGGCCACTTTCCTCAAAATTAAAAAAAACAAATTTACGCCCAGCCCTCACCACGTCTCTGACAGAGAGCAAAAAACACAGTTTAAATCCCGACGTTACTACAAGAAGAAGAGGTATCCATTTTGAAACACTTGTCCTATGTTCTTTAAATATACATTTCTGTATATGACCTAGCTAAATTGTGTAGCGACAAGCCGTGTGAAAGTGCTTTTCAGAAAAGTTTGGCAAAACAACCAACGGAAGAAAATAAAACAAAAAAAAGGAGAGAAAAAGGAAATCGAGCATTTAAAGCGGTCACAGTACACAGCGTTACTGAAATGGACTCCGTCTGGGCAGTAGTTGCTACAGCCAGAATCAAACTTAAGGCTGGTTATCAATACTTTGAGACAGCACCAGTGATCACAAGCTGGGCTCCTCCCTCTACAATACAAATAACAGTAACTGCTCGCAGGAAATGTGAGAACGGAACGTTCTATCCAAAAAGGAAAATAAAAAGGATCTGTCTTGTTGTTTAAAAAAGCGTTTCTTCCTTCTTCCAGGAACAACCGAAGAGGCAAGGCTCCGTCCCTCCTGATCTTTAAGTACTTTACAATATTATGAGCCAAGTATGTACACAATGGCGAGTGAGACTGGCAATATGAAAATCACAAGTACTTCTGTAATGTCATACCATTACACTATATACCATTATATTTCACCTTAATAGGACTATTTTCACAAAGAGGTCTGCGTAATGCTTAACACCTAAACAAACAAACATAATACACCACTCACTGAGATGAAGTGAGAGAATCTGCCTGTAAACATTAACAAACATAGATATTGTTTATAATTATATTCATCTATACCCATAAGTATATTAAAACCGTGTTTAAGGAGGGTTGGAATGTAGTGTGGTCCTGAAAAAATTGCACAAAATCGATCATTCCCTCCCCCCCCGCCTCAAAACCCCACTCCTGTTCTGCCAGTAGAAGAAGAAGAAGAGATAAAATACGACGACAGATCACGTCAGGGAGAGATGGACAAAAGGCCGGCTCGTTTCCGTGAGGCCATCTTGTGTTTGAGATGCCGACCACAGTGTACAGCAGGTAAACGAGGAGATGAGCAGCGCGGCGGTGGAGAGGTTCCGCCTCACACCTCCCTCCACTTCACTCGATGAGTTCTTCAAAGTGCCGGAAACTGACGACGTGACAACACTTAAAAATTTCATAGGTGTAAAAAAAAAGGGAACCGCAACGAGGTGTTGGTCTGGGTCCTCAGTTGGACGCAAGCGTGCTGGGAAGAGTGTTATCGTGGTGCTTTATGGCAAGAGAGAAGGGAAAATGGCGCACAATGATTCCTATGCCGACACTCCAGTCACTCTACAGTGTTGGTCGGAGTGTCTCGACGCTGAGCAGCAGCCATAACACTGGTCAAAAAGCACTGTATTCCCTTTTGGAGTGCAGGAGGCCAACAAGAGGGAATGAGGTATTGAAGGAGGTGCGGCGTCACTCTGCGGACTGTTGGTCCGTCTCTGGCTCTGGTTCCTCTTTGACCCTGATGGGGCTCAAAGCAGAGTGGCGCTGATGGGTAGAGTTGGAGCTGGAGCCCAAGGGACTGAGGGGGTTGTGACTGGAGCAACAGGGGCGGCCTTCCAGGGAGGAGGCGGTGAACGCCCCTGCCTCGTGGTCCCGGCAGAATGAGCGAGGGCAGAAATCACAGAGTGACGAGGCTGACGCGCCACAAACACTGCAGTCATGCCAAGGACATTCCCAGCGTCCTGCAGACAGGAAAAGAGGTGATTATGGAGATATAAAGAGAGTGAGTCACTGATGTGTGTGGGAGTTTGTAGTAACAGATCCTGACTCAGTAATAGGTCAGGACGCGTAGAAATACATTTTATAATCCTGCACCATCTCAGAAGATGAAGGAAAATTGTTATCAGCAAGAATTTGATGTTTTGCATCGATAGATTTCAACGAATTTACACACACACACGCGCTCATGTGGTCATTACCATATGGCGGCTTGGTGAGGTTGAGACACAGCAGGTGGTACGACTTCGGACAGTCCTTTCTGTCACACATCACCAGCTCTCCTCCTTCTCCACAACAAAAGCAGAAGTACTCGTGTGCGTGTTTTCCCTCCAGCCGCAGCTTCCGCTTCTTCGGCTTCAACTTGGCGTTCCTGGCCTTCTCCTCTTTCTCCATCACCACGGCACTCTGGAGGAAATATTACAAGAAGACGAGGTTGGTTATGAAACAAACCTCATAAAACCGGGATAGCGCTCACGTTGGAGGTGGAACTGGACTCAGGGCGATGAGATGGAAATGTCCTCACCGTCGGCTGCACCCCCAAGAATCCAGAGCAGTTGTCTGATCCACAGTGACAGGACGTTCTCCTGTTGCCCACACAGTGCAGGTTGTAGTTGAACGTCAGCTCTGTGCCTGCAGGAACAACAGGAATAAGACTCACATCAAATGGATCCTCTAGCTTTCTCTGAGCGTCTGTACATATACAAATGTGAGTATATGTAAGCGTGTGCATCATGTTTCCACGTGGACTCACCAGCGTCTACATCACAAAGCGTGAAGAGTCCGATGTGAACGTCCCCGCTCACCGTCCACTTCTGGGTTTCACAGTTCGGGCTGCAGCTGTGGTTCATAAACCGGGCCGAGTTCCCCTTTGGGCCGGCGTCGATCACACGATCCTAGGAGACGATACAGATATTCCGACATTGAGATTTGAGACATGCTTGGTGGAGTTCTCCCATCTGAATGTTACGCATCAGTGTCGGTGATTATACCTTGGTGAGGGTGAGCATGTAGAAGTTGCTCACGTGGTTTTCATGGGCACGTTTGATTCGCTGCTGGCACTCCTCTGAGTCTATCACCTCCCCCACGTACTCTGTCACTAGGTCACCCTGCAGAACAGACATCCCATTTGTACATGGTTTCAGGCATCACACAGACATTTAATATGACTTCAGGTATTAACGTCAAGGGTGATTCAACAGGTCACTTAACTAATAATATAACTAAAGTCTATAATATAAGGTCTTAGTTTGGATGAACATCATTCTCATATGTATACACATATTCCATGTATTTCCCAAGCTTAAACCTGAAATCACAATATTAGAATAGAATTGAAAACATTTCTAACAGAGAATTCAAATCCAGCTTTACAGAGACATGATGATGTTGTATATTAGGGTCGACATGCACCTTCCGGAGAGCCTGGTTTGCCCTGAGGCCCCAGCCACGACCGTCCGTCTTCACCACTTCTGTCTCTGCATACAGTCGCTTGGTGAAACACTGGTTCTCACAGTTGTCTCCTGCAGGACACACCTGACAACAGAAACACAAAGGCAATTGGTAATAAAGTTCAATTCTATTCAAAATTTAAGCAAAAGGAACAGTAACTGATATGCGAACAAACCTGTGGGTGACACTCGTACTGCAGCATGCGGTTGATACACTGGGAATCAAGACTGCAAGGATGCTCATCTGTTGGTCTACAGTTGCATCGTGGGATTTCTGACAGGTCAGCTACGTGCACCTGCACTTTCCCCACCGGTTTGTTGGACTGCCACAAGAAATAAGATCCACAGAGAAAGTAAAATCACTGGAGATTAACTGAATAATGTCGCTTTTTGTCTTAAGAGAGATTCTAATTTGATGTTACCTTGATACATTTGTATGGTGGAGGTTTGCGAGAGTTGCGTTCTTGCTCTAAAGCCTCCCTGCTCTCCCTCTGTGCCTTGAGCTCCTGAAACCGCCGAGCTGCTTCTTCCAGAGCTAAAACACAACACAATATATTTCAGATATTGATCCCAACAGATTTGACTTGAAGCTGAAGAAAATTTCAAAACAAACAAACAATTACCTTTCTTGAAGGTTTTGTTGATGTTGATCTGACCAGAGACAAAGTTCTTGTCATTCTCCACGTAGGGGAAGACGCGGCCCTGGTTGATCCAGTAGTAGTCGTGGGAGCCAAAGAAGAAGACGGGGAAGTCACCAATATCGTGGCGCAGGCTCTGAATGTTGGATGGCACCAAGCGAGGGTTGCAGATTTCTGCAGGCCACCACCTGCAAAAAGAAAAGGACGAGAGAAAAGTCAAGACAGAGGAAGAAAATATGAAGAATAATTCAACCTTTAAAAACATTTATTGAATGTACTTGGCAAATATTTACTTTTAATTGTTTTAAATTGAATCTCTTATCTGAATGACGGTTTTAAGATTTTTTTTTTTTTATCTATGACTACATAATCAATCAATCAATTAGCACATTCTCTTTTTTCCTTAATGGAAGAGACATGTTCTTTGTCTACACAACCACGTCAGACACACTTAATACCACCAGACTTATCCTTTAAAAGTAATTTAACCATAAACTGACAGCTGCAGTTTTTCAGCCGTCTATGATCAGTTGTCTCTGCGTACCTGTAGTTGCCGAGCTTAACCCAGACAATTTGTTTGTAGTGAGGTTTCTTCCCTGCCCTGCAATCACTGCAGGACCACGCTCCCTCCGGCGTCTCAATCTCCAAACACTCCGGGTGGAAGGAAGCTGGGCAAGAGTCGCAGCACAGCAACTTGCCTCCTACATTTGTATATATGTAAACATGGGGTGTGTGTGTGTGTTTGTATATATGTGAGTGTGTGCATGCGTTTTTGGGAAATGGTAATGCAAAGAGAGGAGGAGTGTACGATTAGGTGATGCACCGTAAAACCTGGTTAAACTCTGAATCTCATTTGCAGACAAGCCAAAGAAAAGCATAAACTAAACAAAAGCTGAGGAGCAAACCAGACAATACACAGGGCTCTGTGCAAGTCGTGGTTTTTCAACATGAAGAGCGATATTCAATCTAAAGCTGCTAGGATAAAACCTGGCCTGAAATGAAAAACTGAGGCCAGGAGCTTTTTGCTTGAGTGAAGGATCCTGCGACAGTAAAGCAGGAAGAGGAATGAACGCCTGCGTCTGATTCTCAGGACGGTTACTTTCACTGCAGCAGCAACAGCATGTCTGGCAATCAGATTCAGAGCACTGTACCAAGACCAGTCTAAAGGAAATACATGCGGCAGCACAGGGGGTAAAATAAGCCAGCGAGTTAGCACAGAATCAGGGTTATACTCGGCTAACAAATTACTGGCAAAAAAGCAGGCATGCCAGTACAGCCAACTTTTCCCATCAGACATCCTGCACAGACCAGCTTGCATGGAATCATATACTTTCAAAATGTTGAACTTTAAGGTTTTTCTCTTTCTTAAATGAAATGCAGAACCAACATCAGAACTTGAAAGAGTCATTTAACAAATCTAGTGCGGTTTGGGATAACATTCCATCCAAGGCAGGTCAAAGCTCGAGAAAAGGAGGTAAGCCAGAATTTGATTGAATCTGAAAAAAATCCCAGTCAAAAGTAAAAAAGGAGGAGAAAAGGGATGAGGCTGAATAAGGCCTTTCAAATAAAAGGAAACAAAACAAGCCCAGAGTGCTGAAGCAGAGAAGCAGTGCACCTCCAGCAGCGAGCAGCTCCACAAACCACAGACAGAACCTGAACTGATCCAGAGCATCAGGGAATCATACAGTGGTTTCAGAGCTAGAGGTTTGAGGACCAACTGTATTTTCCCATTTTGACTGTTCATGCTCGGCACAAAACAATCTCACAATGGGCCTCGTGCAAGAACAACTCGTATGAACAGATTATAAAGTTATTTAACTTGTAAGGTTTCCTTGTAATTCGAATCTTTCTTAAAAAGCCTTTCAGATTTATTGTACAAGCGACATACAAATAATGTTTGACTTTCAGAATTATAATGCAAATTAGTAATCAATTAAGTAACTATCTAAATATATTTAAGGTTTTAATATGATGCCAAAAATAAACTAGACTAAAAGCAATTGATAAATAAATTATACATCTTTTTATGCCAATTTAATGAGCAGTCTGACTCCTCTTTCAGATAATTTTAGAGATTGTATTGTAAAATTATTATTATGATATTATTAAAGTTTTACTATTTCTGTCTCAATATCAGATTGTTGTAGAACTTTACATTAATACTAAAACAGAAACTGCTGCACGTTTTCTGCTTTGTCTGTTGATTTCCAACAGCAGGACCTGAAGCCTTTCTTGTCACTCTTGAATAAAAACTGACCATAAAGGGAGTGGAGCAGACGGACATACACGCCAGATTGAGGGCATCATTTATACTAATGATGATGGAGTGAAATTCTTTAGTTTGAAATGAGCAACAAGCCTCAACTTTTCACGGCAGGAAAGGCTCAGGTTATTTAAAACATAAAAAACTACTCTAGGTAAATTTCAGTTAACTGGATCCATTTTTCCTTAACGTGCATCTTGAAAAATGCAAGACAAAAAAAAAAAATCAGAGGGGAAACATGTTTTTGGGGAAATGAGACGACCTTTCTTCTGAACCGTCGCCTCAGGTGATGTCTCCTTCTTGTGATACCAGCACACTGGACTATTTATAAGTCATGGTGTTCAGCTGAATGCAGAGGTTGGGCCCAATGTGTCCTCACTTAATTCTCCTCAGAGATATTTTCTCACTCCTGACTCCTCAGAGCAGAAATAAGAGCTTTGGCCATGAAGTTGAAGGACCAGAATCATTTCTTTCGAGGAGTGAGGAGCAATCATTTAATTTTATCATTTCATCTTGCTGTCACTGAGTAATGGAAGCACATACAATACCAGGACCATGAAACTACGGCAGCTACAATAAATTTGTTTTGTTATTTACACCTGAACTTTTCCTGCTGGGAAATGTCAAAAATATTTGTGAAAAAAGGACAGTTTACAAATTCTTTTTTGCAAATCCGACTTCTCATATAACCCTAAAGGAGAAATGTTCTTGCATGAGGCCCACTGTTTTCTGTTGATGTGTTAGGGATCAGAGAGAGCAGAGCGCCACTCTGCATTTAAATTAACTGCAGGTTTAACCAGTTATTTAACTTTGCACCTCCAGGCTTTGAAATGAAAGATGCGCACAAAAGAGGGGGGGGAACTAAATCAGAACGGTAGCAGGCAGAACACAAACAAAGACCAGTGGGACAATGGAGAAAGAGAAAAACTGTTCAGTTACCTTTCCCAACATTCTTTTTGGTAGCTGACGAAGGAGAGGAAATCATAGGTAATTTCAACTCAGCACGATTTGACTCAGTCAGAAGGTAGTGGGACTTATAGGCATATGAACTTAATATGGTGTCAGTAAGGTCTTGCACTAACAGCCCTACACGAGACACACAGGAAGAGACGGGGGTGAGCCGCAGTCAAACTCGAAATTACCCAAAATTCAGAAAGAACAAACACGCAGTCTCTTACACACACACACACACACACACACACACACACACACACACACACACACACACACACACACACACACACACACACACACACACACACACACACACACACACACACACACACACACACACACACACACACACACACACACACACACACACACACACACACACACACACACACACACACACACACACACACACACACAGTTAAAACTAGGGATGCACCGATATGGAAATTCTTGGCCGATACCGATATTTAAAATAACAAACTGGCCGATAGCCGATACCGATATTTGTCTATTTTCTTTTTGTTGTTATTCATTCACCCTTTTGTGTCAGAAAAATAATTAAATCATTATTTAAAAAGCACTATTTAAAAAATGTTCAGCCCTTCACTC
Source organism: Platichthys flesus (assembly GCF_949316205.1). Taxonomy (NCBI): domain Eukaryota; kingdom Metazoa; phylum Chordata; class Actinopteri; order Pleuronectiformes; family Pleuronectidae; genus Platichthys; species Platichthys flesus. The sequence goes on from NC_084947.1 coordinate 7,007,801, forward strand.
TTATCTTTTAATGAGCACAAATTTAATCAGATTTATGAAACAATCTTTGATTTAACTAAACTTTATTTAACAGAGACATATTATGCCCATTTTACCGCAAGTTGAAATGGTTCCTTGGGATCTTAATGAAATGACTGTAACATATTTTGGTCAAAATACCACAAGGATAATTTAAAACAGCACCTTTTTACCCTGTCTAAAACAGCCCTGTTAAAGTATCATTATAGAGACACTCTTCTCATTGATTTACGGTAGCAGTATTGCCCATTTATTAGATGTGTTACGGCTTCTGTGTGTATGTTGTCAATTCCCTTGTTACCTGTGCATGAGACGGATGAATAGAGCCGATGCACATGAGAATAAAGTACTTAAACAGACGCTACGCTCATACTTTTTACGTCAAGTTACACTGCGTGAGTCAAGATAACTTAAAAAGCCCTCCTCAGTTTGACCTGTTTTTAGTGTCGGGCAGAAATCACATCGCGTCAACACCCACCGCGTCCAGAGTGGCCGCCGCTGACCACGGACACCGCCCGCGGTCCAAGAGAAGGAAAGCCCCCGCACCAGCGACGCCGTGAGGCGCCACCGGATGAGGACCTCCCGGTGCCGCGCACTGAGCCTCCGGCGGCGCGGAGAGGAGGGCGACGGAGCGACTGCTCCCCCAGCCGCGGCACGTGCCCAGCGGTTTTACCACAAATATGAACATCGGCCAATGATATCGGTGAAAGTCAAGTTTATTACCGATAAGCCGATATCAGTAAACGAGGCGAATATCGGCCGCTACTGATGTACGACCGATAAATCGGTGCACCCCTAGTTAAAACACAAGAAAGTAACAAGTAAAATAAAGTTTGTCCCAACACAACAAGGCCAAACAGTGCACTCAACTTTTTGTTTAACAGACAAAACATCAGATCAAAACTGTTTCAAGTCTAAATTGTGTGTCCTCCCACTCATCACCATCCAGGACTTTGTTTAAGTGGAGTGCAGTGTGGCAGCCTGGCTCATTGGTAGTGTTAGTATTGTGATGGAAAACAAACATTACATTTCACAGCACTGGTCTTCATGATCAACAATACCAAACACGAAAACATGTAATATCTAAGATTAGTATGTGAGGTTTCAGTTTTCACATGAGATGTTACTTCAACTGTGAATGTATCAAAATGGTTATATAACACAAAACTACAAACATGGAGGATGATCAGGTTATTCTTATGGTTTAACCACAATACTCAGGTCAAAAGTCAGTTACAGCTAAATCAGCAAAAGTGCAGGAAATTCAGAACTTCTGCATTTTGTGCTCCGTCATTTCAGGGTCGCTGCTGGATCCCAGTCGGAGAGGAAGGCTGTGAGCGTGCGCACGAGTGAAAGCTTACCTCGGGCACACAGGAAGCACCAGCCCACGTTGACAGGTGAGGTGAGGAGGCCGTTCCTCTTGGCGCTGCCGTGGCTGCTGCAGATCATGATGTGATGGGTGAGGGCGACGCTACCCGCCGCCACGCAGCCATCTCCAGTGTGATAGGCCGACGGACAGCGTATGCAACGCATCAGGCGCCCTGGACAGAAAGCAGGCCAGAGGTAAACAATAACTCAGTGAGTCACTTTACAACAGGTACGGGTTTGTAAACTGCTCATGTAGCTGTGATACAGCTCAACACACACAACAATTTTGGACTGTACCAACTAAAAACACAATCAACAGTATACATAGCACAGCAAGCAGCCCCAACACTACAACTGATCCTGAAGGGTTTTAAGAAATATTTGAGCCATTTCCTCTCCATCACTATTTTAAAATGTTTTAGGTTTTTACTTGCTTTCAAGCTTTTGTAAACTACTGATATGTCAAGTTTTCCAGTGTGGTCAGAATCAGGCATGAATTCAGCCTGGTGTCAACACATTTTCACCAGATACTCACACTTTGACGTAAAGGCTGCATCTCTTCTCTCGTTTCCAACAGGATAATGCACCATCATCCAAAGTCAAATGACTGTATCTTTCTGCAGTGTACCTTTCAGTCAAAGTGTTCCTCCTAAAGTAGCACCTTTGGGTCGGTCGTCTCCTTCTGAATCTAATTTCCACATGACGTCTTTTTGCCTCCTCTTGCGCTTCTCTCTTACATATTCCAACAGGAGGGCATAGGCTTGACCCTTTCGCACTTTAATATTTCTGCTATTTTCTACTGCCTCTGGTCATATAAATCAGCCAGAAGCCAAAGATATAATGAAAAATAAACTTTTCATATATTTTCGTCACATTTTGCTGATGTAGCTCTAGCTCACAGCACCACAGCTTCCATTGCAGACTCAGACAGGACATGAGAGAAGCTGAAGAAACAAAGCAGGCGCTCTTTTACCTTTACTAGCTCTTTGCAGGTCTCTCTCCAGGCAGCAGGTAGAGCAGCTATGCTGTGGGCAGCAGAAGCCTCCGCCCGGACTGCTGGTGGTGCCTGGGAGTTTACGGACGCAATCCTCGTGGTAGAAACAACCGCATCCCAACACAGAGCATCGCGTCACCTCCTGGCCCGCTGCTTTACAGCTGAAACACGAATGATTGCCTGGAAGGAGAATGAAAGAGACTCTGATAGTAAAGAGCTAAACAAAGAGGATGTGATGGTGGAGAAGCAGTCGACTCGTTCCGATTCACTCACCGTTCCTACATTCCAAACACGTGAATCTGCCTTCGGGAAGGGACGTCAGGCCGAGACACTCCAGGTGAAACTGTCTGCTGCAGTCACCTTCACACACCACCAAACCTTCTCCATACACCTCACAGATCTACTCGCCAACACAAAAACATAAAGAGGAAACGTGGATTACAACATAATATAATTTAAGATACATACTCACTATATAATGTAGAAGAAAGAGCCTTTTAACAAAGATGAATCATGAGCAGTTCTGACCTGGCAGACAGTGTCTCTCTTGCCGGCGCTGCTGTCCTGACGAGATAACCCGGAGTCGACAGACTGAGTATCTGAGGCGTCTGCATCTGCTGCTGCCGGACTATCCAGACTCTTCCCGAATAAACCCTGAGATATAAAGAGAGTCAGTGTGTTGATGTGTTTTGTGTGAAGAACAGACACCAAATGAGTTCTCACAAGTGTGTCGATTTCAAAACTAGTACCTGGCACATGTGACAGGTGCTACAACAAATTATTATTAGCAATGTATGTATGTATGTACAATTGTGTATGAGGGTATTTCAATACATGTACCTGTGGATCATTGAGACCTCTGGAGTCGGAATCAGAGGTGTCTCTGTACTGAGATGAAGCCATCTCCACATCTGTCGACGCTCTGCTTCGCTTCTTGAGGGGCTTGCAGGCATCGGAGATCTCACTGGCTCCTGGAAAAAACGACAAGTAAAACATATGAGTTTCACTTTCTTAGAAGTAAAGAGAGGTCCCATCCAAGAGGTTTACAGGAAGTATAGGAGAAGGATTGTCCTACCTTTCTGCGAACCTGTCCTAAGTGTGGTTTCAGGAGCCATCTCCGCCTGTGAGGAGGTCAAACATGGAAGTTGAGGCTGTAGTGCTGTTGGTTTCATTCTTATTCAGGTGATTGCAGGTTAGTTGACTACATTCAGATCAACCACATTACTGCAGAATATAATGAAGCCCCCTCATTCACTGATGGATTACACACAGACGGTTACAGCGAAAAAACACTGAAGATGGTCTGTTGGGGAAAATGAGTGTAGCTGTAACTTTCCAGTGTTGTAATATATTGTATGTTGTAATTATCTCATAATATTACAGTGTAGTGTTTTTGTATCGGCCGTTTCTTTTCACTTGTGTAACTTCTCTAACCAGACATCCAAGGTCTTATTTCTTATTATGTCCGAATAAAAACGCATGTTACATAATTATAATATTTGACAACTGACGTTTTAGAAAAACCATCCGTCTTGACCTGTGTGTAAGCTGTGAGCTTCTTCTGGTCTGGTCACCAGGTGAACTGTAGTATTACCTGTTCCTTTTTGGTCTTCTTCTTGGGGACGGGATCACTGCCCCGCTCTGACTCAGACCTGCTCCGGATGGACCGTCGCTGCAGCTTCCTCTCCTGAGAACCTGAACACACATACAAATGTTGAGCTGCATCTCCTAGCAACTTTATGATGTCATTGTACACGTTCTTCATCGTGTCTGTGTTCTACTAACCATGTGGACTACTGTGGTGGGACCCAGGAGAGGATGTCTGCTGCATTCCTCCCTCCTCACTCCTCCGACTGGCGGGGGAGCCTCTCCTCTCCTCTCCTTCTCCCTCTGCCTCTCCTTCGCCTTCTCCATCGCCTTCTCCTTCGCCGTCTCCTTCTCCTTCCCCTTCTCCTTCAACCTCGCCTTCTCCTTCTCCTTCTACCTCTTCCTCCCCTTCTTCACAGTCTTCCTCTTCCTCTGGACTCGGCTCAGGTTTAGCTCTGCTGTCCTGCAGAAAGATGAACATGTATCCCACACCTTACATGACAACACTGTAATTCTCTTTTATCTGAGGAAGTTACACCAACCTCAGGAGAGCAGTATCCCAGGTCAGGCTGCCGGGCCTCCCCCTCCACTCTCTCCTCCTTCTCCTCTTCGTTGTCTTCTTTTGGGGATGGAACTGCTTTTTTCTGCAAAAGAGGCCAGTCACACTTTGTGATCTCCACATTCAGCCTCTTCATGGTGATGGAAAGAGGCAGCAGCTTTCGGGCCGCTGCTGTTTTCCAGGCCCGAACTGGTGGTGGAGAGTCCTGCCGTGTTTGTGCATCACCATCAGCGTTCTGTTTCGGGGAGCTGGTCTTACGCTGGTTCTTCTCTTCATTTGAGGCCTGGGAGTTTGTGTTGTCATCTGCATTTGAAACACTACACTGTCTGCGTGGCAGCTGCCTTCTCAGAGGCTGTTCTCTGTCAGGTGACTTCACTCCTCCTCCTCCTTCCTTCTTACTGATTGAGCCGCTCGAGCGCCGATTTCGTTTCTCTGCCCTGACAGTGGGCTTTCTGTTTGATGGGCCTTCACTGGGATCGGGGTCAACGTAGATGAAGGTGTAGGTGTCAATTCGCGCCTGCCGCGTCATCAGGAAGGCATCCTCGGCGTGGCCCACACCTACCTCCCACTGAGAACGCTCCCGCTGAGGGATAGGCTTCAGAAGCTTGAGACGAAAAAACATGGAAAAGATATGAAAATAAAGAACTGGTCTGCCTGCCAATTAATTGTGGCTGGCTCAAGTATGTACTATGAAGAGAGCAGCTTAGAAAAGGCTTCAACTGTTCAGCTACAGAGCTGCTATTATTTATTTTAAAGAGGGCATATTACTTTTTTGAAATATTCATATTACTTTGATACCCAATACATATGAGATTACCTTTTCTGCCAAGAAAATTGCATGCATAAATTATTTAAAAAAACATTCACTGCTCGCATTTTTACTTACTTTACTTTTCTCTACAAGGTTTGTGGTCTTGCGCAGAGTATCAGCCTGAAGTTCCTCAAACTGTTGCTTCCCTTGGTACATGACGATCCTCTTCTCATGGATCCACGCTCGCTCAGCGACACTGCCAAAGAATTGGACGTGATACTCCCTGTGACCTGGACAGCAACAGGAAAGTCAGCGAAAATATCTGTGGTGTTTATGCTCTTTCAATTTCATACATTTGTAAAACAAAACAAGCAGGGTAAGAGCTTAGTAATTTTTTTTGTTTGGACGTACGTGTTCCCTTACCCCTGGTGTTGATGCGAGTGTGGACCTTCATCTGTGGGTCAGATGAGATCATGCAGGGCCACCAGGGGTAGGTGCCCACTTTGGACCACACCAGATCTCCTATCATAAACTCCTTGCAGAAGCCCGTCTCTTGGATAACTGATGGATGATGGACCTTCGGAACCTATAAATAAAAAATGAACAGTCACTGATCTGCTTTCACACTCCAAACCATGATAAGTATGTTTAGTGCTACTACTCAAACTGCTCTGAAAAGTGAACTGTCGGTTTCTTGCCTTCGGAGTCTTTGGTTCAGTTTTGATAACCGTCTTCTGAGGCTTCTTTGTCAGGGCTGGGGGGGTTTCTCTCGGCGGGGGTTGGACGTGGAAGTCCTCTGTCTGGTCCGTGGTACCTGCCTGTGTTTGGCTCTCGTCCAGGCTCGGTTCCTGGACCTGCAGCTGCAGCCTTGCACTCTTTTTCCGCTTCTCCTTCTTCCTCTCATGTCTGCGCTGCATCGGAGTAGAATCGTTCCTCTGAGACTCGCTCTGAAAATTAGAAAAATGTAAAAAAAAAAAAAAAAAAAAAAAAGGTGTTGAGATATCAGTTAGCTTTTCCCCCATCTCAATTCAAAAATCTCTCTCAGCTGAGAGCGAATTTCCTCAAATATCATTTTCTAAGGAGCTTTTACGAAGATGATTAAAAGTAAACCGCACAGTGTAACATTTACATGAATGTTAATTGGACTGATTAGACCTAATTTAGTGAGAACTAAACCTTTTCTGTAGATCAGTATACACTGCGTGATCATTTTATGTGAGGTAAGAAATTGTATCTAGCCTGAGAAAGGGGGAGATTTCTGGCTTTTAAAAAGTTTTAACTAACAGCAAACAAAATTTATGAAAATTTGGGGTTAAAACCATTGTTTGAACAAAGCAATCATCTACGCATGTATTACCTGCAGCTCTTGCAGAAGGTCTCCACACAGTGCAGATTCAAACAGCTCTTTTCCGTTCTGATACGTCTTTATGATCTTTAGCTTGATCTCTGGAGAGCTGGTTTTCATCAGCACCCCACCAGGGGTGTTGGATGGGGTGTGGGTGGGCTGAGATGAGGGGGTACTGTCCACAAGTGAGGGGGGAGGACTGGAGGAAGGCAGGTGTAATGGAGGGGGAGGGGGGAGAGTGTGGGTCATGATGTGAGGCGTCTGGGACAGGTGGTGCTGTAAGGGCAGTGGCGGTGGCGGGGGACTCTGTCGGTGCGGGAGTGTTTGTATATGAGGTGGGTTCGAGTGGAAGTGGTGCGCGTGGTGGTGATGATGGGGGAGATGATGGTGGTGGTGGAGGTGCGGATGATGTGTGGGCAGCGGCGGAGACACAGGAGACAAAGGCCTCTCCTGGAGACCTGGTCCTCTCAGGACAGTCCCCTCCCCGGGCAAGAGGCCGTGGTCTCCATAGCTCCGTATGGCCCCGTAGCCATTCGCCGAGCCGTTGGGGAACTGCGAGTACATGGAAAACTTGGCCTGCGGCTCGTATATGCCCAGGCCAGGCGGGAAGCCATTAGAGACCTGCTGCATGTCCTCCGAGGCTGACGGCGGGTAGGAGAACTCTGCATCCAGGGCAGCATCATAGGAGGGACCACCATCCTCGCCCGGGTCACTGCCGGTGTCGCAGGTGCCTTCCTGTCTGATGTTGGCTGAGTCAATGAGCTGAGGGGGTTGCTGAATTGTATTTCCCATGATCCCTTGCATGAAAGAGAAGGAGAAATCCATTGTTGGGCTCCTGCATCCTTAACTGTCTTTTTCTTTGACTGGACCTGTCAGCAAAGACATAATCAAATGAGGGACTCGGAAGCTGAGTTTTCACAACCAAGACGGAGAAATCACCGCAATACTCAGCTCAAGATCCTCTTTTATATCCTGAGGTTTAAAATGAAAGGACCAGGTGGATATTGTGAGATGCATTTCCTTTTTCTCTTTGGAGTAGGCGTGACTTAGAATTGTTTTTCCCGCACACTTCTTCTAAATGAATTACACAATTCGAAAGTAAACGGATGCTTGTTTGATTTCCTTTTTGAGATGTTGTTCACAAGCAAGTTCTGGGTCAAAGTTAATTTTTGGATTATCAGTGAAGAACCAAATCAGAGAACATGTTTTCACATATATGAACCCCCAGTTCTTACCACTCTCTAGCCATTATACTTTGCCAACAGGCCCAGAAACCTACCGGTGCTGCTTCTCTGGGAGAAGGTCATGCCTCTGCTTTTCAGTGAGTCAGTTGATTTGTGGTTGTGCTATCAAACAAACTGTATTTAGGAATATTCAACTAGTAGGAACAACACAATCTAAAAATGTGTATTGACTCCAGCCAGGTACCTTCCCTGCATCAGAGGTCTGCATCTACACTGCCGGTACGTTTGTATGTGTGACAAACAAACGGACTGCGGGGGATCCAGAGCAGCGTGAGGCTTTGTCCCCAAGCTTCATCAGAAGGTGTTTTGTGATATGCTGTAAGAACCATCCTGAGAATACATCATGAGTCTAATCTAACGTCAGCTTCCAATAAACTCAAGAGCTAAAACAATTAGTAGTTTGATTGAAATATCAGGTTATCAGTCATTGTCACTTCAGGAATATGACAAATAAAAGGGGTCCAATAATAATCCCTGGATTCTGCCTTACCTGGACAGACAAATCTAGAAATGTTATTATTTCATCCAAACACAAAAGTCACACGAGTTGAAGCTGGTTCAATCATTTAAAAAGGTGTGTGGTTCTCAGTGTGTGGTTTACTTCAATGGTCAAACTTTAACAAATCCTCAGTCAACACCTCCACCACTTCTCTTGAGCTCTCTCTGAAAACACTGCAGAAGTTGTGCTGGCCCCTGTCCACAAGTTACAGATGGTTTTTAATTCCATTAACTCCCAACACATGGTGGGATGAGCGATCCCAAGCAAAACAAAGAGCAGCTACCGGTGGCTGCTGTGTCCTCCTCCACCTGACACGTTTTAATAAACTGGGATGAAGAGGAATTCATCAGGTTAAAGGTTTTTTGGAGCTCGCAGGGGGAGGTCACGGTGGACACACTGATCCAGATGTTGTGCTTTAATTTGCGGACAGTCGGGGTGGCTAGCACCGGGAGGGGGGTTGGAAAACGGGAGATGTAAACATCCATTAAGTGTCAGCTAACGGTCACCAGACTGCGATAGTGAGTCGTGGTGCTTTTGGTGTGATCATATCTGGTGTCCTGTGTTTTCACGGCTGCCTCAAATCTGAGGAGTTGCGCTCAGCTCAACGAGTGCGCAGACAAAACACTGTTTCATGAATGATCTTATAGCTACCTGCGATGTTAGCATAAAGCTACCTGACACCACAGAGGCTGAGACATTGTTCCCCCCCTTCTTCCACCGTCAGACAACAGAACACGAAGCGGAGACGCCGCCATTCGTCTTCCTGCCTCACGCGAACAAACGCTCCCGGTTGTCGCTTGTCCATTTTAGGAGCTTCGCGCGTGCAGGGGAGAGATGAAAGGGGGAGAGCTAACGTCGGGCTAGGCTAACGCTCACTCGCCAACATGGCTGCCTGTGCCCCTTTAAATCAAATTGTCTGGCCGTGATTATACCTCCATCACCGGGGGGTTCGAGGGGAGAAGAATGTGCCCGAGAATAAGCGGCCGAAAACGGGGTGTGTGGAGGGGGGAAGGTGAGGACGGACGCGGGCATCGACCGCGGCGGCTAAAGGCAAACACGCTTATCGCTAGAAAAGAGGAGAGAGGGAGAAGGGGCAGCGCGGATATTGATGCCGAGAGATGCAGGGAAATTACACAGGAAAGAAAAATGTCAGTACCTTCAGCGTGTCCCATTCTAAACACATACACCAGCCAGCGACGTCTCCTCGTTTAATCTGGGGGGGCAAAGAAAAGGAGGGAAATTAAAAAATGTAATCCTGTGATAGTGGGTAAAGCGCAGGCCTTTCCTTTTCTGCTTTAACGCAATTCTCCACACGCAGGAGGAGGAGGAGGGGGTGTTACGCTATCTGCCCGCTGCCCAATCCCGAAGCCCGGCTCTTCCTCAATGTGGGGACTGAGGCATGGAGAGAGAACCATAGAGAGAACCCTGCCACAGGCACCGCGTCCGGAACAATGATCCTCCGAATAAGAATCAGGATTAAATCATAACGGATCCTGGTTTCCCTCTGGCTTTCACAGAGGTATCGTGGTTTATAGTCGCTATCTCAGAGATCCAGACCGAATGGAGGAGGTCACAAGGAAATGTTTTGTATTTTATGTGTAGTATTGTGTCAAATGTAAAAATAATCATAATGATAATTATACATCATCATTTATCCTAATGTTTCTTCTGATTTCTAGTTCTAATCTCACAGATCAAGATTAAACCGAGGAGGTCACCAGGGAGTGCAGTGTATGTGTGTGTAGTATTGTGTAAAATGTAACAATAATTATAATAATCATAATAATTAATCATTATGTATCCTGGTTTTCCTCTGGTTTAACAGAGGCATCGTGGTTTCTAGTCCTGATAATCCCAGAGATCCAGGCTGAATGGAAGAGGTCATTAGGAAGTGTAGTGAACGTGTGTGTAGTATTGTGTCAAATGTAAAATAATAATCATAAGACTAATTTATCAACATCTTTCTCTGGGATAACAGAAATATCATGGTATCTAGTCAAGGCCTAATCCCACAAATCCAGACTGAACTGAGGAGGTCAACAGAAACACTCCAACAATGTGTGTTATTGTGTCAAATATAATGAAAAAAAATGATAAAATAACAATAATAATAAAATGAGTTTCTATAGCGACTTTCAAAACCAGCTTTGTAAGATGCTTCACTGAGTAAAATATAAGTGAAAGGTCAGCAAATCATACCAAAGTCAACATTTCATTCTCTGACGAATAGAAACTAAGACGTTCAGCTTGCACTTGTGTGGTTGGTTCTCCACATATAAGACGTTTTGCTGCTGTGTTCAACTATAGACTGACTAAACTGGTGCTTCATTGAAGCAGGTGCAACCATGTTCTCTGATTTGGTTCTTCACTGATAATCCAGAAATGAACTCTGGACCAGAACTTGCTCCTGAGCAACATCAAAGGCAAAAAACTGAAAACATTTCAAAATGAAATCAAACAAGCGTCATCGGTTTAGTTTCACATTGTGTAATTCATTTAGAAGAAGTGTGCGGGAAATACAATTCTAAGTCACGCCTACTCCAAAGAGAAAAAGGAAATGCAGTTGATGGAGGGGGATACCAAGAAGAGTGGATAAAGGCTGTGAGCAGTTTCGAGTAACTGTGTTGACTTTTCTTCCCACTCTGATGCAGATGTTTTTGGCACCAGATTCTCTGGCTGAATTTTCTACACCTCCTCGCCTGATCTGAAGCCAAGAGGAGGGCAAATATTAAAAACAAAACCCTCACTGTGTCTCTCTTCCCTCGGCCCACAAATATTGCAGGCAGCCAACAGCAGGGGTGGACAAATATCCGCCTTGGGACCATATCGAAAAATCCTACAACAAAATTCAGTCCCACGAAGAAAGATGAATTAATGAAACAGTTCTCTAAAACAATTATGACAAAGAGAGAGCATTATAAACTTCAAGAAGGAAGCTGTGAATCTGTTAGCCCTCATTCAATAGTGGAGGAATTGCATCTGGATACAACACAATCCTAAAACAAACTGAAACACATACAGCGTACTCAAAAATAAATACAACATCCACAACCCTCATGGATCATCACGGTTAATGTGAAGGGCACCTGGTTCCCTATGTGTTTTCCCAGTTCAGAAGTCCTGACTTGGAATCACGTATATCTGTTTTCAATATTAATCAATTTTTTTGATACAGAAATACAGGACTCTTTTTATTTAAAAAAAAAAATGGCTAAAGGTCCTCCACCCCTCTTATGTCAGATTATATCTTTACATTCTGTGTCTTTGGGGTGGTTTTGCATGCATTTATGGTTGTTATGTCTCTTTTGCATTGTTTATTGTTTCTTTGTGTCATTTTCAATGTCACTATGATAGCTTTATCTTCTTTTAGGGATTGTTTTGTGTCTAGCCTATGTTTTGTGCTTATCTGGTCACTTTCTGTCTCTCTATAGTGGTGTTGTGTCATTGTTTAGTCATTTTGTGTTGCTTTATAATCACTTTGCATCTCTATGTGGTTATTTTAATCGTTGTTTTCATTTTGCATCTGTAGTTGCTCTCCGTCTCTTTGTAGGTTTCTTTCTTCTGTATGTTTCCCTGTAGTGGGACTAACAAAAGATCATCTTATCTATGTCATATTGTGTGTCTGGGCTTGTTTTGCATGCCTGGTCTTAGTAAACACAGAGTCAACAGTACAATGAAAGGTGTTGGACAAGACGAAACAGGTCAGCTCAGCAGTGCAATAATACAATTTAGATAAAACCAAAGTAGAAAGAGCTTACTATAAAACAAAGTCAAATACTATGTCAAATCTTTACACATTCAAAGGTGTAGTGGGACATTCGTTGCAAATGGAGAACAACTTTAAGTGTGTGTGTGAATATATTGCACATGTGTATATGTATACAACTCTCTTAACTGTGCAATATTCATTCTGTCTTTGCAACTCAATGGTTGGTGTGAAATCCAGTAACTGTACATATTATCAAACTACACATATTTTTCGTTTTTTTATAAATAAGTATTATTATCCTTACACCTAAGTATTATTATCCAGCATATTGCAAGATACTGATCATTACTTAATGCCTATTTTTGACTCTTGCTGCTGCAATATTAACAGTGTCCCCATTGTGGGACTAATAAAGGATTATCTTATCTTATCTTAAAGTCATTGCAACTTTTGTGTATCAGTTGTTGTACCTTTCAGCATTTATTGCAGGTAACTGTCAATATAATCGTGTAAGTGTTTTTTTATTCCCATTCGAGTAATTTATCCATCACACTGTGAGTATGTTAGTGATCATTTTGTGTCGTTGCAGATGTTTGTTCTTCTTCACGGTCTTGTTTCTGTGGCTCTTGAAGTGTTTCGTTGTGCACATGTGATCATTTAACGGGACTCTGTGTGTCTCTCATTTGCAATCGCTCCCATGTCAAAGACGCTCCAGGCAGAACTCACAGCAGGAAACGGTCTGAATTGAGGTTCACGCCCACTTTTATGAGAAGTAGGTGGAGTTTCTTTATTTCTTTTTTTTTCTAAACCCCCATGTGACTGCTCTGTGATCGGATGATCTCTGATGGCTCTGCGCAGCTCCCCCGCGCATGTGCAGAGGAACCTGACCTTCCAGTGCAGCTGCCTCCAGAGGCTGCGCACACCGAGCGGACTCCAACACGACAGGTTTCAGGATCCGCGCTGGACATCATGAACCCTCCGTAAATGGGTTTATCGTCACGTCGGTCGCTTCTCTCGTCGCTCCCGTTTCCCTCGGCTGGTTGTTGTGGATGGATCACGGTGTTCACGCCGCACCGAGAAGCCTCACTACGCCCAGTCAGCAGCAGCAGCAGCAGCCATAGCTGGGTCATCGACGCTGGAGGTGCGTGAGCTGCCATTTTTACTGGTTAGCTTTAGCCTACAGAAGGCTAAGCTAGCGGGCTAAGCTAGGCTAGTAGTGCAGCTGCGAGCGTGATGCTAATTTAGCACCGGTGACATGCAATGTGTTTCGTGTGCTGTGTTTTGTTTGTGGGTAAAATATCGACTGCCCCTTCCCCCTGGTTTGAGATCGCTTGGATCGTTTGGATTTAGCAGCTACACGGCTAGCTTACGTCAGTGGAAAAACCCCGAAACGCTGCGGGATTCCCTCCCCGAGTTTAGCCTCTAGTTGGGTCTGTTTTAAAAGTCTTCCGTGTTATCGTTTGCTGAGCCTAAGCATGGAGGCTTGTGTAATGTTTGTGTTTGTGTGCAAGGCAGCCGATGAACGGAGCTGATGAGTAATTCACGTGTCATGCGTATAGTCAATGTGTTGTTACGTAATGGGAACTTGTACCGATCATAATGTTAACTGCTAGCGTGACAGGATTCTGGATTTAGTGTTTTTTGAAGCTGGTTTATAAACGATCTTAAACTGCCCATGCAACAAATCGTTAACTCTAATGAATACTAGCTTGTTGACATTTAGCTTGAATCATTAACAAGTAATGTTGTCATTCACAAACTAATTTCCAGATACAAATATATGATCTCACTCATCCAGATGTATCAGTCTTCACACAGGCTAAGATTTGAAGAACAGGGCCTTGTTGTGCACATGCTTGTGTTATTGTGTTATTGTGTGTCTCACGCTGAGAACTTGCGGATCCTGAACTCAGCGTTGCAGCTTCTGTATTTTTCCAGTTCGCGTGTAGCAGCCCCGTGTGAATGAAGTGTAATTTGACACCTGTCTGCTCTCTCTCCCTCCCTGACTCCTTCTTCATGTCCTTTTTAACAGAATCCTGTAATCTTGCCCCACAATGGCGGTCTTCAGTCACCAGGTGATCTCAGCAGTCACTAGATCAAGGTTAGTAAGCAACAAACGCCTGCCCACACACCTGTCTGCTTGTAAGAAGATCTCTGGCCACGCAGAGCCGGCAGGAGCATTTTGACAAAATGTACAAATAGTTCTCTGCATAAAGTTCAGTGACGGCAATTACAGGGGAGGGGAATCAGAAGCACAGCATGTCTCTTTCTACATTGTGATTGTTGCTGTGAGACCTTTTGACCCCAGTGACACACAAAGGATCCTAGATTGGGCCACTTGAGTCGAAACAACCCAAAAGCTCAGTTTGTTTTAGTAGCAGCTATTTCTCTTCTCTGACCTCACCAGTAGGTTCAGATAGCAGTTTATTTATATTCTGAACTTTGTGTTTTAGGTTAACTTTTCTTTAATTGTGTTTGAGTATCCTGCTGTCCTGTATTATAGTGTTAGGATGGAGGTGGACACAATACTTGGTTAATATCAGTGAACAAAACTTACTTGTTGTTAGAGCCCAAGTGATTTATCAGTCTGCAGATCGGCTGATAAGAGCTTTTCACAGATGTGAGTATCAGCGTTGGTTTGCTGATATGGAACTTGTACTTCACAGAATAATGCACTCCTGAATAGATTCACATTCTTCATAAAAAGTGTTTATCTTGTTAATTCAAGTTCTTACTCCAATTATTTGTTTTCTTTTTAATTGTAGTTATTGACAATAAAGGTTATGGGTAAAATATATAGACGTAATTACATTTCTTTGTCATGAGGTTTTGGTGATGATTTTTGAAATATATTTATCAGCCAATATATTGGTATTGAAAATAATATTGGTAATGGCATCAACCCCCAAAACTCCATATCCGTCTCTGTTTCTACTCTTCCTCGATATATAGACATTTTTGAGTTTTTGAGCACTTCTAACACTGACTTTTGGAAATTGAACTGGTAATAACACCATTTATCTGAGCCCTAGATGTTGTCTGTTAAATATTTAGTTTTGTCCAAGCTATGAACTAATTGTTGACAGCACAAATGTCTATAGAGATGATTGGAAACATTGAAGTTATGAACAAAATATCTAGCCTTTCCTACCAACTGATGCATTCATTATCAAAACTGTCACTGTGCATTTGTGATCAACTTGTCAGGTAATCAGATGCATATGGGTGTATGTATGTGCACGTTTTCTGGTGTTTTCTTGCAGAATATGAAGTAATATCTAACAGTTTTTCTTGCCTATGTCAACAGGGGATCATATTTGTTATCCAAGAGGAACAGCTGCTCCTCTCTGTCCTCCAAAGCTTATCTCCACGTAGACCCTCCTCGCCACCTCTTGTCCTCATTCCCACTCAGGCATTCCCGCTATGGATACCCCCACTGTTACCGAGGCCACGCCCTCGGACGCGGCCACAGCTCCGCCCTTCTCGCCCGCTCGCTACACAGCTCATGTTTTTGGCTCCAGGATATAAAACAAGAGGACACTAAGGCCCCATTAGCTGCTGACCAGGATGCTTCTTCTGGGACGAAAAAGGACCCTGTGTCCACTGCTCCCCAGACCCAGCCTCCGTCAGCTCCCACTCCAGCATCCACCACCGCCAGCACCACCACTACCACCACAGCGGCCACTGCTCCTCCCGTGCAGGAGAAGGCAGTTGCGAAAAAGTCTCTGTATCAGAGGATCGTGGATGAGGCGAAGCATTACTACAATGGCTTCCGGCTACTTGGCATTGACATTAACATTGCAGGAACGATGGTGTGGAGTCTGTTACATGGACAACTGCTCTCACGCAGGGAGAGGAGAAGGGTAAGAGAAGTTCAGTGTTTATTATGGGGTGTGATTATTCAGTTTTTTTCATTTGACAGGGTTTATTTTCTCTTTAGCTGTGAACTGCAGGGCTGTGTGATATGACCAAAATCTCATATCCTGATATACAGTGGGTCATTTTATTTCCAGATGGCTCCATGTGGCATTTGCTCTGTAAATTTGAAAAAATTAACAGTTTATGTACAAACTGGCACCAACCCATTAAAATCAGGGTCAAGAACTTTGAAGAAGTAAGTTACGACAGCAGCTGTTCTCTCCATCCATCTTCATGATTTGTTGCCATATGATGAGCCAGAGGCAAAACCCCGTTGCAACATCTGAGTCAAGGTTTTGTTTTGAGCTCTCCCATTTTTGTGGTCCTCAACTGTCGACCCTCTCGGGTGTTTCACATGATTCCTGCATAGATGTTAAAGTAGGTTAGTGGGGTTTGAGTTTGTTATGAGGATTGATCTGCAGCACTTTTTATTGACACCGTCTGATTGTTGTTTATTCAACCATTATGTTTATTGTGGAGGTTAGTGTTGTACTGCAGTGTTTCACGGGAATTATCCTAGAGACTGTGGTGGCCAACCATTGTAAAATCTATCCTCCCACAGGTGCACGACCAATTTCAATTCAAAGGATCTCTAAGTTGGTATTTTGTGCCCCTGTTGGAGCTGTGTGAAGGGCTGATGCACTGCTGTTACATTCACCCTGTTGTTTTCACACAAACACATTTACCCATCTGTTATAGTCAGACTGGCCATTGGCAGCGTCAGCGGCCCATCCCCTGCAGCACTACTCATCTCAACACTGGTAGTTTCCACAGTAGCTGTGTGCATGCCATGATTGGCAAAGTAGTTCTCAGCCGACATGCAGACCGTAGCTAACACCCCCTTATTATATATACACATACATTATATAGAAATGTGTTTCCAATCCTTTCTTGCACTCATGTATGTAAAAAGGTGTGAAAATTACATAAGTGTTCCTTGTGAATGTTTCACACCCTTGACTGTCAATAAGGAATGTACACATTATGTCTCAGAGCTCATACAAATGTGAGTAGGAGCAGGTAACTAGTTGTGTCTGGAATTGTTTGAATAGACCTTTCTGTAAATTATTATTCAGGATTAAGTAGGTTCAGTGTGTTCCATCAGCAGACTAGTTTTCTGTTCTCTGAACAAAGCCTCAGATCTGGGATTTAAGGAGCGCACACTTTAGATTCCCTGTTTGATCTGCCTGGGTCTCTTAAATGGTGGAAGCTGATATGGGCTGGTTTAATTCTGAATGATCTCCACCATACATTTTCAAGCTGGGAAGTAAGACTTCAATTGTGATGGATCGTGATCATGTGTTTTATTAAATTCATTATTTTGTATGTTTGGGAAAGATCATGTAATAGTTATTAGATCCCAAGAGATTGTGGGACATCAATATAACATTGTTTAAACATGTTTGATAGATATTTCAAATGTGCTGAGTGTTACACATCTCCTGGTGTTTCAACTGTAGCTTCTATTTATTTATTTTAATTCAGACAATTAATCCCTTTACTGAGCAGTTCCACTGTAAGTGATTGTAAACTGGTCAAACGCTAAGACAGTGGTAGCTCATTGACAAAGGTCAAACTCTTACAGTACGTGTCACTGACTGACTGATTGATGTTTAAGTGCATGCAGGCAGGCTCAGGGATTCAAGCTGTGCACATACCATGGTAAAATTATATTTGGGCTATTTTAGATGAGGACTGGCAGAGCGTCAGGGCTTGTGTAATGGATCTTACAGACTTGGGCAGTGGCAGCACTGCCCCGGTGTGAATACTGACTCACGTGCATTGTTATTGTTTTTGTGTTTACAGCTGATGAGGACCTGTGCAGACCTGTTCCGTTTGGTGCCATTCATTTTGTTTATCATCGTTCCTTTCATGGAGTTTCTTCTGCCCGTGTTCCTTAAACTGTTCCCAGAGATGTTGCCCTCCACCTTTGAGACGGAATCCAAAAAGGCATGTGGATATGTACACAAGCACACGCACACACACACACACACACACACAGACACACACCCTGGCTCCTGAATGATAGGGTTCATGATTATGGAACTCGTCAGGCGTGCCTGTGGCTGCTTAACTAAGAACCTTTGGCCGTGCAAGCAGCTGACTTTGTCTTATCATGGCAATTGACTTACAGGTCCGTGACATGAATAACCCCTGCAAAAATGCTTAACAAAGCTTTATAAACACTGGATCTAATCCTTTTAAAAACATATTGATTGGGCGATTGTATCTGTAATTATAATAACTTCATGATCATATAGTAATTATGTGTTTTTTAAACGTTACATTTACTGAAGGAGAGACACAGCAGGTTTCTGTACTTGGTCCAGTCGGCCTGTCAGATGTGATGTTCCCTGGACGGGCTGTAGCACGGCTGAGTGATTCACAGATATGCTTTCATGCTCCTGGTCAACACAGAGGTGTCCAGCCCCTGTGCATTTGAAGCTTAAATAGCAGCCCGTTGTGATACTAGATTATAATACATTGGTCAAAACAAAGCAGAAGATACTAGAGAGAAATGTCCCTGTTATATAATGTAATTTAGTGTTTATTTGATGATTTCTATTAGGAAATGTATATGGTCCTCTTTCGTTAATGGTTGTTACATGACTTATAACTGCTTTCTTATTAACAATATCTAAAATATGAATATTTTAGTTTTATTTTGTATAATAGTTAGGTTTTTATTTGTTGCCTTTCTATTAAAAAACATAAAAACAACAGTATATGTATGTCTGTGCTTAAAAGCTTACACGAAGGAAAACAAACAACAGTCCTGACAACCTGCAATTCAAACAAATTTAATCATATTTCTACTTAAATATTTTATTATCTGCAGTTGCCCACAGGTTTGGGAAGATGACTGCTCAGCCAGTGATTTTCATAAGGCCACATTTAAAACGTGAACTGTGTAATATTGAACCATAGAGGACATTTAATAAACAAAATGTATTGAGGTTGTGAAGCCAGTGAGTACATCACACTGTTGCTGTATGTGAACTACTGTATATTGTTCAAGCTAACCTGCATCCCCTCTCCCCTCTTCCTGCAGGAGGAGAAGCAGAAGAAGGGTCTGGCTGCGAAGCTCGAACTGGCCAAGTTTCTCCAAGAGACCATCGCTGAAATGGCCAGAAGAAACAAGGCTAAAGCTCAGACCGATGATGAAACCCAGCGCTTTTCCACATACGTTCAAAAGGTAAAATACAGCTAGCAAGAGTCAAAAAGAAATAGCAAATAGTTCTGCGTTTTCTTGAAAATGACTTAAACACTTAATTAGCTCTAAATATGTAAACCAGTTGGTTAACCATGGCTACAGAATCAGGGTGGTTTCATTGCTTCAAGTCAGTGACATCTGTGCGTCCCCGTCAGGTCCGAGGCACAGGCGAGCAGCCCACCACCAAGGACATTGTCCGGTTTTCAAAGCTGTTTGAGGACGAACTGACGCTGGAGCACCTGGAGCGCCCCCAGCTGGTGGCTCTGTGCAAACTGCTGGAGCTGCAGCCCATCGGCACCAACAACTTGCTGCGTTTTCAGCTGATGATGCAGCTCAGGACCATCAAAGCAGACGATGAGGTGAGACAAAGGACAAGAAGTACACAAAGGTTATGAAACTAGGAAGTGTCACAGCATCCCATCTACCTTTCTTTAGTGTACCAGTTTTAAGAATTGTGTCTATCTATCAGGCAAACATGCTTTATAAAGTCCATTCATGTGAATATGTTGTTACACTGTCTGTGCTGTTGACTAGTTCACCACTTTAAACTAGTTTCCTGTCTCTAGAAAGAACAGCGGTTCACCTCTGCTGTCCTCTTAGTGACTTTATTTCAGATGAAGAGTCATTGCAGTCCCTCCTGTTGTGAAGCTTTGGTCAATCTTATGCCACGTTTATTCAACTTCCCTCTCCTCATGTCCTAACAGATGATTGCAGCAGAAGGCGTGGCAGCTATGAGTGTGTCAGAACTACAGGCAGCGTGTCGTAGTCGTGGGATGAGGTCTCTGGGTCTCACCACCGATCAGCTACGTCTGCAGATTCAGCAGGTGAGTGAACCAAAACCTGTTGGACCAGTGACGACCTCTGTGTCTTGACAAAAGATAAATAAGATTAATGCAAATCAATGTCTTAACATGTACCAGAAGGCATGATTTGCAAAATATGCCAAGTTAAAGAGGCAAACCTCTTATGTCTTGTTGATGATCTCCTTAAGTAAATGCTCTTCTCGTCCATCAGTGGCTGGACCTGCACCTGAAGGAGAACGTTCCTCCATCACTGCTGCTGCTCTCCAGGGCCATGTACCTGACTGACCTCAAACCAAAACCCCCCGTCATCCCACCTGTTCCTAAACTAGAGGTTAGAACTTTACAATACACTTCAGATCTTGCAAACCTCTGCACATTCCCTCATGTACAGATTAAAGAAGCTTGTACCCAGATTAACATTCCAGCTCTGAAGTTACTGGTACACCTCTCACTGTTGGATGCTCTGCGATTGCTCGCCTTACCAAACACTGTTTCATGACTACGTTGTTTCTTGACCCGTCACTTAATTAGTAATGACTATTTTAATTCTTTTATTATTGGTTTAGTCTTCTTATCAGATGTTTTGTTATTTTTGCAGAAAGCTTCTCCTGCTCCTGTAGAGATCCCAGGAACAAGCTCAGCCTCAGTCAGTGCGGACATGTTGGCCGACCCTGCTCTCATCATCAAAGACCGATCGGTCAGTGCTCTCCTTAAACACAGCAGAGGGAGAGGAGTTTAGATGGTGGAGGGGAAACTTCAGAACTGCAGTAAAGAATAGATTTCTGCCACAAAGTAGATGTACTTTTCATATGAGAGCAAGTGAGCAGCTGTTTCTAATCACAGTGGAGACCTGAGGTATTTTCATATAGCCAGACTCATAACAGATTTATTAAATTCATGAAACACGGACGTATATTAACGTTTCTCAGACACTGATCTGCACTGTTCTTTGTTTACTTTGGTAAACTCGGGTGAGGAAATTCTCAAGATTCTTTTAGGAATAGTTCTGAATGTAGAGAATTCCATTTATTTGCTTTCCTTATTGTTCCTTTATCTAGTTGTTTTACAAAAGCTAAGATAACAGGTTTTCTTCCAGTAGCTCCCTATATAGTGTCAAACTGTCTAACATTTCCCAACAAAGCAAATATGTCAAAACTAAGAATTGAAGATGAATCATCTGGAGATTTTATAGCCACAGTCTAAACATTTTTCTTCTTTTTCTTTTCTTTTTTTGGATTCTATTCATCCATTATTATTTATTTACACACAAGAAAGTCTTGATGGGGAGTTTGTGTAGAAGAACTACCAATACCCTGCAGGACTCTTCCATGTTGATAACTTGTGAATCTGCAGGTGGAGGAGCTGAGGGACATGGCTCCTGTGATCTCGGACAAACCACTGACAGCTGCTGAAGTTCTTCAGGTGAGCACCCACTTTTGTTCAACTGTTACCCACAGAAACCAGTGAGGGATTTACTGATTCAGAATCCAGTTAGTTCCTCCTGGCCGTGATCTTCCTAATGTGCTAATCTCTCACAGAAGCTATGCCTGGGGACATTAAGCACTCGCATACAATGGGTTATGTACAGAGACCGGTTGGGAACCTGTTTAGTAATCTAACCAAGCAGAATAAATATGTAAGAAATGTGACTTGACGGAGTCACACTCACAGATGCAGAGTTGGCCAGCAAGTTACTGTGTGAGGATTAAAAATAGCTGCTAAATATAGACCTGTCAGTGAATCTCTTTTTTATATAAACCAACCATCATCTTCTTTTAAAGAGACACGGCAGGACTTCAAATATCAAATAAAGTCTGTTGCCATGGTTTTTATTCACTCTTTTCTCAATCAGTTGTTTATCTGACTCACACTTTTATGTCTTTGTCATTTCTTTTAATTGTCCATTCCTCATATTAGGTTGCGTTTCTTTCTCAGATATAAAGGCTGGAGACAAAGACTTAAATTGGTCAAATACATTTAAAATACAAACATTTTCTGTTAAGTAGGATCCCAATTGTGTTTTGAGAGACTTGATGGTTTATGTATTCTCCCATTTTGCAGTATACTTCACCTGAAATGAATCCACCTCTGACTGTTTTTCCAAAGTGAAATTCTACATATTGTGGTTAAACTAAACCACGTGATGTCTTCCACAGGCAAAGGCAGCGACAGAGGTTTCCCAGAAGAGCAAAATGAGTGCCAACGGTGTGTAAGGAGGAGTGGGAGCCTCTGGACTGAAGGAGAGATGGACTTGCTCGGACCGGTGTCCTCAGGGAGGGGGAGTGATGGTGCCAACAGCAGTTTATAATTCAGCAGACTTCAATTCATTTAAAGCTCCTCTGTAAAACACCTCTCATTCAAGAGTATCTGACAAACAGCAGATGAAACAACTCATCCAGGAGTCGCATTGGCTTCTCATCACTCTCACTGTTATCACCAGGAAAGGTCTGCTTCACGTCAGCAGCGGCTTCTTCATACCCTCAACCAT
The DNA here is from genome assembly GCF_949316205.1 of Platichthys flesus. NCBI lineage: Eukaryota > Metazoa > Chordata > Actinopteri > Pleuronectiformes > Pleuronectidae > Platichthys > Platichthys flesus. The sequence goes on from NC_084947.1 coordinate 7,030,298, forward strand.
CTCTTTTCACGTTTGTGCACTCCGTTCTCCATCACTGTCCATTAGAGACTGACCAGCCGGAAATTTCACTGGACTCAGCCCACTGATGTTATGAGTTTGTTTGACCTAATGTCCAAGGAGGGACGTTCAAACTGCCCATGGCTGATCCTGGTCAGTTGTCTTGTTTGATTGTGTCTCCTTAGAGTCTAGTGGGTCTCCTCTTCCTCCTCTTCTTCCTCCCCCTCCTGTAAATTTGTAAATATCTTGTATATTTCCCCCGTCTTACATCGCAGCAGCTGCAGCTTTGTACAGTTGCTAAGAAAAGGCCTAATGTCTCCAGAATGTTTGGACAGTTTTTCTTTAAGAAGTTTTATTTTATTTTTATTTGAATTTTAACTCCTGTTCAGGACGAAAGAGAAGTTACCCAGGTTCTGCTGAACATTTCGGTTTAGTAGCTGTGTCCCAATTTCATGCTGAGGTAGACGCTAAAAGACGGCACATTCTGAACCGGCAACTGTTCAGGCAGAATGTCATAATCTCATATAGTCAGCAGGTGGAGCAGCTGATGCAGACTGGCCCTGCATCTGAACATAGTGTAGTTTCTTGCTGCTTTAATTAGCAAATGAAGACAGGGATGTTATAAATAGACGTGTCACTCCTTGAGTTCAGAGGTGACTGGTAAAGTGAAGTCTTCTCCCACGGATAAACCACTGAACGGATAATCGGTCAAAAAATTATAAACATGACACGTTTTATTTGCATATATGGATTGTGTTTTTAATGTTATGCTAAGATTTCTCTAATCTAAAAAGAGTAAATGCTTGATGTTATACATACAGATAAACTACTAACGTGGGGGAGAAGCTCAAACCCTGAAGCCACACATGAGATTGTTATTTTTGTTATTGTGGGACTAAAAGAGTTAAATGTGTAGAGTTGTGACTGATACACCCGACTGTCCTCCTTCATTAAGCTAGTAACAATACACTATATGACCCAAAGGATTTACTGGTTTACTGCATAGATGTGTTCTGTACAGAAACAGTTATGTGTGTGTTTGCGAACCCACTCATTCTCCATCATACATCTAACATCGGAGAAACTCATTTCGTCGAAGCTCGATGAAAGTTTGTGTCCGCCATTTTTGCTCATAGATATTTATCCATAGGCCCCTCCCACAGGTGGAGGCCATAAATAAAAGGATTCTTCTTAAGCACACTGATGTCTAATGAAGATTTAAATTATTGGTTTTACATATGTGCCTAAGGTTAAAGGGCGATTGGGCTTGTGTTTGCATTTTTCATCAAAGAACCGATTCTCTCTTATTTTGTCAGTTTGCACTTTGATCATTCGACCTCAGTGAGTTTGAACGCGCCCTGTTGCACATTTTTTTTGAGTGGAATATCTCCTCCAATTTGATCCAATTTAAATCCAAATCCAAATTATTTCCTTATAATCGCCAGTGTTGATGCTGACGGAAAAACATTTTCAGTCAGATCTCCACTCGTGGTGTGAAGGAGGTCAAGAAAATAAATTTAAAAAAAAGACAAGTTGCTTTATCTTACGTGTTTTCTGGATTCTGATTACTCCCGAGGATTCTAGTGGATGTGAACTGATTCGTGAGGCTTTTATAGCAGTTTTCTTTAGAAACAAAATGTGCTTTTTAAAGGGTGACTTAACACCAGGCTGAAAAGCAGGTTTTTCCACCTAAACTTCCTCTGGTTGAAAGTTTCAGCTCAGTTTAACTTCTGACCACAGCCATCAGCACTCAGTGCATTTTACATCCATCTGGTTTTTAATTGTGGTCATAAAAACAAACCTGTAAGTAATCCAGTGAAGGCCCTGTGGTCTAAAGGGGGGGGAAAAAATGGATTTTCCGCAGTTGTTGAGTTATTCTGAAACTGCACATGTCACCGACCGGTCGAGAAAGACGTCTCATGTTGTTGATCTGGAAGTTTTCCTGATTTGTTTGATGGCTGCAGTACTGTGTACTGCCTGATTAAAATATTGTGCCGCAAGGAAGCAAACGACAATGACTCTGTTTCATATTTTTGTTTTGATACCTATACCTACTTCTGACACAGGTGTTAGACAGGATGTAACTCTACAGAATTCTACAGAACATCAAACATAAGTTACTCTGTCGCCTACTGGACCAGTGTTGTTTCCTTTTCATTCAGCATCATATTGTTTGTAAACGGTTTCTTGCTGGTGTCACAGATGTCACTGATTTTGATTCCACTGTGTGAGTGTGATTTTACGTATATATGCATGTGTGTGTTTAAATATACATATCGAACTAGACCTTTGATAGTTGTAAGATGGTATACAGATTAAATTATTAATTTACACATTTATAAAATATGCTTCGATTAAAATGCACCACCTTTATCAACTCCTTTTAAAACCCAGTTACAAAGCTTTGATAACACAACACTTATTGGGCATTTTAAATGCTTGTCATAACCTTTCAATACTACTCTTCTTGTAATAAGAGTATTTTTACTCCATGTTGCTGTTACTTTAACTTAAATTAATCTTGCAGATACCTGACCCACGGAAGGGGCAGGAGGGGGAGTGGGGGCAGTTAAATAGTTATTTAACCAACGGGATCTAAAGAAAGAAACAGCAGTGTTGGCGACGCACCGACGGCACAAGGTCAGTGTGTAACCATGTGTTTATGAGTATTCACTGTTCGGATCATTTATCATGTACACAGCTTTTATCAGGGGAACTTTTATCTGCAAACGTTTAATCAGTGGATCATTAAAACCCTAATTTTTAAGAATGTTACTTTCCCTCATGGGATCTACCCTCAGCCTTAATGACGTCAAGCATAAACACTACTTACTGTGTTTCTTTAGGTGGTCAGAGGCGCTTAAAGCACAAAGCCTTGAAAACAACATGGATCACAAACATTTCCCTGCCGGCACTGAGCTCAGTCTGAAGAGTCTGTGCTATTTTAAACCCATCAGCTATTTCAGACCCGTGGCTTCATGTTGAACCCATTGGCTAAAACAGGTGCTGCATGATGTAGCTCGATGTGTCAGACCTTTAACAAATGGTCATTTATTTATTTATTTTTATAGCGCTTTTCTAGTCTTGATCACTCAAAGCTCTTTACAGTACAGTTTTACATTCACCCATTCACAAACACAGTCATACAGTGCATCTATGAGCAGCACTTTGTTGTTCTATGGGGCAGCATCTTACCCAAGGACACTTCTGCATGCAGATAGGGATCGAACTGCCGACCTTCAGGTTGGACGACGACCACTCTACCCCTCAGCCACAGCCGCCTAATGGTTAAACTAATTGATTAGTTGATAGAAGAAAACATATTTTATTAACAAAATAACTTGTTTTCATATGTGATGGTTTAATCGGGCCATGGGAAGTCTGCACTGGTGTTTGTCACTGCTTGTCTGTAGGCTAAATGAATAATCCAGAAAATTCAGAATTTCTTGAATTCAATAGAGTTGTCATAATGCGTTCTATTTAAATTTATTTTACTATAATGTGTGCAACTACATTAGCTCTTTAGAACATTTCTTTTCCTTCATATTTTCACTGTTCTCTTCACGTCTATTTCCCTCCTCTGCAGTGCAAACATGAAACTGACTGTGATCGCTGCATTATGCCTGTTTCTTCTTTTCAACATTCATCTTTCCATGGCCAAGAAAAGACTTGGGCTTAATCTGTTTAAAAAGACTCCCAAAACAAAAACCAATGTGGACACCAAGTCCAAGGGTAAACAACAGTTCAACCAAGGAAGTTACCCCCAGCAGCCGGACAGACCTGGAGGCAATCCTTACCAAGGAGGTTACCCCCATCAGCCGGGAAACCCAGCAGGAAGCTATCCAGCTGCTGGTTACCCTGCACATGGCTACCCATATGGAGGAGGCTATGGAGGGTATGGTGGTCATGGAGGGTATCCAGGTGGACACATGAACTACAACCCAAACAACAAAATCCCAAGCCCTCACTATGGAGGCAGCTTTGGATACGGGGCCCACGGTGTGAGGGGCGGCTCTCCCTTTTCCCACTCAGTTCAGGGGATGGGCGTTTATCCCCAAGATAGATCCAGAGGGTTTGGGCGCAGTGCAGCGATGGCAGCAGCTGGAGGCGCCATGGCAGGAATGGCCCTGGGCTACGGACTGGGGAGGTTCCCTCGCCCTCACTTCCCCTTCCACAACCCCCAGGAGGAGTACTACTACAACCACTACATGTACAGGAGATATGGTGTCAGGTCTACTGATACCAATGACTATGGCAGAGACTACAAGTACAGCCAACCCCCCCAGACCTACGACAGCTTCATGGACTCGTGCATGAAGAGAACAGACCTTCTGCCGGTGGAGAATCGAAAGCCAAAACGTAACCCAGCTGCTGTAACCACCACCACAGCAACTTCCACAGCCACCACAACAGCTGCTGCACCACATACTGGCGGCAGCAACACAACAGAGAGCAACAGCAGCACAGCAGAGAACACCTCGACCTCTTCACCTTCAACACAAAGGCCTCTTGATGAATCTGAAGCCAAACCTGTGCCTCCAGTTCCACAGGCTCTCAGAAAAGCAGCTTCTGATGAGGACGATGATGAAGATACAGTCAGCATTGTGGAGATCGGCTACCCGGCACTGATCGGACAGATGAAGGCAAGGAGGTGTTTGGAGCTCTACATGGTTTACTCTGATAAGTACTTGAAGAAAATGACACAGCCTGGCGTCGATGATGGGGTGCAGGGACTGGAGATGTGCTTGCATGGGTTTTTAGCTCTTGTCACCAGTACCATAGTGATGCTACTGAACAGCAATGTGCTAACAATGCTTCACTTTTGATTTTTTTTTTTACATACTTTTCCCTTCTGCTTTTGTGTTATTTTTCTCTCTGTTGAGCTATAATTGTAAAAATGCTGAATTAAATTCAAAAGAAGCCACTATAACCAATTGATAGGTTCACAGAATGATTGAAAGATCCATCACAAAAAATATTCAATGGTGTACTTGCCCAATGACCAGCAGGGGGAATCATCGGAGCTCTATGAGCAGCTGGAAGCTTTCCAGATTGACTGAAATGGATAATGGAAATAATGTTGTCTCCTTCTTCCTTCTACCATTAACATTAAAAATAAATGAAAGTTTCATTTTTTTTAAGACAGTAGCCAAGCATCCTTTAAGCAAACGGCTTGAAAGTCGGTAAAGGATTTTCTGAGTTATGTTTAATTTTAATAATGTAGAAACATCCTGCCTCCATTGTGCATTAGAAGACGCAGCTGCACCCCAAGGTGACCAAGTTAGATTCAAGATTCTACTTTAAAATAAAAAAACAAACAGGATGCTGTTTTAAATGATCCTTGTGGTATTTAGACCAAAATATTTTACAGACATGTCATTAAGACCCCAAGGAACCATATCAACTGTGGTAAAATGGGCATACGATGAGACCTTTAAAGTTGATCAAAGGACGATAGGTGTGTGCTGTAGAATGAAACAGATCAAAGCCAATCAGCTCACATATTTAAGTGGAACCACACACACGACTGTGAGCCAACGTCTGACACACGAGAAGCACTCTCTATTAACCTTAGACCGTCACAACACAAGCAAATACTCTACAAAAACGTTTGTCCTCAGCTGTAAAAGAAAATACTCTACAGAAACCTTCTTGCTACACTGCAGCACCTGACAGTCAACATGGCTAAAAATGCCTGGCCGAATAAGCTGACGGCTGAAAACGCCAACCTGAAGGAGCCAGAGGGTGAAAACGCCCTCATGGAGGAGCTAGAGGCGGAAATCGTCCACCTGATGGAGCTTGAGGCTGATAGCCCCCTAGAGATGCTGAGGGCTGAAAACGCTGCTCTCAAAAAGCAGATCACCATCAAACATATTTCCAGGGGAGAAGAGAGGAAGAGGATGGTCGAGATGTTGGAGTCTTCTACCTCAGTTCTATTGAAGTCCAAAGACGAACTGACCAGCTTGAATCAGCTCGTGGAGTCTGAAAAAGCCAAAGTTAAGAAGCTGGAGAAGGAGCTCAGAATAATGAAAATTAGTTTTAAACCAAAAGAGGAAGAGGTCGTCTCCCTGAATGCAGACCTGAAGCTCCAGGAGGACAAGCTGCGGCTCTACATCCACGTAAATGAGAGCAGGCCCAAGGAAATAGAGGAGGAACATGAGGAGGATGTAAACTCCCGTCTGAAGGAGCCAGAGGGTGAAAACGCCCTCTTGGAGGAGCTAGAGGCGGACATAGTCCACCTGAATGAGCAGGAGGCTGATAACCCCCTGGAGAAGCTGAGGGCTGAAAACGCTGCTCTCAAAAAGCAGATCACCCTCAAAAAAATGTCTTGGGGAGAAGAGAGGAAGAAGATGGTCGAGATGTTGGAGTCTTCTACCTCAGTTCTATTGAAGTCCAAAGACGAACTGACCAGCTTGATTCGGCTCGTGGAGTCTGAAAAAGCCAAAGAGAAGAAGCTGGAGAAGGAGCTCAGAAAAATGAAGATGAACGTTAAAGTCAAAGAGGAAGAAGTCATCTCCCTGAATGCAGACCTGAAGCTCCAGGAGGACAAGCTGCAGCACTGCATCCGCGCGAATGAGGGCAGGCCCGAAGAAATAGAGGAGGAACATGAGGAGGATGTAAACTGCCTTCTGAAGGAGCCAGAGGGTGAAAACGCCCACCTGGAGGAGCTAGAGGCGGAAATCGTCCAACTGAAGGAGCTTGTGGCTGATGACCCCCTGGAGAAGCTGAAGGCAGAAAACGCTGCTCTCAAAAAGCAGATCACCAACAAAAAATTTTCCTCGGGAGAAGAGAGGAAGAAGATGGTCAAAGTGTTGTTGTCTTCTACCTCAGTTCTATTGAAGTCTAAAGATGAACTGACCAGCTTGATTCGGCTCGTGGAGTCTGAAAAAGCCAAAGTTAAGAAGCTGGAGATAGAGCTCAGAAAAATGAAAATGAGTTTTAAACTAAAAGAGGAAGAGGTCTTCTCCCTGAATGCAGACCTGAAGCTCCAGGAGGACAAGCTGCGGCACTACATCCTCGAAAATGAGGGCAGGCCCGAGGAAATAGAGGAGCTGCAAAAAAAAATTAGATATCTAGATGAAAGGTGGTCCATCGAGCTCGAAGAGTCCCCAGAAAAGGAAATCAAGCTGGAGGATGACATTAAACTCCCGATCCAGCAGAACATTGTGATTCAGGTACGTTTCACCAACTCATTCTGATTTGAATAATATTGGATTGTTGATTTGTTGCTAATTCAGACTTTGAAAAAGAAAAGAGTGAAATTGATGTTGTCTCTGTCTTTTCTGGAACAGGCCTTGAAGACCGACAGCTTCTCGGAGAGGGTCAAGAAGGAGAAAGAGAAGAGCGGGAAGGAGGAGAAGATGGAGAGGAGAGAGAAGGAAGAGATTGAGGGGACGAAGAGGCTCCCTTGTTTTCTCTTCAACTTAAAAATCACCTAATCTCCACTCCCATACTTCGTCTTCCTCTGCCCTCTCAATCATCCCCTAAACCGAACTCCCCCCACCCCTTACACCTTTAAAACTTCTAACCCTAACCTTCAAGTGCGTAATTTCTGTATACTTGAAATTACTGTAAAAACACTTTGCTCTATAAGTTCAGAGAGAGACTGATATGCCTGTGTTCAGGACCTCTCTGACTATCTACATACTGAATATCAAACATTTTTAAAGTATAGATCTGGAGATTTTTCAAATTAAAGTCCAACATTTTCACTGTGGAATAGATCATTTCAGGATACTTGAAAGTACTGTAAAAACACTTTGCGCAATAAGTTCAGAGAGAGACTGATATGCCTGTGTTCAGGACCTCTCCCTACATACTGAATATCAAACATATTTACTGTACAGATTAAGATATTTTTCAAAGTAAAGTCCAACATGTGTACAATCAAATCAGTTCATTTGGAGATATTTCAAAGTTCTATAAAAACGATGTAGAGATTATATCAATAAGTTCAGAGTGAGACTGATATGCCTGTGTTCAGGACCTCTCTGGCTACCTACATACTGAATATTAAACATGTTTAGGTAGTCAGAGAGGTCCTGAACACAGGCATATAAGTTTCTCTCTGAACTTATTGAGCAAAGTGTTTTTACAGTACTTTGAAGTATCCTGAAATTAGCTATTCCACAGTGAAAATGTTGGACTTTACTTTGAAAAATCTCTTAATCTATACAGTAAACATGTTTAATATTCAGTATGTAGGTAGTCAGAGAGGTCCTGAACACAGGCATATTAGTCTCTCTCTGGAATTATTCATCAAAGTGTTTTTACAGTACTTTGAAATAACCAGAATTTAGCTACTTGAAGCTTAAAATGTGTGACTTTTATTTTGCAAAATCTCTAAATTTATACAGTCAAAATGGTATTCATAAAAATGACACGTGAGATGATATATACTTCTTGTGAATATAATCCAATCCATTTCCTTTTCAATTATGCATTTTGTATATGCTCCCTGTCAACAGTTTATTTTGAAAAAACGCTTCTGATGCGTTTACCATAAATATCAGTATATGCACGCAGTAGAATTTCTGTGTCGGTTGATTTGACCACAGAGACGCGAGGGTCGGCTGGCTTGACCGCAGTTATAGAGGAACAGGTTCTGTTTGTACACCTGCCTCTACGCACGTTCAAGTGAAGAACATGGTTCCATCTGCAGTATATGGTTTATAAAAAATATGATTCAATCTATGCTACCTATTAAACATGATCAAATCCATGTTACATACAAAATTATTGTTATTATAAATTATTATAAACAGCCTCTCGTGCTGATCCAGCCTCACAGTCCTCGCGCTGATGTCGATTGGCTCCTGGACACGTGCAGCTCTCGTGTGATTGGACAGTGAGCAGTGGGGCGGGGTTTCCATCGCGCTAACATCGAACAAACGGCACACGAGTCAGATTCAGTCATGGAGTCAAATCTCGGGTTAAATTTAACCTGCCGTTTTAGCTCAGGTTAACCACCGAGTCACTGAATCTTACCCGGGTTAGCACTGCTCCGCGCGAATCGTTCCACTGACCCAGAAGCCCTCGCGCGGCGCTACCTCACCTGGACCTGGAGGTGGAATCGTCTCCATCGCTCTCGTGACGGTGAGTTGGGATGTGAGTGAAGAAGAGGAGCAGCCATCAGTGTTTCTGTGAAGGAACCGCACGGCTCTCTGCTGTCGGTGTCAGACCTGAACACCGTCTGTGGTTACGTACAGGCTGTCTGTGATTCAGGTCAGATGTTGTTGTTGTTGTTGTTGTTGTTTGGGCACTGACTCATCTGTACTGTTTATGTTCAGGTTTGTGCATGTGGAGAAAAAACCTGATTTATTGTTGCTAACAGATCGAGCTAAAAATAAATACACTGACCTGTGATCTCCTCTCAGATGTTTCATCTCATCCTTGTCTCCTGAGGACGAGATGGGGATGTTATAATAATAATAATAATATAATTTAATCACAGGCTGTGTAAGGCTTGAATCAATGTCTTACTTTCTCGTAGCATCGTATTATCTCTCCTCTTTATTTATGCATGTATTCATTTATTTAGAACATTGGCAGGATTTACAGGTCATGACAGATGGAAACACAAGTTGTAATTCAGACTGGGAATACGCAAACAGAATGGATGGACCGTAAATAATCTACTGTTCAAACACAGAGCCCAGTTTTTATTGTTTACAGATAATAAGGCCTGAAACAGGCTGTAAACTGACTCCAGACCTTTATACAACTGAAAAGGTTCCTCTCTCAAACTTAAAAACAAGAGCTTCAACAGGGGTTTACGCTCACAATCACACTAACAAACTATATCTGCAGAAAAGCTAAATCTTAAGGAGTTACAAATGAATAATATACACCGTGTTATGTCTTTTATCAGAGATCAGTTTATAGCTTCACATCAGATTTGATTTCAATCCTATAGCTTCAAAATAATCCATATCACCATTATCAATACGGATATCGGTACCTTTTATTTATAATAAAAACTGAATAGTTTTTGTGTACATGTATGAACAGGCTTCACAGAATATTTGAAAAATGTAAGTATGTTTGGTTTTTGGATTGATGGTGTGATCAAACTGGAGATGCCACTTTGTGCTTTGGGAGTTTATTAAAACAATACTTTAATTGCATAGAAATATTTTCCAAATAATACTAAAATAATATATATATAAATCATTAATTGAATTAAAAAAAGCCCCCAAACTCCCAATCTAGGACATATATCTATCATGTAAAACACTCTGCGATGGTCACACCACATTTGGTCGCACCACATGAGCTTTTCTAGTTCAGTCGAAAATTACAGCAACAAAATAGTCTAAAAAAAACAAACAAGGTCAGCACAAAAGGACACTATGACAAATCTTAATATATATATTTTTTAGAAATAACTTAGAATTCATAGTTTTTTGAGGTCATACCACATGTTTTCAAAATGTGGCAACTACATACCAGCTGTGAAAAATATAATTTTTTTCCAAATTTGAGAGAGAGTTACAAACCTGTTGCTGCTTCTATGGGTCCTTGGCAAAACGGTTTATGATGCAACTTCCTGTCTTAGAATGGATTTCATCAACAAAGTCCCAAATTGGTCCTTTGTTGATGGTCGCACCACATGATATTTTATCAAATGGACATCGTAGGAAACAGTTTGTTTGTATACTATGATGGGAATATAAAATAGTTCCTCATCACCTCAAAAATGTAATGAATATGATGCTATTGTATATAGTTTCCATATATATTATTAGCTTTGTAAAATGATAAAAATGTAAGTATTATGACATATTTCCCCCACCCTTTCTCGCCCTTTCTCCAATTTTCCTTTTCTCTCCCTGACTCTTCCTGCAGGGCAAGATGAAGATTAATCCATTATCTGTGCTGGGTCTGTTGCTAATCTTGTTTCACACCCATTCTTCACTGGCTAAGAGAGGAGGCGGCAGCTTTGGGAAAGGCTTCAGCGCCAAGAAGCTCCCATCATGGAATCGAGGCAACACTAATACCGGCAGCAAGAATAATCCAGGCTCCAACTCGAGGGGTGGATACCCCAAACAGCCGGGACAAACCAATCAAGGGGGCAGACCTGCGTATCCGGGCAGTTACCCTCGGCAGCAGGGTGGAGTGGGGTATCCAGCACATGGCTCCCCGTATGGAAGAGGTTATGGAGGTCATGGAGGGTATCCAGGTGGATATATCAACCAAAACCCAAACAACAAAATCCTGAGCCCTCACTATGGAGGCAGCTTTGGATACGGGGGCCACGGCGGTAGGGGGGGCTCTCCCTTTTCCCACTCAGTTCGAGGAATGGGCGTTTATCCCCAAGATAGATCCAGAGGGTTTGGGCGCAGTGCAGCGATGGCAGCAGCTGGAGGCGCCATGGCAGGAATGGCCCTGGGCTACGGGCTGGGGAGGTTCCCTCGCCCTCACTTCCCCTTCCACAACCCCCAGGAAGAGTACTACTACAACCACTACATGTATAGGAGATATGGTGTCAGGTCTACTGATACCAATGACTATGGCAGAGACTACAGGTACAGCCAACCCCCTCAGACCTACGACAGCTACATGGTCTCGTGCATGAACAGATCAGACATTCTGCCGGTGAAGAATCGAAAGCCAGAGCTCAACCCAGCTGCCACCACCACCACCACAGCTGCTGTCGTCTCTTCAGCAGCAGACACTGTCACAGATAACAAGACGTCAGACACCAACAGCACTGCCGAGGAGAACTACTCGACCCCCTCACCTTCTACTCCTCACCCTCCTAATCAGCCTGAAGCCCGGCCCGGGCCTCCAGCTTCACCGGCCGTCAGTGACGATGAGGAGGAGGACGACACAGTCAGCATGGTGGAGATCGGGTACCCGGCGCTGATCCAGCAGCTGAAGGCCCGCAGGTGTTTGGAGCTGTACATGGTTTACTCTGAAAGGTACATGAAGAGAGAGACCGGAGGGGCGGAGGGACTGGAGATGGGATACCGAGGGTCTTTAGCACTGGTCACCAGTGCTTTACTGATGCTACTGAACAGCAACCTGCTGACGCTGCTGCACTGAAGCCTTCATTAAAATGATTATAATTTTAAGTTCCATGTTTAAATTTCCAAAGTGAATGTAAGAGGCCAGATCATAGAGCCACAGTTTATTTTTCATTTCGCTAATTTTGTCACAATATCTAGAAAAAAATTTAAATATCAAAAAATAAGTTAAAATGTCCAATCTAATGAGAGTTAAAAAAATAAAGTGCAAATGCAGAATAAAGTTGAAATGTAGATAATAAACATATTCGTTTTTTCAAGATTAAAGCAGAACTTTTGAGAGTACATCAAACTACTAACGTCCCAAACAAGGGTTTCTTTCTCTTCTAGCTCATAAACACTTGTAGAGATCGGTGTAAAAAAATGTCTACTGCTGATTTAGATCCACTTATTTTCAGAATTTCAAATTTACTCTTGAAATGTCAAAGGACGAAACAATATTCCTCCTCATTTCTTTCTTACAGTGCTTTTTAAAATTATTCAAATATTAACTGAGGGGCCTCAGCCTCAGAGAAGCACAGATCTTTGTCTTAATATTTATGAATATTACCAAGTTTTTCGAATTTTTTCTAGATACACTTCCTTCCCTCCGTCTTGTCTTCTTCTTATCTACCCACAACATTTGCCTTTCTTTAGTGTCATCTCACATTTGTTGAATGTATTGTCACCAAGCCTGGATATCGAAATATGCACAGCAACTTTTCTAATCATGTAAAATGATTAAAGAACTATTTATATGTATCGTGTGAAGTTCTAATCAGAAGCAGTTCATTGTAGAATTTTCTAATTTTCTAAAACAAGCAGGCATCACAGAAATTTAAAAAACTTTTCTTAATAAGCATTATTCAAGTTTTGAAAATGGACAATTTTTAAGAACCTTCAGTACAAAAACAAATTAGCTTTTACTTTGATTTGTGGGTAAATAAATGTGACTTTACTGGTCCAATAAAAACCATGTCAATCGTGTTGGAATAAAACCTGTTGTCACATAGAACGTGTGAGTTTGACATGACACAGAGAAAAGATGAGGCTGAAGGGAACATCCATATTTTGCTTATGAGAAGATTTCTCCTCCATTTTAGATTATGTAGCCAGGTAGAGGCAGCAGGAGTGACACCAGCCTTAGATTTTAGTACAAACGTAAAATCTCATGTCCCTTACTCATCATCCCCTGGTAATTCATAACTATAATAACAATGTACACATTTTAGTTTAAACAGACAAACAGTGGACGGGGACGAGTGGTGAAAAACTCCAGTGTAGCTTTAATGTGTTGTTAAATGTGTGTTATCTTGTGTCTGGATGTAAAATCGCACATGTATCATGTGTAACGACGTTAATATCTTCTCCTGTGAGATGCACTTATCTTTACTCACTTGAGTTTTGTCATATGACAACAAGCATGATGATAAAAAAGCGTTTGATGAGATGCATTTGATGACTTTGATCTCCTGTGAAACCAAAAGTGAAATTTAGATAATCTGATTTGTTTTTTAAACGGCTCAAGCTCAAAGTGTTTCACACTTGTTTCATAGAAAGACATTTGGTGTTTAATTAATTTATCTGGATTTGATTTCCACGGAAAGCTGAAGAAAGAAATAATATAAGTTTTTACTTAATTAGTGGGTCTTTCTCTTACTTAACTGTGTTTTTAACCCATCAGTTGTGTCCCTCGTGCAGTTTATGTTTCGTGTGATTAAGTTTTGAAGAAATTCAACATGTTTATTGATGGGAAGGTTGATTGGGTCATTTTTAATCTGGTGTGAGCCCTAAAAAATGGGGACGTGATTAATTAAAAATAAAAACTTTCAAAGAAATGTTGCTCCAATTTGAATCAGTGTTTATTTTCATTGTATAACACATAAGTAGGGTTGTAAAGTGGTAAACATATAAAATAGCAGACGTACTCTATACTCAGTACTATCAGAATTGTTCTTATCTTATTTCCACCTCTGCAACCTGCAGTTTACTCATGTTTTCAGGAAACTAAAAGTCTGTTTCAGATTTTTCCAGAGGTAGAGTCTCATCTTCATCTGAAACAGACGGCAGCTCTGGGTTTAGGGTAACGATCACAGATTCATAGGTCAAGTCTGTTGTGGCAACATTTCAGAATGAAGAGCAACATGAGGGCTGTGTCAAAGCCCCTTGACATCAGAGATGATTACCACTGTGCCTCAGAGGCGTGACAAGGAAGAAACTGAGCACATGATGTGAAGTCTGCCGTCTGTTAAAATTAGACTGTTAATGGCTGAGTCACGCAGCCAACGCCCTCACCCTTAAAAACAAATTAACTAGAAGGGCATAAACCTACTAGTCCCATTGAATTAAATCAAGTGGCTCCAAATTTGACAGATTCAAAGGTAATAGTTCCTTAATTATTCTTGATCCCTGAGAGCCATACATTTGTAAAAGTGCAAAAAAATAAATCTCTACTCAATCTGTTTAGTAGTTTTTACATAATCCTTCTGAGAAACAAACAAACAAGGGGACAGGAGTGAAAACAACCTCATCTGTGGAGGTAAACCATGTGGATCTAAATATGTGTCCCCAGTGGATCATTCCTATTAACACATGTTCTTGTCTCATCACAATAGACACACAAAAACAATCAACAGAAATGTTTGTTCTAGGTTATTTTTTACTTTTACAACAGTTAAACATGGGACATTTAGCCTTTTTACATAATAATCTACAAAATGGCATAAAACATGTATTTAATTAGGTCAAATATACAAATAATGAGCTGAAAATGTAACATATGCAGAGTAGACTGTGAATCAGGAGGAAACAATTATTCTGTTATTATGGAATAGACTGGGAGATGGTGGTTATCAAATGAAGATTACAGCTGCTCTTAAACTCTGGTTCCTGAGGTAGATTTATTCAGATTACACAACTAATCTATTCATGTTCCACAGTTTGTTTGTGGACAATGTGTTTGCCAGAATACACAGATTCATCACCGTCACTAAAATCCTCCTCATCATCATCACTGCAATCATGAAAAATTTGTATAAAAAAAAAACACTGGACACATTAAAAGTGTGGGATATAATGCAGATAGTTATTCATTGAGTTCATTTACCTCACGACTTTGACAAATATCTACAGGAAGTGGTTTGGGAGTTCACCAGTGGCGCTGCAGATGGGAGCTTGGTGTCCCAGTGACACGTTGCTGAGGTGAGATGAGTCTGTGTGTGTGACTCAATAAAACCAACTGTCCACAGATTCTCGTAAATCA
The DNA here is from genome assembly GCF_949316205.1 of Platichthys flesus. NCBI lineage: Eukaryota > Metazoa > Chordata > Actinopteri > Pleuronectiformes > Pleuronectidae > Platichthys > Platichthys flesus. The sequence goes on from NC_084947.1 coordinate 7,045,565, forward strand.
AGGGTCATATTTAATTCGAAACCAGGATCAGTTGTCTTCACTCTCAGGTCATGGGGTATCTTTGGTTAGGGTTCCTTGTCTGTTTTGTGAAACCTGCTGTCTCCATCTCTACACGACTGCCACCCAGTGGCCAATCAGCAGGGACATCAGGGAGCCAATCACAACGATGATGCTGTTGTAGATGGGGCCACTGGATGCTCCAACGTAGTACTCCATATCTCCAGAGCCCTCAGGGTCATAGCCAGGCCTGGGGCCATAGCCACCACCTCCGTATCGTGGGTACCCTCCATACCCTCCACCATACCCTCCTCCATACCCTCCACCATACCCTCCACCATATCCTCCTCCATACCCAGGGCGGCTCAAAGCAGATCCTATCATTGATCCTCCAATGGCGCCTACTGCAGCCGCCCCTGCTATTTTCCCTGCACTGGGACCACTGCTCTGCACTGGTCTGTAGGCCTGGCCACCACCACCGCCCCAGCCCCGGCTGGAGCCTCCTCTACCCCGGCCAAATCCGCCAAATCCGCCGCCTCCACGCCGGGCCTCAAAGCTGGGTAGAAGTGTGGCAAGGAGCATCAGGCACAGGGCCGCTGTGAGGGGCATCTTCTGAAGGACCAACATCACGGCTCTCTGTCAAAATAAGACAAAGGGGAAATCAATGGCAGGTGAATATGTCAGAGGGACTAATTGTCCTCTCTGGTGTTGGGTTTGCTTGGTTGCATGTTTTGAAATGATCAGCTGACTCTGGACAGTGATAGAAGACGTAGGTTTGAGCAGTTTAATGTATAAAGTGACTCATATTCTTAAGTTTATGAATGAAGTATTAACCACAGCTGTCAGCTCAGTGAAGGACTCAACAATGTATCTTAGTCAAACATAGAATTAAATGGACGCACTCAAGTGCAGCAGAAGCGCTCCAGTTAAGAGCTCCAGGGAAAGCACTTAATAATGTTCCACCACTGGTTCCCGGGCCACGCGGCGCTCCACACGTTAACTCACTGAGGAGATGTTCTCATTGCAGCTTTTGTTCCTGCTGCGTTGTATTTTTACTCCTCTGATAAATTTAGAGCAGAACAGATCACGGCTCCTAATCCAGCTTTGACAAACACATCTTACACAGGCGTCATCACTGCAGCTGACCTGGGATCAGATAGCTTTCATAATCTATAATGCCCTTTAATTGGGATCTGCTGTATTCAGACCTGCTGTTTGAGATAAACAGTTGTGTGCACTGAATAAATGTTTCAAAGAACTACTTTTATGAAGTGAATAAAATAAAATAGGAACCGAGGAAGTTAGAACCAACATAAAAGATACAAACGTAATATCACATCTTAGACATTAAGAAAAATATTTGTGCAATGCCATCAGCCATAATGTATGTGCCATTTACATTTGTATGCATATGAATAAATTAGTAATATAAATATAAGATATTACACTTTATGGTGTGACATACATGTACCCAATATGTAGAATATACAATGTAAACACTGTACAATAATACATATAAACTATTAAATGTAATACAAGGACAAATGTGTTAGATATAATATAACATTGGGAAATAATTTCGTTAAAAATAACAAATATTATAAATGTGTGACATTTGGGGAAATATTTTGCTCTGACCTTTCAAGGGACAGAATCGTTAGAGTATTTAGGTATTGATTAATTTAATTGAGTGCAATTTAAAAACAACAGCATTAGTCACTAATCACTTTTCAGATTAAAGTTGTACATTTTGTAAATGATGATTCGTTATTATAGATTAAAGTACACAATAGTTTATGAAGCAGTTAAACTGACTGCAAAGTACAAAATAAACATTAACATAATGAAATGTCATACATCGAAATAATCATGGGTTCGGCTTGTTTTCTATTATGTTTTAGATACTTCTGTTGTTACATGGTAAAAACTTAAATGCAGGACTCTTAATTTGAATACCTTTACTTAAATAAACAATTTATATATTCCCCCCCACAGACCTCAGTTTATTTCCAGTAAGCAGCATGACATCATTTTCTCTGCCGTCAACAAACTGTACTCTCTAATCTGCGTCCTCTTAAAAGATGAGTTAAGCTGTAATTACACTAGGTCACGTAGTTTGACAATAATCCAGTGACTCACGTCCAGCTACAGTAACTCAGAGAAAACCAAACTTTCGATTATGAGTTTGATTCACCTTGATTCACTCGGATCTGTTTCCCAGTAAAACCTGTGCTTTTCAAGAGGTGGGGCCTAATTTGTGCTGGAGTGGCTTTTGAAATAACCTCACATCCAAAATCAGGAGAAATCCACCAACACAAACAATAGAGGAATATAAGAGACACATTTTAAACCTGCTGGAAATCTCCAGAGAAATAAAACACAAATGTGAAGATAAGGCATATTAGAATGAGCGACCTCACCTGTTGAAGCAGAAGTGAAGCAGAAGTGAAGCAGATGAGCCTCGTTCACAAAGTGTCTGTGTTTGTGTGTCTTCAGCTCAGACTCCTGGGACTGTCTGTGGGGGGGGGGGGTTGTTCCAGGGACGGCCTGTTATCCTCCAGACAATCTCCATCAGGTGGAGTGGATCACTTAGACCCAGCCCTGCTCATTGGCTGAGTGCACAGTAAGCTGCTGCTGCAACGGCAACATCACACTTAAATACCTGTGTGTATGTTTGTGTGTTTCTAATTTTGTCTTGTTTTATATAACCCCTTCCCGCTTGGCACGACGTAACACAAAGCTTCGACTGTGACAAATGTTTAATCTCCTCTGTCGGGGGAAATCATTTCATTCCATCATTTTAAATTCAAAGCAGATATGAACATCATTATGTAAAAAGCGTTTCACCCACTGACCTGAGCGAGAAGATCACAGACGTGCAAGTGCATCTTTTCTCAAGATAACTTTTTGTAGTTTTTTTATTAAATAACAATTGTACAAAAAAAACACTACATTTTCTACATAGTGGCTTGACCTCGGAACATTTGAAAGGCGGACGTTTCTTCATTAATTTGTAAAAGTCACAATACAAAAGCAGGCAAGTCTTGAGAGTCACTAAAAATATAACATGCACACTCTCAGAAGCGGGCGCACACACACACACACGCATGATGACATGGTCCACTGTTTGCCTTAAGAAGGGATTTGATGTTGGAAACACTCAACCAACGCACAGAGAAAAGCAGTCTCATGCAAAGCTCAGTCACTCGTACATTTAAAAACATTCTCCATTTTAAGATCGTCACTATAATTCACAGTCTTGTGTGATTTCACCCTTTCTTTGTGCTTTTTGTGTCGTTCTCATGAAGCAGATTGATGAAACCACCTGTGAATATTATTAACATGTTCTTTTCACAACCAGGCTCCTGTTTCAACACCTCTGAGGATTCACTGTTTAAGAATTTTATTTTACTGTGCTGGAAATAACATTTATTAATTTAAGGCAGTAAAGTTTGGGGAGGAAAAACCCGACCAGCCAGAAAACACAGAGGCTCAAAAGAGTTATAGAATTATTACAAGATTATTTCTTCTTTAAAGAATCAGTTTGACTTTTTGGAAAATGTGCACATTTGATTTCTTGGAGTGAGTTTGATTAAATGACTGGTAGCACTCTTGTGTCTGTATAGAACATGTGAAGCTACATATCCAGGAGTTAACTTTGATAGCTTAGTTTGAAAAAAAGGTAAACTAATCCACCAACCAGCACTTTTAATAGTTCTCTGATCTTGACATGATATTGTGCTTGTTTAATCAACACAAGAATCAAGGTGTAAAAAAAGATGCTTCTCCATGTTAAAGCCGGTAACATCCTTTTATACACTTTGGTTTTTGTACAGAGGTGCTGGCAGGTGGCTTTCTTTCCCTTTGGACGTGTCTCCCCTTGTTTCTCATCTCTCAAATGACGGCTGAAGCTTGAATTATTTTCTTTGAGTAATAAATTAAAAAAAACAAAAAAAACTGTATGTTTCAACTTAAAATGATACAAATCGGAGATGTCGGAGCTATAAACCATAATCTACAGAGGGGAGGGAACATGCTTGTTTGGTGCAGATCACATCTTCATCTTCTTTTCATTTTATCAACTGAAGTAAGTACCAGTATTCTCAGATATGTGTAAACAAGAAAAACGAATGCCTGTTTTTCCCAGAAAGCCGAACGATTCCTTTAACAATCAAACACCGTAAACACTCCTGCCTACACATAGCAATTGTACTGGTGTAACCATCAGACCAATGTTTACAACATATTGGCTCACATGGTCTTTTAATCGTCCCTGCAGTAAAACTATCAGCTGCAGGTGAAATGGAAAGGGTCTAGAAATCCCTTCAATCACAATATTGAACACGTTCTCAAACAGCAAGGAGCATAAGGGCACCGGGTACGACTCGGGACTGGACGCTGCTTTGAGGACATGAACTTGTGCTCGTGGTCACGTCAGTTTCACATCGACTGAATCTGAATGTTCTGGCTGCAGCGTGGCCTCGATCGAACCCCCAGTGATTCCCTTCCGTCTCGCACATCACACCAACTTGATCCTATCTTTATCAAACTGTGTCTTTGTGCTCGGAGAAACCTTTAAAACAGGCACTTTGCTAAGACTGCATAATGGGAGGTTTGTGCTTAGAATTGATTTCGGGGGGGATCAGCTTTCAGACTGTGGTCACATTTTAGGCCGATCCTGCAAAGTACTTTTACTGCGAAGACACTAACTTTACTCAGAGGAAGAGGAGTGTGACGGCCGAGAGGAAGAAAAGCGGAGAAATAAAACTGGTCGGATCGGAATCAAGAGACTCTACGAGGCTGCGTGAGTCCTCATGACTCTCAGGACTGTTGCTGAGTTGGTCACAGTTAACATGCGCACAACACGGCATGTCGGAGTGTTGTCAGCGAGCTGAATGACTCCACGCAGAGGCTGGAACTCTGAGGAGCGGATCCATCGCTCAGGGTCGAACATTGATTTCTTGTCACGTGATTCGTGGTCACAGCTGAGCGGAGGATACTGAACTCTGGGAAATGTTTGTGATGGTTTGATGTGCGGGGGGGGGGGGGGGGGGGAGTCGTCACCGCGAGCCGATCACATGCACGTCGCCCCCTCTGGAGGACAACGGAGCTGCTTCTCTAGTACACAACGCAGGTAGTTATATCTGCAAGTGGAAGCAGAAGAGGACAAACAGGCAGAGACAAAAAAGTCAGAGTCAGTGAAGCTACACTCAAGGATATTTATATTGAGCTAATAACAGATGTTGGACAGGATGACGTTGTGGTCATTACAGACAAAACAGAAACAACAAGACACAAGAAGATGTGGTGTGGTTGGATGTTTAGGTTCTTGTACCTTCTCCTGAGTTTCTGCACCTCCCGATCCTCCTCCTCCTTCAGCTTGGTGATGAAACTCTTCAGGACAGGCATCTCAAACTTTATATACTGCGCCACCTGGTGGACAAGAGGAGCATGTCATGACAAAAGAGACAAAACTGAGTAAACATGTGCTGGAGACACAGAGGCAACATCTGGATCTCTGTTTGTCCCCTTTAAGGTAGAAGTGAAGGTGTTGATTTACATCATACGTGACTTCTTCCCCCAGGTCTGCTTCCATGAGGAAGACTTTGCAGACCTGCTCGCATGGACCCTGCATCACCCTCAGCACCAGAGGATAGTCACTGCGCTTCAGCTTCATGCGCTCTGAGAGAAATCAAAGAAATCCGGTATGAAGGGCCACTGCATCGTAAGATCACCAATAATAAACCAAGTGAGTAAGTCCCGCTCACCTCCACTGGTGTGGACAAGGTAGAGCGCGAAGTCATCGGGGCTGTTTTCAATTTTAAACTTGTTGAGGAGGACTCGCAGCACCTGAGGCGTCCTCATGCAGCTGTTGATGCGAACATTAGTCACTGAGCCAAAAGCAGGAGTAAACACTGCTGTCTGAGGAGAGGAAAAAAACAACACACTGAATGATTTATGAGCATTTATTTATGTACAGATACAGACGTGCATGAGTCATTGTGTATTAAGCCAAATCAATTAGTTCTTCACTTGTTATTTGGTAATTATACCCTCATTTAACAGCTGTAAGCAGCACATTAATATTTCAATAAATTATGACACTATAAAGAATTAGTTCGGTTTGTAAATCACCACAACTCCTCCTGTGGACACTCTAAAGTGAAGACTGGGGTTTAATCAGATAATGATACTTTAGGTTTCAACAGGAGAAGATAGAATCGCTGGTGAATACTGTGCATGAACAGCTTGTTAATAACAATTTATGAATTGTTTATGTATTCTGCTTATGTCTGCTCCACTGGGGCAAACCATCACCTTGTGGTTGTAGAAGTGTCCGTTGATGGAGAAGCGATGGCGTCGTATTTTCCTCTGGTCGCTCGGTGAGCGTCGCTGGCCTCGTCTCAGGACTCCGGCATCGCTCTTTGTTCGAAGGAGCTGGGCGGAGCTCTCGTTCTCCTCTGTCCAATCAACAATCAGGACTTTAGATCATCAGTTATTATTCAGTGTCCGTCTCAAGGTGTTGACTTTAAACTAATGACGTCCCAGTGATGACGGTTCCTTCGACAGTTTCGGTCGTGTTTGTATTTGCAATCTTAAAATCAGCTGTAATATCCCACACGACAGCATCTTAACGGCTGAGGCACGACACTCTATGGCCTTTTGCACTCGGTTGGCTAGCCGCTTAATTTTGCTGAACTGGAAGGACAACTTGCCCCCATCCTACACTCGATGGGTTAAGGAAGATTAAGGTTTTCCCTCAAGGGCTCTCTGAGGAAATTTGACAAAATCTGGAACCCCTTGTTGTTCATTATAGACTCATTAGATATTACACCTGAGGAGTCGGATATCTGAGCTCTGCTGACGTACCACTAAAACTTACATTCCAAAAATGTTCACTTTTCTTTAGTTAACTTTATTTTTGTTTCTTTTTCTCTTTTCTCTTTTTTCTTTTCCCTTCACCTAGAGACAGGTATGGTTGGGTGGGTGTGTGGGAGGAGGGCTGGGGGTGTGGGGTTAGTGTTAATTGTAAACATTTGGAAAAAGGTGAGCATTGTACAGTATCTCTTTTATGTCCTCATTTTGTATTGTCGATGCTCAATAAACATACTATAAAAAAAAACAGCTGTAACACTAAAATGTTGGATATCTACACACTGAATTAGGCCATATTGGTATTTCTAAAGCTGTGACTAGGACAGAATGATGGTAATTTAGTCGTAGGTTTTATGTTTTTATCCAAATTTATAGAACAGTACAGTACCAACTGTAAGTAACTTAACAACTCCTCTAGAGGCTTGAAAACAAACTCTGGTGAAACTAAAAATAAGGTTTAATTCTCCGCTCCCCAGAAGTTTCCATGATGATCACTGATCATCATGGAAACTTTATATATAAACACACCGTGACTGATCATTGATCAGTCACGGTGTGTTTATATAAAGCAGTGGAGAGTTAATTAGGGATGAGGCACAGAGTGTTTTAAAGCCAAGTTCATTTGATCTCATTGATCTTAATCCAACGTTTCTTTTTTTGTCGTAACAACTGATGAGACAACATAAAGTGACACACCCCCGATTAGTAATTCAGTTGTTTCATCTGTGCATACTTAGAACTGAGGTGTGATGTTGTTACAGCCATTTGGGTACGATACAAGATGTTTACTGTATTTACTTTACACCGTCAGTAAAGCCACTCACCGTCTGCCTCCTGTTCCATCTCCCCATTGTCCTCCGGTTCGTTGTCGGGTGGCGTCACCTCCAATGTGGGCGGGTCCTGCTCTAACAAATGTTCACCATCTGTGCTGCTGGGGGAACTTTAATTAGAAAACAAGAGAGAGCAGAGAAGTGAGAGACGGGCTGTAAAGGAAAAAGAGCCAAACTGTGAAGATGCAGCTGAAAATATTGATGAGAATGTTATTCAATTTAATAATAATTGGCCATACATGAAACAAAAGTGAGGGAGGTACTGTTGAGGAATCCCTACATTATTTAAAAATTACCCTTTTAGTTGATGATAAATCCTGCTAATTCAATTTTGGAGCGGAGAAAAACAATAAAATCTGGATCTGTTGTATTGGAATCTCATTAAGATATTAAGAATTTAAGATACATAAAATGTTAAAAAATATTGCTTCACATTAGAAAAACTAGACATAATCTATATCCGCCCTCATTGACCTTCAGCATCTCACTCTTTCCGCTCAGTGAGGTGTAACTGGATCTGTCCAGGCCTCTTACCCTTGACTGTCCAGATTACACCCAGAATGCCAGGATGTGGAGGAGGGGGGCGGTCGGATCCGCTCGTGGTCATCCTGCATCTGAAGCCTGATTGGTCGACGCAGGCCCCAAAAGATATTCAGCAGGCCCTCGACAATCAGCTCCTCCTCTTCCTGGTGTGAAAGCAGATAGAGGCCGTGATCAATGCACACATGCACATGCACAGACACACACACACACATATATATATATATATATATACTCACTTCTCTGTGTCGGAGCTGTAGATTTTGTCCATCATAGTAGAGATTGTACGTCTTCAGATGGGAGAGGACGGTTGCCCTGTAGACAGAGAGGCTGAGGTGTAAATTCTGTTTGAAGGAACTCGCTGCTCAGTTTGATCACATTTTAATAACATTGATCATTTATGTTAAGAAGTAGGTAAATTGTGGTTGGAGCAATTAATCCTTTTCAGGAAAAATTCGAAAATCCCTTCAAAACAAACGACCAAATGCATTTTAGTCTTAATTTGTATAATATCACAGTTTTGTCACTACTAAACCATCCCTATGGTTCTGTTTGCTGCCTGTTTGCAACCTGACTTTCAAACAACCTTGTGTTTTCGTAGCCAACTCATTAATGTTGGATACTGGTGCAAACTGGTACTGGTTGTTTTATATTGGCTTGAAAGCCTGTAGTTCTCAGGGGTGTAAAACAAAAAACATTGGCCCCAGCTGCTTAGGTCCCCTTAGTGGGCCCCCTCATGGAGTTTCCTTCTAATCTTTATTCAAGAGTGAGTTCTTCTACTCTTTATTTCACTTAAAGCTCTCTCTCCCTCAAACAGCACCTCTTCTCCTGTTCACTACTGTGTGTCTTCACTCAGATATACTGTCGCAGATCTTTAAATAAGTCTGTCCTCCACCTGCTTGTCTACACACGTGAAAGGTCTGCTCTTAGATTCCTGCTCTCGTTCTTTACAATGTTTTGTGAATTAACCTCGATGTCAAGTTGCAGGATTTGTGGAGGCTCTACCTCATGCTGGTAAATTAGTTCCAGTGACTTATACCCCTGCACAAGTATTAACATAGTATAACTACTACAGTCGAGTAAAATCAATAAATTCATGTTTGCTTGGACATAAATAAACACGTTTTAAAACAAGTGAGATGATTTTAAATTAGTTTCTACAGTTTTAAACATGTGTTTACAGGTGTTACATGTGTTCATATGACAAACAGCCTGGTAATTAATCCTTACTTGCTGATGAACTTGTTCTCTCCAATCTGAACCCCGTCCTGTGCGTCATTCATTTTCAGCGAGCATGAGAGGAGCTGAGAGACAAAGACGCGACACAGAGAGTTAATCACTTTCATCCGTCTGATTCAGTCTCATGACTCCTCATGACCAGCACAGACGCAGAGAGAGCAACAGGGAGAGGAGCAAAGGGGCTGCAGGAAGAGGAGGAGGAAGAGGAGGAGGAAGAGGAGGAGGAGGTAAAGCTCCAGACAGCAAAACACAAACAGCAGCAGATCATATCTACTTTCCTGTCAACAATTTCCTTCAAGATACAGACAGCTGATATTAAACTACCGCTATGTTTCTGGTGTGATGGACTCAGACGGCTGCTGTCCTCAATTTACTTAATATAATAGTCTTAACTCTTTTATTTATGTCTTCCTCTCTCGGTCACACAAAAACACTCAGATACACAAAACACACACACATGCAGCTGTTATTAATGGCACGTTGCCAACCTCCCCCTTTGCCAAGTGTGTGTGTGCGTGTGTGTGTAGGGCAGAAGCCTCCTGAAAGAGATGCACAGTTGTAGGACACATGGGCCACCTGCTGCACCAAATCACTTCTGATTCTACCCCACCTTTCCCAACCAATGTCAGCCTAGATTAGCTCCACCCCCCAGCTATGAATCATTGATCCTAATAAGTCTGACTGATCCTCTGCCAACATGATGCTCATATTTTTGAAATGTCTTAAGCTTGCAACTTAAAGTTTCTTGCCATTATAAACTCATTCTTCCCTTATAAGATAAAGTGGCAGACTTCTCCAGGTTGTGCAATCCTTCGTCAATCATAATCGTTAAATCATTTCCACGCAGTAGTTGAATTAACTCCTCACAGTAAGTAACTCTGAGCTCAACATCAGTGCCTTCTTTATGCTCCTTGTGTTCGATCAGACACCTCATTCATAATGTATGGAAATAGATTGAGGAGGAAATCAATGGCTGCTACGAACAGTGAACGAGACATGAACGTTTCTAAGAAACAGAAAGGTTTGTGGTTGTGGCCTAAGACACCCACTGGTGCTGACCTGTAAGTTTTGACTCCATATTATTCTGTAATAACACAGTCAGCAACTCTACAACCACTAACAACACATCGGTGACTGTCTGCAGCAGGAGGAGCAGGGATCTTACCGTGGTGAGGACGGAGGTACGTTGAGTCACCAGAGAGATGGAGCTGGAGATGTGGAGAGAGAGAGAAATCAGACGATCAGACACTGTCCTCGGCAGTTGTTCCCCTGGTGTGGATTTCAGGCGTCCACCAGGCCTCCTTTCTTGTGAGTGTGACGGCGAGCAGACAAGGAAGCGGTGGGGGCGTTTAAAGGAAGTGCTCCCCTTCCGTTAAATCGCTTCCTCATTTGCTCAGTCAGTCACACAGGAAACTGACAGTCGCCCTCACACGGCACAAAACTTCCTCAATTCAAGCAGCACAGATGAGTTATCATGCGCACGCACAGAGTTGTAATACTGCACATGAGCACGCGTGGAGAATCTGCTAAGACCCTTACACACATCACAGCCGAGTCTATACAAAGATGCTGATAAATAAGCGAAGGCTGTCAATCTCTGAAACAAAGTGAGCTCAGTTGTTGTGAAACTAATTAAATATTAAACACCAATCAGCCCAGCCCCCTGCAGGCTCTATTAATATTTCAGCAACTATTTTATGCCTGTAAAGCTCTGAACAGTCACCGCTGACCTACACAAAGGAAATCATTAGCCTTTAATAGTGTGGTCGTGGTCAAGGGCATTCAAGTTCACAGTCTCATTAACAGGTGAGGCCTGCGCTGGTGTGACACTGACAGTTCGGCCGCCTGTTCTCTGACAAGGCAACCGAATGATCTGACTGATAGAATGGAGCCTTCGGAAACAAAGATGGATTCAAACAGTCCACCTCTAAAGCTGTGTCTCGACTGTCAGTCAACATAGAGTACAACTCACATATTCAGGGTTTGGAACGATTGTATTTATGACTTTATATCCACAGGGGATTTTAATGGTTTTATTTAGATCAAGACCTCAGAGTTTTTAAAACCCCAGTAAGCCACTGGGAGACTTGTCTGATGATGTGATATGACACTAGATGTTAGCTGGGGGTTTGTGTTTATTGTAACGCTGTGACAAAGCCTCGTCTTTCCCAGACTGTGACGGCTACGTGACATTTAGGTTGGACCAGAATTACCTTTTAAATTACTGTTTCTTAAAGTATATGTATCAAGATATGTGAGCAAGTTTAAGAAATGCAGTCAAAAAACATAATTTAACACACAAATCAGTCCCTTAAATCAGCCTGATTTTATTCATCAAGACCCATGAATTATTCCCTGTGAAATTATTGAAAACACCAAAGCTGCTCTACTCACAATGGTTAAGAAAACAAGAAGCAGGAACTGTCCTACTGACGTGTAAGCAACAATATAAGGAATCAAATGAAGCCAAGCGTTGATACTCTTAAGCTAAAACTTAATTTACAGATTTCTTTATGAATCTCATAAACCTGTGAATGTAAGGCCAAATAATGTGTATATATATATATATATATATATATATATACCTTGATATTCTGAAACCAATGAGAACTGCTCTCTGTTGCAATCGTCTCTGTGGGAATGATCTTTACGACATGAAGCCGTCTTGGATTTTAGTTTAGCAGCCGTCAGCAGAATCTAAAGGAAGCCAGACGGATCCACAGACTCCCCTGTGCCTCGTTACAAGATCAGCCAATCACTCGCCTCCATCTTGCCCTCTATCTCTGCATCTTTATATTCCCCTTCATCTGCTCCGTTGTTTCCTCACCACGTGGATCGGTGAATTCTTTCCTCTTTGCCTGATCTTCAGCTCTCTCCTCCGTCTCCTTCACTCGCCCTTGTGAGGCCATCCACCAACATGCTATTAAAACTCATGACCACAACTTCCTGACTTTACTCCACCACCCCTCCCTTCCACTCTCTCTCTCTCTCTCTCTCTCTTTCAGTGACACACATGCAAGCTTGTGTTCTGCCCCCCCGCCCTGTTTGCCTGTGAACCCTCCTCTGTTAATGTCTTTGCCGGAGACAGATGATGAATAGCTCCTCTCCTCCTCCTGTTCACATTCAAACCCTCCACCAGCTCCATCTCCTCGTCTTTAGCCTCCGCTCTACCACCGCCGTCGCTCTATTGTCAGCATAGTCATAGCAACCCCAAAAACATCTGAGGATCAGCAACTGAGCCAAAAATAGTTCATGTGTATTTGTCTCTCCTGCTCATACTCAGGTTGTCGAACATGTCGCCAGGCTGCATCTAGATCTAAATATGGCTTCCAAGTTCTCCAGATCCAGCTGAAGCTGCTGCTGCCTCTTATCTGTGGACTCGTTTCCATGACTATTGAATCTCTCAAGCAAAACTGTCCAAAAATCCAATGACTGAAGTTTTATAAATAGATATATATACACGTTTTGGTTTTCTTAGCTGAATATCTAGAGGTTTATTATTGTGCATGGGACAATGGGCTCTATTTCGGCTACCTGATCAAACCATCAACTGAGAACATGATTAGTTTATTAACTGATTTGGATAAGAACTAGAATGGCATTAAAAGAATAAAAAACAGTCCCCTTGTGAAACCACATTTTAAAATCCCTAAATTCAGGTTTTTTAATTTGGATCTGCACCAAATTCCACCGACTCCTCAAAATCAGTCCCTTGAACAATTCATCTAGATGCAAGAATCTCAGAGGAAAACGGTGTAAATGTTTAAAAATCTCACATTGTCCAAGAAAGTGGAAAAACTAAAATCCTGGATTTGCCCCTTGAGCTGGATCCACTCCGATATTTAATGGTTTCCTCTCTGACCCATATCACATCCAAGTTACGTGATAATCCATCTGGTTGTTTGTTTGCATAACAAACAACCAGATGAAAACCTCCTCAGCAGTTAGTTAAGTTGGTAGTTGACCCAGTTGACTAGCATCATCTGTGAGAAATTAAAGCTAGTTCACTGGGTTCACGCATGTTAAACCAATGCAGTCCGGTACAACAGCTGTGCAACAAATCAAAATGGGTAAAAGAGGAGCTCATTAAATTTGACATGGACCTGAACAAAGGGGCGAATGAAGGGTTTTTAAAATTCTCTTTCTTTAACATTCCCAAGATAGACTGGTTTCTTTCACACATGTTCACCTATTGGCCAATAATTCATAGATCTCGATGAAAAGAATCTGGTCATTTGTTGAGGCTTGGTTGAGTTTAAGGAGAATGTTGGGCCCTGAGAGGAGAGGATGTTTTCATTGGCATCGGGTTAGTTTGTTTATTTGTTAGCAATTAAATTCACTTGCTGAATGAAATCAGACATATTTAGGGAACTGGTGTGTTCAGTTTGGATAGACTCTAATGTGCAGGAAACATTACACCCTCCACGAACATGGGATTTACAGAACTACAATACTTCCAGCTGAGTGGATCGAATTACAGGCCAAAACATTGGGTATTGACTTTTTAGTCATAGGGTCTGTCCTCCCTCTGTCTGTCTGTGATCAGATCTACTGCTCGTTATGTAACGTGTTCGACTCAAACACAGCCACAGACCGTCAGTCACACACCAAATGATGCGATCATCTCTCATGTTGTGCTCATGGATCCTCACATGAAGTGACGTGGAGCGCGTCTACTACATGTATGTCAACTACACATGCATGTGTCATATCGAACATTGAGCCCAGTCCGTGTAAATATTAATCAGATGATATATTTTTTTCGGGGTGTCAGGAGGTTTTAGTCTTTTTCGGTTTCAACACTCAGGACATCAAACTACACCCAGTCCACATCATCACGATCACACTCACTGAGCTACAGCGACGCTCCGCACGGATTCCTGCCGACTTTCGGGGCTCCTCTGCGGGGCTTCACCCAACCCAGGGACGCGGGCTCTGCGGTTCTCCTCCTCGGTGTCTCTCCTCTTCCTACCCGGTCCTTCGCATCAAGTTCTCCGGTCACATTAACTCCTCTTCACCGTTCCTCTCCGCTGGAAACAATCGGCCGGGCGCGTGTTCGTCCCCTCGCGAGCTGAGAAGAATCCGGGAGGAGAGCGCGAGACGAACATCTGTTGTCGCGCGTGAGCTCGACGCACGGCGGCGTCGCGGAAGGGGTGGGGGGGCGGAGGAGAGACTGGGGACTGAGGGGGGGGTGGATGGCCGAGAGCCAATCAGATAGCGACCCCGACGCCCCTTTGTTCACACTGAATGAAAACATGACAATAGAAGAGCCGGAGAGTACTACGACTCTAGTACTTATACACAATGACCCTAGTACTTATACTTTGACTGCATTACTTCTGCACATACTAACACACTGACTCGTCCTAATGCACACTAACACATTGTGACTCGTGCTAATACACTGACTTAATACTAGTACACTACACATACTTATACTATGACTCTAGTACAAATGCTATGATTCTAGTACTAATATGACTCTAGTGCCAATACACATACTTATGCAGTACGACTCCATTACTACTACACAGTAATACATGGACTCTAGTACTAATACACTACCTAATTGAGTATGTCTCTAGGACTAGTACGCACTAATACATTTTGACTAGCATTCATCAATGACTCTAATACTAGTACGCATACTAATACACTGATTCATATTAATACTCATACTAACACGATTAATCTAATATTAATACACTGACTCTTATACTAACACTATAACTAACACATACTAATCCACATTGACTCTAGTGCTAAGACATAATAGATGCTATAGATGTTCTCAGATCTGACCTAAAGCTTCTGAGTGAATATTCCTCATCTTATTAGGAACTCTCTAGGAAATGCTGATGGAAACTGACGCCTGTATATGTAAACTACGATTTCTCCATTTGTCATAAATTGACCTCAGAATATAAATACATTTCAGTCGAGGAAACTTGTTTTAGAAAGAGAGACTAAGACTTTTCCTTTTCCCTTCATTCACCTCGGGTTAAAAACAACTTTCATTAACAGGGGCGGCAAAAAATAAAGACAGTAGACTGCATTCATTCTGTAACATCATATTAAATAGTTTTAGGAACAGGATAAGGATAAAACATTTTCTTGCTACAATTAGTTTACACAATTTAGTTTAGCAAACTTTACTCCATTAAATATACATTTCTTTTTGTTGTGGTTTTTACATCTATTTAAAGTTTGTCAGCTCAGTCTATAATATATACTGGTAATGTGTTAACATGGACAAAGCAATGTTAGAGTAAAAAAATACAATATGAAAAGGTCCAACAAGATTCCCCCGAGCCACGGATTTGAAAAGATCAAAACAATTTTACTCTTTTAAATAAACAGAACAACAAAATGGTGCGCTGTACAGCATGATTCAAGATTAAAAGTTATGATTTGTTTCTTACAAATATTCACCTGTAAAAACATAAAAATGATGTATAAAAAGAACAGAAACATTGAAAAAGAGAAAACACTTGACACAATAGTATATTCTTCATGTAGCATCCCCTTCAAAATAAGAGGGACTGATGTCTTTATGTTACACACCTAATGACC
Organism: Platichthys flesus; assembly: GCF_949316205.1. Classification (NCBI taxonomy): domain Eukaryota; kingdom Metazoa; phylum Chordata; class Actinopteri; order Pleuronectiformes; family Pleuronectidae; genus Platichthys; species Platichthys flesus. The sequence goes on from NC_084947.1 coordinate 7,061,620, forward strand.
ACCTTCTCAAGAGCCGTCTGTTGGTTAAACTGACATCTCCGTAACTAAAGCCTGAAAAGCATCAAGTATTCGTGTCTGGCCACATGAAATCCAAGGTATTTGTAATGTAACTGAGCAATTTCTGTAATGACTTAGAGAAACACATATGCTTGTGTATAACATTTTGAAAAGAAGACAGAATGTAACATGACCGGAGGGTTAAATCAAGGGGAAGTTGTGTTGAGGCACAAAATCATCCAATGATCATCTTGGTATAGAGAAATAAGGCAGGTTCACACAGCTGCCAATGACCAACAGGCTCTCAATAAGACGGCCAGCCGGTGTCTTCTCTTACATCCAGAAACGACAGTAAGAACTCCCAGGGACAAGCCAGGTACACTGAACATGAGGTCACCAATATATTTTCAATGCAGGATTAGAGTGTGTGTGTGTGTGTGATGTCGGTGAGAGAAATTAGTGCGTGTTACACAAACATGATATGACAAGGAAACAAAGTCACGTGATGTCCATGTGCTAATGTGTGCACATCATTTACAAGATAATTGATAACGCAGTCAGACCACCGGCCATCTACTCCCTCACAGAGAGAGGAGGTGCAGGAGGTGGTGTCGGCTCTCTGACCTCTATGTGATCCTCATCGCCCCTGGAACAAGGTTAAACAGCGTGGGCAAGGATTTCAAATACACCTGCTGCTGTGGTAACGTTGTACCACGTCTCATCTACAGCTGTCCAGCTGCCATCCGACATTTACACGATGAGGTTTCAGATTTACAGGTTCCACACACACACACATCGATGGTCAGGAAATAGCCAAGCCTCATTTAAGACTTCATCAGCATTTAGGTTTCTCCAGGATTTGGTAACATCACTGACGTCGGTCTACCCAGAATGAGAACATGTGTGGTGATACCGACATTAAAACCAATTCCTATTTTAATCTGTGACCTTAATAGGACTTTTAGCTGCAGTATCACTGTAAACACTTTCATCTGACTTCACTGCATTCTGATAAGGAAAACTGGAAATTGTGCTAACAATAATATTTAGTCAGGGTTGTCATTGTAAATTGTATCATTCCAGGCAGACACTAGACATTAGTGAGATCACACAAAATTGTCAAATCCTGAGTGTAACAGAAAGAGAGACGGGGTCTTAAATGTGGCTAAAGCTAAAAATGCTATCAGAGACTAAGGCCCTAAATGTTCAGAACAAAACACTTAAGTTCTCAGGTAACCAAACACAAAAGGTTCACACTGATGATGAAGGTGTATAAGGACATAAGAGGGTTTGAGGTCAGTGGGAATGAGTCACTCTGACCCGATCATCTTGGCACCATTACAAGTGCAAACAGTACGTGTAGTAAAAAGGCCCTGACTCTGAAAATTTAATAAACCATCCAGTTTGCAAGTGTTGCGTCTCTCTTTATATCAACAAGGTGATATAAATGGAATGAAATGGGAGCAGCGTACTTTCTTTTTATTTTACAGTAGAGACTGACTTTATGAGAGGTGGTTTCTCAAAGCACCGACCTCAGCCGAGGTGTCTCGAGGAGCAGTAAGTCATCAAACCTACTTTTTTTTTAAATTTTCTTTCTTTTTGTTTTTTAAACAGGGCATTAACAAGAGAAATAATAAATATATTTTCAACATTGTACAAGAGGAAAATAAACCTGCTTCAAGCAATCGTTAAAAACATCCACTTTTTTTCTCATAAATAAATAAATAGCTTTGACGGACGAGATGAAAAGCTGAGAAATTTGGGAAGAGATTTTAAGGAACATTTGTTCTCAAAAATGAGTAAATTTGGTATATTGTTTAAGAACAATAAGAATTTGTATTGAAGAGTTTTAACAATTTGGTTTAGTAAACATCGCAATTAGACTAAGCTACTAATATTTAGTAGTAGATTTTCAGCTGTTATTTTATTCCTGCAAGAAGATCAGCAGTGAAACAACTAAAGCGAGATGAGAGTGGGAGGGGTACGGAGCCCAAGGGGAGGAGGAATGTAAACTATTGAAAAAAAAACAATATATATATATTATAAATTACATCAGTAACAGTCATGATTGGGCTGCTTCAAATACGCACAACGCACAATGTGTGCCTGTCTTTAGAACAAAATAAATGAACTCTCCAAAACTTCTGTTATTACATCTAAATACTCAAAATCACCATCCTAACCTTGATTACGATTATGTATGGGCTCACTGAATGCAATGATGGAAAACCACACTGGTGTGGTGGTTTTGTAAACCCTACCTTAACACACATTACTGTTAAACATAAGACACGTGCCTGAAGTGAAGTTATTCATATTTTGAGGCCACGTGTCTGTTACTATGGCTTTATAAAAAGCTTGTTTCAAAATTTGCGTGCAGAGATTTGAAATAAGCAAATTCACGGGTTATGAGATACACATAATTTGATTCTTCCAAACTGAAGTATAGAAAAACTCCCAATTGAGAGTTCGTTGATTTCCAGTGTGTTCAGGTAAACTAAGTGTTTTTGTCTCGTTAATAAATTATGCATAATACTGATTCAGTAAACTGGAAGGTTTGGGGATTTTTTTGCCCAGTCACATGGGAGATCATGTGAATATCTGCATTAATATCTTTTTAATAAGTGAGTTTCTTGGGCATGAGATGAGACGAGCTGGTCAATGGGTCTCTGAGGTGTTGTGACATTCTACAATTGAACTCAGGAGGCAGATAGTGCAACAGAAAAATAAAGTCACAATCACTTTGTATGAGTAAGGGCACCTGACTAAAAACGTCACTTGGTCTGCATGACCCCCCCCCCCCGACGTGCGTTGCTGCACTTGGTTTTTGGTGAGGCTGTTGGTGTATGTTGTCTCTAATGCTGTTGCATAATGAGTCTTGAGGCAAATGATTTGTAACAGTAATTTGCATAATCCTCAATTGACATAATCAAATCTACCGTTGGCGCTCAGTAGAATAACGTGTCAGAAACTGACATGGCCAGCAGTAGTTAGCAGTAATAACGAGTCAGTGAATCCACAAACACTCAGCTTTGAGTGTTTGACAGCCATCGCTCTCGTTCTGGATTAAAGTGCCGCCATCTCTTGCTGCATATTGTGGACATATGCACACACACCAAGTCATCTCCGTGTGGTGATGACATCCTGTAACATGCTTTGATTTGCTATAGCGAGCTTTAGAAACAGCGAGGTGGGAAGCAGAAAAAGACAGACACAAGATAAAGAAAACACATAATGACGAAGGGGTTGGTGCGTCACATTTTCTTCCACCAAATCCTGCAAAGATTCCGTCCTCCACTCTCCCATCCGTTTATCCCAGCGTACCATCCCTTGCTTCCCATTGCCCTTAAGCCCGTTGGCTATACCCGACTCTCTCCTGTTGCTGCGCCTCCCTCCCCTCCCTTTCCTCCTCCCTTCACCGCATCTCCATGTCTCATTCGGTTCCTGCAGGATTCCTGTAGCCTCCCCCACTGGTAGCCTGTGAATGTGGGGCTGATGGGGAGGTACTTGAAGACGGGGTGTCTGCGAATGAAGTCCATTCCAAATGGCAGGTCATAAGATCTCATCCCTTCCAGTTCTGCTGTGCTGAGACCAGCGCCAAGCTTCAGCTTCTTGACGCCTCGTTCTTCAAGGGTACCTGACGAGAAAAAAAAGAGTGAATAATCAAACCATGAAGGACAACACGAGTTAGAATCTTTTTTTTTATCTGATACAAAAAGTCATAGATCCACTGTAACTGTGTTTTTTTTAACGAGAAAGACAGGATTAAACACCTTACCAGGGATAGTGTTGTCCAAAACGAAGGCAACAGAGCCTCCAACAAACATGGCCGTTGTGAGGAGCACGTTCAGCACTTGGTCAACCTCAACAATGCCTGAGAAAAACAAAGAAAAGAGGATAACTCACGATGTGTACATTACTTGTGTGGGACTAATCATAACAGAGAAGGTTGGGTCAGTATTGTTCCTCCTTGTGTTCATAGTTTTAAACGATTAAAATAACCACAAGTCTTCAGTCTAACTTGAAAAGACAAATCTTTTCAAAGGATGGTGAGGGCTGCAGCTGGAGGTTGATGGCTTAGGTGATACAGTGACAAAAAAGTTGGTGGTGTCGGTAAACGACTCAGAACAAATCAGAAAAAGACAATAATCTGTTTGCCAGACCAAGAAGAAAGAGAAATAGAACATTTGATGAGAAACAGAGGCCTCTTGTCATTTCTTATGATGCTACATCTTAAAACAGTTTCAAGAAACTGTGACATACTGGAAGCTGTATGTGTGTTATTCACATCTAATATCTATTAACAACTGAATATATTCAACAGAGGTTACACAAAGAAATTGCACACCTGTGACCAGCGGGTTCTTTTTAAGGTAGCTCGGCAGCATCAGACCGAAGAAAATGGAGAAGCCCAGGACAAAGAGGTTCCTGGAGGAGTTGAGGTCCACAAACTGCAGGTTGGAGAGTCCGACTGCAGTGATCATACCGAACAAGGTGCAGAACAGAGCTCCCAGGACAGGGTCCGGCAGAGAGGCGAACAGGGCACTGAATTTACCCACCATGCCCAGCAGCAGCATCATGGCAGCTCCGTACTGGATCACACGTCTGCTGCCCACCTGGAGGAGAGAAGACTGTTAGAGCCCAATGCTGCATTCACACATTAACGTGGAGGGGTTTGAATATTAAGAGCTGAGATCAAACCATCTATTTTATAGTGTATGAAAATTTTTTTGGGGATCAATAAAGATGCTTATTGTTTCATATTTAAATGGGTATAGCACAGGAGAATGCAAACAACAAAAAAAGAAATGAAAGAAAGGACAAAGAAAAAACATTGAGTGCAGGCGCCTGATACCTTTGTGATTCCCAGGACACCTATATTTGGACTGGAGGAGGTGGAACCATTTCCGGTGCCAAAAAGCCCATCGAGCACACAGGAAACCCCCTCCATGAATATCCCCCTAGAGAGACAGAGGAAAACAGACCTATTACAGTATCTGACACAGGAAATGACTCGTTCTTTGCTTCCTGAGATATGGAGCGAATAAGGAAGAGTATAAGAAACCGAGGAGTTACCGGTTGATGGCATGGACGGGAGGTGGAGGAGCGCAAGAGAGTCGAGCGCAGGCATAGTAATCTCCAATGGACTCGATGATGCTGGCCACCACAGCGCTCATCATACCGATCACCCCTGCCACGGTTACAGTTGGGAAACCCCACTGGACTGTGGAGGTGAGAGTAGAGAGAAACTTAATTTAAACAGAAACTATCTTTAATAGGATTTTGCGTCATTGTTTCTGGACAGGCTTAAGCTGTGGTCCATGTTTATAATGTTAATACAGTTGAAACATAAAATCAAAGAGCTTATAGAAACTGTGCCCTGCTCATTTCGTCAATATAGAATAGGCATGTTGTATATGGGCCCGAATAAGTGTTTGAAATGTGGCTTTTAATTGATCATTTCTGCCAGAGCAAACCAAACCCTCACACACTTACAGGGATATGGGATCTTAAACCACGGAGCGGCCTGGATGATTCCTTGTCGTGCATCTGTGCGGGCGTAGAAACCGTACTTGTCCTTCTCCGGCGGGAAAACGTCAGTCACGGTGAAAATGAAGCACAACAGCCATGACACCAGAATGGCCATGATGATCTGAGGATAAAGACAAAAGGGAATATGTTTAAAATTTTGCCAGTTCTAATCCTGCGTCACTGGTTCAGAAATGTCTAGCAATTAAAATATTTGCATCTTTTTATTAAATAAATCTATTTCGAACATTTGAGTGGGGCTATTTTGGCCAAACCCCAACCCGGGATCCATACTGTACTCTGACATATACCATATCTGCATAATTCATTCGAGACCAGGTAGCCTTCATTTAATCACGACTATAATTTTTGTATTCTTACTAATCTTTCAGCACATTTTATCTTCCAGAGAAGTGACGTTTAAAAGTCACAGGAAGCCTTTTGAGGAGACTTATACAAGTCAGAGTCATTTGCAACTTTCATGGGAATTTAAGAGTTTTAATAATTGTATTAATCAACCAGCAGAGGGCGGGAGAAGACTGATATCTGATGATATGTTACATGAAGGAGAGTTTGAAAGAAACCAAGGTGAATTAATTAAGAGAAGAAGTGGAGCCCAGACAGTGTTGGTACAAAAGGCAACAATCTGAGATACATTTACTTTCATGTTTGAAGTTGTGTACTTACGGGAAACATTTTGAAGACTTGAAGTTTATAGGTCGTCCAGCCTTTCTTGGCTTTGTAGACTGGGAGAGGGAACTGAACATTTCTGGCATATTGAGAGAAGAGCAGCACCAAGAAGATAGTCCTGCAAAGAGAAACGCTCTTGAGTTTGGTGGATCACAGCCTCCGGAGTTACTAGCGGACTCTCATATTTTACATTCTGCCTCCACCTGCTGCAAAATCCCTCGCCTGAAGCCTGACAAGTCTGTGAATGTTTTATACATATATTATATTAAGATACATTTATTTGTCCCAAACACATGCACAGACATGCACAGGCACACTCATGCAGGTAGGAAAATGTAACCTCTGCTTTTGACACAGAGCAGTGAGGGACCATGTACAGCGCCCGGGGAGCAGATGTTGGGGGAGTAAGGTGCCTTGCTCAGGGGCACTAGACAGGGTAGGGAGAATCCTCTTGGATTTCTGGACAGATCAATCCAGGTTCGTCTTTTTGTTGTTTCTCCGTGGAGTCGAAACAGAGACGAACCAGAGACCTTTTCTGCCCATAGTCCATGTTTCTGCCACTAGTCCACCGCCTCTCAATATATGTGGTCGCCTTCTATTTTCGTCTCACTATGGCCCACAGAGGCAATCAATTATCCTAATTACCTGAGAAGGAGCGAATCAGTGACAATTACAGGCTCATATCCTCTGTCCATGTCACAAGAGTCCCTGCAGCTACAGTTTAAACAACCGTGACACAGCATGTCACGACACAGCATGTCACGACACCTGAATGTCACCGCGTTGATGTAGATCTTTGTTTATCACTTATCCATTTTATCTTTATATTCAAGGTAATACATTCTTCTCTTGGTTAAAATAGGCTTTCTTTCTATCGCATACTAAATCGTATCTGCTCATTCACAGGCAGCAAAGATATTCTGTGTAACATGATCTAGAAAGATAATTTTGCTGATGAAGTCATGATGAATGAGTTGGGTGAAAGAGCTCCACGTTACTGTGGAAAAACTCTTCGTACAAAAGCTTAACACTGTATATACCAGTTTAATTAAATTCATATTTTTTCTTAATATTCCTTACACTAGAGTACTGCATGTTGCTCATTACTTGCTGATGTCTTTTTGACTCTTGCTGCTGTAATACTGCAAATTTTCCCGTTGTAGGACTAATAAAGTTTTATCTTATCTTGAGTTGAAACTACCCCAAAAGGAACAGAACAATGGTGTGGCAGTGTGAATTCAATCAGTCTCAGGGTTTCTGTGGTTCTTTCACCCTTAATAGAGCTAAATGCACTGCTGCATTGTTGAAACACAAATGTACATTTCTTCTCACGAGAGTCTGCACTTACAGCATAGCAACGCCCCAGTGTTTCCCTGCCCTCTCGCCTGCGGCCTGGAAACCAGACAGGCCGATGAGGGTCACAGTGGGGGTGATGGTCAGGGGCCCGATGTACTTCAGCAGGAGCCCGGGAAGACCCAGTGCTCCAATACACACTTCGATTAGGGAGGACACGATGATGGCCCCCTGGATCTGACAGAGTGAAGAAAAGACAATGATAGTTTTAGGAACTATAAGAGAGAAAACATTGAGGAGCTACCCACTTAAATACCTGAGGAGTTTAAAATGTTTTTTAATCTTTACTATCATCAGTCACTCTTTGAATCCGTGCAGGCTGAGGGAGACTGACAGAAGCAACTGCAGCTAGATTGTAACTGAACACTTACATTAAATTGGCACGATTATAATGCTGGACTTCAGAGAAAAAGAGCGGTAGCACTAAACCAAGCAACAACGTGCAAGAAAGACGCCATTGTTCGGACCATCAACTACACTGATCATGAGACTAAATGTGTTGGCACTGATTAATCACATTGTGGTTTAGCTTTGCAGAAATAACTCAGCACAAAAAACGCTGCCAACAGATTTCCCAGGGGAACTCCTGTACAACTTTCATTTTCCTCATTATCCAAGTAATAAGTGGAACAATACGTCTAAATAAAAAATTAAGATAAGACGTTTTATTTTTATCATGGTTGGAGGAGACCAGGTCAAAGAATCGCCCGATTTCCAGTTGTCATTTGATGCTTCTTAGTGTTAATCCCATTTGTCCTGCCTTATTTCCGTCTCCCTGTTCTCTTCCATCACTTTTATCACCTGCATGTTCCTGCTGCCGGCAGCTCATCGATGTTCCATTCAACGATTTGAGTCGGTCTGATTGAATTTAGTCTTGTTCACATGTCACACAAAGAACAGTTACTCTACCGGCTGACGCAAACAGAAAAGGTCAATATAAATGAACAGTCACACAAACAAAAGCCTGCAGCCATAGATGGAACAGTGACGTTTAAATGTTATCTTGAAAAGGATCTTTTCGACTACGGTTTGTGAATATATAGAATGCAACAGCTTATTAAAGGGCAAATTTGTTTTATGACAAATCTACTTCTAATATGGCATATTTCATGATAATTTTTGCAAATATACAATACTAATTTAATAAATCTAATTATTTTTAGCAAGGCTGAGTTAATTTGTCCTTTGTTGCCTCACCTCTCGTATCCTGGGGTGCCAGATCTCCTCTGTGTTGAGGAGCTGTGTGCTGTTAAACATGGGAACATCTAGAGGTAGAAAAGGCGAGAGGTTAGAAAATAAGAATATGACCTGTGAATCATAACTCCTCTCATCCCTGCAATATAATCTTTGACACCATGCATATTGAGAAGGGAATACAACCATTTAGCAATCCCCAGTTTCCATCACTTTGTTTTAACAGATGTGGATGTCTGTGAGAGAGTGAAGCAAAGAGGAGTCACCTGTACTGTTACACTTCCACTTGTCCAGCGACAGGATGGCTCTGGCTGGTGCCAGGAAGGCAAAAGCACTGGCTTGGAACAAAGGCAACCTAAACACAGGGGAAACGACGTTAGAAATGACGTTTATCGAGCCTAAATAATCAAGGAGGGAGTAAGAATTAAGCAGCCATAAAAAGGGATTTTCTGTGTAGGACCACCAGGGGTCAGCACAGTTTTCTTAATAGAAAATGTTCCCATCTATCTTCATATCATTGTGTGAAGTGCAGAATCCTTCAGGTCTTTTGTCAGTTAAACAGGTCAAGGATTTCCCCGCTTCTCCCATTTTCTTGTTTTTACTTCAAACCAGCCAATACCACCATTTTATGATAACTCATTAATAACATTTGATATATTAGGTAACAGTCAGCTACGCTCTACAGTGGGGCTGATCTGCTAATTACAACTGAGACAAGGAGTAATGACAGTAGAGAAATATGATAAGATCTGATCATAGCTCAAACAGAATAAATTGACTGTAATGACATCAGATTAGAGGAAATGGAATGGATTCGTAATCAGCTTTTAAAAAAGCGAGGGAGGACATTTATTAATGTTAAGAACGAGGAAGTGAGCATTTACAACAGTGAATTTCAAGTGTACATACATGAAACCATTTAAAAAAAATTCAAAAGAAATCTGTGGTTATGAGTGTGTGCATTCATTAGTCACATAAGTACTGTGTATCATTACCTTTGCTCATACATCTGCTTTAAAATGATAAATATTTACAGAACAGATACTCTAGGAACGAGTGGTTGTCTGATGTTTAAAGGATTTAGGCGTTACCCAGATGTGTAAGATCCTGTGTAAGATACACAAGTGGTTTAAATCCTTGTAAACAAGCTCAAGAAATATCAAACTTATTCCTCTCTTATATCACCGTCATAAAACACTTCTGCTGAGATACAATAAAAAAAGCTGAAAGTTAAGCCCAGGTAGAGCCGGGCACTTTTCCACAGCAACTTCAGTTCTTTTTAAAAGTTTTGGCACTTTAGATGATTATTATCCATCACGCCTCAATGAGAGGTAGTCGCGTTTTGCCCCCCCAAAAAATAACGGACAAAAGAAGTTGTGATCTAAACCAGATCTGAACATCATGGAGTCAGTCTGGGATCACGTAAAGAGAGGGAAGACACTGAAATGGACGGAAACCAAAGAGGAACTGAGGCAAGTTGTCCGTGACGGCTGGAACCACTGACCTGCCTCGTACTCCGAAAAACTGTGAAAGTGTTATGACAACTGGTCTTTTTTTACTAACTCGATAAAACTAATAAATAAAAACTTTTGTATCATGGATTTTGAAAGAATCCTTTTATGTTTGCTGCCGGACACTTTTAAAGTGTATTGTATAATAAAACCTTGGAATACAAAATTTAAATAAAGTAATTGTACAAAAAACTCAACTTCACATTCTTAGTTGCGTTTGTTATGTCAACTTTAGGTTTCGACAGCAGGTAGCAGCTGCACAAACAAACAGGAAACACTTATGGACGATTTCATGAACACTCAACTTTTTCATGGAAAAAACGCTTACTCACGAAACGGCTCAATGTTCATCCATCCATCTCTCCACTACTGTTGGTTCCTGCATATGCTCCTCACTACATTTCACCACTACCTCAACATATTTCAAAGTATATTTCCGAATAATTCAGTGTTTCGCATCCTGGTGTCACATGTGAGTGTTGGAGTATCTGAAGACATTTGAATAACCACTAGTGACCTGATTTTTATTGTCCTGCTGAAAATACAATATCTCTACCTGCACAACATAAAAAAAAGTAATATGTCTTCTTGTTATTCACCAGGCAAAACTAGTCCTAGAACAAGGATCAGCTGTCTACGATTTCTTTTTAAGTATTTTTCTTCCTGCTGCAGCTGTTCTTCCTGTCAATACCAGCCATTAAACATTTCCTTCCTGATAAACTTCCTCAAAGGACTGAGTCTTTCACGGTCATGGTTTCATTGAGAAATATTCAGAGGTTGAAATGAAGTTAATGAGACTTTAATCAAAATTTGTTGAATAAAGATGATCTGTCAGAATTAAACCATTTTAATTTTAAAATGTACATCTTCTACTACCATGTCTCCATTAAAGCTCAGATGAAAACAGAAGTTTATCCAATGAGCTCTCTGCAAATATTGTGGATTTCTTCCCCATTATAACTTTCACTGAAGTCAGTTAAAGGAGACAGTGAGAGAGCTCGATGCAAAAATTAGGTTTATTTTCTAAAATGGAGTTTGTTAAAATGCTCCTCTTAAAATCGAAATTAAATCTAAACAATAACCCATGACAACATGATCTGGGATTTATCAAAACATAGTTACGATAGTTTGGATAATATTTATGACAACAGGTAATGTTTCAGGAGTTTGAGCAGCAGCAGGGTGACATGAGGTGAAAACACAGATCTTAGATTGACGGAATGTAATAAGTGTTTGAGAAACGAGGTCAGATGAGGTACTGCTGACTTATCTGACAGATCTGTGATTAATCAATTATAGCATCAACTTATACTGCTTGCCAACAAATGATGCAATAGTTGGACCAGAAAAAGCTCACACTGATGGCATGCACTGGAGTGAAGCCCTGTGTCGTAAGTTTCTGGAATTTATTAAGCTCCCGCTCTGTTGACTTCAGAAACTATCTACTATTGAACTTTGTTTTCTAATAATGCAACAAGAAAGTTTCAGCTACACAGGAAAACTGCAGCCATGAACAAAACCACTTTTTATTTTCAACTCATGATCTTATAGAAAACAAACATACAAGACAACTGCTATCGAGTAAAAAGCTCAAACTCAGGGATATTATATAAGCTGGCTTCTTTTAGCTACTTTTAAAAACATATTTATGTTAAATTGTTAAATGTTGCGATGATGATATGACCTGCAATAAACAAATGCAGGGACAACGGAAAGCTCCACCAAGCGCCACCAAGCCCGAGGCAGACGACCAGGGAGTCATGCACAGCTCCACTAATACACTTGGGCTGTTTACATACATGTTCATACATGCTGCTCTCTGTGTATCATTCGCAATGCAAACTGCCAATCGAATCGAGCCAAACCGAGATCGCACAACCATCTCCACCGGCGGAAGATTGTTTTGGTGCGTGTGTATCAGCGCGAGTAAAAGAGCAAGTGGACTAATGCAGGTGTGCTGTGAAGAAAGATTTAACTACTTTGAGAAAAGTATCGATTGTTATGTGGTGGTCAGTGTGGAAATTCTGGCTTCATTTAAAAATAATCAACATTTTTACTGAAGCCAGTCAGAGACATCAGTTTAGAGAGTGAGAAAAATGAGATGCAGAGTGCGCAGTGTGTCGTAACATCTACACAACCACAAACCCCTCTCCAGAATGACAAGAAGACCAATGTTCAACAAGTCAAATATAGTATGTTTTAATGCTACATAGAATAAAATTCGATGTCTTTTTCACAGTCAATACTCATCATTCATTCATGTGTGTGTATTCTTGTTTCCTTGTGTGTGTGTGTGTGTGTGTGTGTGTGTGTGTGTGTGTGTGTGTGTGTGTGTGTGTGTGTGTGTGTGTGTGTGTGTACCTGCAGCCCAGTGTGGTCTGTAGCAGGGTGGTGATCCCCACACAGAAGAAGATGGTCCCTATGAGCTGACTGGTGGCCCACTGATCGAATCCAACGCACATCGCCTCAGCAAGGAGGAACGGCACCGCGATCGTCCCACTGAAACACGTCAAGTAGTGCTGCAGGGATAACAAGTCAGAGTCAGTGTGTGTGTGAGAGAGTGGGTGTCTATTGTTTGACTTAGACAGTCAAATCTGCAAAGCAAAATCCATAACAACATTTTAAGATGTTACATCACCGTACAATTTTGCAGGGTAGGTTAAAGAGCTTAAGAAATCATGAGAAAACTACAGCACACAAGCAACATGAATAAAAGGCCTGGAACACTACATTCTTGTTTCCACTTGTTTAATTCTTGTTAACTTTTGAGCAGAGTCTTCCCCTGAGTAAACCACTTGTGGTTACTTGAATTATTAATTACCTATGCCAAAGAGGTTATGTTTCCTTTGCCATTTGTCTGTCTGTTAATCTGTCTCAGTCAGTGAGACGTCTGCAGGATTACTTAATCAACTAAACCAATTTCCAGGAAGCTTTGAGCAGGTGTGGTGTGGATCCATTAGGTTGATTGGTATTCCAAGATTACTTTCAGGATAATGGCATTAAAACAATATTCTACCATATGTCCAGATGTGCACTGACATTTCTGAAGATGCCTTTTTCCCCCGTAATATTATAATAACTTAAGAACACTTCAAATACCTCTTTTAGTCAGGGAGACAAAAATATACTAATGACGGATAATAAACCACAATAAATCAGTCTGAAGATGTACCTGCATGCCCAGGAACACACACAGGTACCAGGGTGGAGTATCTTCAATGGTGTAGATCATATCCATCCTCCTTGCATCAATACTGTCTGTGCTGTCCAGCGTCTCAGACATCGAGCTCTACACATACACAGAAACATATTTCATATCTTTCCTGACATGTTTACGTTTTCCTGTGTAGAAGATTTTACTTCCACAAAAATACAGCACATCAATCGTTATGACACCGAACCATTATCAAAGGTTAACGTGAGAATAGTCTGTCCTGAGCGGATAAGAGGAAGGCTAAATTTGCTGAATGAAAAAAAATTCATAAAAAAAAACAAGGCAGTGAAAGGGAGAGAAGGAAGTGTGAAGTGAAGCACATGACATGATTTCATTCTCTCAACAAAGAAAAACACACAGTCACGGTGAAAGTGGGGAAATTTCATAATAAAAAGGGAAGACGTCAAGATTGGTTGTTGAGTGAGGAATAACACGACAATTTAATCTGCCCTATGACAACATTTCTAAACACAGAGGTAGACTGACATGACTAACATTTTAATGTGCAGGTGAGGCGAGTTTGCCTTCAGGCTTGTGAAGAGGTTTTACAACATACAAAATTAACTTTACATAACTGGCAAGATGTAACATTTTAACCCCTCAAACTCTTAAAGATAAAATCAAGACAAGCTTAGAGAAAGTCTCTTTCTAAGGAGACATGAACTGAAGTTACTCATTTGACAAAAAAATGTTTGCCCATTGTGCCCAAATGTTTTCTGTTGTCATGTTTATATCAATCTGAGATGATTCCATTTCACAGTAAACACGTGAAGAGGGCTGGCTGTGTCACATGCGCTACTACACGCTCAGACAGACCATCAGAACAAAGAGACAAGTTTGGACCACAACACAGTCCAACAAAGAGGGAGGGGGTGCGTCTTTGTGGCATAAGGGAAGAAATGTCAAGTCATTCAAACAGTGATGCCGACTGTGGATGAACTAAATTACACGGTGCAGCACAGAGCCCGTTACTGTGTGAGTAAGCAAGTTGAGTCATGTGACTATTTGTCAGTCTGCTTAAACTGAGGCTTATTCAGGAGTTAACAGGCATTTTGGATAATTAGTATTATTATTATTAAGGATTATGATTCATTTCTGCACGTTTTCTCGTCTTACCTTTTCTGCAGCCTGATTATCTTTACTGTATATCGCCATCAGCTCTGTATTCTCAGTGTCCTGGTCTCCACTTGCACCGCCAACTCCGTTGACCACCACCTAAAAACACAATCACATGCAATTTAGACTTTTAATAGGCCTAAACATAAATATATATTTACAAGAGAGTATCAGTTTGCGGAGAAAAAAGAAACCCTGATATGTACGGTTCAAAAAATGAGTATATAAAAACTTGCTGAATTACAAATGTCTGAGTTTGTATGGGAGTCTCACATGAACACGTCATGTATAGCCAATCAACAAAGGGAAGTTCATAAAAACATTATAATGAGTAGACTAAGAAATAACTAACTAATTTTAAAATTACATTTAAATATTTATTTGAGCCGAGAGAACAAGATCCACAGAAACTGAGACGCTGCCACATGTCTAATTACCGTGTTGATAAAGTGATTTTTACAGCCCAGTTTTTATTGCAGAGTCCTGTGATTCCATCTGATAAAAAACCTTAGATAGAGGACAGATGTGTTTCCATGCGAGGAAAAACAAGTCTGCTAGTCTATGCAATCTACATGCATCTATAAAAAGGCAGGCTGTATTCATGTAAATGAATGCTGGGGGTGAAGGTCTATTGTCGGACGATCTATTCATAATGTGTCGATGGGACATAATAAAAAGGCAAGGGAAGTTTAAGCTAATGTCATTTTCTACCCTTTGTGTTCCTCTTAACGACATTGTTTAATACAGAGTGGATCGGGATTATCTTAGTTTACAAAATGAACCTGGCAGCCTTCAGGGTCAATGTCATAGCTCTGTAGGAAGTTGAATCTTAGTTAAATGCCGCTGTAGGAGCAGTGTTCATTTACTGATGATGGATCCTAACTGGCGGCAGTAAACAATGACTGTGGACTATAGTGGATCCGATCTTGATGATGGATCATGATCTTGCTGGCTGCTTCCCAGAGACTAAGATTGCAGCAGGACTACTTGATATATAGTATTGAAGTTATCCTTCAAAATGTTTACCCTCATCAATGCTGCTAAAAACTTAAATCTTGATGTTTTCCTGCACTTGACATCTATTGCACGTCTGTCCGTCCTGGGAGAGGGATCCCTCACATGTGGCCCTCTCTGAGGTTTATACATATTTTTACTCAAATCAAATCAAGTGTCAGTAGCTGTTCTAAAACTGCCACGTTGGAGGATGGAGTGAAAAGGGGGAGGTGTGACATTGTTTTAATATGAATCATCAGACAGCCTCTCTATTGAGACGCTCAAAGAGTTGTCGGTTGTTGAAAGAAGGGCGCCACAAATAATTCTGTGAAATGTTAAATAGAAAGCTGGATACAGTTGCCCAATCCTTGGCTCCTCTCTCACCTTCACACGGCTGACCAGTCAGTGTGATACGGGTGTCTGTCAAATTGTCAGTTTTAGATTCACCCTCATCTTCACTGTTATCGATTTTGATCACTACCAACAATCCATGACCGCAGGTGAGGATTGGAATGCTGAAGGGGTTCAGGACATTCTACCTATTGAATATCAACCACTGGATTTATGAGAATACTGTTGTAATAAAGCAGCTTTGTGTCTGTGTGTGATTTATAAATGGGCTCATGAACAAAGCCATTGTGGTCATTTTGCCTTGGACCTACAAACAAAGGGAATGGATGGACAGAGCCGCAACAGCAGACAGCAACTGCCCATGAAGAAGACTTGCGTGTACAAACTCTGAATGTGTGAGTCAAAGAAAGAGAGACTGGAGGAGGTGAAGGAACAGAACCGTAATTATATGTTTTTATATGAAAAACGGTCAATAAACAGTCGCATACCGGAATAGGGTAGAAATCAGCGCCATGTTTTCCCTCCTCTTCATATTTCCCTCCCTCGCTGCTGCTGTCCATCGTCTTGGAGGTGGTGTTTTTCCCCACGCCCATCCTTGTGTATTCAATGTCGTCCTCGTCCTCCTCCTCTATCTTTGTCCCGCCTCGATCACGCTCTGGTGTGAACAATGCAGATGAAGTCTTCAGTCCGATTACGTCATCCAGGACTGCGTCATCTGCTTGGAGACATAGGAAAGAAACAGAGAGATCAATATCTCCATTTATGACACTAAATGGTTTTAATATCCTGACTTCACTGAGACGATCTCATCTCATCAGGCCTGAGGCTGCCAGGCCGGACTCCTTGTTGATGAGAAACTTCTCAGTTCCATCGTTTGTTTTGGGTGTTTTTTTTCTCCACTATTCTAGACCATAAGAATTGTTAAATGACATTTATCAAGCAAATAGTTAGTTAGCCGGTTACACATTTACAAACGCAAAGATTGTTTCAGATCAAAAAGGTTCCAGTTCTTTTTTTGACTGCTGAAGGTTAAGAAGGCAATTTTAAAAGACACCTGGTTTGTCTCTGGAAACTTGACTAGGGGATTATCTAAATAATTTTCAAAGCCAGTTTTTAGGGACAAATGCAAACATTTGCCAGGTTCTTCCCCTTAGTTGAAATTATTGTTTATTTTCTTAGTAAACTCTACATCTTTGGGTTTTGAGACAACTATTAATCTGAAGTCATTGCATTGTTTTTATTATAACAATTAATTTTCTTCCACCATTTACTTACATTTCACAGACCAAAATAACTGATAATAGCAGACCTACACTAAAATGATACAATAATCATTTTACATTCAGAAAAAACCCACAACGAAAAACGTGATTTTTGAAAGAGGAACAAATGATCAGAGTGAAAAGATGGGGAGAGAAGCAGACCAATGATTGAAAGATCTAGAATCGGACGTGGTCCTTGTGTTTTTGTGAAATGAGGAATTTGATACATTTTGCTCCGTTGCTGACTTTAAGCTGACACTGGAAAAACCTACTGGAACATCGGTGCACTTTATTCACTTCGTGATTAGAAGGCACTCAACAAATGTACTAGAAATATATCATAAAAAGAGAAATGACATAGTTGCCAAGATCTCAACTGGCATCGAGGTCCCTGCAGAGTTCAACAGATACACAACAAGCAGTGAGCAGACTCTGCATTTCTCTCAACTGAAAGTGCTGAGAAAAATGTTCTTTCATAAAAGCTATACTAAAAAAAAATATATATATATAGTTAGTTATTAAGTAGTAAAAGAAAGTTCTTCACAGAGCATGAGCAATATAATATAGAACTGCACCCAGCAAAGTCAATTTTAAAAGCAACCCTCAAGTGATCACACACATGTTTAGGAGTCTGTCAGAGATAGAAGCTATTCTGCAAGAACGTGTACATTTATGTTGTGTCATTTGTAGTTGTTTTTAGAGTTTGTGTGATATCTCCTTGAATTCATGGCATGGGAAATTAACAATCTATTAGTTCTTGATGTGAAAAACAGAAATGGGGAACGTGAGGCCACAAGGCTTTATAAAAAGCCACGAGAAAGTTTGATGCGGGGAACAAGGCCAAGAAATACAAAACAAATGTTTTTCTGTGATAAAATAGTGGACGTGTCCTTCACTGTGGTCCACAGGCTGCATGCCTGTCAAGTCACAGGCTGAGTGAAACACCCAAGTACCAGTTATGGGTCATTGCAGAAAAGCATCATGGCGACCGTCACGAAAAAAAAGAGAAATGGACCAATGATCATTTTTTTGTTTTGGGTAAAAGACAAGTCAGTGTGCCTTGTTAGTGTGATCACACTTATAGTGATGAAAAAGGCCGATCATGAGCGTTTTCACTCATTACAGCTGGAAAGGACAAGCAAGGACTCTGTGCTTGCGGTGTAAAATGTGAATGGGATAGCTGTAATACCTAGTTGACACATCCCATCACTCTTGTCAAGCTGGGCGGCTGGGAGCATCTGTGTGGAAGGGGCAAGAGAGAGGGAAAGGAGGAGGTAGAAGAAGAAAAAAAAGAGAGGAAGAGATGGGGAGGAGTGAGGTAGAAGGGTAAAGGAGGAGGAGGGAGGTGAGACATAAGTTAATTTGACAGACAGCATTCAATCACAGGCAAACGTTATTAGTATGACCTATAGAGGGTCTATGTAGCAACTAAAAAAAGAAGCTGGTCACTGGTGGACCACGTTAACACACAGTTTGTAAGAAAGCTTTTAATAAGTATATTTGAAGTGTGTTAGTTGGAGGAACTTGATGCAAATAATCCCAATCAGTTATCGTAATTGTGACTTTCTTCACAATCTTTAATGAATTGCATGTTAAATATAGAGTTGTTTACAACCTGTTGAATCGGCTGAATATTTAAATCTTTTATTACCAACGATGTTTCCAAACGATTAAAATGATGGCACATGCAAGGTTTCATCAATATGATCAAACTACAAAAATAATACTAAAATCATTAGGGCAGCCAACTGATTATTTTTATTAAACCATTTGCACAGACCAAATATTTGATTTGATGATCATTAAATAAAATCACTCGTTCCCAGATTCCTTGTGGACATCTTCAAATGTCTGAGTTAATGTGAACTGAGGTCCAAAGCTCAAAGATATTAAGTCCACCATGATGTATAAAAACTGTAAATCTTTATAGACTTGAAAGGTTGTAACCAGTGACTTAACATATTGTACTGTAAAATACATCAATGTTGCAGCTCTACACATAAAACAAGAAGCATCCTGAAAGAAAAGGCCACATGTCTAGCTGGTGGATACTGCTGCAGTGAATCATTGACCTGAACATTGTCCAGCCTGTGGTGCCCTCGGTGCTGTGAGTCAGTTGTGAGATGGATTGTGACAGAGTGTATCCCAGCAGCCTCTGGGGGACTTAAGGTCTGATGAGGCATGTGCTAACACTAGCAGAGCCATGATTCTGCGGGATGACATCCTCAAATGCAATTTTCCAATGTTGCCAGAGAGACAAACACTCATCCCTTCCCCTGTTTTTACTGTGAGTTGGAGTTGACTGGGAAACTGTCAACACATGTACGTACACAGGGGATCATAGGGAACTGGAGCAGGAGACAAGAGAACTGAAACTAAGTTCTTGTGATTTTGTAAGAGAGTATCTGAAGTCTCAATGACAATAAATAGACCAAAAAACCAAGGAGTGGGTAGAAACAAAGACACATGCGATGTTAATTTGAACTAGTCCCAGAATAAACAGTCTGATGTCCAGAGTTAACCACTATAACACAATCTGTGGATCCTGTGCAGACTGGTTGTGATGTGGCTAAGCACCAGATGTTTGTGTTGGCGGTTTCCTCTCGAATGTTAAATTTGTGTGCGTGCATGCCCTCCACATGTTAGTCAGCAGTTTATTCTCACTATCAATACACCTGTAAAGTAAATTCCTTGATTACTTGTTTAATGAAAAATGCCATTGAATACAAGTCTGCTTTAAGCCATTTGTTCACCAATTATGATTGAGTTTATTAAATACAAAACAAAAAAGGGACTTCTTGGTTCCTGCTGCTAAAAATCAGTTAATTTCCGTGGATGAACGGCATCATTAATTCACTTTTAATAATTTAGTTCAGTCCATCAACCATACAGTAATTTCGTAACTGCCGTTACACAATTTTAAATAAGAAATAAATCAGAGTAAAGATGCTGATGTGATGTAAATACAAGTACGTCAGCGACTCTGCTCTTGTCCGACAACAGGCGGCACTTTGCATTACAGAGCACACGTGAGGGGTTCAGATTTCACCATGAGGCGAGTGAGGGGGAGATTGTACAACACTTGCAAAGACATTACATTGGTAAACTTCCTGTCAGTGTCAGAGCAGAAGTGAATGACGATAACAGAATCAGTCACAGGCTGTCGCAGTGCAAATATGAAGCAGAGCTGATGCATCTAAAATAATTTGGATAATTGAATAACTCGCTTTTGTGATTTTTAAGCTTAAGTCCCAAATGTTTGCTAGAACCAGCTTCTTAAAAGCTTCTTCTCATATGATGATATACTGAATATCTTTGGATTTTGGATTGAAGGTTGGAAAAAGCTGGGACAGTTAAGCACTCATGCTTTTTAAATTATAAATTGTTGGTTGACAAGGCTTTTAATTGTTTTCCACCTTTATGCAGTAACTTTTAAACATCCGCCTTTGGTCATCATCACACATCACCGCACTTGAACACACACTGACGCTGAGGGCTGGGTTTATCTTCAAACCCTTTTAGACAGATTTACTTAAAAGTTCCTTGATTTATTGCATTTCATTTTGTTGTTTGAATGTGATTTGTAACATTTCAACAATCGAAAAGGTGTCTATTTTCTGAGAAATGTTTGTGAAGCACTTTAAGGTCAATCTTCAGTCTGGTGAAGGTGAAGTTAAATTGTTTATTGCTATCGTTACTTCTTAATCAAAGATGTATGATTGATCTGCACTATCAGTGAGTGAGAACAGTAAGTTCCTAAGAGATATTAAGGCCATCTCTGAATCTGCTCATTGGCTCAGTGGGGACTACACTGTACCGGCTGGCCGATTTTTGGAAATAAAACATTTTTACAAAGCTGACATGTATGTTGTATATTTCTTAAGTAAAATTATCAACAGAGGAAGATCTTTTCTGCATTGTTCGTTCTGTAGTATATGCAAGTTTTTATATCAGTGACAATCAGCAATCAAAAATCCTGATGCTGAAGACTGATATGTCAGTGAAAGGCTCACATTGACTGAGATCATCAGCCAATATGATAAACTAGGCAAGCTCTACTGCAGAGAACTGGTTTTAGCTTCTCCGGCTGAACACAGGTCATGTCCTCTATCTTGGCTTCAGCATCTGGGATTTGCACACCGACTTTCAGAAGCAGAGTTTGGGTTTAGCCCATCTGAGCACCTTCACACTGAAAAGAGGAACCATGTAACAAAAACACCTGGTGAGGTGTGCGTTGCTGGAAAAGAAATGTGATGACACAACAGGGCCATCACGTTTCTCCCACGACCAGCAGAAACTTCAGGGAGAGGCACACAACAGTTTGTGGTAAAGCACCAGATCTCTGTCAGTGCTAATAACACTCAATCAAACCGGTGGAATGGTTCCAACACCAGGCTGAAACTGAACACTGGTTCACATGCAGCTCCGACCATGGCAGTCGCAAATTAAATCTTTCTGCTTGAGTCATAGGCAGGCCACATTAAAATATTTAATTATCAGTCACAAGAATAGTCCTAGGATCCAGCTATCCCAGTTCCCAAAGATAGTTGGCATGACAACAAAGGCCATACCTATCATGGAGAGAGAATCGAGTCCAGTCATAACCCAGGACCTGTCCACACTTGAGATTTGTGATGCTGCTCGACCTATGAGTAATGCTTCTAGGCACCCAAGAATCCTTTCCCATGTATCTATGGTTTTTTTAAATACTCCCTACAAGCAGGACCAACCAATCAACTGGATGGCATTAATACACAGCATCAACTTGTATCGCACATCCATCTTCTCCTCAATGCACCGAGTAGAAAAAAAGCTTCGCTTATGACATCTGGGTCTCTTCCATCACAGGAAAGACTCCAGTGGTTATTGTATCAACACTTAATTTTCACCCATATTTAATTACATATAGTCTTATTGCAGCAGGGACGATAAATATGCCAGATTGTTTGTCAAGATCCATGACTTATTTTATGACAAATCAATTAAAATGTTTCAAATATCGCAAAGACAGAACTGACTATTGAGTGTCATTATACTTTGGGTACTTTCCTTCCGTATAAAAATAAAAAATTAGCTCACACTGAGCAGTTGCTTTATTTAATACAAATATTTTTGTACTTTTCAGTTCAGCAGCAGGATGACTTCCATGCTGTGCTATATAAACACATTTCTCAGTTATAGAAACAAAAGCAGCAGGGAACAGATTAACATTTAGAGCAGGGGAACTGTATTTCTATCCCGTTCTCAAAGCAACACCTACTCACACCACATATCAACCAAGGCACATGATGGGGCATTAAAGGTGATATACAATACAAAAGTAATATGCTTTTGTTATAGGTTGTTTCCCCACCCACAGCCTCAGGCATTAGATTTTCATCAAGTCCAGCAGAGACAGAGTGAAGGTATTCAATGTTGCTTAAAGCTTAGAAATCCTTTAAGCCTGCCTGAGGCACATTCCTGCTGTTGCTCGCAGTGGGGCAACCAACTCTACTTGCTTGTACAGCAACTGTGGAGACAGATTACCTTCCCTTAGTCCCCTAACAGTTTCGTAATAAACAGTTAAACATATGTAATCTGACTCAATGTGTTTTTACAGCAAACAAAGTTCCTAAGTTACATTTAAAGTTGGTCATCACAGAGGAAATGTTGTGGTGGTACTATTATTACACTTTAAACAGGTTGGAGCTGTGCAATATGCAAAGTCTAAAAATTTAAAAACGTTATCACTTTCAATGTCCCAAAAATGAATGTGGACTTAAAATGTTTGCATGACAGAAAGAACTTGTCCCGTTTGTAATTTTGATCCCTGAAAAGAACACATGAATATTTAAAAGTCATTCTTAAAATTGCAAAATCAAAATTATTTTCCTGCCCACGGGTCCTGGGTTCATTTCTGTTGCATCTTCAGTCGACGACTTCTAAACAAATGTCAAAAAAGACGATTACTTTTTTGGGCAACAAACTAATCAGGTTTCTTTGGAAAAGAAGATTAACACATTAACACAAGGTGGCAGGGGAAGCCCCATTCACAACAACTCAGAAATCGCTGGAGTGTTCAGGTGAGTGTTGCTGCAGCCGGCAGAGGCCGACAAGACAGCATCAATTCGGCTGCGGACATTACATGTTGTACATCACACACACACCTAAAGAAACTATTATAAAAGGTTTGACAAGCTGGGGGGATTTTTGTTTTTATAAATATCTTTTTAGAATATATATATATTTTTGACTGAAACAACTTTAATAGTTGCAAACTGTGAACTGCTAATTCTCAGCATTACACTTTCTAAAACAAGTCCAACTCTGCAACATAATCACTCCCACCACCCAAACACATTCACACCGTACAGGAACATTTGAGTTTGACTCGTGTGTGTTTGTATAACAGGGGACAGGACAGACAAAATAAAGGAGGTCTCAGAGAGATAAGGAGACACTGCTGAGGAGCGATATGAAGGCTCCTCGCAGACTCAGCTGATACGAGAGAAAGGAGAAGGTGGAAACCAAGAACCGAGACCCTGAACAAGGTTTCCAACGTGCAACAAGGTCACATTGTAGATGTTAAACAATTCATTACATCGAAGGTGGAAAGCAGCTAAGCCAGTTTTAACAGAACAATAGACTTTAGTGTGATGAGCAGCACACACACAGAACATCAGTCAAATTACAGTGTTTCCAGAGTTTCACAGGGAACAGGATTCATGCCTGTAGACGTGCTAGTAGGAAAACCTGGTCATTTTCAAAACTGTTACGATAACTTGATTTAGAGAAAATTAACCCTTTAGTTTTAATTGGTCTGCATCTTTTATTAACAGTCCTTTTGCGGTTTTTACAAGGTTTTGTTTTAATAAGATCTTTTGTTTTATCTCAGGACTAGAAGATAATAAAATCAATAAATCCTAGACATGGAAAAGTGGCGAGAAGTGTGTGGCCCAATGTAAAAGAGTAGAAAAGGGTTTTTTTTCGCGCTCAATGTAACTGAGGAGTAAAACGTATTCTGCAAAAGAACTAATCTCAGAAGCACAATTTACTGAAACAAACATTTAAATACATCTAACAGAGTAAATGTAACACTACTATCACCACCAACTACTCCTCACCTCTTAAAATGTCCGATAGAAATGTTCCTTACAGGATCGTTGTTAAAAGCCTGTCTTTGAAAAAGCTGTTCTCTTATGTTCAGACCAATATGCCAATTTTGAGTTATAGCTTCTGTTTCGTCGAGTGGGCCGTCTTCCTCCCTGTGGGATGCACAATTACATCACTTGAACATGTGCCTCTGGGCTCAAGTTATGAAACGATTAAGTAACATGTGCTTGGGTTGGTCATCATTATTAAAGACGGTTACAAAACCCGACAAGAGGAAACAATCTCACTCACACAAGTTGGGTAAGCATGCAGAAACTTTACTTCTTTTTTTTTTTTTACAAGACAAACACTTGAATGTGCACCAAAATTCTTGCTAACAAATTCATCAATAAGTGGTTTCAAAGGTCACACACACAGAGGCAGATAGAGAGAACATATTTGAAATCTAAAAGATCTATTGAATGCTCATTTATCCAGTAACTTATAACACCAGGCCAGATGTGACCAATTGCAAACACATAGGCATCGAGTAAAGCAATAACAGCAGCCGCACACAAGCAGGCCACATACCTGTGTGATTGTTGTTCATTTTGACAATGGATAGATACTGAACTAAGTGCCAATGTCATCCTAGGAAGCCTGGGGCCTGTTCTAAGAAACAAGTTCAACATACCCAGGATATCTATCTGATAACAGGGTGATCTCAACCCAACAATCGCAATCAGGCTAAGCGGCCACACGAAGCTGGTCAGTTACAATAGGTTTTTGGCCTCATGGATGTCGTCACGTGGCCCTGTGGCGAGAGCAGAGAGGCTCAAGCTTGTGTCCTCAAACTTGAACGCGGTTTCAGGCTGATGATTTGAATGTCTGGGCTTACAGGAAGTTTTTTAAACATTTGACGACATGGTCACTTTGAATGAATTGTATTTGGCTGCAACGCTGATTACCCCTAAAATTCCAAAAGTGTTTTGTGGATTCAAACACTTCACCCTCCCCAACATCGGCATAGTGCAGAGTAATAAGTGAATTTTTTTTTTTTTTTGGTGAACTATCCCTTTAAGCTGCTCCGGAGCAGGTTGACCTTTCAACTTAAGTTAACATGGTAATTTAACCCGATACGAAGTGAACAAGCTTTGTAGGACTGAAAACCCTGAAATGACACCGATAACCACAAATCCTGTTTCGTAGTGCAGGCCTCTGATCTGACCAGCACACAAACATTAAGCCAAAAGTAAACTGAAAATAACCAGAAGTCAATGCTACTGAAGGACATACTAATCACTGGCTAAACTCAAACATTTTACCACCCACCATGCAACCACACACACACGCCTTTACACAGTACACTGGATAGGCAAAGCCTGACCCAGCAGTACAGTGATATCCTTATCACATGCTGCCTTCGGCAAACAGGGCCAAG
This sequence comes from Platichthys flesus, assembly GCF_949316205.1. Classification (NCBI taxonomy): domain Eukaryota; kingdom Metazoa; phylum Chordata; class Actinopteri; order Pleuronectiformes; family Pleuronectidae; genus Platichthys; species Platichthys flesus. Next base: position 7,087,342 of record NC_084947.1, read on the forward strand.
AATCCATTTCTGCGACCCAGTTTGTTTCAACGAGACAGTTTCTGGTCCAACATCCTGTGAGGTGATCTCTGTATATCCCTTTACTGCCCTTAAGTCAGAGCGAGGGATAACTGGGAAGGATTTCTGTCGCCTTTGCTGTCACTCTCTAAATTACTTCTTGAATTTTACCTTTTTTAAAGGCTATTCCTAAGGTCATTACACTATTACTTCTAGTTTAAATTACTAAAATCAGTCACCAAGACATCTGTGGACACAAAAGCTTTTGATCCAACCATTACAGTATCAGCCACTTCCTTACAGATTATACTAATACAGTTACTGATATATCTGGATTACTGGGACAAATAAAAATCCCAAACCCTCTAAACAGATTTAGCTCTGTTGTGTTTGGTTCAATATTTGACACATTTTACTTTCTCAGATTTGTACCTTCTTAAATTATAGTTTGTTTTGAATTTGTGTTGGTTTTTACCTTAGAATACAGCATATAAAGAGGTAGAAAATGGCTACCAAAAGTGAAGCCAAAGTGTTTCGATTGCCACCAGATGGCTGGCTTCCGTACAGACTAACACATACCAGCAGATGCGACATGGGCCAAAATAAAAACTCCTGGTATATATCAAATAACTGCTGCTCTTTGAGAATCTTCTCTCAAGCCATCATACCAGGGGAATCATCAAGATTAACAGCGGAGACTAACTTGCCATTTTGAGCCCTTACTGCCTCTTACACAATGTATGGTCAGTTTGTGAGGGTTTATACCTTGAGTCCCCAAGAGGAAATCGGGATCCAGACTGACAGTGCCGATTGATACGTTTATGAAAAATGATGGTTCAGCTAGTGGACAAAAAAAACAAGCTCAAGCTCCTAAATCAAACCACCAAAACCAGAGGGGTATGAAAATAAGAACTGGTGGATCCTGGTCTTGCTCTCAAACACCAGTCTGCCAATCAAATTTAACAACAGAGTCCAGCGCCTGGTGTATGGACAAGGTGCATGTCTAAATACTCAGCACGCAAAACCAGCACTGGCAGCTTACAGACTGTACTAACAACTAGCACAACACAGTCTACAACAGTCTGTGGCCTAGGGGGAGTGGTGGCCCTCCAACAATATGGTTGGCTGTTCAATCCTCACTCTTCCACATCTGCATGCCGAAGTGTCCTTGGGCAAGATACTGAACCCCTAAATGGCCCCTCATAGATGTTGAATGCACTAATTGTGGGTCGCTTTGGATAAAGCGTCAGCAAAATGACATGGAATGTAATGTAACACTCATCTTATCGTCTATTATCATTTCACACTCTGCACTAGTGTGTTGATATGTTGAACAGAGGAAAGGATGTTTGTAAAAAATAACCCTTACACCGGAGTTCATTGGCTCATAGTCTAAGTTCAACACATGAGAAAAGTCAGTTGTAATCCTATGGATAGACAAACAGTCAGGTTCCCGAAATGCCTTGAGGGTATAAGGTGTGGTCAAACTGGTTTCCCTAAGTACAATATTCCATCAAAAACATCCTGAATAAGCAAAGACAATGAGGTTGTTTGTGCCAACTCAGATAAATGGCTAAATAGTCAAAAGAAGACCATCATCTAAACGCTATGATCAACCATCTTGCCACAACTTCCTCAATTAAACATCTGTCAATCCCAGTTTAACTGCTGCAAATGTCAGAATTTCAACTGGATAAACTGAGAGTCAAGAGGCCTTTATCTGAGGTCGAATGGTTCGATGACCCTGAGGGTGAAGGCCGCAAGCTTAAACACACAGTGAAGTCACGCTTCATACTAAAAGTGCAGCTGTAGTTTTTTAACTCCTCAGACTAGTTTTCATTCTTAAATCAATCTAGGAAGATGGGTCAAGTTCAGCTAGGAATCTCAACACTGAGTAAACTGAGGATAGAAGAGTCAAACAAATTGATTTCAGAGTTCAAAAGAGCCATATTTTTATGAAATGCTTCTACGTCAAGTATCATGTCTGATCAACCTGTGGTGGGCCTGCCTTAGAAGAGGGCGTCTTGTGATAAAAAGGCCAAAACACCTGAAGATGCCAAGGTACACAACTGAAGATATGTCCTTAACATCCACTGGTGGCCACTAACATCTGATAACATCAACTCGCGGTCTTCATAAATAGGTGCGGCAGAGCCTACAAGGGATATTCTGCATCTTCTCATATACTCAAAAACGGCAAAGCGTCTCATCTACTGAGCGAAACCACATGGCTTTCATAGTCGAGCCATACAAGCCAGTAGCCAGTCAGATTTACCTTATGCCTCATAACTTTTTGCGTACCCTCAAGTTCGGCCTGTATCATTGATTACGAGGCAAAAACACTCGATGAGGCCAGGGTGCTAAGGAAAGTTATGTCCCCAACATCCGCTGGTGGCCTTGAACGACTGCTAACATCTGGAGGTAGTTGGTTACCTAAATTGTGCAGAAGACATTCAACCATACAAGGAGAATTCAACATCTTGTGCTATATTCATAACAGGTATCGAAATAAAGCCTCAACATTTGTTAACTCAAGGGATAAATATCATCAGCATCAGTGAGCCAATAGGCATGTAGCGTGATTGTACCAAGATCTAACCATGCTTACAAAGCATTACAGAAGAAGATTGCACTTAGAGACTGGGTGTGTGTTATGAAAGGTAATTAAGTACTGATTTCTAGTAACCAAATTTAGCCTTCCTAACTTTTTCAGATTAATTTTTAAATGTACAATATGCCACAACAGCATATCGGAGTCTTTCACTCCCCCCAAATAAGGATCTAGTTTGAGGATATCGTGAAGCAGCGAAGGATCATGAGCATTGTAATCAATGGTTGTGATTCAGGTGCAAGTAATGTTCCTGTGGGTAAGTAACATTTTTAAGTTTTATTCATGTTATGCAGCTAACAAGAACTAATCCTAATCCATAAAGAGTGACAGTATCTTGAATAAAATATCAAGTAAACTCGTCAGCACAAATTATATAAAGTATGTCTAGTTGTTGCTAGCCATTTTAAATGAAGAATTGTTACATAGCGCATCTCATATTGTATGTAATTAAAAGCAGCAGTGCTTTAAATTTTTAAGAATGCCGTTTTAAATATTTAAACCCGGGCTTCCCACACTTCTGCATGGGGTTAGGGGCAAGGATGTATTAAAGCTCATGAAGAGTCAAAGAGAGCAAGCATCTCTACGCAACAACATTTGTCTGTTGCTTCATTACGCTGCACATTGGAACTTAACCTTTTTGACGAAGTGTGTTTGCCTCTGACTAATGCCAAGCGCATCACACAAACACACACACCTGCCCCAAAAGATACACCATGTTCCCAGAACATCCCCCATCCCGATCATAAGGACCCAATAATTCCCATACGGCCAAACACGCTCTGGTGGGTCTGTAGTGCTGCCTGATGTATGTAGGTTCTCCCGGGCTGCACCTTGTGATGTCTCATTGGTGTGAATGACACAGGACATTGTGATCCAGAGATGCACGCTGAGCCTGTCCAACTCTATAGAGTCACGATGGAGCCCCCTCACGAGATAGCGCCTGTGTGAAATGTGTGTTTCCACGCTGCCTTGTCGCGCTAATTAGGAAACAGCAGATCCTCCCGAGCGGAGGAGGACCGAGGCTGGTGTGTGCGGGTGTTCCGCGGCCGCTGTTGGACATCAACAGCCACGCTGCGGGGCCCGCGGAGTCCCGCTCCAGCTACCAGAGGAGCTACCTCTACATCCCTGAGCCGGTCACCGGCGGCCAGCCGCGGCTGCTACGGCGGGGAGAGGAGGAGGCTACCCGGAACACGGCTCTCTCTCCCTCTACACGACCTACTTTCTTGTATCAGCATGTTAGTGCGTGTCTCACTGGGATTAGGACAAATACAAAAGAACGGCACGTTCTCGCTCACCTGCGCGATGAGAGGGAGTGCGGAGCCCACTTCCCTACTCAGCTAACCGTTGGCTCGTCCCCCCGTGGTCCGTGTTGTCGGAGCGCAGCGGCGGCCGGAGAGGAGGCGCACACACAACCTCTACGCGAAGCCGGAGGGTGGTGTCCACACACAGGGGAGCAGAGAGCGGGCCGCACGGACAGGTTGCTTCTCACTGGGTGGACCGACAGCTGCTTCTCGGAGGCAGAGACGCGCTGCTCATGGACGGATCCTATGTTTCATAAAGGCACGGGGGTCGACCTTCGTCATCACGCAGAGTTCACGTTGAGACGTGACGTCGGCAGCCCGCCCCCTCGCCTGCAGCCCCGGCCAATCAAGAGCGGACCACTGGCGCGGACGTCAAAAGACACGGGAGAGTGAATTAGTGTGTCTCTGGTTTTTGACCTGTTTTATTTAAAGTGTAGTGGTTTTGATTTAATCTGGATCGTGACTGGCTCATGATATTGACTGGAGGGATGGAAGGGAGGAAAGGAAAGAGCTTGTCATGGAATCTATGGTGTCCCGTTCTCTCTCTGCTCAATTAGAGGTTAGATATGTAAGAGTTAGGTGAAAGGGATCTATTGGCAGATATTGCATTTAAAATAAACCTTGTGACGTTTTCACTATTGTCTAGTGTCAGTTGTACGAAGTATTGTTTCCTTTAACCTAGAAAGGTTGCTTTTTATTTCATTACTTTATATTTACGTCAGGAGCCGGTCCTCTTGGTGACTCTGTACTGACCCCTTGGCTCCACAAACTGTAAAATGGTGGCACTGTCAGGGGACTAAATAAATTGTTTTTAAATTAAAGGATAATCTTAGTAATATTAGGAAATACATTTTAAGAAAGGAAAAGACAATATTGTGTCCTTCATATTCATATTATTCAGCATGTAGACATGTAAAGCTTTGATTATCAGCAGAACTATTTACATTCTGTTTTAAATGTCCACACAGAAATGAATCAAAAGGCTTTTGCTTATTCTGCACCTGTGACTTGTTTTATTGCAAAAGGACCTAAAGCTGCAGCGTATTAATCTCACAAAACGCCTTTAAAACCAGAATAAAAGAATCGAGAAAGGAATGTCAAACAAATTAGGGCGTTTTAATGTCAATAGAAAAATCACAAGTCAAATGCTTCTCTAAACGCCATAAGTCCAAATTCACTCATATGGAGCTACTGGAACAGGGTGACGTGGTCAGATTTCTTGGAGTTTACTTTGATGAAAAACTTCACTGGTGCTCACATAACGATATAGTCAAAAATAAATGCAAAAAGATTAATAATATACTACTGTAATGGAGGTTTTTCTGGAAGCTGGTGAAAGGAGAACTCATGCAGCGGCTGGTGTCTTATGCAGAAGGTTTTAATGAAGACTTGAAGCATCAAGAAGACCAGAAGGTAAAACAATATACAAACATCAATTGTCACCCCCAAGTCTGTAGATGTCTCCCACAGCGTCCAAATGTATCTCCCTCTACTTGCATCACCCATTCTAACGGCACATCCATGAATGGCTTCGAGCTGCTGTCACTCTCTATGTTACATGTCAGTGTTTGCATCCTATTGGACAGTTAAGCCTAGCATGCATTCTTAAATCACATTGTGTCCTTACGTCTTGCCACTGGTGTAATACGCAAAAGAGGTATAGTTGGTGAGAATTAAAGTTGGTGACTTTCTGTCTGGTGCATCTGAGTTAGATATGAAAGTCCCTCAACGTAGATACTACAATGTACTGTTGGCTGGCCCTTTATCTATAACCTGACCTTGGGTACTGCTGAGAGAGAGAAGGGGGTATCTGTGGAATTACTCTCCTGTACAGATATAGTATAAAATATAATATACATAATATTTAGTAGCATATACAGTAATGTGTGAGGATGGTCAAAAATTCCTCAACAATTACGATGTATGTCAGGCGAGATTGGGGAGCTAGCAGAACAGCATTGTTAAATATTTACAATATTTATTTTATCCGAGCAGCTCTAGATTATGGGTACATAGTTTACATGTGTGCTGCAGAAACCAATAATAAAGCTAAGCAGAAATCCAAACTATCATTAATGAATACAGTCATAAAACACAGAAAGAATCCTGGGATTTAAATGACACAGGAAAACATTTTCACAGAATTAAAAAAAAACATATAGGGACTGGTAAGAGGAGAAGAGGAGAGTAAATCATTACCCATCTGAAAATTGGTCATACAGGATTAAATGATACACTTAATGATAAAATAGGCAAGCACACAACTGGACTCTGCAAAAGATGGAAAATTAACAAAGAAGGGAATTAATATCAGGATGAAGACAAAAAAGCTAAAACACTAAATCCATAAATTTGTTAGAAAAGGCATCAAGCAATCATCATCTTCCAATGGACTTAAGAGAAACAGTTATAAAGAAAAAATTTGTTTTGTTAAATTTGTTTGCTGCCAATCTACTGCTCCACACTCCAGCTCAGAAGGTGGCGGTAATGCGCATATAAACTGGTTTGCCAACTGCCAATTAACACCAGAAGAAGAAGACCTTCAGCGTCTTTCTCATTGCCTTCCTGCCTGTAGCCTAAACTATTCCACAACACTGCCATCTGCTGTGTGTTCAGCTGCACTGCCTTTATCTGAGTGCATGAACAAACGGCTGCACCAAACATTGATGCTGGTGTAGCCTGGCAGGCAGTACCAGTAAATGTGTGAAATGTACCTGCACAGTGTTTGTACACATGTGTATTAGTACATTTGAAGTGACAGAGAACAGTGATTGTGCAAACACAAGTTAAACCTTAAATTTGGTAATGGAAGGTGCAAAAATCTGGTTATATATATAAAAAAAGAAGTAACACACATTGGCAACAGTCACGCAAAAAACTGTACAGTCTGATATTTTAGTTCAGTGGTTCCCAGCCTCTGGGTCAGGTCCCTCCAAAGATTCACAAGATTAAAAAATAAAAAGTTCTGCTCCACATTTGTTCTCTTCAAATCTTTGCTTTGTGTGAAATATGAGATATCCTGACCTCTTTGGGCCTCACTCAAAAGAAATCATCTAACAGGGGTGAGATGTCTGTTTGGGGGAACTCACCACTCAGACGAGTATGAGTAGGGTAATGTCACCTGAAAGTTGAAGTATAAATGAAATCTTCTTTACACTTATAAAAAAACAACTTATTATTTATCTTTTTAATTGTTGGTTGTGCTGTTGTACGCTTGTTGGTTCACTTACTCTTTGTTCACCCACATTTATGCTGCTTTATCATGCGAGTGCAGGAGGGAAGTAGCGAGGGACGCATTAAAAATGAGAGGTTGTAGCTTTCGACAGCATCTTTAATGAACTGACATCACAAAGGGTCTTACTGTACTGTACATAACACTGTGGCACTTAAAGTCAGCATGCTCGTAGATACCCAGGAACCAAGATAAAGCCTTAATTCAGCAGGAAAGATCACACTCTAACAGTCCCTTTGTGTCTTTACTGTATTGCACAGACTCACTTTACTTCATCTGACCAGCTAAAAAGAATCGGACAAAATACAAAAAAAGAGTAAATCTTTGAATAACGCATTTTAAATTCTGTGAAGAACTGCCACTAAACACAATGTTAAACTGATTAACACAGAGATTTGCAGTTCTGGTCCTATTCCATCAGCTACTGCAGTACAGAGGAGACCAATACAATGTAGGATATACAACTATTCACTATACATATATACATACACACTGGTTTCCCTCAGTGGTATATCAGGTGCAGGTATTTACAGTGCCCTTCATTTCAGGCACATATAATACATAGTCATACAACTGTAGTGCAAGCTTACTCCACATCACATATTTGAGGACAAACATGCTTTTAATTCATTCCTCTTTTTTTCTGTCTGCTGTGCCCCCCCCCCCGCCATGCTTCTCTATGTTCACTTCATCCAGTGTGAAAACTCAAGCTAATCTATGTGAGTGTGTATGACAGAGAAACAATGTGTGTGTGAGTGTGTTTCAGAGAGAAAGACAAGGTGTAGAGGTGTTAAAGCTTGTGTCCTGGTGTGTATCTCTCCTCCTGGCTGGTTGTTGACCTTTTTTGTCTGACGATGAAAACACAAGAAGCTCAAAAACCAACTGAATAGATGGGAATTTGACCCAGGAAGCTCTTCTTCAGTCTCTAACAGTTCTTTTTGAATCCAGATGTCGGTGGAAGATACAGCTAAAAGATGAGAAAAAGAGAACACTTTACAGCACCTACACCATGCGCCAGGATGTCATGCGTTCGTGTGGAGTTTTGATCGGCATGGGTGTGCTGTGCTTGTGGGTCGGTGGTGGACGAGGGCGGATGGAAAAAAAAAAACATCTTGATTCCTTATATCACATTCTCAAAGAGCTGCATGGAGTTCATGATGTTCTCGTCCTGAAAAAAAGAAAGATACAAACATTTGTCAGGTAAATAATGATGACTCACTAGACTTCTACACTGTACCAATTACCTATAAATGCTAAGGTAGCCTTGTGCTACCTGGAGACTTAAGTCAGCAATAAGTGAGCTGAGGCTGTAAAAATATCAAATGTGTCTAAAAAGTAACATTCATTTCAACATATATTAGGAATTAAGTTTCCAGAATGATTTTTTTTTTTACTCTGGATCAAATTAAGCACCCTGTTTAACAGAAGGGCCTCTGAAAGTTCATAACAAACTTAACACAACTAAGTGAATCAATCTGATTATCAATGTCCAAACTTTGTAATAAGGCAATAGTGTGCAACACAAAAAAACATTCCAGTCTGTAAATTCTGATAATTCATGTGCCAGCCAACTTGAGTACATTCAATTGCAAAAGTAGGACTGTGTGATAGAGCAGCCACGACCCAGACAGACACAAGGAGAACATGGAAACTTCGTTAGCCAGTCACCTTCTGACAGGTCTCAATGAACTCTTCAATGGTCACGACACCATCTCTATTTTTGTCCATTTTCTGTGGGGAAAAAGAAAGAAACCCACAAAGACATAGAGAACAGACTCGTTAGTGAGTGTGTTATCAGATACTTCGTCATGTTCCTCTGACGAGAGACTAAGCAGAGGCCAGGTAGCACTGTGCACACGAACCTGGAAGAACTTGTCCACGTGTTCGGACGGCGCTTCATCTCGCACACACGGGTAGGTGTATCTCCCCATCATGTCATAGATTGATTGCATAATCGCCAGCATCTCCTGAAGAGAAGACGACAGAAGCAAAGTGAAGTGAGCTATTTATCGTTGTTCACGCTATGTGATAAGATTTAATAAATGTGAGTGAAACTCCCTTTACAAGCATGGACAAAACAAGGTTAAATGTGAGATCTCCCATTAACACAAGATGCAGCACAGTCAGAGGCAGATTCAATTAAGTTTTGTTTTGAGCTGAAACAGTGGCGCTTCACATGATATTACCCAGAATGCTATGTAGAAAAAGAGAGAGGTAGAGAGAGAGAGAGAGAGGAGTCCGGAGTGGCTTAATGGAGCTTGTGCAGCAGTGATGTCAATTTGTTTTACCAATGAAAGAGAGCCAGCCAGCCATTATGTGGTGGTCAGTGCTGATATTGTGGTGGAGGCCACAAACTAACAAATCAGTTTAATCCCTTCATTCAACTCTTCTTTGGCTTCAAGGCTTTTTGGTGGATTAAAGCTAGCACGGGATATTATCTTCAATCTTTTATTGGATAAAAGTAAACCTGTAGAATTTGCCTGCAAGTCCTCTTTTAACTTCTGTGAGTGTGTGTGTATGTGAACTATGTGTGTGAACTAAGTGAATAGTAAAATCCCAGGAGATAAGATACAAGCTGAAGGCCTCCTGGCCAAGTCAGGACCCAGACACAGGCTGAAAGCCTCTTCAAGGTCTTGGCGGTGGGAGGCCAGCACGGTCTCTGATTTGTGGCCCTGATGTCATCATGGCAGTTACACAAGCAGAAATAGTATGCGTAAGCAGGGCTAATATATAGTGTGGTATAATGGTAACATTTTCTATTACACTTCTCCTTGTCAAAAAGCTGCACATCCCAATATCACACTCTCAGTACCTCTTTGGTGACGTAGCCGTCCTTATTAATGTCGTAGAGGTTAAAGGCCCAGTTGAGCTTCTCAGTGATTGAACCTCGGAGCAACACAGAGAGGCCGATGACAAAGTCCTCGAAGCGGATCGAACCGTTTCTGTCGGTGTCAAACGCGTTGAACAGGAAGTGAGCGTAGGTGGTTGCGTCTGTGGACAATAGGAGTCAGGGTGAGGGGCTTAGTGTTCTGTATAGGGCTTCCCCTCTAATTTCTCCATAAACCCAGATCTGGATGTGTTTTCAGAACAATTATTTCATACAGCCTGCTACAAAATTATGGTAATTCTGGTGTGGTTTATCCCGGCTGCTTCAGCCCCATAAAATGTTCAAATCATCCATCACTGGTACAGCTTTATTGTTAATTAAATCCAATAAATAATTTATCTTTACAGCGGTTCTGTTTGAATGCTGCAGAGAGCCTTTGAATTAAAAGCAGATTGAAATATTCTCAATAAAATAAAAATAAATAAAGTTTTAGGACACAATTACAGCCAGAATTGTCACTGGATTTCTCAATGTTAAAAACTGAATATAAAAATCTTGAAATTAGCCATCAACTATTTAATAAGCTGCTTATATATAATATATCAGTCAAAATAATGAAATATAATGAAAGGGTGTCTTTTTGAGCAGAGCCATCTCCTGATAAAGTCCATGCAGTCTCTGACAAGAGAGGAGAGGAGAGATTGTTCAAACTGCTAACCTCCTTGGGGAAAGAACTGAGAATAGATGGTCTTGAATGTCTCCTCATCAACCAGCCCGCTGGGACACTCCTGCTCAAGAGACGGAGAAAGAAAACGAGATCTATATACTAGAATAATTTAAGTCTATATAAAGCATAACGATGGGGGTTAAGAAATCAAGACTAGGAAGCAATTAAGCAGCTGGACGTACATTCTTGAAGCCTCGATACAGAGACTGAAGCTCCTTCCTGGTGAACTTGGTCTGAGCCTGCAGCTGGTCCAGCCCCTCCGGCTGGTGACGCACTGTCGACAGCTCCAAGTCACTGTCGCTGCTCTCTGTGGGAGAGAGAGCGCGAGAGAGAGAGAGAGAGAGAGAGGGAGAGAGATAGAGAGAGAGAGAGAGAGAGAAAGAAAGGGAGAGAAGTGATGTAAAGAGGAAAAGATGAGGAGAAAAAGAGGGAGGATGGGGCAGACTAAGTGTGTGGATGCAGGTCAACATTTGGGGAGGGAGGTGGGGTCACACATTCAACAGGGAAGCATTTTATCATAAAGGAGGTGAGGAGAACGTGCAAGTTCCAGAGAAATGTAATAAAAAGCTTCAAAGGAACAAAGGGCAGGCAAACGAGGGAGTAAAATAGAAGAGGAGGTACTTTCTTTATGGTGGAAATGTCACCTAACACGCATCGTAGTGTTCTTTAAGTAATTAGAATAAACAAATATAAATAAGACCTCTGCAGAAATCACCATTTAGTGTTGCAGCATCATTGGTAATCAGTTCACACACATTAGAGAAAGCACTGCACCACTGGGAGAAGAAGAAACATTCCAAAAGAATGAGTTATAGTTTGGGTTTCTCCTGTTTCCATACTCACCATCTTTACACAGAAAGAACAGATGAGGAAGAGGAGTGTTGACACCAAGAAGGAGTGAAAGAGAGAGCATGGAGAACAATGGGAGAGTGATAGTAAGAGGAAGAAAAAAAAGAAAAGATAACAAGTCAGATCGGACACAGAGGATTATATGACGAGCGCTGAGTGATCCTAACTCAGGTATTCTGATAACACATCCCGCAGAGCAGTGAAATATCATATACTCTGAAACATAAAGCAAAAACCAACAATCTGAAGGTGGAATTGATTCACTCATTAGTGACATAAGATGTTTCTCCACTTCTATTCACTATCCAGAAATGTAGCTTAAAAATCCAAGATACAGATATTTGGAGGCGGAGTCTGTGCAGTGGCGATCAGAGGATGGAGGCACGGTAGTGAGATCCTGCCGTTACATGTGCTCGACCAATCACAAGTCAGTCTCAGCTGTCAATCATGACATCCCGCCCATTTTTATAGCATCTTACTTACCAGAAAAAAATCAGCACAAATCAGTGATAAAAACTAAAGTGACAAACACCGTCTCAGTGAAAAACCCATAATAACATTGAGGACATTTTTTACATGTACTGCAGCCAGCCACCAGGTGGCAATCAAAACGCTTTGGCTTCACTTGTGCAAGCTGTCATGTCGTCCATCTTTATCTACAGTCTACTGTGATGAATGAACATGAGGAAGACCATGAGAATAAACCTCTAGAAAACCGTAGTGAGTGGACACAAATTAAAATACATGTATATTTCAATTCCAATATTGCAGTTTCACACATATTTTTATCGATAGCTGGAACACCACTGTTTCCTAACGCAGCAGAAGATCAATATAAATCCAGATGTTTATGAAAGCATCAACATACCAGACTGAGCCCGACCAAAACCTCAGCCCGCCAGTTTCATCAGCTGATTTATGGTAATTGCAGATAAATCGATGATGGCTTTTATTGACCAGGAAAATTAAAAGACCATGTAGAAGAAATTAAAGCAGGGGATCGCTGAATATAGAGCTTGAGGTATTTTATTACCGATGACACAATTGCACTCCAGTGTTGGCAACACACTACCCCCCCTTAACCAATGTTTGGCCGTTAGGAAGGATTTACAGAAAGAGCTGATGCAGACACTGCCCCGGCACATGTAAAGGATCCTTGACAAATACCATTGTTTAGGATATTTGTTTCAAATCAGCTGATGCATTAATTCAAAGATTATTTTAGACTCTCAAATACCCTGTATGGGACGGGTGTCGATAAACACATATAGCAGCAATGAGTGATTCGTTTTTCCATTGTATCTTTTGAGATGATCACGACTGATGAACTAAAATGACCTCATCATTTACATCCTTAGTTCTTGTTTCATCTTGAAAAGGATCTCACAACCACGTCTACTCCTACGCTATATATTTTTTACCCTCCCCGCTTGGATCGTTAAAGTAAAACATTTCTTTCCAGCCTCCTCGCTCCATCTCATCCTCTTCCTCCTCCTCCTCTTCATTCCCCCTCTCCCAGGTTGCCTCACCGGTCTCAGTGATGTCGATCAGGCCCAGCAGGTGCATGAGTTTGAGGAACATGATCACAAGGCAGACGATCCCAACTGTCTGCAGTCCCTCCGTCTCCCACCTCACACTCATCTTCCCCTCTTCTTCAATCTGGTCTTCCAGGGTCCCCGTCTTTCCGTCTTCTTCTGCTACATTATTGGACTTTCTCCGCATATTTGTCTTACTCCTTTCCTTCAGTTCATCCTTCATGACTCTGAAACATCGTGACTCAATCTTCTCTCATCTTTTTTGCTTGTATTCTTATTTTACTCTCCCCTTCTACTTTTTTTTTTATAATTGACTGCCTCCCCCCAAACCCCCACCCTGTTCTCGTCCTGCTCTGAAGGGTATTCTCCAAGATGAATAGCGGCGTCTGATGGTCTTTTATTAAGGTCAAGTGGATCCTAATACCTCCAGAGAGAGAAAGAGAGACAGAAAGAGAGAGAAAGAGAAGAGAGAGAGGGAGAGAGAGAACAAGAATCCCCCTCCAAAAATCTGAACCGCAGCTTGAATCCACAGGAAATACAAGTTCAGAGCCGGAGATTCTCACATCACACATGTAGAAGTTGGTTTTGGGATTCCTTCAGTGTTTCTTATTCCTCTAGCTGAAGATAAACATCCCATCAAAGACCAAAAACACAGCCAGCCTTTTCCCAGTCGGCGTTGACTGAGTGACTGAGCTCCTCTACGCTTACATCCTCCCTCCATCTCCCATCTAATTAACCTGTGAACTCCTGAGGAAACACAGGAGAGACACTTTTCTTCCACTTTTATCAAAACAACTGCAGACAACACTCTAAAGACAAGAGGGCACCTGATACTGTGAATTTAAATGAACAGGATCGACAAAGATTGAATACATTTAGCTAAATGTGACATACAGAGCAACGGTTTGCCTTTAAGGAACCAGTGGGGGCGGTGGCAAAGGTCAACAGGTGTCCCCGATCCCATTCTCCCAGTCATCTCTGTGATCCACTTTCTAATTGCTCCCTGGTCTCTCCTGGGCTTCGTAACACAGATTGAATACGGCATCAACTCAGTGGAGTCAGACACACTCACAGCCATGTCATAAAGGGAAACAGTGAGCAAACGCTCCCTCGGGTCCTGTGACACTTTACTCATTTCATCAGCTCATTTAGAGGGAGGGAGGGAGGGAGGGAGGATAGATGAATGGATGATAGAGATATTGATAGATGGACAGATAGATAACAGAGGCCTGATACCCTTTTAAAATATTAACAATAAAAATATGTTTACTTATAACATTAAAGAGTATTGAAGGAAAAATACTCATCGTGCAGAACTCCTGAATCATCTGGACTGATTTAATTTTAAGTAATAAAAATCATAATCTCTCAAATTTATTTATCTGTATTTGATATATATAATCTGATTCTGAAAAGAAACAAGTATCTTGAGTTATAAAAAAAAATTTTTATAGAGTCTTTAGCAGGATACTATCAATAATTAATCATTCATTTAATGTTCAGGTAATTTTTGATTTAACTACAATTCAGAGAAAAATATTGTCTATTTTACTTCACTATGTTCAGATAACAACTTTCTTTTCAGCTTTGAATAAGTAATACAAAATAATGCAAATAAAGGATGATGTATTTATTATATAATATTTAAGATGAGACTTTACTGATCCCATTGGGGAGATTCACAATTGACCACAAGGATTTTGTATTTATGTTTATTATATGCTTTGTATTGATTCTTAATAAAAATGATAAACAGTAAAAGGTAAATACCAAGGACTAAAAACACACATAAGATATAATCTGTTAAATAATATGTATCCAGCTGGTAGACATGGAAACAACAGACACATTATTGATGAGACTCACTAAAATATCCTGTCGTCAAATGTGGAGTAAAAATACCAGATGTTGTATCACATAACTTCACAAAGAGGCTCATACATCTCTAAAGACACCTCTGGCATCGATGTCGTCCCAAAATAGGACCAAGCTGGACTCAACCCAAAGTCGACATGAGAGCAGGGAGAGGAGCCCCAGAGTGAAACAACAAGTCAATGCCAAAACTTCTATTTCACATCGGACCATTTCACCGGACTTTAAACACACACAGACGTACGTGGACTAACACACACAAGAGGCGTGACGTGTGTAGGCATAACTTCTCGATTTCTGATATCATTAATAATGCAACAATAGGTGATCAGACCTCATCTGCCTGGTGATTGATAAATGGCTTCTAATGCACTGCTGCTAAATGTGGAATATCTGCACAGGAGCAGAAGTGATGTTGTTTCATGACAAGATAAAATTACACTGCTTGAATAATGATTGATCTGATAGTTTTACCCCTTCGTACAAACAATTTACAAACATTTATCTATGTCTCATGTCCTCAAAAGTTTGGGAAATAAGACATTACATCAGCATGAGGCCACTTATTTAGAGGATTTTTAAACCGTGAGCAGAATCTTACATTTAAATCAACCAATGTGTAGTATTAAATATTAAAATATCAAGTTATCAACAGGCTGAATAGTATGAAGATCAATTGTGAAGTTAAACCACCAGAGGTCAGCAGTCTGTATGCTACTTAAAACACATACACACACTCTAACATCTGTGTTGAATCCCTGCAACGGGTCGCACAGTAAATCTGAGGGCTCATGAGATTCTGAAGAGATTTTCTTACTTATCTTCTTTGGCCCAGAGCAGTTATTGAAATAAAACCATCTGAAATGTGTCTCTGAGGAACTTCCACAACTGCAACAACTGTGCATATACCAGTTCACAGGCAAGTTTAAAGCCACGCATTAGATCTATATAAATATAACACACTTTATAAATCAATCCCAAAGCTCGATATTTTTTTATTTGAGTGATTGAACTTCATTTTGCACCACTGGCTGCTATTTGGAATCTATTTATAATCAAAGAAGGCACAACATCTGGACTTTTAGTTTCCCTGCGTGAAGACAGGCGAGGACAGACAACAGATGTGTTTTAACTCCTGCTGTCTGCTGCCAGATAGTTAAACATGATGAGGACAATGAGGCAGGCGACTTACTGACACTGCACTTGGTAAATTAGTCCCAGTGGGAGATTGAGAGGTAATGAAGGGGCAGGAATGAGGATGAAGATGCATGAGGAGAAATTCGGAGGCTACTGAGGGACGGCCAGTGTCCTTCAGGGTCCTGGAGGAGTACTCCAGGCTCCATATTTAGGCGGGTCTTAGTGAAAGCCTGTTCAATACGGCATGTATAATTGATGTGAAGTAATGCTAAACCGGGGTGTAGGCCCTGCAACACTGGGCGGAAGAGAAGGAGGAGGAGACGGAGGAGGAGGAGGGAGGGGGGCTCGATTGGAAGAACTGAAAATTGGAGAGAGGAGTGATAAATTATGAAAGGGCATTACTGGTGTTTTTGTTGAATTCACTACTTATGATTCAGAGCCGTATGAGAAGCACTAATGTGCCGACTGGAGCCGTCCTGCTGTAATTGACTTGGCAAACTGACTGCAGGCCACTCTTACTGTCTGGCCTTCAGCCCAAAACTCTTATCAAAGGGAGCTGCATCGTTCAAAGAGCAGTGTCTGATGTCTCCTTCACAGTCCCAAATGTACACAGTCTATTGGCCCATCAATGTTTTATGGTATACCCTTTAGTGGGCAAAATAAAACATCCCATTAACCTTTTCCAACTACGATGCCAGACATAGATTTACTGATAGTCTGTTATTAATAATGGGTCCACAAATACAAAATTACACACAGTAAAACTCATTCTATGTATTTTATATCCGTTTAGGTTTGTGCTTCTTCGGTTTGAAGACATTTTTACTTGATTAGATCTTAACACAGTAGTTACAGGAGAGGATTGACAGGGACAGAGGGGTTGAGGGACAGAGGGACAGAGGGATAGAGGGACAGAGTCAGGAGAGATAACCTACAATAATCATCTCTACAGCTGGACTCTAACCAGCTTCAACAACTTTTCCTTTATTTATTTTATTCAAGTATTTTTCCAGAGATAATTTGATTGATCAAGAAATGTTCTTCGACTTGAACGAACACATACTCATCCATTTAACCTCTGAGGCCACCCAGTGTCGTTTGTCGACATGAGTGTCATTGTAAAGCCCATGTTGTCCCTCAGTCGGCTATATTATAGTGCATTATTAACCAATTTATTGAATGTTTATCTAATGCTTATATGGGAGGGAGGGGGTTGAGATATGTTTAGTAAACACATGAGGTCGATAACAGTTGCACCAAATTGCAGGTCCCTCTTAAACCAGTAGAGGGGCCTCAGGTGGGCCCTTACCTTCAAACGAGGACATGGGCTCCAGGATGCCAAACTGCTTGAGAACTGCCATGAAAAGGATGATGACCACTCCGATGGCAAACAGCTCCATGCCCTGGATCCCCATGACTGCAGGATAAGGGGGCTAGGGGGGGGGGCACTCAGGGCCGAGCCTGCACGAGAAGGTCTGGTCTCGTGGAGAGAGACGATAGGAAGGCAGGCGCCGGGCCAGTCAACAACAAGGGTTTTCAACAGGGACGGACCAGGACGGGACGGGATTCAGTCTGGTTGGTGGATGGCGGCATGGGTTTGTTTCCAGGCCCAGGATGCAGCATGAGAACCAGGCCAGTGAGCTGGATGAAGGCTGCTCTAATGTCAACACTGATGCTGAAGTGGAAAATACGTGGAAGTCGACATATATGGAAAAACTCCCTCTCCGAACCCATGAGGGAAAATGGGGGTTGGGTCATGAGCCATTTATTACAGTGCATTAGAGGAGACGTTAAGAGTCACTTTCCAGACTTTCATCCTGCACAAACACACTCAGGAGCTCGAACTGGCAAAGACACAAGTTACTGCTCATCGTCTTAATCCAAACAGCTATTATCAGTCCTCGCCTCATAGTTTACCCTCATGAATCACAATTTGGTTTTAAATAAAAACGTCGTTCGGGCAAAGCAAAGAACTGGATTACAGCCCCGATGTCCATTTTCAGAATTATGCTCCCATTGGGTGGGAGAGAGTCCAGGTGAATGCAAGCGACTTATTGAAATACACGGCATCAGAAAACACAACATGCGATACTCAAGTTTTCTCATCTTCCATGCCTTTAAATGGCAAAACAACATCGGCCGGTATAAATAAATTACCCCATTATAGGCGCCGACCACACAAGCATTTCGTGAAACAGCAGCTCTGGAACAAAATCATACTGCAAACACTCTTTATGTGCGAGCTGAGGACAATCTGACTATCTAGTCTTCACGGCATCTGTGATAATATTCATAACAGCAATACTGAGGATGAGGCAATCTTCCAAAACAGACATGATATAAAAAAGTAAGCTCCCATGCAATGTGAGAACTCTGATGAACAAAAAATACGGGGAATTAACTTGTTGGACTTCTGAAAATTGAAGTCAGGCAAGAAACCCCTTTGTCGATAATCCTCTGGTCCTCCAAGCACCTTTCAGCCCAGCGTAATAGTTACATTCAGGATCGGTGCTGTGCTTCAGTCCGCTTCACTGTTTGTCCAAGTCCAGGTCCAGATATGGAAGAGTATGGCCCTGGAGAGCAGGCACTTAGAGCAGCGGCAGCGTCCAGGGAGGGAAATCTTGAGAAACCGAAAGGAGCTGTGGGGAATGAAACCTCCTCCTGCGGTCTCTACCTCCTCCGCACATACTTTTCCATCACTCCCTGCTCTCTGCAGCTTTTTTTCGAATTCATCTGTTGCAACTTTACTTCCCTCGACTCACTCCGTCAGCATTAGCTCCAGCCCGAGGTTTAATAACTGAAGTCCACCTACTCCTTACTCCACTGCACTCCTCCTTTTTCTTCGTCTGTCCATCTGATTTGCTTTTGCATCCCGGGGCTTTGCATCTCCTCCTCTTCCTCCTCCTCCTCCGACCCTCCTCCCTCCATCTCCTCTGTCGTTCCATAACTTTGGCTGACCGCAGACTTTCTCTCCCTCTCTGCTCGGCTTCCTCTTTCCTCTACAAATTGTCCATCCTTTCTCCAGCACGTCCACATCTTCACCTCTTTGTCTTCTCCTTCTACACCCAGAGGCTGGTTTACTCATATACTACTACTAAAAAGGTGCAACAGTTTTGCTTCTCTTTGTTATTTTGTATATGTTTGTGTTTGTTTTATACCTTTTCTTGGTAACTTTGACATCTTATTTGCCATTATTTGCCAGGTATGACTCTGACTCTAGTGAGGGGGCGGGGGGGGGGGGGGGGGGGGGGGCACTCTGAATACTTTACAGTGTCTGGAACAGTTTGATAAAGAGTAGATGGAAGTAGGTGTGGGGTGGTTGCAGAAAAACTGATGACTCTGTACTTACTAATGCTTCAAGATAAGATGGGAATGTAATTACACCTGTGTGTGTGTGCGTGCGTGCATGCGTGCGTGCGTGTGTGTGTGTGTGTGTGCACGCGCTCAATCTATTACCCTTATTTAGGGGAGATAAATCTTTCACATTTTAGGAACTTGTCTTCCTTATGGGAACAAAGAGCAAGCCTGGAAGTATAGAACTATATTTTAACGTATATCTTAAGGTGAAGATGTGTTTTAAGGTTAGGTTAAGGTTCGGTCTAGGTCAAGTTTTGGTTCAGGTTAAGGTTGGGGTAAGGGTTAGGTAGAAGTTAAGGTTAAAGTTAGAGAAAAGAATGTAAATACATATAACGTGAGTGTGTGTGTGTGTGTGTGTCTTTGTGTGTGTTTTGATGCATTGACTTGGTTAGGAGACACAAATTTGAGGCCAGAGAGAGAGAGAGAGAGAGAGAGAGAGAGAGAGAGAGAGAGAGAGAGAGAGAGAGAGAGAGAGAGGGATCAATATCTTTGTGGTGAGGTGGTGGTAGTGGAGCTTCCCTTGTTATTTGCACTTTGTACATTTTACCAGAAGAAACTAGGTCAGCCATTAATCATAAAATAAAAAGATAAATCCAACTGTCCTATTTCCTAATAAGCCACAGTGTGTCTGGATCATCTCCACAGCAGAGGAAACACCCTGAAGGTCAGGCCACTAGGGCACTAACAGGCTTTTTAAAAGGTTTTGCTCGTTGCTGCCTGCTGACACAACAGTCAGTAAGAGAAGTGAGAGAGAACCCGGACTGTTTCCTCACATTCGGACACTTCAGCAGAAGAGACCACCTCAGGCTTCACCACTGTCAGAGAGGGAGACACTTAGACCACTTCAATGCATACGACAATGACTCTGCTCTCACATGTTTAAATGCACTAACGAATACCGACACCTCCTGCAGCCATCTGTCTGGTAAGGAAGGAATTTTGCATTGTGGGAAGAAGTTGTGTTTCAAGTGACGTGCCCTCAACCCCTAATCCTAATCCTAATCCTATTTATAAAAGCAAGTGTAAACCCTCAAACAGCACTTTGAAAAACTGATGGGTGGGTCCTCACTTTTTCCAAAACGTCCCAACTCCATATGTTCTATTCTCAAACTGGTTCTCACAAAGACATTACTAGATGTTTCAAAGTCTTTAAATACATTTTTCAATCAAAAATGACAAACTTTATAAAATTCCTGCTCCAAAAATGTGACCATTTGTTGCTTATTCTCATTTTACATAAAAGGTTATATGAATATATTTCAGTTTTGGACTGTTGGCCAGACAAAGATGCAAAGGTGTAATAGCCATATAGGAGATAAAATAAATTATAATACTACTATTACTATACTATGTTCTACTGCTCCACATACTGGAATAACAATATAAAGTCACATTATATTTGTTCTATCTGGTAAAAAGTGGTGATAAGGAATACGGTCTGTATTCATAAAGCACTTTTCTAGTCTCCACTCAAAGCAATTCACAGTACAAGCCACATTCACCCATTCAAACACATATTTTTTACCAGGGACACTTTGGCATGTAGACTGGAGGAGCCAGGAATCGAACAAAAAACCCTCTGGTTAGTGGTCTACCCGCTCTATCTCCCGAGCTACAGCTGGCCCAACTAGCCATACATCAATTATTTGGACATGATATTAAACAAATACTATTTTGCTTGAATTACTGCTCAGTGAGAGAGAAGAAATGAGAGAGAAGAAATGATAAACAGAGAGAGAGATGGATGAGGAGGAGGTGAAAGAGTGCAAGAGCCTACCTGAGCGATGGTACCTGGCTGCACCGTGGCCACAGTGAGGGAGACAGCTGGGCCGAGAGAAGCGCCTCCTGGCCTCCACAGAGAGAGCGCCCATCACAGCTCCCATAATGCAGCTGAACTACACCACAACGACGAGGCAGGCCCTGCTAACCAGCAGCTCGGAGACACTTTGGATACAACAGGCGACTCGGAGAGGATCCAAACTTTTGAAGTCTAAATGTGAGAAGCTCCAAGGTGGAGATCAGTGCTAACACAAGTTCTATAAATCTCTTGGTTCCTGGCTCAGTGTTTAAAAAGTCTGAATCCCACGTACTGACAGGAGCAGCTGCCCAGCACTGTGGAAAAGGCATTGGGCGAGAGTGTGTATTTGTATCTGTGTGTGTGTGTTTATGTGTGTGTGTGTGTGTGTGTGTGTGTGTGTGTGTGCATGTGATTTGACAGAGGCCACGTTAGAAAATCTGTTTGAACCTTTTTATATCAAGTCACAGTGAGAGCTAAATAAAAAAGAGATCAGAAGCGGGTGACCTTTAACATCACACACGTCCACATCTCTTTGTCTGTCTCACTCTCTTCCTCTCGACTGACCGTGCTCCACACACGACCATCTTCCCTGCACGTCTCTGACAGACTCTCTCAATGGAGAGCATCATACTCAGGAATACACACCCAAGTGATCTATATCACAGTCAACACATTTCTATTCTGCTATATTGGGATTTTGCTTTAGGGGTAGCCATAGTCTCTGTTTCTCACCATTATAAATTATCTGTGTCAAGACTTTTTTTTCAACGGGGATTCTCGCTTTACAAGGAATTGAATCACGGCTGTTTATAGCTTTCTGTAAGCTGATAGTATAAATTGACAGCATGGCCTTTCAGTACCAATCTTGATCTATTCACCACTGCAGTTTATGACAAACAGACTTATATCCCTCATATCCCATTTGTATTACCAGGATGTGGTGGATGTTGTGGTTTTAACAATCCGCAAAAGTCAATTTGTTCCTGGACAGGACCCGGCACAGCGACCTGGGAGTGTTTCTCAGGGATAAACACATGAATACAACTTTTCTCTCTGCTTCCAGAAAACTGTCATGAGCTCGGTTACATCAGCTGGAGAATGTGAGATTAGGTTCAGAGGTGAGTGTGTCCCTGTGACCGTGCAGCACTGTGGCCTAATGAAGGCTGAAAATAAACTTAAATTCAAATCATATATAAAATCGATATTAAATACTGAAAAACATAAAAGCAGCATTACATCCATTCAAGTAAATCCTGAATCGGGTCCATTCAACTTATTCAACTCCTTTTTAATGTCTTACTTCACAGAGAGCTCACACCCTGAGGTGAGATCTTGCAGTGGTTAAATGATTGTGATGGACAATGTATTGATCGCCTTTGGTGTTATAATTGGCAATGTATTAGAAACAGTCAGTTAATATGTTATTTTTTGTTTTTAAATTTCCCAGCCAAAAACATAATATCTACATACTTTGTTCTCTTCAACAACCAGAACTAAGAACATTTTCAGCTTGTTATTATAAAGCACAAAACAAAGCAGTACACAATCACAATTATAAGAAGCAACACTGAACAAATGTTTGGCATTATTGCCTAGAATATTCAAATGTCAACCTCTTGGAGGAAATCCAAGCTTCCAGCTTCTGAAATATGATTTATCTTTTGGTTTTCTTAATCTTCTGTCATAGTATACTTGATATCTTCGGGATCTGGACTGTTGGTTGGACAAAACAAGACATCACCCAGGGAGCTTGTGATGGGCATTGATGGCTAACCCTCTTTTACTGACATTTCAGAGAAGATAAAATTGTTTGCACGAATATATTCCTGTTCCTTTGCAGCTATATAAATATCCCACCTGACCACTAGAGGACACTGGACACTGTGTGAAAGAGCAGACCAGCCCACATTCATTCACTGCAGGAAATTAAACATGAGAGATCCTAGGGGATCAAATCTTTCCGATTCTTCTTCCGATGGAAGAAAACTCAGCTGCAAACCAATAGGTTGAAGCTCTGCGGTTTGTCACATCATCATTTTCTCCGTCTCACAAAGAAACTTACAACCAATAAATGGACCAAAAAAAAAAAAAGCTGCAAAGAAATATGGGATTGCAGCAGTGAAGCTTGTTATTCTCATCATGAAATCATCCACACAAGTGTAAATATGCACATTGGGCAGCAGCAGTGAGCCTGCAGGACTGAGCACACTCATTACACATGTCTATTTAATGCTTCTTCCCTAACAACCTGCTCCAGGGACAGGAGATGGAAACTTTCGTTGATGTTTTGTCGACTCAGCGTCGACGTGAACGGCCCTCTCTAAATTCAGTAAACAACACCGCAGATACCTTAATGAGCTGTGTGGCCTCTCCTCTATAACCTGCTGCAGAAATACCAAACATTGGTCTTCAGGAGAGAGGGAGGCCGCTCTTTCAGGCATTTCCCCACCGGCTCAACTAGTGATGATGTTCCAGTGAAATCCAAACACAGTCTCACTTCTTGTGAGAGATAATTTCCTTTTTCATAAAGACACGTCGCCCGGGCAAGTTCAAAGTCAGACTTAGCTGTGTAATTAAAACAGGGACTTCTTAATCAAAGCTCATTGCTCTCCTCTCACTCTGTCCTGGATGTTTCTCTCCTCTTTATCCAACACCCAGTTATCTCTGTTTTCCTCTCCCTCCTCTCTTCCCAGCTAAAGACAGAATTGGGTTTAGCTAATGGATCAGTGGAGAAATGATCCCCTGCCTGAGCAGAACTGGGCTGTTCAGAGGCTTGCACGCTGCAGACAGGCTAAACAAATCAGGAGGGAAAAGAGGACAAGAATGTTCATGATCAAGTCCTGTCTCCTGTCGCCTCACCACAGAGGAACCACTGCACCCTCTGGTAGAGGAGAAGCAGCAGGAGATGTCAGATAAAAGTGGACTGGTGATCACAATAGAGGAATGAGTGCATATAAAGAGCAAGCAGATAGAAGAGAGAGGGGCACCGTGCTGATTCAGCCGGCGGTGGCATATGATGGGAGGACAGATGATAGACTTTCATCTGATCAATGATGAACGGAAGGAAAAGCAGATTAGCTCGAGGAGGACAGACTGGTAAAAAGATGAAGGGAACAGAACTTAATCAAGAATAAACAGGAACAAAAAACTCAAGCAAAACAAAGGAATGAGCAGCAATAACAACCCATAACTACTTCTCCACAACAATAAGTATTATAACAATGTACTGCTGAAGATTAAGTTATTACTTTATTTTGATTGTTCAGTTAAATATATCCCCAAATCTAAGTTCTGCAACACAAATTGTAAATTTTTTGAATTTGTGATTTCCTGATTTTATGCTTTTTGCTAAATTTGGGCCAAAACTGTTCATATAAATGTACAGAGGCTTGAGTCCTCCTGCAGCGAATGAAAGTCCGGTTCTTGTTTTCCTCCCTCCTGCTTTCATGCCTAATCCCTGTAAGACTGAATGTAAAAAAAAAGGAAAAGTTATATAAATATAAACAATTTAAGAGGTTTTATTGGAAATGTCTCCTTGGCGGAACATCTGCAAACTGCATTTTCACAAGCATAAAATGGCTGTCCATGTTTTTAAATGTCTATAAATCCATTAGATAAACCCTCTCACTGAGGGTAACTGGAGCCAGTCCCAGGTGAGAGAGAATTTCCCAGCAAGAATCGACTTATTGTATCATAAAAGCTTTATAAAGTAGCATAACATGAAAATATTAAAGTTTAGTCCATGAAAACTACATTTAAAATACATGAGTACTTACTGATTAAGTATTCAATTAATACAATATGCTGCAGATAACAGTTAATAATGATAACTGTATATTTGTCACCAGTCAATGAACCCTTTGTGATCAAGGAGTAATAAATACAGTTCTCTGTCATATATTTAATCTGTTTTGAAAAGTATAGGAAGGACAAGCTGCTGCAGAACAGAAGAGAAAATACCTTGAACTAATGTTCCAGTGATGAAGCCGAAGAAGCAGCGCAGCAGCTTGCTGATCTCTTTTTCAAACTCGGCCCTGCACGTATCCATCCTTTATGAACTTTGACCTCCTGCACCACCAGCTCCAAACAGAGTGAGACAAACGGGACAATGTGGGGGTCTCACAAAACCAGTCAGAAAAGGCCCAGAAAAAAATTCAGCTGAAAACACAAGGGAACTTCCAGAAAAAGTGAAACCCTCCCATTGAACTTGTATTAGTTTTCCAGGGAACGACTCAGTTTCCCTTTGGAAAAAACACCAACTCTCCTTAATGAACCGGTGTCCCAGTTTTGTTACAGGTGATGCTCCCTCCTCCTCCTCCTCCTCCTCCTCATCTTCTTCTTCTCTCCTCTTTCACTTGTTTCTCCCTCTCCTCTCTTCTCGTCTGAGGGGAAGCGAGCGGAATTTCTCTGGTCGCAGTCTTTTCATATGACCAAACCTGACAAACCACAACTCGCTACACAAACCCTCGTCCTGTTTCAGCCTTTATCAAGCCACAGGGCTGCTCGCTCGGTTTTAAGCCGGTGAAGGAATATTTGAAAGCTCAGTGAAGAAATCTCACTTCCTTCCCTCCGTTCTTTGTCTCGCTTTCATATCGAATCCGTTTCGTATTACACTTTTCCTATTACAGTCATTGATATCTCTCCTGTCTGTCTCTTATATGATTTTGTTAACTGACTCTGCTTCCACAGTGTGGGAGCAACTTTTAATTTAGTGATTAAACTCTGTGCTAAGTCTTCCTATCAATGAAATGTTTTCTTATTCAGAACAGCGGGCTACAGGTTTGAAGTAGGGGTGGTTGAAAAAGTAGTCAATTAACAGAAAATACGTTAGAGGTCCTACGTTGATAAACAATCAATAGTTTAGGTCATTTTTGAGAAAAATAACAAACAAGGCTCTTCTTTCCATTTGTATTATCTCGCTTTGATGTTGATGTGGAGATGTTGAATGTGAGTGTGAGATTTTTTAAAGAACAAAATTATGGTGTGAAGTTGATCTGAAATATATTTTATACAGGCTGACGACAAAGACAACATCTTCTACCATTATTCAGTGGAAAAATCTGAACACTAAGTGCTACAGGAACGGAGAAAATTCTACAGGCTCGACAAGTTTATGGAACAAAAAACTTTGACCACTCAAATACTACAAATGCAAACTGAACAGATCATTCTGCTAATATCTTAAAGTTTATATCAAGACACACACACTGGAGCCAATCTCAGCAGACAACATTGGGCGAGATGGTCAACATAAAGACACAAACCATCATTCACACTCTTCTACGGTCAATGTGTGCCACCAGTCTGTACCTGGAGTAAACCGTGAATCTTCTCCCAACTGACTGTTGATGATATCAGTACCATTCGGAAAAAAAATCATGTTTGGAAGTTGTATTTCCTTGAAAAATGTAAAATCCTCAAGTTATTAAACTTTCAGATTCCACCATAACTCATAATCTTTTTCTGGAAGGGGAGGCCTGACTGCCTTTTTATTTTATTTAGTTTCATTCTATTTATTTTATACACGCTTTTCACTTGCCTGTCGCCTGTCATCCTGCTGATTGTGTATGTATGTATGTTTGTGTATACATGGATGTATATGTGTATGTATATATTTATATATATATATATATATATATATGTGTGTAAAGATATATATTGCAGTGCTTACTGTTTTGTTGTCTGTTTTGTTTTTCTAATGTTTGTACTCATAAAACGGTAAAAAAAACAATAAAATAAAAAAAATGAAAAACTTTCAGATTCCCAGAGACTTCAGCAAGACATGATTAATTATCTTATCTGTGAGCAATTGGTTGATTATAGAAATCATTAGTTGCACAGAGGTCACATGAACCTGACACAGAGTTTCCTTCCTCTCAGCTTCTTCACCGGCGTCGCCTCACGCCTCAGCAGTACTTCTTCATGTCCGTCTGTCAAACTGGGTCGTTATCCTCCTCATCCCTAAAGTGGACCACAGCAGCTGCTTCAACCCCGTCCCCACCACATCCCACATCGCTCTGATACACAGCTCCGTCTCCATGCCGCTATTTTTAGCTGCTGCCCATTACAGAGGTGACGGCCTGCCCTCTGACATAGTGCTGAGTCCCTCTTCCCTCAGCACCACTGAGAGGACATGGATCCCGTCTCAGCCCTGCTTCTCTTTCTCTCTCTCTGTGCATGTTTCTGTTACTCAAACCATCTCCTGTTTCACCTGCACAAAAAGCTCTTTTCGGCAGATTTTGCAACCAGAGAAAGGCCTGAAGGATTTTGGTGAATCTGTTATAGACTGATTATTTGAGTTAAGGTGCATCAGAGGAACTTGGGCAGCTGAGTGGAGGCAACACTGATGGAAATCTTCTAAGCTTCTCCGCTGAATCACAGCGAGTGATCCCTCTTTCTTAAATATTCCAGACGAATAAGACCCGTTTGTCAGCCTCTCACATTCTGCCCTAATACATTTGATCAAATCACTTTGACTCAATGATTTCAGATGGTAATCTAAAAAGCTGAACGACCGTCTGGGAGAAGAGGAGACGCTGGACTGATGGAAAGTGTGCTCATGTATTGATTATTTGATTCTTTTATTGCTTATTTGTAATAATTGCACTAAATGTTACCAAATAAACTTTTTGAATCGTTAAAACTCTTTGGACCCTGGCCTTTATTTCAACCCACGGCTTCTACATCCATCAGTGCTTTTTATAAACCAATCATCCATAATAGATCCACCTCTGCCTACTCTTCAGTGAAGCAGGTATCAGTGGAAAGGCTTCGTGTTGTAAGTCAAGACCGATAACACACCAGTAGCAATATGAGAAGAGACTGAGATTAAAGTTGTTGACCTCAGTGGATTAAACACCCGTCAGTTTCATTCAGAAACACACTTGCTCTTCCTGCAGGCAAATAATAAGTCATGCACAATCCCAGCTGGCCCCACTGGGTGGAGCACTGACACTAAGTCAATGAATAAACCATGGGAATAAACCCACACAACATGCTCCATCCAGAGACTTAAAATAAACAAATGTTGTACGTTTCAGGTTCTATAAAACATTTACTGGTACCATGGGTTGAAGTACACTGGGAAAATAAACTGCAGGGAACTAGGGACAATTAAGGATTTTAATAAATTATTTGTGAAAACATTTATAATACTGGGAGTTCTGGGAAATAAAGCTGAGGTGTTATCTTTCTTTATCCTTTTTATTATTGTTTAATAATAGGTTGAGTCTGTAAGATTTAGGTGAAAGTGATCTATTGGGAGAAATTGAATAAATACATGTTAAGAATATAAATGAAGGAGGATCTAACACGATTGTTCACAGGCTTTTCATTCCTCTTTAGATTTGCTAAAAAATAATAGAATGTCAGATTTTTTGCTCCCTTATTTCCAAGGCTTTCTTCCATTGTACATCCATTTGAGCACCACTGTGAACCAATAATCATTAAGAGCATTAAGGGTATTATAAAGTGTCTCCTTCTGGTTGTTTTCCACAATAACAGTGTGCATGTTACTGTAGATGCGAGCTTGTGAAACATAGAGATGAGACAGCTCTGGAGGCACAGAGGAGGAGATGTGGTGTATCAGTATTCCAGGTCTGTGTGGAGCATATTAATTGGGAGCTGTGGTTGATAAATGAGTGCATGAAACTAACTGATCTCTGGGTACCTGACCCTGAGGTCAACTGCCCGGCACAATGAGTCAGTCGTGCCCACAGGGACCTGAGGAGGCCAGGAGGGTGCGTCAGTCAATTCAGTGATCAATTCAAACAGTGTAAGTCACCACATCATCAGTCCCCCCAGCATGTCACACTCATTCCCACTCACACCCTGCCCCCCCTCTCACCTTTGTCCTCTGGCTGTGTGCTGTCGATGATCCATTTGACCAGGCAGCACTTCATCAGAGATTTCCGAGAGAACCGCGGCTTCTGCCACTTTCCGGAATCCTTCACCCTGCCCGGCGCTGGCTCGACGCCGTTGGCGTCGCCGAGCAGGCTGCCATCAACCACCTTGCCATCCACCTGGAGGAAGGGGGTGGGGGGGCAGGGGTCGAAGAGCGAGGGAGGAAGAGAAGAGAGTTCAGGTCAATATGGAAATGAAACAAACAAGGTTGAGATCCATATGTCCAGCAGGAGATGTGGCTGGACAATGTGATCTGGGGGTGTTTCAGGAACACTTTAGAGTGGTTTAGAGAGAGTTCCCTTCAGCTGGTCTGTCCTATTTAACAGGGTGTTCTACTTTGAACTTCAGCTCCCTGCACAGACACGACCGCTGTAGTCATGATGGACAGTTTAAAAAAAGCAGCAGACCAGAAACACTGTCTTTTTATCTTCCTTGTCGAAACCGGGTACCAACATTACCCATAATACCACAGTCTTCAGCTCCAGCAAGTATCGACACAAGTGATTGATCAGTTTAAAGCTGCATTAACAGAAAAGGTCAACATGACTTAATATACTGTTATACTCACTCGGTCTTGAATAACTCCAGAGGGAAACATCTGGCTTTCTACTCGCTGACACGGTTAATCACAGATTTTACACTAGAAGAACTCAAACCTTATAGTTTCAGGTCTTAAATCCAAAACAATGAGGTGAAGAATTATCTAACATTTCAAATACCAACAACTCAAATAGGTGAGGGAAGCTACTAAGCTGGGAGAAAAGGTTCCGTGTGTGTGCTTGGAGTGACGCCTTTCACATAATGTGTGCTCACAGCCCAGAGCAGCTCTAATTCTTTTCTGTATTAGCATTAGGAGGTTATGTTTTCACCCACTTATTACAATAAGATGAACGAAATGGCAACATCGTGGATGGATGAACGGATGAGAGAATAAGGACACCTTAATTCTACTACTATACTCCTACAGTTATAGTTTGTTATGTTTCCCCTAGTGTTTTCCTTTTCATGAAAATAAAAAAATCATCAGTATATCTTCCCATTTCAACCCTAAGGTAATTGAAAGGCTGTTTCGTTCATTTTGACATTGAGCTCCAACTCATGATTGCTTACTATGCCAGACCATTCCCCTCAACTCATTCATATTCAGCATTTATCCTCCTTTATCGCTGGAGATAAATTTGACATTTAAGTTTTTTCCTTTAATATATTTTTCAATTTCTTCCTGTCTTATATCCTGGCGTCCTCCCAGCTTCTTTCCGAGCAAACACTGGGCTCTATCGGAGTTGATCTGGTTTAGAGAGAATGTCCTTTTTCTTACAGCTCGATGAGGCTGCTCCTGCCGGGGCACATGCAGAACACACACATGAATATGTACAGTGGAGTGAGTGTGAGGAGGAGGATTAAAGAGGTGAAGGCAGAACAAACAGAGGCTCTGTTTACGCTGAGGGGAGGACAAGAATGCAAAAGGATGACACAGGGAGAGGAGGGGAGAACGCAGGGAGGATTTTAAACGGCTATTTGATCCCACGAGATTCTGACCATGCAAATCCCTCACTTTAAGATAGCAAGATGGGTAGAACGGAGAAACAGCAAAAGGAAAAAAGATGTGAGAAGAACAACGTCTACTCGTGTTCCTGGAAGAACTGTAGTCAATTAGCATAATGAATCGTGGCCTATCGGAGAAGAAGAGCAAAGGACAGCCAGAGGACGGAGGACAGGAGGACGGGAGGATAGAGGAGATGAAGATATGAAAGCACTTTGCTGGGGACTTCATCCGCAAGACTATTACTGAGCATGAAAAGAAGATTATAAACAGTAAAAGAAGACGAGAAGAAAGGAAGGAAGGAAGGAAGGAAGGAAGGAAGACTATGAGGAAGCGAGAAGATCTGCACGGAGACACCCACACAAACGCACAGGGTCGAAATGGATAGAGGTGATTCCAACATCTACTTATTCACAGATCAGCAGTGGCACGGCACACAGCAGTAATATGAAAAAGGTCGGGAGAGAGCTCAGCGGTGAATCACTTCTCCAGAGAAGTAAATTAGAAAAAAAAGGAGATTTGTTTTTTCCACGTTGCTCCTCGGTGCGAGTCATAAATTGGAAAGAGGAGGCCTCGAGACAAACTGATGCAGACGGACGCAGTGTAGACACGAGAAAATGCAGCGTTACATTAGTAGTTTATTCATGCGCCGCTGGACACACACAAAACTAGTTTATTTTTTATATATCTTGTTCTTCTTAACGCTTCAGCTAGCTTTATCCTGGGGCAACACTACCCATTTGTAATGTTTGAAACGTCCTCTGAACCCCCCCCCCCCCACACACACACACACACACACACTCACACACAAACACACACACACACACATCCTATAAGGCAGAGCATATAGGCCTTCCCATAACGCTCAAAGCAAACACGGATCAGCCACACAGAGAAGAGAGCTCTGCCATAAATTATTAAACCTCAGTCGCCCTGATGTTGGGTCAATGTATGTTGGTTTAACATGAAGCTTGAGTCTGACTCTCATTACATGGTGTCGTCCAGAGAGAGACAGAATCTGGAACAACCAAAGCATTCAAACAAAAGTGAATATACCGCTGATGAAAGAACAAGAGACGGGCAGAAACCTGGTACCGCTCGAGGGACTTCAATTTAGCCTTGGAATCAGATGGAAGAAGACAAACACCCCAGTCAACCAATGCAGTTTACATGCATGTAGAATAAGGAATTCAGTGAAAAAAAGGACAGAGACACAAACTGAAAACTTTATGCCTCCGTTTGCCACAGTCGTCTCTGACACTCGGGCAGATTCAAAGGATTTCAGCAATCTCCAAGCACAAACTATATTTACTATGGAAAACAGTGACATTGACATGGAGACGTCGAAAATATGTCAGAGGGAAATCCAGCTGCAGCACATGCAACTGCACTGACTCTCTTTGTTACGATAGTCCAATCAGCTGCTTAAATATATCTGATTATCTTTGAAAGTAGAATTAGCTGATTCTGTTGGAATGTGCCAACAGAATCAGAGAAGAAAATGTGTGCATGTAGTGTGTGTTGTGTTTTTTGGCAAAAACAGTGTTAGATGAGTGAAAGTGACAAAGTAATGTTACAGGCTGCGAGTCAGAAGACGGCAAAAGTCCCATAAATTTATTGATTAGAGCAGCTTTAAATATTAGCTTGCAGCTGTTTTTTTAAGCATAATAAGCTCTATTTTATTTCATTTAAGTTTGTTTTATAATTGGGTTTGAATGCAGATGCTTATTTTCCATTAGTGAGGGCAGGTTGAGCTTATTCAATACTTATTAAGTAAACAATTTGTAAGAATGCAAAAACTAATTTATAGGGATTGACACAAAGCTTTAATTATGTATTGTTTACAAGGGAAGTTTTATGATGTATCATAAACTCTGATGGAAATTGAAGTTGTGTTAGAGTTAAGAGTATTAAACTTCCCCTGGTGTAAGCCCATTGTTAAATTCTTTATAAATTTATATTATATATTTTATATTATATTATATCTTAAATCTTGCACAATCTGCTTTAGCGATATTTTTTTAATTGTTTTTTAATTTGAATAATGTTCACGCCAATAAAGTAAACTTATGAGAGGAAATTACAACATTCTTTTAGGAGAGTGAGGGATGGAAACGATGGAGAACTGATAGAAAGGAGGTGAAAAAACGGAGAGAGATGTGTTCTTGTGTAATGTCTCATTATGGAGGAGCAGTTTCCATTAATATGTGATTCGCATGCTACCGAGCCACTGCAGAAAGCCAGCCTGTCTCTCACATGTTCTATAATGTCCCAGCTCACATGTTCTCTCTCTCATGTTCTTCCCAGTGTGACTCAAACTCTTCTGCCCGACTGATTCTTCAAGCTCCGAATGTTCGATTACACACAACGTCAGGGAGACTCCTCACAGTCCCACAACACACACGGGTCACACACACCTTTCTCACTCATGTTCTATGTGTTCTGTGTGTCTATTGTCGAGATAACGACCGGTTCCTCTGTTTCTGTCTTTGAACAGTGTGATGCCTGTCTGCCTTTATACTGTGAGCACATTCTCTCCTTGTGAGGACATCTGAGAGACACAAAAGCAGACTAAAGACTATATATACACCCGGAGCAAAACGCACACACAGACACACACAAACACACAAACACGCCTCCGCCTACACATATGACAACCATCCACACACTCAGGCTGCAGCTCAGTGATTCCAAGGGTTCAAACAATACTGACTGTCCAATCACAGCTTAACAACTTTAACCAGGCACAGCAGGTGACTGAAGCCTCAGATTTCCTAAGTGCTTTATGTGATGGACAGATTGAGATACAACAAGCCGCAGAGCACAGACGTGGAGAAGGACCAGAACTATGCAGCAATATTATTTGCGTGTCTCTTTGGACGTTTGGCACCGGCCATTTGGAAATTCTTCTCTTCCAAATCAGATTCTTGACATGATCATGTCCGTCTGCCTGAACCTAACCCAGGTTTTGATTTTACCGTGAAGCTCAGACTATCAGTCAGCTCCACGCTTCTCACAGGAGATCGTACCCACTCACAGAGAAAGAACAGACATTGTCATGACAGAGACTCCATTCTCACTATTCCAAGTCAGGGAACCTCAACTCAGTCCTTTTGAAGCTGCCATTAAAGGGTGGCATAATGTTACTTTGAAAAAAGAAAACCTCAAACAATCCCTGACCGGACTTCAGCAAATCCTCAAACCCAGAGACTCCTGCACCCGATCAATCCCTTATTCACCTGCTGTGTGTTAAAACCATTTAACCCGACATCTCTGTTCTCTGCTCGGTTCATGTGGTTCCAGATATTATCACAGAACCTACAGCACACACACCAGAACACACACTTTCATTCCTGCCTGGGCCAATTTTCCAAGGTTTCAACACTGCTTCAAAAAACTCTGAGATTGAAGTGATCCACCGACCTGCACTTCAAAGAGCTCACCAAATTTTGGCTTGATTAAAAACAACACACACACACACACACACACACACAAACACACACACACACACAGACACTGGAGAACAAGAACGCAATATCATTAGCTGCTCACATTAAAATGTATTTGTTTTTTTTCACCCTGTTCACCCGGTGCAAATCTGTCTTCTATCCCTCATCGCCTCACCACTTCATTCCATCCAATTTATTTCACAGTCAAACATCCTCCACCCCCCCCCCCACACACACACACACACGCAAGCAAACAAACAAACACGCACACACACACCTCACTATAATGTCAGCTTTCACCCGGCTGCTCCTCAGGTGAAGCACAAATACCTGCTGGGATCTAAGTGTGTATGTGCGGGTGGGTATGTGTGTGTGTGTGTAAGTCCATAAGGAGAGAAACGAAAGGAGCACACAGAGGAGGACCATGATGACGAGCACTGACAGCCCACAGGGGGGGGGGAGACACAGTGAATACTTGATAAAACCCTTCGCACTAACTCTGCCACCAGGGGATTTCCTGCCGAGGATCCCAGCTGTGTGCCGGCGCCGCAGGCTCTCAAATCTCTGCCGTGCAGGTGTGAAGATATACAACCACAATGACACTCACTTTGTTTGTGTGGTCACGAACAATGACAGAGATTTTTTAGGGGGAAAGTAATTTGTAGAGTTATACCAAGATCTATTAATGATCGCAGGGAGAAAAGAGGGAAAGTTTAGTGCTTCTCTAAAAGACAACCGTCCATCCATCCCTTATCTCTACCACTTATCCTCTAAGGCTCCAGGGGGTGTGGGGGTGATGGAGCCAATCCAAGCTGACATCGTAAGAGAAAGATGGCAGATCCAAATCTATTCGAACCAATTACATATTATTGTACAGCAACATTTATTAAATAACTTGTTCGCAAATAGTTGTTTATAGACACATTCTGCAGCACCATCATTCTTTCAGAGCCATGTTTCTGGCCCCCGGGACAAACATTGGATCATTCCTCGCTCTCTTCACGCTCAGGTTTTGGTCCCTACCGACTCCTGAGGGAAAGATCAGTTCCGCTACGTTCACCAGCTTGTTGCTACCTCTGCCTGTCGACTGTGTGGTGCCGGGCACTCGGCTGGAAGCTGCTGCCTGCTGCGGCTGATAATGACGCTATGAGAACAGTGAGCACTGAACCGAACCAGGAAATGCATTCAAGCTGATCCAAGCTTTATTTAGCCTGATATTTAAGCTTTATGTAATTTAAATTGTATGGACTACCTTACATTTGGATTACACAGTTTTGATATAAACAGACTAATAAATTAATAATGAGATTAAATATAAATAAGTCCAACATGTCTACACTGCTTGACTGTTAAGAACCCCCCCCCCCCATTATGAAACATGAGCTCAATATCTGCCTCTGGTTTTCAGTGTCGTCCATTTCTTTCCCCCCGTCTCTTCTAAGTCTCTTGAGCCCTGAATCTGTAAAGGACACACATGCAACTTTGTCTATTGTAACCGCTGTCGACGTACAACAAATCCTCAACAGCAGATAAACAAATCACTGTTTAATTATGTTTTTTAATCAACATAATTAGGGAATATTTTTAATGAGGTCGTGCAATGTTAATTTTTACAAAATACTGAATGACATTTATTTGGTTTCTTAAAGTCCTCATAAACTCGACCGTAGCTTTTTGTTGTGTTAACACACTTGGATGAGGTAAAGGGGGAAACTGTGGTCTCTGGTTAATAATGAATGATGACACTGATTACTGAACTTGGGCCATCTTCTATTTACAGTTAGATGAAAACTGTAAACCATCACTGAAGGATATTGGGAAATATCAACACCACTTGTTTTATATAGTGTTGTGCTTAATGTGGCTCTTTACGTGAAGCCACATATGTGAGAGGGCTGATGGTCGAGAGCTGGTGCTATTTGTGTCTTGACCGTTTGGGCCTCTCAGTATGGCTGTCAGTGTGAATCAGTGTGTCAGTGGGAGGATAGCACTTCCATATGGAGTGCATACTGTATGTGTGTGTGTTTGTTTGTTTCCTTCTCTGGGTATTGAAATGCCCGTGTTTAAATTCAATAATGCTATGAGGCAACTGTGTGCTGGATATTTTAGTGTGTGACTTTGGTGTGTGTGTGTGTGTGTGTGTGTGTCACTGTGTGTGTGTGTGTGTAAGAGAGAGTACTATTTTGATCTGTGAGCCTTCTCGTGGAAAAAGACGCAAGGCTACACACACACATATACACACACAAACACAAAGGTCACTTTTGAAGACATGGCTCTTGTCACCCATTGGACAAGCAGTCCCCAGTTACCTGATCTTTAGTCTGAAAAGAGAGCCTATGACACACACTCGCACACACACACACACACACACACACGCACACACACACACACACACACATACACACACACACACACACACACACACACACAAACGCCTCCTCAGTGTCTGGTGTTGAACTTTGATCAGAAGTGTATGGTGCCCATTCTTGCTGCCACTTTGATAGATACAGTTCCCAGATCTGTTCAATTATTTAAACGAGTCTACATCTACCAATCACTCCACCTATTGGACAGGTGGGGCCCGCAGTCACTGTATCAGGTGTGTGTGTGTGTGTGTGTGTGTATGTGCGTGTGTTGCCGTCAGCCTGTCTGGTGTCTTGTCACTGATCTTTGCAGGTCGACTTTGTGTCACCGCTTTGATTGATGTGCTCTTCTGTGAAGAACTGCAGCATCAGTCTGAGTCTAGGTAAAGTCCACTCTAAAATACAGTAGTTGTTGAACTTTACACTCGCACTGAAACCACAACTTTAAAAATCTGTCAATAAAGCATCATTGTGTTAATCCTTATATTATTATGCAGTCCATTTTATATTATATATATATAAATTATGCAAGATATAATTAAAAGCTAATTTATACCTGCGGCCCCTGCGTGGGGGCCACACGGGATTCCACAGATAACTGAGGTGAATTTAAAACCCTAAACTATGAAAAACGGACAAGATTAAACATTAATATGGAAAATCTAAAAAACAAAAGATAAACAACAGAGGCAAAACCACGCCACATCCCAATTAGCGGTAGCATCAGTCATGATCAACATCATTAAAACAGACATTCCATTATTTCAATGCCAGCCACATAACCAGAGTCTCTCAGCTCAGTGACCACAGTGTCCTGCAGCCAGGCTCCCAAACTAGATTTAAAATATTTAAATGTCGGCTCCCTCAGAGACTTCTACGTCTGTGTTTATATAAAACGGCTTCGCCTCACTCAGTGTATTTATACGACTGGAGTTTAATCCAAGTAGCTTTAATAAATTTAGTATGAAAAGGAAAAGGCTGCTGAACCTGTCGTCATTTGCTTTTAATGTGTCATCTCCACTTAGACATCAGGAACCTGTTCATGCTGCTGCTGTGCACATGTGGAGCTCCTGGAGCTGCTGCAGCCTGATTTTTGCACATCGGTGTAAAGTCAAACAATAAATAAAGACTCATCTCGAGATACTTTCCGGGATTACGAGCTGCAGCTTGTACAGAACAGACATACAATTATGGATACACACAGAGCTGCCATTCATATGGAAAATCATCGTTGAAAGAAGCAGAACAAGAAGATGAAAGTGGATGTAGCAAAACATTTAATATTTCTTGGAACACACAAAGCATTGTGTGATGACAGAAAGTGGAAGTGTAGTGATGATACAAAGATTGAATAAAGAAAATGTTGGGAGCCACTGTGATCTCGCTGAAAATGACTCTGAATGAACAATGACAAACCCCCACTGAGCATACCCCCATTCAGCAGTGCACACACACACACACACACACACACACACCAAAGTCACACACTAAAATATCCAGCACACAGTTGCCTCATAGCATTATTGAATTTAAACACCGGCATGTCAATACCCAGAGAAGGAAAGGCGGTGCAGCCGCTGCTCCACATGGGACACGGTCAAACCGTTCATAATAAAAGTAGCCAGGCCGGAAATTCAACATTCGTACCTATGGAGCAGAAGAAGATCCATCTTCAAGACAGATGGTTTATCAGTCGTTTGTCTTTCTTCAAGCTAAAATTTCAGTCATTACTTCCTTTTTAAAGTAGGTTTGAGCCGCATCAACTAATTGATCGATTGATGGGTTGATTGATGGGGGAATTAATTTGCATTTGATCAATGAATCATCAGTCTGTATGTGGCTCACAGTCGTATCTCGAGAACCGTTTCATCGGCTTCACGCTTCAAATGTGTATTGTCAAGGGCCCAAAATGGTGCAGTGTCAGATTCGATGCAATTTGGACACATTCAATATTAAAACATTTTTAATTAACAGTGACAAGCGCTCTGTAGCAGCGGCGGCTGGGATTCATCAATGGGAGTGATGTTGTTGATCACATTCATGAAAACTGATTCTCGAGGTGGAGCTTCACTGAACTTTGAACGAGCGGGTGAGCAGCTCCTTGTGCAGCAGCAGTGGAGCAGCGTCAGGACCGAGTCCAGCAGAGGCTTAACTCACTGCAGGTCACTTTAACAATAATAAAACAGACAAATCTGAAGCCGGCCTCGCCACGCGCCAAACAACCAGCCCATTCCACACAGGCGTGTTAAGAATGGGAGCTGCACTGGTTCAAGTCATCTTTTGAAGCAAAAATAATTGGTTTCATCTTTTCAAATGCAAATATTTTGAGAGGTCTATGTTCTTCTGTGCAGGAAAACTACATTTCTTTACGTTTCGGACAGTTAGTCGGATAAAACAAGACATTTTTAAAGCATCACTAAATGCTCCGGGCAAATGATGATTAACAACAATTTGCTGACAATACAAGTCAATGGTTAATTGACTTATTGAAACAAACTGCCTGTAGATGAATTGATAACGAAGACAATTGTTTGTTGCAGCCCTGACAGGAATCAATGCTTTGAACGTTACCCTCCAGCACCAATCACATGATGAGCAAAACAAATCTAAAACAACAGAAAAAAACAAGTCCACCAAGTCCCTGGTGTCTAAAGAAACAAAGACACCCAGGGCCGTGTTTCAGCCCAAAGAGCCCAGCTCTCCATCTCATTATGTCTGTGATCGATCAACTGATTTACTGATCGATTCAACGAGTCACTGAGCGATCGATGATAAGTCGCACAACTCACATGGAAGCGCTGGCTCACTCATCAGCATCATCACTGGCGCTCATGTATGCCAAGAGATGTGTGTGTGAATGTATGTGTGTGTGTACGTGTATAGGAAGTGACAAGTTGTTCCTGTCCAATGTGACCACATGTATCAATATTTTTCAGTGATCTGTTGCCTCCATCTGTCCTCAAACACACAATGGTGAGATTAAATAATACACACAGACGACGCAGCCTCCTCTCGCCTCGTGAACACTGTGCAAACAGTTGCTTCCACTCTCCCTAAAGAGACTGGATTTCCACTGACAGTAACCCAATGTTCCCCTTGTTTCCCACATGAGGTGTAAGAAGTCATTTTGGGGCTTTTTCAGACTCAGAAGCTGCTTGTTGCTGAGGACTGATCTGCTAAACTGATTCATCCGCCATGCAAGAGGTAAAGAGGAGAAGCACGGGGAGAATTACAAACACGATCTCTCCTCTTCCCAGAACTGAGGATTTAGACTGTGCATCTGTTAGGGCAGACCATGAAGTCACACGTAAAATGCTGGGAGCCACACGAGGTGCACACACACAAACATACACACACACACACACACACACACACATACACACACACACACTACAAGAGGCACATGAACCACGCTGAAAAATTAACGATGTGAGAGGAAGGAGAAAGTCGCAGCACAAGACGTGAGGCAAGTGACACTAGCTGGAAGCAGCCGTCCTCAGGATTAGTCTCTGAGCGCACAGCCGAGTCTCCTCCAGCTCAGCTTCCAGCGGGAAGGATGCAATTACATAACTTCACTCCCAAACTCAGCTCTGGGTAAAAGTGGGAGCGAACGAGCTGCTGAGGGTCGAGAGGGAATTTATAGAATTGAGAATTTAAAAAAAATCATAATATCAGCCAACAAGCCTGGAGACAAGATCCAGGCTTGTTTAACTTGTTCTCATTTGCAACCTGCAGGGGAAACAATCATCTTTCCTCTCCCTGTCCTCTTGTTCTACAGCACAACATGTTCTTAAATAGAAGATCACTGAAACTGTTTCTCACCTGCATGTTTGCGGAGCTGGAGCAGCGACACTGATGGTTTGGATTTCTGCAGAGTGAGACCTCTCTGTGCGGAACCTCCACCTCCGACTGCCGCTCCACTGGATGCGAAGGAATGCGCGCACACACGTTCCCTCTCTCTCTCTCTCTCTCCCTCTCTATCTTTCTCCCACACACACACACATACACACACACACACACGGAGGGGTGGGGGTGGGGTGATGGGAGCCAAGAGAGAAGAAGGAGAGCCCCTTCATCTTTTCTCAGCCTATTGAGAATAAAGTCAACAGGCTGGAAGAGCATTTCAACACCTGGACATATGTTGATCTGGAATATCAGAAAACTGCACAGCTGGCTCCGCACACACAAACAGAGCTGCATGATAATAGGCAGCCATTTAAAAAGCTCAATTATAATGACTTAGTTGAATAGGCTGAATATTTTACAGATCAGTAAAAAGACATTAAAAGGAAGATATTTTTGAATCAATTAATCAAATAGTAAAATGGCAGAAATTTCATTGAAAATCATCCTGATAATCAAACAATTGCTTCAGTGAACATATCACCTATTTGTTTGTTCTTAAATGTTGATTAGTATACACACTTAATACATGTTTTCAACTACTATATTTGAGAGCAGATTTGAATGTATATTAACATATTTATCAACAATTATTCCTCATATGAAGCCTGGAGTTTACTGTGGTTTGTATAAACTATCAATCAATAATATTCATAAATAATTAGCGATACACTACAGCTCACATCTAATCACATAAAGCATTTAGTGAGTTATTACTGTATATAGCCTGATGGGGGGGATGCATCACATCAAACATTTAGAGCTGCAGACTTATTCATTATTGTGAGAAATCTACTAATTAGTCTTACCTGTAGATTACTTAGTAATATTTGCTGCTGGTCTAATATAAAGTAGTGATTAACAAACTGGCAGACTCTGATGTATCTGAGCCAGTAAATTATGCTAAACAACATGTGGCTATATATGCTTTATTAAATCTATTAGTGTAACAGCATCTGAAATAGAGACAAATATTTCACAGTAACAACCTTTTACATTAATATTTCAATTCAACAGTGATCGCTGAGGCCAATGTAGGGATGTCAAGTGAAGAGGAGGAGGGTGTGTGTGTGTACGTGTGTGTGTGTTGCATTAGATTACAGTACGTAATTGTCATGAGAGTGATTGGTACAGAAATGCAATTAAAGCCCTGCTGGAGAATCCGTGTGAGCGACCTTGTCTCCATGTGAAGCTGCCCGGAGGAGAGAGAGGGGCAGAGGGAGAGAGAGAACTAGAGAGAGAGGGAGGGAGAGGGAGAGGGAGAGAAAGACAGAAAGAGAGAGAGAGGGGCTACTGTGCAATCAAGCCAGGTCAAGCATCCTCACACATCATCCTGATTGCATAATGAACAGCAATGAAAATGTAAATAGCCGACGGGATGAATGAGGAAAGGCAATCTGTCTAATAAAGCCGCCTCGTATTAACCCACCAAAGCTGAAGACACGTTTCCACATGTGTCCACACGGGTCCGACAGCACACAGAGGACAAATACACATTCACACACTCTTTAATTTGAAGGTACAGCCTACAGTAGATCAACTAATAGAAAACAGAATTAAAGAATTACAGAGTTGTAGTGGAAGTGGGAATTTATCACCCGGGGCTGCTGACACACTAGAGAAATTGACGCCTGCAGCTTGTTTATAAAGTTTCTTCTTTAAACACCCCATCTTCACTTCTTCACCTCAGTTTTGCTTGAGCTAGAATTTCGCAAACTGATCACCTACATAGACATCAGAGGAAATCAAGACATGACGTCTCCAGCCCACACAGATCTGCAACCTTTTGCTGCAGTTTGATAAGAAAATGATTTATCTGATAGCAGATGTTTCGATTGTTTAACGCGGAACAAACAGGATCAAGTGGAGATGTGAGAAAGGGTCAGGTGGAAGTTCAAATTCTTCTTCTTGAAGTCCTTATCTCTAAAGTGACTTTTAACAAAGTGGTTTTTTTATAGTCTCAGATCCATTAGCATCCTCGTTCTTGCGTCTCCCAACCTTATCTCAGTCTCCGCCTCTCCCTCCCTCCTCCTCTCTGTTTTCCACTTTATCTCTGCCCCAGAAACACACAAACACACACACACACACAATTTTTCATTCTTTAAACCTCCATCTTACCAATGCACACACACACACAT
Source organism: Platichthys flesus (assembly GCF_949316205.1). NCBI lineage: Eukaryota > Metazoa > Chordata > Actinopteri > Pleuronectiformes > Pleuronectidae > Platichthys > Platichthys flesus. The sequence continues at coordinate 7,129,883 of NC_084947.1, forward strand.
ACACACATGTATACACACACACACACACACACACACGTTGCATTCAATGAAGGTCCTGTGGGCTCAGTAGGACAAACAATCTGAGCGAGAATCAGTTCCATCACAGAATAAACATGTTGGAAACAGCTGTGGTTGGACGTCAACAGTGGCTCTCTAACCCTGGAGGGACATCAGCTGGTTGAGTGGAGCCATTTAAATCAGTTGTTGGAGCCCCCCCCCCCAAAGGACCTCCATTGTCACAGAGGAGAGATAAAATCCAGCAACCAGGAAACCCACTGTGGGAGGGGGGGTACAGATGTTAGAGTACCGAGAAGCGTGATGTGGAACGCCGATGGATTATAATCACTCTAATACTACCAGGATTCAAAGGTGCGTGTTTACATGAACAGGGTGTTTAACATTTAAGGAGGATAAATCTCTTCAGACAGAAGTTGCGATCGATGCAAATGTTATTTCAGCATTATTTTTAAAAGCCTGACGAAATAAAATAAATATATATAATATAAAATATATTTTTCCTATCCATCAATCATCCTGATTCATATGTGGTTACCCCCTCGGGCAGGAAACACTGCATTAGAAAAAAAGTGCTGTTCCTCATGTGGAAGCAGCTCCCCTTTGGGTGCAGGTGGTAGCCCCCCCCCCCCCCCCCCCGCCCCTGCTGCACATAAGGTTTGTCTTTAAAACTCAACTCTATTTCAAAGCTCATAGTCTTCTGATTGGCTCAGGTGACATTAGAAGAATCCCTAAGTTCTGCTTCGGATGGCGTAGACTGCTGAGGGAACTCCCATGATGCATTGAGCACTTCCATCTCTCTCTGATGTATTTATATCACAGTACTGCTGCATGTCATTAAGTTTGTTTTTTCTAGCATCTGTACTTTGTGCTTTTTCCTCTCTGTCCTCACGCTGCAGGTTCCTCTGACTCCAGAGCTGCAGGACCCAGATCTGCAACTTCAACACTGACACACAAGCAACATCGAGTATCAGAGTTTCCTCATTCATATCGTCAAAGTAATGAACAAGCTTCAAGTGAACATCAGATAGAGAGTTCCACAGCAGCAGGGTGATACTACACACAGTGCAGTGTTAATTCACAAGAACCAAAGAGCAAACCTCACCTTCCAAACGACAACAGCTAAAACATCTTAACGATTTGTTGAAGGCATTCCATCATAATTTGGCTTCTCATCATCTGAGCATTTTTAAACAGATATTTCAGTTTGAAATGTTCACTTAATTTCGCCTTTTCTCCTTCAACTCTAGACAATGTCTTCCCACACACACACTCAGCCCCCCCCCCCCCCCCCCCCCCATCTTTACTGTAAAATAATATGCATGAATACACTGTCAGCTTACAGCCCCTCACTGTGCAGGGAGGTTGGAGGGGGTTGATCATCAAAGCCGTGTAAAATCCAGTCTGCTGTAGACTGAGAGCAGAGAATCCCCAAGAAGGAACCTCACGGCTGAGATGATAGTCAGTTATTTGCTTTCACCTTTAAAAGAAACAGAAGAATAACACACACGCTTGCCCATGCACACACACACACACACACACACGCACGCGCACATGCACACAGCAGCTCGAGAGTAATTCGCCGCTCACAAGGATTTCATGTTTCTATGGAGAAGAAAGTCTATTTCTAGTGGTGATATAAATAGATCTTCCCGTGGCTCCGATGCTTGCGTTCATGTCTGAGTATACCCTGCGGCCTTTACAGTATATTATTTTCTTATCGCAGTGTGCCTCTGTGGACGTGTTTTTCTAAATCACACTGACAAACAATCATCCGCTCTCCTCCTGGGAGTGTGTACGAACGGTTTCCCGGACAAGAGCAGACAACGAGGAGCAGTTTGTCACAGTGACATTGCAGCTGAGGTGACTGGTCCCTGTGCAAGGTGACACTCAGCCGAGGAGGACCGACACCGAGGACAAGTAGATGTGGCTGAGTGTAATTGGCAAAGATGTTGTCACATTCATCCGTTAACTTCCTTTGACCCTCCTCAGATCGGTACAAGCACCGAGATAACAAGCATCTCTCCACCCGGAGGAATGATGTCATATTGAGCTGGATAACGTCCTGAGACAAATGACACCGAAACAGAAGGATTGCTTTTTCCTGATGGCTTATAAGAAAGATAACCGAAAGGCTCGCAGCATCCCCGGGCTTTAGGAAGTGGACACAAAGGAGCGGGGGGGGGGGGGGGGGGGGGGGGGCACCGGCGACTTATTGCGGAGGAGGGAGACAGGGAGCAACTTTGTATCCGTGGAAACAGTTGCTAAGTAGCGAACCGAGGCATCCCTTGAAAAAGAGGGACCAAGATATGATTGTGGGGGGGGGGGGCAACATGCAGGGGGAATGAGGGAATATTAAAATATGTGTGTGTGTGTGTATGTGTGTGTATTATTTTCCCCTTAATGGATTCATCTTTCAAAGATTTCTCAATAAATTGAATTTGAATGCCGTAGATCATGTACCTCCAACCAAGCCCTGCAATCCCCCTCTGAAAACCTCATTTAAAAAAAATCTCTATATTTCCAAATGGTGGAATGAAAATTGAGATGTAATACTTGATGGATTAAGGGGGAGAGAGACTGTGATTTTTGTTTTTCTCTGTAAATGGGTTTGGTGTCACTTGCACCAAAAAACAATCCACAACCGTATTGATTCTTCTTTTCCCACTTGTGCCAATTACACACCTGTGTGTCCCGAGCCAAACCTCCCTCCCTTCTTCCTCCCCATCTGCATCCCCCTCTTCCTCGCTGCTGCTGTGGAACCTGATTGACAGAAAACAGGGACAAAGAGGACAGCCCATTAATATGCTAATCCATGCAGGGACGACTTCGAACACACGCAACGTAGTCAGAAATACATGTGTGTCGACTGTGAGGCACACAGTGTAAAATCAAAGATCGGGGAGGAGGTGGAGGAGGAAGAGGAGGATAAGGGGGGGGGGAGGATGAGGAAGAGGAGTGTGATGTGACTGTAATGTGGGCAGAGAGCTATGGTTGTGGAGGAGGAATCCCCTGTCATCCTCAAACATGTGTGCAGCACAGAGAATGACATGTGAGATATCCAGAGGAGTGACCCGAGTGCTGTGTCCTTGCCATGTGGGGCCTTGCTCTCTCTCCCCTGGCATCAATAATCCATGCGACCTGCTCTGGTGGAGAGACAACAGGGCGCAGAGGGCTTATGTAAGAGAGTGTCAGGTCTGAGAGTCGGGCCAGGATCGATTCCTCCAGGACCTGACCGAGTGACACAAGGGGACGAGACCACACGAGTGTGCACATCTAAAGTAGAGGAGAAGCAGCAGAAGCGTCGGTGCTGTACGTCCACGTCGTCTCGGAACAGAAATACACTTTGTTTTGACATTTGTAATCTACAAGCGGTTCGTTCTGTTGCCGCTTGAGGCCGGTGGCTGTTTGAAGTGGGTTTGAAAGGATGTCGCCGGCATCTCCACGGCTCCACTGACCCGAGGGATGAGCAAGTACACCCCCCCTCTCTCATCCTCTCTCCTCTATCTCAGTATATGTACAGCGCTCTGCAGACTCCCCCTGCCTCGCAGAGAAAGCCTGAGATAGACAGCCAGCGAGAGAGGGTTTCAACCGTATTCCCCTTATCTCCCTGGCCAAAATCCCCCAGCCTCCAGTAAGCAATTTAAAGGCCAGACAGAGACAGAGAGGGAGGGAGTCGGAGGGATTCATCTGAACACTGTGGAGCTCAGGCTCACTATAGAACAGGATACATCCAAACCATACGTACATCAAATACGCAATAACAACAAGGGAATGAAATACTTTTGTTTTCTTATAGGTACACAGTCTGTTTAAGGAGTAAAAGAGGATTTTTAACTGATCTGCAGTCAAATGGTGAGAGCTGTTAATGGAGATTAACTTCAACGATCAAAACCGGAAAACAAGTATCACTGTTTGTGTTTCGTGAGGAAGACTCCAGTGATAAGAGAAACTAGAGGGACTGTCGACAGTGTGCGGGGAACAGAAGACAGAGTCTCGGCCCAGATTTCTGCCGTCAACACCAGAAGCTAGCAAATATTGACTGTTGCCCCCCCACCCCCCCCCCCACCCCCCGAGGCTAATTTGTCATTCGACGATAACCGATGACCTCCCAGGTTTTTCCACTAGCATACTTTCACGGCTAAGCCAGAGCCTTTTGTGTGATGTGACGACTGTTAACATTTCTCCATGCAGAACAGGGCTTCGTGAAGACATCTCAGCAAATGAGCCATCAAGACGTCTTCGTGTATTTGATGTGGTGAGGACGTGTGGGTGCAAACAGGGCTTTGAGGAATCTGTTCCTAATTAACCAAATCAATAAAATCACTATTAAGGCTTCACTGCTACAGGTGCTATCCCAGTGTCGGCCATTAAAAATGTAAAAACAGCTCTCCTGCCTCTGGTGAGAGCAGAAGACTGATACCACTCTCATGTCTGAACAGTAAATATGAAAGAGAGGAAATAAGAAGGAAGAGCGAGTGTGGCTCTGCCCAAAAGTAACTCCACTGTTCTCCTGCCAATACTCAAACACACACTGTTCCAGTACACACCCCTCACTATACACTGACATTTGTTAGTTTAAATGAATCGATTAAATGGAATTCATTTCATTTCATTTGGTATTTTTATTCGACCAGTCAGCATCAGCAGTCAGTCTTATATTCTACATAAAACCAAACTTCGGGCCAATTAAAAATGGATGGCAGTTCGTAGTTGGCCTACGGGCCATAGTTTGGACACCCCTGGATTAGAGCTACAGAAAATGACAGAAAACGTCTTTGAATCTTGTGTATTTGGACTTTTTAGTTTGGTCCATAATCTTACATGAAAGAGGCAAAGTTCAGGATCAACACCGCAGCCAGCCACCAGGGGGCGATCAAGATGATTTGGCCTCACTTTTTGGGGGTGCTTCATCATTATGAACAGGTAAATTCCAAGCTTTAATGTGAAACAACGAAACAAAAATAATATCCTGAGTGAATAAAACTTGACGGAGCTTCAACCATCTACATTAAGGCCGACTGTATTATCTGACTTGGAACTTCTGTAACTGTTATAAAAGTCCTAATATCGCTGTCGGAAATCGGGGCCAATTTGGAAGCGGACACCCCAATCAAGCAGAATCCTCTTAGCTCTGTTCCAGGAAGTAATTAATCTTAACCCGGGTGGCAGTGGTTAATTCAATATTGAGACATCTTAAATTCCTACGCCGCCGCTTTGCTTTATCGGTCACCTCCGAAAATGACAGTCCCATCTTTTCTCTCCGTTCTCTGTCTAAGAACAAACACTTCCTCTCTTATCGGCTCCATCAGACAAAACCCACAGTGGAGCTGTACATTGTGTTTCAGAGAATAAAATATGATGAGTACTTCTTCCCTCAAAGGTTTTCAGAAATAATTCAGCACAGGGTAGAAAGCTGCCGAGAGCTGGTGTATATTTAGACATCCTGAGCAGGCATGAATTATTATAGTGTCAAAATGTCTCTGGCATAAATAAATCCATAAAATAAATGAATAAACAAATAAAATCCTCTTTTCCAGCAGAATGGTTTCAGCTCATGAGAGTCCTGCCCTTTCAGCAGATGAATTCTGTCACTTCACTGGAGTCTGGGATTACACTGGCAGGCAATCTGCTGAAAGCTATAATCTGCTGTGTCGATGCTGCTTTTATTCTCCAGTCAATCAGACGAGGCCCATTTTGGACAAAGAGAAAATGCCTCTTCATATTTATATATATATATTTATATCAGTATATTCACATTTTTGTAATTATAATTACACTGTGCTATTGCATTTTGTTTTACTACTTCCTTTGCACATAATATTCTGTCTATAGTGAAAGTGTATGTACATATCGCTATATTTGTTATATCTTATTACTTAACTGTGCCTACTTTCTCTTGTCATTATGTCTTCTTAGTTTAATATCCACTGCAGTAAAAAGTGGGTTTCCTCTGCGTGGGCCCAATAGAGTTGATCTAATATTATCAGAATAAGGAAGAGAAAGAAAAAGAAAGATGAGAAGATAACGTCTGTTTTACTGAAGTCTAATATTTTGGCCATATTTTGTGGTGAGAAGGAAAATGAGTGTTTAATCAAATGCTGCTGATTTCATGAAATAAAAAACAGAAAAAAAATTCAATAAATATAAGTAGGCTCCACTAGCTGTGGGTGCCAAACATACACAACTGTATCCCACATGTTGTGTTAAAGTTATCAGAGTTAAGTTATTCAACAACTGGAACTTTCTCGTACACAACGTAAAGATTTGGGGTTTCATCACCTGAAACTTCGTAGTATTGTGTTTCCGTTACCTTAAAATGAGACAGTCTTCCAGAGAGACGGCCATTTTGAATAACCGTGATTCTAGGGTAGCCAAGAACAGACAAACTAAGTGAGAACTTTTGTGCTTTTCTAATGGAACCTGAAGGCCACCGTAGTTTTCTACACCTGGAGGAGGAAGGGGCCGGGGCGAGAGCTGTCTATCTGTCCATCCATCTATATATCTATCTATCTATCTATAAACACACCTAAACTCATTAATTATAACATTATGTTGGTTGAATTCTCCCAGATTAAAACAGTAAACATTTACTTTCGACTTCTTAATTGCTTTTGATATCTTTTACTTCAATAACATGCACTACTTGCTATCCTTTTAATGCTTTAAAATCTAATTGCAGATCATAACTCATTGCACCAGTGTTGTAATTGGGGGGAAGCTCATTTAAACAAAGTGCAGTATTATAAACTGTGGTGCAGTAGATGTAAAAAGTGGCAGGAAAAGAAAATAATAAAGTACATATAGGTCTATATTGAGTAAATTCACTTGGTTATATGCCACCACTGTCATGGTATTATAATAAAGTCCCAGCTGGTTTCTACTTAAGTCACATTATTTTGCAGCTGATAAGTTCTATACAGACGAGAGCCAGATGTGTCAGATTAAAGCTTTGTGAGGATTAAAACTGTCTGACTGCACATTAACTCCGGCAGACACAAACGGACAGATAGAAAGTCAATGACCAGCTCCAAACTCATACACACATATCAGCAACATCCAGCTGCAGACATACACTGACACACAGACAGATTGATGGACAGACATGTGTCAGAGTTTTTTCTGGCTGCATCTGAACTTAATCTCTGAATATTCAGCAGTTTTTCCGTTTGCTCACTGACCTGAAACTGCCCGACTCTCAGATTCTATGATACAACTGTTGTGTAAAACTGAATTCGGAGAAATGTCAAATCTCCAAATCCTCACGATGTGGTTGAATAACTGAGGCAGCAGCAAATGAAACGTCGTAGTCCCTGGATAATGGTTCTGTAACTATAAAGAGATTATCAATGTGATGCCGAGTGCTCTCCAGAAATAAATCCACTTCTATTTTCATCAGTTAAACTGAAATCAGTAAATTTCTCAGAATTATTCCTCAAACCGGACAGGGGAGTATTATTTATTCTCTCCTAGAATAAAGTAAGAGCACCCCCTGCTGGCTTCATCTGGTTACAGCTGTAGGACCCAACTCCATATTTTCAAAACTCAAATATAAATTGGAAACAGCTTAAATCATTTATTTTGGACTGAATCGATGAATACAAAAACATTTGGAGTCGACATTGCGAAACCACAGAAAGTATTTACAAATGAGTTATCTACAAGGAAAAATGGGATATGTGAAATCTGGTTTTCCAAATCGGGCAAAAATAGACAGAGTGAACGAGTGCTGAATTTAAGCTGGGGCAGTGTGGAATGAAAACAGCCAGTGGCTCTGAACACGTCTTCAGAATCAAAGCACTGACATGCATCACTTCACAGATGACATCATTCATACAGTGGACAGCTGACTGTTTATAGAGAGGTTAACATTAAACCTCCCGCTGTGAATCTCATTAATCTTAGTCGTCCTCCACCACCATGTGATCACTGAGCCCTTCAGTCACACAGGACAAGTCCCAGTCACCCACTTTATTCTATTCTCCTTTTTTTGGGCTTTCAGAAACAACCTATGAAGCCTCTTCATCGATCTTCGGCGCCAGGTAGTATTTGACGTGTCCCATGTCGGCAATCTTGTACTCCACCACTGCAGGAAAGAAGAAGATGATGATAATCATGCAAGGGCAACTACAACTTCGGTCATCATGATGAGAAACCAAATAAAGCGAGTGATTTAAGAAACTCACCCAGGGGGATGTCAGCGGACATGCTGAGGGTGACAGTCTTGGACAGGGGCGTGGCCTTGGTGAAGAAGTTCAGGTAGTTGAGGGCAAAGATCAGCTGCACGGGCTCGTTCATCTCGATGGTCACCTACAGACACGAGGAGGGAAACGGTCAGAACCAGAACATGAGTCATCACAACAGTGCAAGCAGAAAGGGGTGTTGAATAATTGGAATCATTATCAATGTCTGAGTTTACATTCCAGTAGTGTTACTGGTTTTCTAAATACACATTTAGACTCAACATCAGAACTAATGAATTATAACCAACAATTGCAGATTAATTTTGATGACAATTGACTAAATGATTTTTTCTTCAGTTATTAACTAAATATCTTAATCTTTGGTTCTGGAGACAAACAGACAAATTAAATCTGTGATAAATCTTTTAAATAAAATCGTTTTGAATTAATGACATAAAAGTCTAATTGTAAATTTGCAGAATGTGTCTTCTGATCCACAGCTATACTTATTCAATTAAGTCGATAGAAAGAACCAGCTGCCTCTGAAGTTTACCGGCTTGTGAATTGTACTTTTAAACATGGTGAGTGAATGATTGCGACAAATCCACACATCAGCGATGTACCAACATCACTGTTTTGCTTGGAATTAACTAAATATTCAATCGTCTTTAAACTTTAAGTTCATGCTCACCGCTTCGTCCTCTTTGTCTACATTGCTGGTCTGGGACAGTTTGACGTTTCCTGTTCCCAGCTCTCCTGAGGCGGAGAACTTGACTCCATCCTTGGCACAGGAGATCATGACGGCGTCGCCGATCTGGGAGAGATCTCTGCAGATTCTGGCGAACTCCCCGGAGGGCATCTTCACCACGCAGCTGTACTCCTGCTCCTGGAGGGAGAGATGGTCGGGAAAGGGTCAGGAACTGTGTGCCTCAGAAACACTTCGGACACACACGGAGAAGGACGAACGACAGATTACTTACTGGAATACCCAGCTGCTCCACATCCAGGTCCATCAACTTCATCTCGTAATCTGAGACTTTCTCCTGGTCTGCAAGACGACGAGAGTCGGGTAAGACAATGCTGAAGATCTGGGGAGATCATTTTAAAGCTGCTGCTGATCGTGATAAGTCAGAAACTTACTGAGTGTCTCAAACACCAGGGCAAGGGTGTCTGCATTGTCTTCTGCTCGGAGGGTGATGATGTCCTCGTTTCCAGCACACTTCAGGATCTTTGACATACTGGATGGGATTGAAGGAAAAAGTCAAACTCAAGATGCTTTGGAAGGCAGTGAACTCTAGATGAGAAATAAATACGCTCAGGACGAGAGTGGGGAAGGATTCAGCCATACATTTTGCTTCTATGTGCCAGCTTTCTATTTTAAAGGTCTAAAATTAAAAACAGATCTGTGGGACTGGAAAGATGGGCTATATGATTCACTTTTATTCTAAAACTTGACAGAGTTAAGGATTAATCATTAAAAACAATAATCATGGTCTAGACTCTTGCTTGAAAAAAAAAATACCTTCAACATTATGTAAACTGAGCTCGGTGAACATTTGGTTTGGAAACAAATAAGTAAAATATATTATCTTGATAAAAAAAGGAAAATGCATTTTGAGAACATCAAAACATGATCATCTTTGTGCCGATCAACTTATCAAATAATTTCATATTTACAACATTTTGTGGAACAATAAACTAAAACATTGGATCATAGTCGAACCGGGATAAGAAAGCAGTGGCCGGAAGTGGAAGTTCCCGGGTTAAACAACAATTCCCGCCAACCCTGCCGGTGAAGGAATTGGCGCTCAAATGACGTCATTACGTATTCATAAAGCAGCAGATGTCTGAAAACTGCGCCAAGTGTGAATTTTAAACACAAGCCGCAGTTTGCCTGGTGAACAATGAGAAACATCGGCAGAATCCACGCGGGTGAATCTGCGCGTTGGAGAACTGACAACGAAGAGTTAACTTCACAGACATGTCCGGGCAAGAGCCAAGATGGCTTCCTCCTTTCTTTTTTCTCCTCACCATCTTTCCCTCTGCAAGCATTAAACACCGACTTCTAACACCGGCTGCCAACCGATCAGCAGCTCATCGTGTGTTCCCATCACCACGTTGTGTTACCGCACTAAAACCCGCGCACACAAACCAGACCCAGTCTACTTTATAGCGAATTTAACATCAAAACTTTAACAACTCGAGCTGTCAAACTTTAAGAGTCGGTGGATCCTTCATCTAAAACTCCCCGGCGACCGCGACGTGTTATCCGGGAGGGAGAAAGAAGCACAAGTGTGTGTTTGTGTGAGTCGGTGTGTGTCTGTGTGTGTGAGAGCAGCACCTGCTGAGGTTCACCCCCATCGCCAGGTTCCTGTCGCAGCGGTACGAGTCGAAGCCGTCGTGCCGGAGCGTGAGCTGCACCAGGGACACGTGAGAGGAGTCCATGCTCTGCAGGGAGATGCCGGACGAGCTGACATCCCAGCAGGCCTCGGTGATCAGGTCCTTCAGAGCCTCCAGAACCTTCTTCAGGATGGAGCCCTGCACCAGGCGAGCCTCGAACATGGTTCCCGTGTGGCGGTGCTTCTTCTCCGGGTAGAATACTCAAGAAGAGAGGTGGCTGCTCGCGTCAGACCGTGGGTGAAAGCGGAGTAGTGTGTGTGGAGGAGTTAAGGCTTTGTGTTGTCAGATGAGCACGAGACAAACACACACACACTCTCACTGCTGAGGTTTGAGCTGCAAGCGCGCGCTAACGTCCGGTTTTAATGATTCTGACTGGTTGCGTCATTTCCGTTTCCTGGTTCCGTCGTCCTGAGCGCTAAATAAGACGGGCGGGGATTTCAGCCATGATGGAGAGGACACAACTGTGAACCGATACAATCTTCTTACAGCATTTATAACACATTATGGAAATACGTCTTTAAATGCATCACTCTGTACCCACACACAACTCTTTGTAAGATATTAAAGACTTTTAATTCCACATAGGGCACAACTCAATAGTGTTTTCACTTTTGGTTAAATACACTTACATCAGCTGGGCTATCATTCTACAGGCTATGTTTGTCTAATGCACAACTTTGTATTAGTGCTTCAGTTATTTTCCTAAATTAATCTGTATTATTATGTATTATGTATGTATATTATATGTATAATATACACCTTATACTTCAAATATTGGATTGTCAATATTTCCATTGGCACAAACTTCTTCACAGTGACAGCTTTGTAGTAGTTCTGGTGGCGAGGCTTTCATCTCACTGCAGTGAATTCTTATTCTTGACTCATTTTGAATATAGTGCACAGTCATTGTCCTCTGCTGCCATCAGGATCCACCATCAGCTGCCACCTCAATCGTGGTCCACCACCTCTATCAGATGCCAACATGATACAGAATCCACCATTATTATCCCAATCAGCCAACGTGATACAGAATCCACTATTGCGATCCCAATCTCATCCACCATCAAAATCAAGTCACTAACATGTATTGATGAGATATTAATTATTTCTTTGATCTGATTTGTAGGAGAAGAGGAAGGAGAGGCTGGGAAAGGCCCTGTGTCATGTGTATTCATTACAGCTTAATGAATGAGGGCAATCGGGTGAATCAGTCATAGCACTACACATTGAACTGTTTTAGTCCCACAATAACAAAAATAACAGTTTATCTGGGGCTTCAGGGTTTGAGCTTCTCTCCCACATTAGTAGTCTAGTAGTTTTTGAGATATACGAGTCACATACTGACACATAGAGGAAAAAGTAGCTCATTTTTAAAGTGATACAGGTGGATGGAGGGTGAGGAGGGGAGGGGAGGGAAGAGGGTAAGACTGGGAGGGGGGGATGAGGGGATGATTGACAGGGCAGAGGAGGACGAAGGATGGGAGAGGAGATTAAAACACAAGACAAGTGTTTTCAGCCTCCAGCTCCCCCTGGAGGGCTCGGTCGAGGGCCTGCAGCACTTTGCGGATGCTGTTGATCCTCTCTATGTCGGTTAACAGGTGCTGCAGTGTAGCAAGAAGGTTTCTGTAGAGGGTTTTCTTCTGTAAAGTTGTTGAGTGTTCTCTGACGTTGGCTCACGGTCGTTGTGTGTGGTTCCACAACGACCACACACAACTGACAAATGTTTATCTTATATAGGTGAGCTAACTCATCCTCCTATGATCAACTTCAGTCATAATATAGGTTTCCATGTGGGTAGGGGGGTGCCATTGATTCCGTTGATACATTAATCGATAATGAAAATTCTATTGAGTTTAAATTAGAATTTTTTTCCCATAAAAGTAGCTGTAATCAATACCAAGCTATATGGTTTCCATTCAGAAAACCTACAAGTATTAGTAAATAACAAAAATCTCTTCTAACTGAGCTACTCAGGTGAAGGTTATCGACAGTGGTGGAGGCACAGCCAGAGGAATCTCTATGGGGGCCTCAAGGCAGAGCTGTCGGGCCCCTGCTGCCTCCAAGTCTCCATCAAGTAGCATGAAATCATCAGGATCATAAAACAGATTGTAGATTTTACTTTGGCAGCTCTGCAGAAAATACAGCAACGTCAAGGTCGAGCGTTTTCTCACTTTGTAGAGTTTTAGGAACCATAACTTTTTAAAAATACCAATGTTGAAATGAACTTGTGATCTCTGGAATAACTAGTAATCAGAGATCGTCACACAAACAGATTGGAATTGAATGTAGATTATTTTCTCATGTGGAAACTCTCAAAGTACAATATATCAAACTTTTACATAACTAAATAATAATGTGTGTACTTTGATGGTCTCATGTACTTAAAGTCTTACACAAGCTGTTCCTCTGTCAAATTAAACTGCTCTGATTCCCTGTATTAACTAAATAAACATTAAAACCAGGGAGGAAATAAATTGTATGGACAGGAAACCATGAGCTCTGATTAGTTTTATTGGTCAAGGAGGAGATTTCTATCACACAGCATCATTCAGCACACAACCAAGGCCAAGGTCTGTCGCACACATACAGATAAAAAAGGATGATTATTGTCACACTGCCATTAAACCCCTGAGTATAAATGGATTCAGGCCACATCAGAACAAGGACATTTTACACGTGTTGCAGACAAAGGTCACATGATCTTAGAAAACAGAGGACACTGTGTGAGGCATCAGCCAGGATATACTGCACATGTTGCAGGTCAATGGTTTGTTTGTATTTGGACGTTTACGGATTTTAGTTTGGAGTGAGCGCAGAGACCCAAGTCTTTCCTGTACGTGGGATATCAGTTTAGAGATCAGACAGGAAGTAGTTGGTTGCCATTGCGAGGATGGGGGCTCCAGTCGGGACCCCGGGGAAAGGACCGCTGGATCCGGCAATGTCGACGTGGGAATAGGGCAGAGGAGTGTTTGAGTCCACACCAAACTGCGGAGAAAAGTCCGGATCAACAGAAGTTAATTACTGCTCTTCTTCCATGTTACATTTATAAAAGTATATATAAAAGTGTGAGCACCTTGTCGAGCCCGGAGGCCATGATGAGGAAGGCTGCCGGGGTCTGATGTCCTCGAGGTGTATTGGAGGACGGCAGGTTGTTGCATTGCAGGATATCCTCGTACTCAGACTGGCCCTTGTGGAAGTCGTAGTCCTCTCGTCTGATGCTGGACAGCTCGAACACATCGCCCAGCTTCTCTCCAGCTGCACGAAGACGGAACAAAAGACCAGGGGTGAGTTAGTAAAGCATTTGATACAGTTACAATTGCGACATCTGCTGGACAACTGTGGTAAATATTGAGTTCCAAAACTCAAACATGAAACTTTCACACTCACCTTTCTGCCACTGAGCAGCGTTCCCATTGCGATGGGCCGGTCCGTTATCCATGATGATCTACAATGAGAAATTCTAAATTGAACTCAACGCACGTTTTCTACATTCAAATGATTAATGTTGAAATATCCAGTCACAGCTTTGTGGACATTTGAACACGACTCACAGAGTAGTTGGGCCCCATGGCTCTGATGGCGTGACCCGTCAGAGTGGCGATAGTGAAGAGCTGAGGAGAAGTCTCGCGAACCGCCTGCAGGAACACAGCACATGATCAGAAGAAGAAGAAATCAGGTCTCGATCACTGGTTTGAAATTATCTTTGCTTGTGACACGAGTTCAGTGGATCTGATGACTTGAAAAAGATGAAACAACACTAACACAAATATGGAGAAGGAGACTTTCAGGATGAATTTAAGTTTGACTGAAAAGTGTTGAAAGGTAGAGGTGGGAGGTTTCAGTTCTGAGGTTGTGTCTCCATACCGAGAAGTAGCAGAGTCAAATGTTGGTAAACTTAACTTTAAATGTTCATGTTGACAGTGAACCTCAGTGTTTAACTCTCACTTACACAGTTCAACGTCATTTAATGATTCTCACCAAAAAGGGCTGAGAATTATTCTTAAATGTTATAAATCAATATTTGAGCAAAAACCTACAACATAACAATCTTAATTTGAGACAGATTCTTTTTGTAAGACTTCTTAAAATACACTGGACATTTCTGTGTTACATTTATTTTGTTTCTCAAAATATTTAATAGATTTAAAAGATTACCGTGTGCAGTTATCTCTATGAGTATTTAAGTTGTAATGTACATAATCTCTAAAGAATCTAAGTCAGACGTGTATTTTACGTGGTCACTGGATATTGTTGTGACTTGTTGTCATAAAAATTGTCCAGGAAATAGCACAGAGTGTAGAAACTAGTTGAGAAGTAATTATAGTGAGATGTTCTGACCTTCTCCTTCATCTCACAGAGCAGGTCGACCATCACCATGCGACCCTCAGCGTCTGTGTTTCCCACTCTCACCCTACGACCCGCACGGGAAACCACCAGTTCATCGGCCACATAGCAGTCTGAGAAAATACAAACACACACACATACAGTGAACCGAGGGAGAAAGAGCTACAACACAGATCTCACTGAGCGACAAAAAACCAGGAACATGAGTATTGAGGTGGTTAGACTGACCTGAACCCACGCTGTTCCTCACCATGGCCATCGAGCCGATAACCTTCAGATGTTTAGGCTTCAGCTTCGCCAAGATCTAGAGAGAAAGACAGAAGTAAATAACACTTACGATTTGTAACTTACAAACTTAAACACAACACTGAGTATACATCCGCCTTTATCTGGAACTAAATATCACGTCACGTTTCCCAAACAACAAGTAAATGATGTTCTCTGGTCAACATGACTCAGCAGCATCCAGGTCCGAGCCCCTGGGAGCTGATTCCTGACTCGGTGCCAGTTGAGCTTCTTTATTGGCTTGGTGAAAGCTCCCTGAGGTTTCTTCACTGAGTTCATTTACCTGGAAGAAGCCGGCAACAGCAGCAGCTCCACACTTGTCCCTGTGCATCCCGGCCATGTGGCCGCCGGCCTTGATGTCAGCTCCTCCTGTGTCGTAGGTGATGCCCTGGAGACCCACAACAAGAAACGGCGCTCGGTTAAATTAGCTAGTCAGTGACATGTAGGTACAGTACATGATTTTAATTAACAAATACAAAATCAATTAAACAGAGATTGTCCCTTAAACTCCTTGCTGATTAGTCTTAAAGGAATCTAACTGAAATCTCAAATGACCTCGTCAGGGGCCAAGCAGGAAGATCAGAGCGCCGCAGATACTTTCTACTTCCCAAATTTGGGCCAATAAAGGTTAACTAACCAAACTAGTGAAGACAAGTTAACAGCACCAAAAAACTGGCCCTCAACTGAAACACGAGCGCTCCTTCGACGTGGCTCTCACCTTTCCCACCAACATGAGCGTCTTCTGGATGGGTCCCTCTCCACAGTACTGCAGCTTGATCACTCTGCCCTCGTGACGGGGGACACCTGGAAGAGGAGGATGCTATGAACAAGTAGTAACAAATAACACATTCACAGTTCTGGAAATCAGTATCCAGAGCCACGTTGATATGTGACGAGAACAGAACATGTTCCCTTACTGCTGGCACAGCGGTTGACGGCAGCCAGACAGGGATACTCCTTCTCCAGAACCTTCAGGTCGCTCACCACGTCCACCTGAAGGGGAAGAAACACGTCACACACTTTAAACAGTGGATTAAAGTGTCACTGAGGAAACAAACTGTCCTGGACGGAGACAGGAATATAAGGAAATTACTGGTGATTCTGTCTGCACATGTGCTGGAACATCTCTTACCTTCACGGGGCTGTCTTTGAAAAGCTCCTGGACGTACTCGGCCACGCGAGGGGCGGCCATGCGCTCGGGGTCGGAGCCACCGATGTCGCGACATGCCAACCTGAGGAGTGGAAAACAGGCCGGCAGGTGAGTGAGCAGTGGGAGATGAAGACTCGGCAGGAAATGAGATGAAAGGTGCCACTCACCTCCCGCTCTCCAGGGCATCAGCCAGCTGCACCAGCCTCCGGCCCTCAGTCTCATCTGAAGCCCACAGCCCCAGGACACACACCTTGCAGTCCGAGGCGTTCACATTCGCCTCCCTCACTTCAATAGGCTGTTTGTAGACAAGACACAAGATGCTTTCAAACCTGCAGATTGTGTTGAGTTTTACAATATTTCACACCTATGATCAGATGTACATCAGTGTAATTACCCCAAGTGTCCCCTGTGATCGCATCAACCAAGGGCTGTAAAGTACCAAGTGTGAACGGAATCTTTTCTCACCATGTACAGACCATGAAGGGCCCCGAGTGCAGCCACCAGGGTGCTGTTCTTATAGTCCTTGTGCGGCGGGCAAACCAGCAGGGGGCGCTGCATGCCTGCTTTCAAGGCCCTGGAAGGAAACACAGATGAGTGAAACAGCAAAGAAAAACCTGGAGTTTAATCCCAGTTCTGTTCCTCAGCAACCATCAACCGACCGTTTGATGCCGTTGACGGCTGCATCACTGAAGCGCCTGACATCGTCGTAGTCGCGGTTCACCGGGCCGGTGCTGGCAAACAACAGCCGGTTCCCAGGGAGACCAGGGACCTTGAGGATGACCACCTCCTCTCCCAGTCCGCTGTCCACCTGGAAGCATAACACCATATATGTGTGATTATCTTTTTACTATCAAGGGCCATTTCTTTTTTTTTTTTTTTTTTTACATCCCTCGAGGGTCATAACATATTATTGAACATTAATCACACGCACTAATGCGACGGCTGGAGCTGCTTCTCTTTAGCAAAGTGTCTGATGTCTGATGGTAGGGATGATGATGCTATGTGCAGCAGTTGTTCAGGTTTGGGTCAGTGAGTCTTCACAATCAGTTAAATAAAGATTGGCTCAGAGCAGCAAGTTGTTCCAAAGCTACAAAACCTAACTGTATAACATCGTCTATGTCAGAGTAAAGGCCTCAGTATACAGTATGCTTCAGTATGCCTCCCTAGCTGAGTTACACCAAATTGAATGATTTCACTCAATTGTGAACTTTGATGAAGACTGATTCTTCACATTTAGTTTGATGAAACACTTACTAAATGAAATGTCTTTCATCCCACCAAGAAGCAGCCAATTTACGTCACATCTCCTTATTTTGAACATTGATGTGACACATTTGATTCATAACATTTGCAGCAAATTCATCAATTTCCACAAAGTCAAGGCTCAGATACACAGATAAATCCTGGGTTTTAATATAGGTACACAGGATTAACTAAGTTATTCAGACATACATGAGAGGATTTTGTGTTATGTTTATGTTGTTCGTGGTAGTGCCATTACAAGCAGGGATGTGTGTATTATATGGAGTTTGTGTCAGAGTGTAAAAGGTGAGGTTGCTGGGTTGCAGGAGGTGGAAGAGGAGACACTCACAGAGCTGTAGTCCTGCAGAGGAGCTTTCAGACACTCGAGCTCCGGGGGCAGCGTGTCATGGCTCTGAGTCACCAAGACGAGGCCGTCAAAACTAGAAAGAAGGGAACACCGTCATCTCACACGACCGCACGTCAGGATGCATCGCTTGCTCTCGCAGAAAAACAGGAAACATATGCTTACTTCTGGTTATTGAGGTCGCTGGTCCATTCAACAGGCTGGACGCTGGAGAGAGAGAGAAACACAGAGAACAAGTAATTTACTCACATGCAACTTCAGCATTGTTTGATAAGCTATCTCTGGCAGATCGGTGCAATAAGCCTTTGTAATGCAGGTTCATGCTCAGAGTGGAAGCCTGCAAGACCTTTGAGACCTGCTTCAATGCGAGAGGGCAAAAGGTTAATTTCTTTTCTCATCGCAGGATAAGTCAAGACTTTGTACCGAGTGTGTTCTTTACTTGGAGCAGCTCACACATGCTGCAGCGGGTGTCCATGTGAATTTACACATGAGAAAACAAGCAGATGAGAAGGTGAAACGAAAGCGAAATAGAAATGAGAGTAGAGGCACTTGTTACCAGAAACTTAATCCACCTCTGTTGCAATAAAACATCAAATATACTTGTAATGTTCCCTTTGGGGAAACTGTCCTAGGACCAGCAAGTGCTTCAGGACATTGTGCAAACACACAACAAAGAACAGCACAAAGGCCATGTCGTGTGATGAACAATGCAGGATGAACGTGAGATGAACACCGGAGAGTAAAAATGTGACAAAGTGCAAAGGTCAGTGAGACGCTTCCTCGTTGAGTCGCGTGACAGACGCGGGGGTTGAATTAGATCACGTGGCTGAATAACACACATGAAGCCCAATCAGTTAAACGACATGAATAAATAAGACACAGAGAGAAAGCGCCTCTGAGGCTCCGGGGCTGCTGCTGCTGCTGCCGGGGCTCCAGTCCTGCGTGAAGCTGCAGGAGGAGAGAAGCTGAGAGAGCGAACATGGCGTTCAGAGACACAGACGGAGGTTGTTCTCACCGGGTGCACATCGTGTTCCTCCTTCTCCTCCGTTGGCTGCAGGGGGAATGAGGCGGAGTGCAGCCGGTGACCGGGTCTCCTTCTTCGGTTGATCACATGACACGCTCTGTCCCACTCGTGCTGCCTTCACGGCCTCCTCCTGGCTCGTGATTGAACAACACCCGAATTATTTTGTGTATAATGACATCAGATGATGAGTGGTTTACAGCAACACAGTGAATTTAAGCATAAATGTAGTTAGTTATAGTTTGGAAGTATTTGTAACATACATTTGGTTACATTTAATTTAATTCCATTCTTTTTTCTTTATATCTAAACCACTAAGTTGAACAAGGACTCTTCACTCCACAACTCGGTCATATCAAATTTAAGATTGTGCAAATGATGATTGTCGATTTGTTCAACATTTCTTGGAATTATTGGTGGTTTCATCAAACCTTCTCACATGGTTTCATTAGAAATCACAATTTGAGTCCCAAGAGGTCCGGAATATAAAAGTGATTCTCTTAATTCAAGCAAACAAGAAAACATGAATGTAAACGTGAGCAGCACATCTTATGCTCTCCATCTTTTCTATCCCGTTAAAGTAATCCCATAACACCAGTCAGCCAAAAACAGCCAGGGGACATTAAAAAGTGCAAAAAATAAAAACAATTACAACACAGCAGACAAAAACACGTGTAGCAAAATTACTTTTCAGTTGGTTAAAGTCAAAGTGTCACAAATTGTGGAACTGATTATTATTTTTGAATCAATCACAAAGAGTTAAGTGATCGAGTTTGCTAAATTCCCATTGTATTTGAAGGCGCCTTCGAGGATGAATATGGTAGTTGTAGTTTTTTAAAACTGATTAAACAACCTGAAAACCAGCATCAAGATGAATATATAAGTAAATTATATATTGCTTAACATGAAATTAATTAAAAAAAAATATATAACGATTTGACATTAGGGACGTTTGTTGGATTTGTCTTGTCTCTGATTTGTCGGACCTCGTGGACTACAAACACAAACCGGAAGGAGCTGGAAGAGGTGTGTTGTGTGTGCAGGAGCTGAGCGGTGAGTACGTCAAGCTGAGTCCAGAGGGCAAGAAACTAAAAGCTCTTTTGTTTTTTACTCTTTCGACAGAAACGTTGTCTTATTCTTAAGGTGTTGAATAACTGAGGGGAAACAGTGAAGTGCGAGTTCAGCCGGAAGTGAAGTGTGGAATCAGCTGATGAAGGGTTTGTTGAGGCTCGTCAGCACCAGATAGGGAACACAGCTCAGGACACATTCACACAGATACAATGATCTCAGACCTAATTGATCAGATCTCGAATGTAATGAGTTCAGGGCCCTGGTGTCCGCTGAGGTAAATTAATCTGATCTCACCTGAATGTCTCCTGTGACCACGTGATCAGCCCCCCCCCCCCCCCCCCCGTATGTAAATAAACACGCATGTCACCTCTGTCCTACAGGCCAGTGTGTAGATCTGTAAGCACATTGAGAAGTTCACACTCCGATCTGTCCTCCTGTGATCGGATCCCTCAGGACCGAGCGGGATCAAAGGTGTCAGGAGAGGATCTGTCCTCAGATCAGCCATCAGGCCACAGATCCACATTCTTCTCCAAACAAGAACACAACCTTTACTTTAACAACTGAAACCGAATCCCTTCATCTTTGAGTCCAAAGAGACAACTGATCAAAAGTTGAAGATATTCCCTCAAGTCGCGGGGGGGGGGGCACCGTGACCTTTGTCCACCGAAATCGAATCAGTTAACCAGTGAGTCCAAGTGAAGATTTGAACCAAATTTGAAGAAATTCCCTCGAGCTTTTCCTGATATATCGCGTTCACATGAATTGGACCAACCCAGAGATCACATTATATCTCAGATGAATGGTTTTGCATTAACTTCTATTTACTATCAAGGGTTTTATGAGTTGTTGTTGCAGCCGTGCTCTTGTATCAGACCTGTTCTCACACGGCTGATTGAACATTGTGTCCTCACATGGTTGTGCTGACACAAAGGACACTTTACTTATTTTGGCTGCTTCCGCTCAACAAACTGGTTTGTGGAATAAAGCAGTTCACATTATGATCATTTCTTTCTCACCAGTCTTTGTGTTTTTATTTCTGCTGTGACACTTGAGGTCATTGAACCTCCCAACAGGACCAACGCAGACGTTCTAAGTTTATATCAAACAGAACTGTAATCGCTGAATCTCTTTTATTCTGACTCCACCAAATTAAATGCAGATTTTTTCTCTGACTTTTTGGATAAAACATGTAATCTTTCACTTTCTTTCTGTCTTTTATTTAATGACATCTGACTAATTACTTAATTGATACTGGGCAGAAAAAAAACAACCAACCATAAAAATCCCATTAGCCTGTTTGATTTCTGTTTCCTCTCTGCTCGTCTGTCGTTATCCATTTGTTCGCCTCGACACTTTCATTTCTCTTTTCCTCAACAGATGAGACTTCCTCTTTGCTCCTTTCGCTTCTGCAGAAGTTTGCTCTCTCCAAGGCGAGCGACCAACGTCCAGAGGCGAAGCTTGAGCGGTGCGGCCATGCGCCTGGTGCAGTTTCATGTTCATGGTGACGGGGGGGGCATCCGAGTGGGCGTGGAGCAGGGTGAGGGGCTCGGTGTGGTGGATCTGAAGGCCTTTGACCCCTCCATGCCCTCGACCATGAGGGAGCTGCTGGAGCTGGGGGACAAGGGTCTGGAGTGTGCACAGAGGTGTCAATCACTCACTCACATTCAGTCATGTTAGGGAACCATGTTTTAACACGCCAACATTCTTCTGTCCCAGATCAACATGCACCCTCTGACCCCTTCTTCTTCCTCCTCAGAGCTCTGGCGTCTGGTCAGTGTGTGTTGGATCGATCAGGCGTCCGTCTGCTCTCTCCCGTGTTGGCCCCAGAGAAGGTGGTGTGCGTGGGCATGAATTACCTCGACCACTGCCTGGAGCAGAACGCCCCGGTCCCCAAAGAACCCATCATCTTCAGCAAGTTCCCCAGCGCCATCACCGGGCCGTACGATGACATTGCACTGCCCTCAGAGAGCCAGGTGAGAGCAGGTGACCACTCAAGATTCAAGACTTTATTGTCATGTGCAAAGGAAGCGAACAAATGTGTTTGAAGATGTTTTTAAACTATGTGTGATGTTTAAACGCCTCCGCGCTCGTACCTGCCGTGACCGGAAGCATCATGTTTATGGGATGATGCAGTAATTTACATTTGTACCTCACATACTGCAGAAGAAAACGAGCACTAGACGTGTGTGTGCGTGTCTTGGATGGTAAAACTAGATATGACATACTTTGTCTCACCAGTAGTTCTGCAGCTCAAGCATCAAGCACATTTTGTGTGTTTTTCTTTTTCGTGAGCACAACTCAAACTTCATCCTGTGTATACCGAATGTGTAGTTTGGATCAATTTAGTTTTGAAGCTGCATTTGCTTCATCTTGGTCTTTCTGTGGGATTGAAGGAGGTGGACTGGGAGGTGGAGATGGCCTTTGTGATTGGACGCAGAGGAAAACACATCAAGGTGAGTATCACCTGTGACGTCCACGATGCTTTGATCTGGTGGAACATCTCTTCAGAGCCGTGATTCAGACTCCATCCCCGCTCCTCTTGTTGTGCAGGAGGAAGACGCTCTCTCCTATGTGGCCGGCTTCACTGTGGCCAATGACGTCAGCGCGCGTGACTGGCAGATGAGGCGCAACGGGAAGCAGTGGCTGCTGGGAAAAACCTTCGACAGCTTCTGTCCGCTGGGCCCGGCCTTGGTAACCACCGACTCTGTTAGAGGTGAGGGAACGTGCGGCCGCAGCAGGGAGAGAGAGAGAGCGAGGGAGGAAGGGGAAATGAAAGTGTGATGAATAAGTTATCTGTGATTCTGATCTCAGTCAAGCTGTGACTGGAGCAGCAGGGCGTCAACTGGGGTGCGATAACGATTTTGTGGGTTTAAATACATGTGGTTTATCATATTTCTGACCATCACTTTAATTAATAATTTGAGAGTTTCTAAGAAGCAACATTAACGTGACAGTTTCCGAACACGCTGAGCTTTATGTGAAAAATTTAAAAAACTGGAAGGAAAACCTCATCACGAACAGGAAGTCTGAGAAGTGTCTCTCTCTGAAGAATTCCTTTAGAATGCAGTGCACGGAGTCGGGGCTAAGAAACGCCCATGAGCTGATATATATACAACCGTCAAGATTTAGAGACGTCCCAAACGATGAAGTCTGTGTAAGCATTGGCCCTGCAAGGTTTAATAATAACACTAGGTGGCCTTATGAGTCATGTTTAACTCATGTATCTACATTTTATTTAATGCATTTTGGAATAAATGTGATATTATTATTGCGTTTCCTCAGAGAAGTAATTTAGTTGGAACCTCAAAAATAACAATTAAGTCTAAGTGTCTATTAGCACAATAATATGAGGTACAATGATAGAAACTGCTGAAAGCGGTGCTACAGAATTATCCCTGAACTAAATTTCAACAGCTCAAAAATTATTTAGCAATATGAATATCAAATAATCAGTGTTACTTGGTCAAAAACAAGATTATTTTAGTAGTTTTATTACTTATTTTGTTGTTTCGTGTCCCTCCCTCCAGATCCTCACAGCCTGGCCGTGCGCTGCCTGGTTAACGGAGACACAGTCCAGAGCAGCAACACAGACCAGTTGATCTTTAAGACGGAGCAGCTGGTGGCCTGGGTCTCCAAGTGAGTTCACACTCTGTTTGGTGTCTGCACACGAGAACCTCAGACATCATGTTTTCAGTAATAAATAACATAATATAGAACTTTCTCTATTTTATCGAAATGAGGATATACAATTCCCCAGCAGCTACAAATGTCCTGTCATTGTAAGTTTGGTCACTGTCTCCTCCCTGCTCCTAATTCTGAATCTGAATTTTCTTTTCCTGCATCAGGTTCGTGACATTAACTCCAGGAGATGTGTTTCTGACGGGCACTCCTCCGGGCGTGGGCGTTTTCCGAACTCCACCCGTCTTTCTCAAGGTGACGTCATGTGTGAAACTACGACCGGGCGACAAAACAATGTCAATGATTATCACAATATCACTTCCGGCAACAAAAGAATATAACAAAAGTTCCATATTTATTAATGCAAATCAAGTGTTTGCTATTCTCTGCTCATAGAGAAGAGTTGAACCTTCACCCAGGAGCAAAAATCTGTCCTTACATTTAAAACAAATGAGACAATTATCATAATTATCAGTGTCAGATGAATATATGTAGAACTGGTTTGCTGATCCAGCTCCAGCTCTACTCTTCAACAACTGCTGGTGCAGAGATGGAGGGACTGTGTTTTGCCTGAAGCAGTATTTTAGTTGACTTTGGGAAAATCGTGTGTTCCAACTGAGTGTTGAACGTTTTTCTCTTTCAGAGAGGCGACGTGGTGGAGTGTCAGATCGACCAGCTGGGCTCTATAATCAACAAAGTCGTCTAAACTCCGAGCCGCTGAAAACACCAGCAGCACATGAAGAACTGCCGGCTGTCAAATAAACCCAATACACTTCTAAATCGCTAGCTTTTCACAATAAATGACTATTTTCATGGTAACATTTTTCAGCCTGATTCTGTGAAAATGTGTAAGTTGTGTGTATTTCCAATGCTACACACAGTGGGGAAGGAAACATCTCTTTTTAGAAACAGTGCACTTACATGACTCAATATGGTGTTTGCAGCCAAACCCCAGGTCTGAGTCACAGTGACAGTCATCAGCAGCTGTAACGTCCCCCCGTTAGCAGCCACCCACTCGTGCTCCACAGCGGAGACAATGAGCCTCTCCACGAGCTCCCATATGTGGGCAACATTTCGAATTATCTTTGATAGTAGGATAAATCACAGATGAAACTTTTTCTACGCTCTCCAAGGAATCATGAATATTTTCTCATAATGTAAAGCAGCTTTCCCGTGACGGTGGAAATTCAATCAAATGTGAAATATACCGTCCTCCGTTGCCAGAGAGAAAATTCTATACAATTACTTTGACTAATGGAGCTGCTGCCTTCACTGGAATTTTTTTTTCCACTGACAGATGAGCTTTAATTTAGTCACGACTGAGCAGAGCCCTTTACATTTTTCTATTCAACCATGAGGGGTCGTGTTGAACCCGGTAGTTAAGTTTGACCACTGAGTCACTTAATGACGGGAGGAATTATATTCAAAATGAGGGTTAACGTCACAGCACGTGGACACAAAAGCTCGGCATCAACGCACCCCCCCGAGCTCTAGGCCCCTCCAAAACTCACCCTATGGATTCTTTCTTTGTAAATGTGAAAACAAAATTAATACATTGAATCTTTAAATAGTCAAGTTGTTTGATTTTGATGATTTAGTTTGTATCATAAAAAACTGTAATTACTTTCAATTCCCAGCAAAAAACTGTTGTGCAGATGCTTTAACTGGAATATTACAGAAACATACTCGGGTGCCTTTTCTAAGCACTAACACAGATTAATGCAACAATCATTGACCATGACCCCTTCTATATAGTTTCTTAGTTCAGTTTTCAATCAGGCCATTTCAGGGTCTAATTTGAGGTGCTATTCAACTGTACTGCTTCAGAATGAGAGGAGACTAAACTGTTTATTCACCGTCACTGATACAAACAGAACAAAATATCAGAAACACGTTTCAATATAATGCAGAAGTAGTTCAACAGCACCACAAAACAATATAACCCTGTTCGTACAATCAAACTAACCTGAATGTATATACGTACAGATAAATGAATCGAGACGTTGAATGTACATACACGATTCAACACTGGGTGGCAGTAGAGATTCACAGCCTTTGTGCTCTGTTTCACGGCCACTGAGATTCTTCACTGTACAAACTATTGGCTGTGAACTCAAAATCATTAACACCTGCCAGAGGAAGCCATGCCCTGTTCAAAGAGAGTTATCGATTTGTATCTGTGTCTTGGAGTCAAAAGGTCGATGTGGAATAGACCCACTCCAGAGGTTTGAGTCAGCACACAGAGATCTGCATGCAGGAGAGGAGCCACTCACAAGGATGAGCTGCCTGGAACAAATGTGATCTCCAGGAAGGGGAATTGAATGTTTTCCTCTAAAATGCTTCACCTCAAGTACGAGAAACTCACCTTCTCTCAAGTGTTGAATTTATGAGGAAATACTGATTTATTTTTAAGGATCCATCTGTCAAACACTACGAAAAACAAGAACCAAAACATTCTCCACATGTAACAAACACAACGTCAGCAGCCTTAATTACAACGTAAACATGAAACACAAGCTGTGCTAAGCACCATCATCCTTCGAGTCCTCACATCTGATTACAGGGACTTCCTAATCCCCGTCTCCTGTGGCTTTATGCTAATGCCATTACTAAAGATAAACTCAAAATCAATGTCTCATCTCTGACAAATCAAAATGCAATTAACCTAAAGGCTCGGGCGTCCCGGCTCGGTGCAGATCTGCCTTCCTTGTAACACTAAACATAAGTTTCTCTGATACTAACACAGGATGAGGTCAGACTCTAACACAAAGAGTCATGTTGAGGCCTCGAGTCCGGCTGCTCAGTTAGGCACTTTAGTTGTAGAGGTACTGTTTGATGAAGAGCTGCAGTTTCTGCCTGTTCTCTGTCGACTGGAACAAAGGACTGACGCCCAGGAAGACGCCGTCCTTCTGATGCTCCTCCGAAAGAACCTGAGGTGAACACACACGCACACACACGCACACACACGCACACGCACACACACACACACACACACACACACACACACACACACACACACACACACAGAGCCTTTTTATTCAGTCACCTTTGTTTGGACAGTGTGAGCACGCAGCTTTCCTTATCTTTAGCGGAGTACCTTTTAGTACAAGTCCAAATAAAAAACACTGAGGTAATAAAAGAGATAAAAAAAAGACCTTTCCAAAAAAGAACAGATAAAAAAAGGAAGAAAAACAACACTAAAGATATAACATAAATATCACTTCATTCATACTTTATTTTACAAGTGCATCATTCACAAATATCCTCTTTTCGATTTGCCGTTGTGATCAGAATTGTAAATCATCTGTCAAATCCTAAACACAAACAAGATAACAGCCATTTCTGATAATAACCTTAATAAGGAAGTTAATAAGAACCTCATGAGATCTTTGCAGATATATGGGTCAATGCTGCTCTATTTTTAAAGACAGTGATTCCCAACCCGCAGACTGATACGACTGATGGGTGCAGTCACTACTTCACAAAGTTGAAAGGCTGAGTGGCAAAATGCTTTTGTGCCGAAACACACATTTAAATATTTATAAAATAAAAAATTAAGATTTATGGGGAGAACTTCTCCATTTTTCTAGGAAGAATAGGGGAGATTTCTCTTCACTGCTTTTTAAGTTGGTGCCAAATCGGCGAGGTCGCTCTCCTTTTCACGAGTCCTCCGTTTGCTAAGTCGGCGCAGGCAGCGATAACAGATGCACATATCTCTGCAACAAAAAACCATTAGGTGCCTCCTTTCTTTCACTGTATGAGAAACACATTTCAAAGACTTAATCATAAGCAATTATCTGGCCTCATCCGAGCTTCTGTTATATCCTCAATGGGTTGTTTTCAGTTCAGGTCACAACCCAAACATGGAAATGTTTATCTAACCTTACTAGAATAACACTGCCAGCCAAGAATCTGTCCTCATGCATTTTCTGAAAAATACTCAATATTATAACTCAATGAGGTGATTTGTTGGGCAGATTCATCTGTTACAACAGATCATATTTTATAAGCTCATTATATAATTTTGATGATCTAATACTTTCTGTTGACAATTCTTGTGATATAATAAACTTTTAACGATAGTTGTCAATAAACATAGTGAAGTAGGAAGCACAATATTTATTAAGGTGTAATGTAGCATAAATACATGCAAATAAAACTTGTACAAAAGTACACAGCTGAACCCAGTTATATTTTTATTTAGAGAATTTAGAAACTTAATTCCACACAGTAACTACATTTGCTAAATGTTGATAACAGACAATTAATTTTTTAAGTTTGAAATGTTTTTAAATCTAGTTCCACTACACTTGAAAAGTGTCCTTGGGGGAAAGTAATTAGATAAAGACGATAATAATGGGATTATAAGTCTTTAACGTACACTGTATATAAAGATTATATAAGACATGAGTGCTCCCCAAAAGTGAAGCAAAAGCGTCATGATTGCCACATAGTGTTTGACTGCAGTATAGGTCAGAAATCCTGACTCATCCATATTAATGGAGGGTCAAGGACCAAATAAAAAATGCAAGGAATATGTCGAATGCATTTTTCTCAAAGATGGTTTTCGTCATCTCAGGTAGTTCTTATCACCCTGATGTCTGTTCAAGTCTTCATGTTTAAAAAAAAGTTATTAATGCTCTAACAGGTGAAAAGTCATTATTTACAGCTGAGACTGACTCCTGATTGGTCAAGCTTGTGTATTGACAGGTCCTCGCTACCGTGGCTCCGTCCCCTGATCGCTAGTGCACAGACTCTCACTTCAAATGTGCAAGATGGTAGCGTCTATCATCTACCTTCATTCTGGGTAGAGAGAAGGAGTGTAGATGCGCTCATCATCTAGTCCATGGTTAAATAATACCTGTGCTCTGTTTATAAGACATGAATATGAAATGTAGATCACACTGCCACAGTTAAGGCACCTTGACAAGTCTGTGCTACTTTTTCAATTTCTGGTTTTAAATTACTTGTGTCCTTGGCCCAGTGACTCCAGTTCAGATTGACATTTCTGCCACAAATATGATTGGATATGGATCAAGTCAGACTGAGTGTTGCATTAAAATCCGGTTGTATTCCTGCTGACGTTAAGAATATTGTTGAAAAATGCTGCCAGCAATTGACCGATCGTTTGCCATTTTGGGTTTTATTCACATCCATCTGGAAACAGATGGATGTTTGAGCTCAACTTTTTAGGAGTTGAAATTTTGCTAAACTTTCAGGCCTGAGTTGATACGGCCTAATTCTACACAGACTGACATATTTAGACACACACAGACTCACACACACATTCATAAAGAGGCTGTCACTCACCCCCAGGTCTATTAGTGTTCTAACTGCAGTGTGTACAGCCTCCTCTGAGCAGCTCTCTGTGAGATAGGACACAAAGGCACATATGAATCAAAAGAACAGGCAGATATCCAATATAGAAAAACCAGGTTGAGATAACAGAACAAAGCCATTTCCAGCAGGACTGTTTTACTGTGTATTATTGAAGGGTTTCATTTGGGGGGTACTGATTGTCATATGTGTTCTTTTTTAAGAAGAAGCAGAAGAATGAGGAGAAGAAGAATAACAAGTAGAAGAAGAGGAGTTTTTGATGTGAGTGGGGGAATCTCTGGGCGTTTCTTCAGCAGTGTCTGATTTGTTACAACACACTGTATCAGTGGGACGAGGCAAGTTTACAAGCTTCTATAGATTTTCGTGTTTGTGTGTTTGTGTGTGTCAGGATGAGTTCACCATAGTGCTGTTTCTTCTTCTTTGCCGTGTCACACAGATGAGAGTGTATCTGAGCCACAAATTCTGTTTCTACAGCAGTAAAAAACAGGAAAATAAAGGCAATTATGCTGGACAATCTGCACAGTTATTATATGGAGAATTCATGGTTCAGCTACATGCTAATATACTGTATATTTAAGGCTGGTGCGGGCTTAACAGGTCAGTACAAATGGCACAGGGTGAAACATACACACATTTTTTTAAGAAATTGTCCTGTAAACACACTGTACCAGGCAGAGGTGAGTCTATGAGGTCCAGTCCTGTTGTGGTCCAACACAGTGCCCTCAGATGTCCAGCTAGCATACTGCAGAGGAAGAAGAGCATTTCTGGACAGAGGCTTGGCTGACTTATCTAGGAAAAGTGGACAGGGATAAAGCAGAAAATGAGCAAAATGGTGATGAAGGAAATGTTTTTCCATTACAATGAGCACATGGTGATACCTATGTCCACATGGTTTTGCTGGACAATTCTGTCATAAAGAAACCTTTCCTCTGTTTGAAGGGTTCAGAAGCTGGAAATCTATTCCTGCTCTGACTTCATGTAATCAGACATTTACCATAAAACCTGAGCTCACGGTTGCATTTGGTCGTGAGGGAGAACAAAAAAACAGAGGATTCATAGAAGCACTTTCTGAACAGTTCACAGTGAACAGTGTGGATGGGGCCATTATACTTTTGTTACATGGGAATGTACTCTATAAGAGCGGAGGTTAGCAGCTGCTCCTGTAGAATTGCCCTGTATTACTTGGTCCATTATGAAATTATACATCTCTCAAGGGATGGTTGCCCATACCAGTACAGCATACAGAACAGTCTGCAGCAGTTTCTCTGCGCTATCTACACACAGACTCAGGCCAATTCTTATTTATCCTACTGTAATCCTTACAAATACACTGATATCTGACATCCAATATCGTCTTCAAAAAAATACTGGTGTGAATATAAACGGTTTAAAAGCATCAATACACAGTAGAACTTTAAAATCAAAATGGTTCAACGAGCGGGAAACACACATTATGACCAAAGGGCAAATACAGTGGCTACAAACAAGGCAAGAGAGGCTGCTTGGCATTGTTAATAACATAAAATAAGATAAAGTACCTTTATAAACACAAAGACAGCGAACAAAACAAAAAGGAGTTTTAGAGTTCAGATGTCCAAACTTTGAAGCTGAACAAGACCAGGCTTCTTCTTGAGAAGTTAATGCTGTTGCAACTTAACATGAATCACTACCAACCTGCTTTGAGAGACCACCCCAAGTGAATTTATGCAGGCTAAGAGATAACAGGCAGTAGAGGAGGTGAGAGAATATTTTATATTGTTTTGTACCGAGTGTGTTCTGTCCTCATTCAGCACCTAAGCTGGGGGCAGTGGCACAGCACTGGGAGAAGAAGAGTGAGTTGGTAAAAGAGGAAGAAAAAAGCGAATAAAACTGTATAAACATAGGCGAGGCGCTTCCTCTGTAGACAAAGACGTAAAGAAAGGATTTTATGCAGCACAAAGGTGGCATTACTCTTTCTGGACTGGTAGACTAACTTGCTTGCAGCACAGGTTTGCATCAGAATTTATTTGGTTGTCTTCTGTGTAGTTCACTCCAGCCAGTTGCAGTGTTTGTTAAATTTTTTAATAAAAGCCGGGTCTCAAATAATGGCTGCAGGTAGAGGAGGAGAGGCCGTGTGCATATCTCACCCCAATTCGATGGAGGTGAAGAACAGAAGCAACATTCAGTGTAGTCCACACACTGAATATTTCAAGCTCTCAAATTTTTTTTATAATGCAGCGTTTCAACTTGAGGGGTCACAAAGACAATCTGCACACTTACACTCACAAGATATGAAAGTGCTTCGGGCAACAGCATAGGTCATAGGTCATGGTCATGTGAAATTGGACGCTGAGACAAGTTAAATGACTTCCATGTTTGCTTGAACTACGGCAGACAATTCAAAACAAGAAAGGTTTCATGACAGTTGGTGCTTTGAATTTGTTTTTTGATGCAACAAATACACTCAAATCAAACAATTCTGTTATACGTTGAGTAAAACAAAAAAGAGCTCCTCATGATTTGATAATTCTTTCACTCATTTTGATCTGCTGAAAATGAGACAAAAATGGATCAATGATTGATAACGGTGATTTATCCTTTTATTAGTGGTTCGATTAAAGTGTTTATCCAATCACGCCGCTGTGCTTCGATTGTTGCTCTTTGTAAAATGCGGTTCAGGTCCTACTTTGACTGTTACGACTCTTGAAGCTGTCACATTAATGTCACTTTGCAGCTTTATTGTGACAGATGCACGTGCACTTTGAGCTCTGCCTTTCTGGTCCCTTTGGAAGTTGATTAGCTGTCTCGTGTTGCTTTGGAAAATCACATACAACAGTCATGACAGTTCGTCTTCTTTTAAAGCTGACACAAACCGCTAATACTGCTAATTGGCATTCACGATACGTGACTCATTTGTGTAGGTGCTTTTGTGATGGAGATTTAGTTACTTCAAAGTTCCTTTTCATGTGGTGTGTCTTGTATTTTTCTATTGTGGGTCTGCCCCTTGTGGAGTGTTCCTCCCTTCATGTAACCTCTGGTGCTTCTCTGAGGCATGTGAAGAAGCCTGAGGGGGCTCAGCGGTGTTTTACCTTGTAGGAGCGCAGGTCCTGCTCATCACAGTCAGAGTCGCTGTGATAAGGGTCGTCAGAGGTGGTCCAGGTCATAGTGCCCTCTTTCTTCCAGAAGTCACAGATGGGAACATCTCTGGGAATCTATACAGGATCGATGGTATGAAGATAAAACTTGAATATAAAGAAGTGCCTGCTGTGACCAGAGACAACACTATGAGAGCGGCTGGAGTGAAACCCAAACACTGAAGATGAGAACTGGACACATAAAGAAGAAAACGCACTTTAAAGCTCTGTAAAGATGAGCACAGCTGCAGATTCATGTGATAATTCTCTGTGGGTTATGAATAATTGCTTAACTCATTTATTTAAGAAAATGCTTTGATTTCCAAAAGCTGTTGGATGCAAGAAGTCTAGACACTTTAAACTTATAAAAGTCTGAACACTTTACTGGATCAATCTTGAGGCAATTGTATTTTCCAAAACTATACTTTGTCATGTTTTAAAAAAAAAAAAAAAAGTCTTCTTACTTCTTCCATGATCAGGATGCCACAGCGTACCAGACTGTCAATGGCGTCCTGAGCAAAACTCTGGGATGACTGACAGGGCTGGAGAGAGAGAGAGACAGAGAGAGGACGGCTGAGCTCAATGGAGAAGACAGGTATGAGGCACAAACAGACAGCTGGCAGAGCGCATGAGGTGTGTAGCAGAGATGTAGCAGAGATCAGACAAGTAGAATGAGAGATGGCCGCCAGGGGGATGAGAGCAGGGGAAAAATAAAGAACAGGGTGAGAAGCGTAGCTGCCAGCAGACGAGACAAGAAAGAGCTGCTGCTGAAATAAAAGATGAGCAAACTGAGAAAGAAATGGTGCTGCTGGCTCAGATTCAGTCCTTGAAGTCAGTCTGATGGAGCATGTAAATAAACACACACACACACACACACACACACACACACACACACACACACACACACACACACACACACACACACACACACACACACACACACACACACACACACACACACACACACACACACACACACACACACACACACACTCTGCCTGAGATAGAGGCAGCAGAGCAGGATGAATGGCTTTTCAGCTCCATTTAACATCCACTGAGATATACTGTGTGTGTGTGTCTGAGTGGGTGTGTGTGTGTGTGTGTGTGTGTGTGTGTGTGTGTGTGTGTGTGTGTGTGTGTGTGTGTGTGTCATGAACTCAAACTCACTGGCATGAAGCCCGGAGGCAGGAGGTGGCAGAGCTGCAGGGCTCGCTCCGTCAGCTCAGACTGGCAGAGCACCACATCAAAGTCTGTGTCACCTCTGACCTCTGCAGCGTCCACGCCGTCGTTCCTCCCCCCGCTGCCGACGCCACTGACGGCCACCTCGCACAGCATGGCGGATACCGCGCATGCTAAGGACAGAAACGCAACATCTGACCATTTGCTCTGATTCATATGCACATACTGTGGGAAGAGTGGGTCTATATTGAGCAAACTATCCTAAAAGGACACTTGACATAGCCTTTGTGTGATGTACGATTTCTGCCATTTACACAAGTTTATGTCTTTATTTATACTTTAGATCCCCCGTTATCCTACTTTGATGTGCTGGTGGGAAAGTCTTAACATCCTGATCATTCATGTCCATAAACACAGCTGCCTCACAATGTAAAACCTGCAAGAGAAATACTGAAAACAAATCCTGTTGGGGGTTGAGGCGAGTGTCCTCAAATCACTGTTTATTTTATGGCAACTCATAGCTTCATAGAACTGATTTAACTTGTTTTTATCACTCAACGTTAGCCCCCAGTCTACTGCAAAGAGGCTTTAAGCAGTAAAAAGCCCATTGCCCACCAGCTTCACTTCCAAAACCACCAAACAAATCGAACAAGGAATAATGAGTCACACGGAAGCAGACTAATTCCCATCATTGTTGTTCATAAACAACAATGCTTTATTTTTAACTCCACTAGTGACGTACAAGTCTTTCTATGCTTTCACCCAAATCTGCCTGGGACCACGTTGTCTAGAAACAGAAGATACAGATACATTAGCTTTTTGCTTTAAGGACGAATGAATATAATATAGAGTGAAAATTAAGGATATAGACTTCCCAACATTACATTACCATATATTACTCATATGTATTATGCCGTTCTCCAAAACCTTCTGCCAGACAAGACCGCCAATACTGGGTGATTCCGAAAATCCCTTGATTAGGTTCAGTTCCAAAATTTCTCATTTTCTCCGATATCTGCATGTGGCAGCTACAGTGTGGTTAGGAAAAGATTGTGGTTCTGGTAAATTAACGATGATTAGATTATAGTTAGGTCAAATAACCAAAACACTTGGGAAAGGTTCGGGAAATCATCAACTCTAGAGTTCCAAATCCACAGTGTAGATTTGTATTTAACAGCTCCCACACAAAGACAAACTAATAAAACAGCCATACATATTAAAATATGAAGTTCCTCTTCCCTAACAGGAATGCGATTGCATTGGTGTATACATGAAAACACGGATATACTGGTTTGCAGAGATGACAATCCCACCTTTACATATAACCCTTTGGTGAGTGTGATTACAAGTCAGCCGGTAAATTGAATGGCTCTGAGGTATATGACATAAACACAAAACTGTTTATAACGAATTGGAAAAAATGCAGGATATCGCCCAAATAGTACGGATTGAATAATGAGTTTTCTTGTGTTAAAGGACAGGCAAGGTCCTCTGCGTTGTTTGCATTTTTTATATTTTTGGAGCTTTTAATCAATAAAACAGGTTTGCAAATCATTAAAACTAATCTAACATGGAAAAAGGCTGGTTTTGAAGTCTCTGAATCTTGCTGCTGAAGTATTGTATTCTCGTATATCTTTGCTACCTGTCTTCCACAGATGACTCTCTTGTTACAGGTGTAGAAATTCATTAATGAGGGTTTGGACAACATTCACTACACGTCACATTCAATGACAAATGTGAAAATTTAGAAGAAAAGTACAAACAAGAAGTGACAGAACAAAGAGTTCAAACCAGCTGAAGGATTTCAGTGCCACTAATGATCTGTCATCACTTTTTTTAAAGTGGAAAACAAAATCAGTTGCGTGCACAGCACCTTGACATGGCTCAACGTTTGGTCTTCCTTAAACATTGAGAATATTGAGTGGAAATACTTTGAAATGCCATGATTTAAACCGATTTTCCGTCCTGACATGCCAACAGTCAGAGCCACTGCCAAGTCCTCCCACGGAAAATAAGGTGCCTGGAGAACACAGGGTCTCCAAATGATACTTCAACTTTAGTGTTATAGGAAAGTTTTCTCTGCAACAGAAAATATATGCATGAAAAGTCACTCACCACCAACAGCTTCTGATATAAAGGTGTGTGTGACCATCTGAGCCTGGAGGGCGAGGTGAAGTGAGGCAGCGAGAGAGGGACGGGGAACAATAAAGGGGTCTTTCCTATGAGAAGAAGAAATTACATTAATGGAGACAGAGGTTTCACTGAAAGGGGAATTGGATTTTCCATAAGCAACACAGTTTAGGTGGGTGCAGTTGTCTGGGTTCACAGTCGGAAAAACCAACCTAGATGGCACTGCACCTATGACGAGGTGCGGGGCAAGCAGAGAGAGGGAATAGTGGACAACCTCCGGTAAACTCCCCCCAAAGCCGACGTCTTTGTTCCTGAACAATAGCTCCTCGGTGAGCCAGGCCACATCACGACACAGGACAGATGCACTAACACCCTGCGGAGGAGGAGGACGGAGAAGTTTAGCTCCAAAATCAGACGTGAGCATTAACCATCTGGTGACATTAATTAGAGACTGCTGGGTATGACTCAGGAAATCACTGTCACACTCTAATAAACTAGAACGAAAAACCAATTCTGTTTATGAGCCTCTTAGAGCACTGATGGATCCTTAGAGGGGAGGATTTTAACACCGACAGCACCGTGGGGAAAATCGCTCAACAAACACACCAACACAAGGATGATGTCTGTACCTTGTGGTGTTTGTACAACAAAAGACTGGACACCAGACTGGTGGACATCACAGCCTTGCAGGAAGTTGCGGCTAAAAAGAGAGAACACACACAAACCCACCGCGTCGGATAATCCGGCGCAATTTACATAAAATTAAAATAACAGTTTATCAAAATTCATTTACAATTCAGCAGGGGTACATAATCCTGGACCTACAGAAGATGAGGTGAAGGATGATGGCGATGCTGAGGTCTCTCTCTGTAGGAGTAAGCTCATCAAGCTCAGATGCATAATGAGAAGAGGTCAGGAGCCACAACATCCTCCTCCACCCAAACACAGTGTTAGATCTTGAGAGGAAACATGAGAAGAGGAAGAGAAGGATGCAAGGATGAGTTTACAGTTATTTCATTTTAGATTTCAAACTCAATCCTCCCTGAAGTTGTAATCCCTAAAATTTGCATGAAATCAAACCCCACTTCTCAAACTCATGATTGTTTTTCCTCAACAGCTATTTACTGATTTTCCATTCATAGCCTGCTTTTCTACTCTGTAGCTGTTATTTTGGTTGAGTCCGACATTTGATCCAGTGTAATTCTATATCAATGATAACAGCCATACTATTCCCTTATCACTCTCTTCTCTGAATAACATTAAAAGCATTTGACTAGAAAAGACCAGGAGTAGCTTTTAATGTGAAACACCCGTCGAATACGCAATGTATTCATCACTGCAGCAAGTAAGATAAGAAAAGACACATTTTTATTACTCCCACAACAAGGATTTTTATACAAAAGGTAATCAGAACCACGTCAGCAAAACAAGACAACCATCCTTTTCTGTGTTGTTTGTTTCAAATAATGAAACGACAAAGTTCCTAGATGAACAACTGCCAGGTGACAAATCCCAAGTGATGGGGGGAAAGTACCAGTTTGTTTTTTTGCCCTACTAACTACTGTCATATTAAACCCAATTTCCTGTTTCCACTGTTTTCACCAAATCAACCAGGACTACATTTTCTCGTAAAACAGTCAATAAAAAAAACAACAGTTGGCCTTATGCCGTTAGAATGAGTTGCAGTGAATTGCATTCATTGTCAAGAGAGATACACAACAAATCATGTTAGTCCCAGTACAAATATTTGTTCAAGCTGGAAAAAAAGGGGGTTGTAATTAGTAAATATCATATGTCATAAATCATAGATCATTCATTTAGTAAGGATCAATTCATTTTTAATACAGGATTTGTCACCAAATCTCTAGGTTCAGTCTCTTGAGGGGCACACGGGTGTATAAAACCTCAAGCTGTAGTTGTTTTATGAGGTTTCTCTCTTAAGCTAGCTGCAGTAAAAGCAGGTATTATTCACGCTTCTTAACTGTGAGAGTGAGAGAGAGACATTCACACAACTCTTTATTATAAACATCATACTAATACTGGGTTATTCCTCCTTTTTGTTCCCATAAAAACAGCAGATTTCAGTGGTTTGGTTTCCACAAGACATTGGAAGGTTTTTCTTTGAGCTTCTGCTTCATTGTTAACATGATTACATCCGATATATCAGATGCACATTCAGCAATCAACAACTCTCCAGATAGGGAACGATCCGGAGAGGTTTAATACCTGAAACCTCCCACTAGTCATTAAGAAGTAAAGAAGCCTATTGTATGAGATACAAGATCCAACCTGTCTCTCAACAGCATCATCAGAACAGCTGCTCACTGAATGCTTTGAGTTTTCCACATCACTCTGAATAAACTAGAGAGACTACGTGTGAAAATCCCAGGAGAGCAGCAGTTTCAGAAATACTCAAACCAGCCCCCAGCCCCCCCCAAATTCTCATGTGTGAAGTGAACATTACCTGAAGTACCTGGCATATACCTGTATGGTTTTATGCTTTTTGCTGCTGTCACACAATTGGCTGATTGGATAATTGCATGAATAAGCAGACGTAGTAGTGCTCTTACTTTAGTGCTCACTGCACAGTTGGTATCAGAGAGTGTGTTATTTCTGGCCTCGTTAATAAACATGTCCGACAGACAGCAACACTTTGCATCTCGAACAAAAATAAATAATCATAGTGTGCACATCTTTGAAATGAGACTTGTGAGAAGGGCTCTGTGATATGACTTCAAATCAATATCATGATTGATTAACAATTATTTAATTACATCCCCACATTAATGGAGGCATTAATTACTTTCTGCATTACTCAGTGTCGGTCAACAAGACACTCTGCTCCTCTGTTCTTTTCTAATCACTCACATGTTGAATTGATCTTGATAAAAGGCTGCTGAATTCATATTTATGTTCCTGGATAAATGTTCGGCGTGGCATCTTCTGCTACAATGAAGTTGAACCCATAATCTATGGGAAGGGAAATTCTCTCCTGTCTGAAGGAGTGAGTGTGTGTGTGTGTGTGTGTGTCTCCCCGTCCCTGTCGCGTCCCATACAAACTGACTATCACATTTAATGAGTTATTAATCGATGTAGTTGGACACTGATTCCAAATCGTTCCGGTTACTTTAACCCTGATGTCCTGGCTTTGCGTGTCGCGTCTCGTAATGTGTGTAAACGGTGTGCGTGTAAAATTATGAATTTTTTTTTTATAACCCTCTCCTAAACCTTAAAGTAAATTAAACCTCAAGTCCTGTAGCCTACGTGTCCTAATAACTTCTGATTGGTGTCAGTGTT
This sequence comes from Platichthys flesus, assembly GCF_949316205.1. NCBI lineage: Eukaryota > Metazoa > Chordata > Actinopteri > Pleuronectiformes > Pleuronectidae > Platichthys > Platichthys flesus. Next base: position 7,168,692 of record NC_084947.1, read on the forward strand.
TATTGTTAACGGGTAATGTGAGTGCAGGTCAGTGGGGAGTGAGGAGTGAGGAGTGAGGCAGCAGGCTGATAACTGCACGGAACGTAGTGGAAACCTGACAGTTCCTTAATGCCAGCATGGGGGAAAGTATTACGTGAATTAACTTTCATGAGCAAAATAAAGTCGGTTAGAGGTTATAAATGTCGGTTTCAATACATTGTCTCTTAATTGTCCAGCCCTACTTGTGAGGACTTCCACTACATAGCCCTGACATTTGCTGTAATTCTAATACATTGCACAAAAAGGCTTCAAAAGCTGAAACTTAAGTATCTGCAGACCATCAGAAAGACTGAGAACCAAAACAGAACCAAAACAGCTCACAGGCTAACAACCCAGTCCATCTATCCCCCTACACCTCTCTTCGTCTCTGGCTCGGTTTCTCCTGTGTGCTGCTCTCTTGGAATAATTAAACATTTTAAGAGAGAAGCATCCTTGTCCGCCATTGAGCAAAGATGTTATTTTTCGGTTATCTTTTTCCACTGGCGCTGACTGTGTTACGCTGATGGTAATTGGACCGAGTCTAAGAGGATGAAGACTCCCTCAGAGCTTGCGTCATGTCTTTGCCAGATTTACGGTTTAGAGTAAAGTTGATCGTCAAAGTTAAAAAGGAGGCAACTTTTTAATTTCACAGATGTTGGATAAAGCGCAATCCACATCTGAATGGCGTTTAGGATTTGTTCACAGGCAGTACGAACACTCACTGGAGCATACAGGTGCACTCACACAGGTGATTTGACTACCTGTTGTTGAGGATCACAGGCAGCAACAGGTCCTGTAGAGGGAGCCATTCATCTACCCTGCACCTCCCTGAATCGCACATCTCCTACACACACAAAAAGGATAATGAACGCATACACAGAGCTGCTAGGGTATTATCTCTAAATCATCCGGCAGCAGCATCACAACAATAAGATTAACTGAGTAAGTTTGCACAAGTTAAAAACTAAGATTGTATCAAAACATTTGATTTCATATATTTCTTCAGCCACTCTTTTTCCTACAGTATTTCTTCTTTGCCAGATGTTGACTGCACTCAGGCCAGTTTGCTAAATGCCTTAAACGTAACACTAGTTTAGAGGGCTGTGGTTTGCAGCGAGTTGCATCTATATACTGAGATGTTTAATATGCTGAATGTACTGAAATATGTCTCCATTCCAAGTAGGAAGCGTCTTAAATTTACTGGCCCAAAATATAAACTTCTGGGTTAGGGATAATTCGTTTTTGGGGGATTACAAAGGTCAATGTGTCTGTTGACCTGTGGAGAGGTGTCACAAGTAAATGTAATAAGGGGTTTAAAGGGTCACAAGACAAAGAAATGGGAACCACTTTTGCCAATGACAAGTCCTAAATGACATGATCTTCCTAACGCGCACCTTGAGAGAAAAGGGCTGCGAGAGGTGGATCCTCACACATCCTTCTGGCCTCCTCCAAAAAAAAGACAAGAGCCACTGAAACACAGTGCATAGGCCAACCTGCAAGGACATACAACACAAACAAACACACAAATACATACAACAGAGTTAGTGATCATATTATAATAAGGTCTTGCCTTTGGGGACAACAGTCCAACAGCAATACCACTAATGAGCAGATCTATGGTGAATAGGACATGTATCCAGTCTCAGAGTGTGTGTATGAGTGGAACTGTGTGTACAGTACTGTATGTGAAATGTGTCTGAATGGCAGAACAAAACGATGAAGCGAGGACCATATTATGGTAATTGACCGAACGTTGAACCCCACTCTCCGGTGTCATAAGTGAAGCAAACATAGGGCAGAACTAATGAAGGCCACTGGCCACCAACTTTGAAAAAATACAAATCTACTCAACTAAAGAAAATTATATAATATTAAACAAGAAAGCTGTGACAAAGACTCTTGAGCTGTAAACTGGATCACCACTGGCAGCTGCAACGATCACTACACCACTCTGATAGTCTGAGCTTTAATTTTGTCACAAATATTGATAAAAATATTTATTTAGTAGTTATTTTATGAGGGAACAGGGAAAGGTGCAGCAATACATTCCAAAATTTGTTAATAATGTTTGTTAATGTTCATTAGGCCTCTAAATTACTACTAATAATACTATGTAGTGTCTGTTTCTGTCTGCAATGTTCCCATAGATGTAAATACAACTTTCACAAGATTACTTTTATAATGAACAAAACTAAAAACATTGCAGAGGCCACTGTTAACCTTGATAGTGAGCTGGATGAAGAGCTGTGGCGAACTACAGTAACCGACTTATTGTTGTTCTTAAAACAGCAACAGCTGTCCCTCATACAGTATTCTTACCTCACTTCTTTTCCTCTTCCTCTGAGGCACATCTCACAGTTTGAAAACCTTGCTTTAAATGGAACCTGTTCACTTGATGGCTCTTGTTAAGTGTAGTAGTCTCACCTGTATGTTAGTTTTTGGCAGACAGTCGTAGGAGATGCCCACAGGGACCAGACAGACATCAGGGACATGTCCTTCTTTGATGAGCTGTCTGAGGCGAGCCAGCCACTGGCCACCTTGGCCAGACTCCGATGACACACCAACACTAATCGCCTGGCCCTCATGTAGCAGCTCACGTACCAGCTGAGCAGAGAGGAGAGAGAATGGGGGGGGGGAGGGGCAAGGTCTGAAAAGTCCTGGCACTAGGGGAGCAATCAACATAAAATGCCTGCCTTGTATTTTTTAAAATATACATAGACAATAAAAACAGCTGGAATGACGAGTAGAAAGAAAAGGGACTGCGGGGGACACCTCATGAAATTCAGAGATATTTCCTTTTTCCCAATTGATGTTTTCCCCTCACAGACAGGAGGAATTCAATTACCATTGAACAGCAGCTAAACATGCCTTTACTCAATAAACAATAAAAGGTCTATTAACATTGAAATACAACCAATAAAGAAGCTGGCTTTCTCATGCACAGCCAACATGCTCATCGGAAAAAAAACCTGATTGCTGCTTCAGTCATAAACAACTTATTCATGTTCCACTGCGGCTGAAGTCTTGTAGATTAATCCAACACTGAGACATTTCATTGAGCTGTATAGCACAATATTGATCTTAATGAAGCCAGTAACTCTCCGAAATGATTTACATCGTCAGGTTAACTGATACAAAGCACAAATATCTCTATAGCTAGACACAAAGGCAGAGTAGCAATGATGAACAGACATTGATTATTGACAAAATCAAGTTAATAGAGGCACTTAGACAAAGGGCACAAGGAGGGAAACTGTGATACATTCAAAAGAGGGAGCCATTAACACATAAAATCTCCCAAAAATACGGGAAAACACAAATTACCAATCTGATAAACACTGACACAACCTCCTCAGACCCTCAAAGCTCAAACAATCAATCTAACCATCGCTATTTATCTTTCTCCGCCCTCTCCTCATTGCTTTGTTACTCCAGAAAACTCAAAAGCTGCAATCTCTGTAGTGAAACTCAAGCCCCTTGGTAATTTCAGAAGGAATAGAGTGTTAGATGAGGCTGGGAAATGAGTGAGAGGAGAAAAAAACAGCTCCTATTCTGATTGAGGGGCTGAGTCTGATAACACTCAACCATCGAGCGCGAAGAAAAGTGTGCAGACGTGAGGAAGAATCCATTGAACCGAATGCACAAGCAAATTGGAAGAACAGGTATCTTTAGCTTACCATTCAATTTTATACAATTACCCTCTGTCGAAAATATTAGCATTATGATTTGTGATTCATGACCCATTGTTGCACTCCTGTATACAAGTTGTTGGTTGCATTTGGACCGCTAATGAGGAAACACTCCAGCTCCAACAGCCTGAACGACTTCTACCAAGAGGTTGTTTTTATGGTTGGCGACTCTGAGGAAACGCTACACGAAACACAAATTAACTTTTGACTGCTGAAGGGGGCATTTACAAATGTGGAAACAGTAGTTGAAAACCTTCTTTGGCTGAAGGAGCTTTGCAAAATGTGTGGATGTAACTGTATTTAAGTTCATTCTCATCGGGGTTGGAGACAACAAATTGGAAAAAATAAACTGTGTTGTTGATATGCATCACCAGACACAAGCTCCATTCCAGGTCGACATTTAAATGAGCTCAGTGTTGTTTCTCCAAGGGGATTTTCAGAATCCTGTATATTAATAAGTGTGTTTTTACAAATAAGGAATGTATTAGGATGTAAGTTAATAGTACTGTTAATACAAGGAGAAAGAAAATATGCTTCATATATATTACATAAAAGTAAAAAAATGCAATTGTGAAAATGTGTGCAATATATTGGTAAGAGTAAAATGATGATTCATAACTTTAAAAAAATATTTTAGATTTCTTGCTATGCAAGAGAATCTCAGCATCTAATGGATGGACTATAATTAATAGATAATGCAGAGAAAATAATTTCTAATAAATAAAAGAAAGTTTATGTTTAATTCTTCTTTTCTCAATTAGATCTACAGATATGTTTTTCTTAATTCTTAAAAAATTTGATTGTGTATCTAAAAACATGTCGAATCCAAAAGGGAGAAATACAACTGAATCTATTGATCAGTATGATCACCTGCAGCCTCCAATCGCCTACAGATTACCAATAAAGGTGCGATAAACGTCAGATTACTTACAGAGGTCATGACAGGTGAGTACAGTCTGTCTGCCTCAGCTTCCTGCTCAGTCGATGCAGACGGTGGAAGGAGGACCACGCCCACTTTCTGCAGGATTGATCTATAGGAGACATTTAGGATTCAGTATAACAGACATAATGAGTTTATATTAAGAGCTTGGTGTGGTGATGCATCTTCACACTGTGTTTAAATTAAAATCGCCTGGACTAAATATGGTGCTGTGTTTGTACAGTAAGTGATAAATTCAGCATTTCATTCCTGGCAAACAAAAGGGTGTCTGCATTATTCTGTGTGTGTGTGAGAGAGAGAGACAGAGAGAGAGAGATACTGCGTGTTTTTTTGTTATCTCAGTGCGACTTACCTGGAAGCTTCTATGTGGCTTTGTGTGATTTTACCTGAGGGGCGAGCTGTGAACCTGAAGAGGACAAACAGTGTATGGGACTCTCATGTTGTGGCAGAAGAGCACCAGAGGGATGAGGGCACAGTCCACGACGCTCTGACGCACGTAAACATAAACCAGCAGAGATCCCTGAATTACAGGACAGGGGAAGCTTTAGATTCTTCACATTGCGTTTCATTATTGCAAACAATAGTGGAGTGTGCTGACTGGTGCACAGATTAAGTTTCTGTGGCCCTATATTTAATCAATCTAATAATAAAGCTTCAGATAGTATCAAGAAATACATGTTTAATTTAAAAACAACTCAAATAAAAGTAGTTAGATGTCAGCAGAGAGATATGTGGGGAGGGTTTTGGACTGCAGAAGCCTTCAGGGATTCATTCCTCAAGGTCAACAACAACGCTGTCATTCTGTACATTGTCTTTCTACTGTACGATTCAATTATTTTTCATTAAAGACATTAACATAAAGAGCTACAAACGCAAACTCAATTGTATATCGACTGAAGTAAATGATTATGAACAAATACAAAATAATCTAGGAGACGGGACAGTGTAGAGAGAAACATTGAATATATATATAAGACGACCAACTGAAAATCATCAGCATCTGTAAATTAATTTCCTGGGGATTGGCCCTTATATCTGTTATGAGAGCATTTCATTGAGATCCATTCATGCTCATCTTGAACCAGTGAAACAGTGGCCTGGCCCAGTTATTTACTTGTTTTTGGTTAGTCAACCATGTAATTAAGAGTTTCGTAGTCTTTACTCACATAATTAAATACAACAAGGAAAGTAGGAAAAAAACATTAATTGAAAAAAAACTTAGAAGTGTAGCTGTTTACCATCTCATCAGATGGCTGAGCATAACCATGTCCTGAGTGAGGATGTGTGTGGAGCCAAATTATCAAAGTGCCTAAACTATGTCCGAATAAAAAAACGTTATCTTCCATTCTCTGGAGGAGGAGCTGACAGTGTTTGCAGTTATGACATATTCATATATCTATGAATACAAAAGTGAGAACATTTCATCTACATATGCATGTGTATGTTTAATGATACTTGTACCTCTTGCGAGACTCTGTGCAAATCGGGCAGATGGTTGAGGTTAACTTGAATGCTGTCAAATAAGGAAGAAAACATCTTCAGCATCACCCAGCCCACGAATCTGCATAGAACGTGGAGAGATGTAAAGATGGGGGGGGGGGGGAATGTATGACTTGAGAGAGAGGGCAATAAAAATAGCCTGTCGAGCAAGAGGAAGAGAGGGTGGAGTTAAGTGTGACAACATGTAAATGAGATAGATGGAAATGAAACAAAATTGGGATAATAGGGATTCGGATGAGAAATAAAGTGATGTCAAAGGGAAGAAGCAGACAGAAAGGGATTAAGAACGGTGGGTGATGATGACATCTGTAGATGGAGCGATAACCCCTGATACAGAGGTTTCCACTCAATTTCTAGTCATTCACATAATTTCCTGCATGGCTACAGAGAGAGACTCTGAGAAATACCACCTGACTTCTATTTTAAGTATAACAGCACACATGTCTTTGCCTTGAGCGACAAAGTCTGTTACATGCCCATAACTGCCCATAGAAGAGTTTTTCTTGCCTCAACAACTGTCATCTTGAAAGGCATACTAAATTACTTACTACTTAAAATGTTCAGAAACACATTAATCAAGATAAATCAGGTTATTTTAAGATGTTTGCACCATTTATGGTGTGATGTTTTGTTTGTTACTGAAAAACAAATCGGAATTTGCTTCAGCGATTGCATTTTACATGGCTCCTGTTCGATAACAATGGCAGCTGCAGCTCCTGGGGAAAGAGCTGGACAAACAGTATCCTGTAAATAATAAAAGGTTGTTCGATAAAGCTCCCATCAAAAGATCGGTTCTCAAGTTTCTCCAAACTTTCAGACTTTTTAAAAATTCTGTTAACCTTTGACTTATGTCTCTTGGTTCCCACTGAGGAAGTAAATCTTCAGAAATAAAGTTCAAAGACAAAAAGCTGCAGATGTGGTGATCTAGTGAGCAGCCATTAAAAATCCTATTACCACAATGTAAGGAACTGTTTGGACAACCAATGAGCTCTATGGCACAAATGAATGAGTTGTGTCAAGCTTTGTCTGGATACTTGTCTGTTGGTTCAGTTTTTTGCATGGGTTTGAATCATGAAAAAAGAAAATGGGAATAATTTTAAATTCAGGCCACACCATAAACATTGATTAGCATTAAACTATCCAAAATAATCTAGTCCATTAAAAAAAACTTCCCCCAGCTGTATTGGTTCAATCGCACAGATAATGTCAGATATACTGTTTTCATCTCTTGTTTTCTTCTTATTGGAGGGTTAAGCAACCATCTTTTAATGCCGCCCTTTGCCCATCCGTGCCCATCCCATAAACAACCCCACACACCGTAAGAGGCCAGGGGAGATGCAGGTTTTGATGGTGGGGAGGAATGGTGAGAGGAGCTTGAGCTGCCCTTGGCTGTCTTGCCCCTCAGGTGCTTTATGCTCTGCTGCTAACACATCCTTAACCCTGAAACACAGTCACAGGACAGCAGGGTTAACACCACACAAAGCCTCTCTTGTACTTCACAAAGACAAACACCCGCCTTCCAGTAGAACAACAACATCATCCCTGAGTAGAAGGGTTACATAAAGGTTAAACGCAATTACATCTAAGGAGAGACAACAACACATACAAACTGAGGACTCGCAGACAGAGATAGGGAAAGTGTGATCGCAGTCCAAACTTATCACATTTCTCTTCATTCGCTCTGCATGGACCCCATGATTTTCGATATCTTTGATTGTGTCACTTATCTCCTCCCCTCCTTTCTCTTTCTCTCTCCTGAACTGCAGGATTCTGTTTTATTTTCTGTATCTCTGCCTATCATTCATTTATTCTCCTCTGGCATCTCTACTCCTGTCCTTCTCCTCTTTCCCCTCAGGTACCTGTTGCTCTGACGCACTCGCTCCAGTCTGTTTGTAGCTGGACTCGCGTAAACCTTGCACCCCCTCACAAACAATGCACAGCACACCCTCCGCACCAGCCAGCCTCGATACCTACAAGAGAAAACACATCACTGAGAGGGAGAAAACGTGCTTGGACGAGTGTGTTCGGGCTGAAAAAGTTCATCACTACCTGGTTTGTGTCTCGTTGACATCTAGAATGTTGTGGAAGCCAAGCAAAGAGTTTTGTCCAAACCTCTTACGCTAAGCCATGACAGAAAAAACATAATCAGACAGATGATCGGTATTAACATCAGTCCAAAGACATGCAGCTCAAGGATGATATCAGCATGTTGCACATCGATGAAAGCAAGGAACCTAAACCAGGCTCGCATGACAGGTCAGTACTTGTTCAGTTAACAAAGTCATATGTTTAATCATATTGACGAACAGCAACAAGTTTGTTGGTTGATTTAAAAAAAGCTGCGTATCTCTCTCATTTCAATAGTTTCACTTCCTGCCTGGCCTGTACTCTCTTTTCTCTATCTAACCTTCTTTGGCAGCAACACTCACCAGGCTGTCCGGGGTGCACTGGTGGCAACACTGGCCCACAACTGGTCTGTACTTGCCAAGACATGGAGGCACAGTGATCCGCCTTTTCTTGATCTTCAAATCCCATGACAACTGAGAGGAGAAGAAAAATGTACAAACATGAAGACTGCAACCAAGTCCATGTAGGCAAGGTACATCGATGAAATAAGATCATTACTCACGGCCATGCATCTTTATATCCAAATTAATTACAACCACTAAATCAAACTTTAAATAAATTGACCATATGTAATAAAAATAATCTGTAATCAAGAGACAGTTGTAAAGATGAGTGTGAAGAAAAGTTATAGAACCTCTTGTTTCACAGTAGATTTAATATTAGAGGGAAATCTGATCACAGACCTGCTGCATCTATACACATATTTACAGCAGCCAGCCAAAGAACAAATAAACATATTATCTGATCCGAGTAACCTCATCTCTAGTGTGCATGAAAGACTACCATCTAACAAGTTGACAAATAATGGCAGTGTCGATAAAATTGTATCTAACTTAGGATTTCATCGGCTGTTCAGGGGATGTAAAGGCACTCGAGAATTGAAAGAAAGAAAAAAAAGCCAGTTTAAGTGCTCAGATTATTTGCTCTTGATTTCATCATTGTTGTTATGATTCCTGTGTTGCTGCGATTGGTTTAACTCTATATCCATGGGAGCACATAATATCTTGCAGGGCAGTACTGTAAATATGATACAGGTCCCATATGGGACCCAGTATCAGGCAAACAGTGCACGTGAGGTATTAAGCGATCATGCACTGAAGCACAGGAGAAACTGCGCGTGTACCAGTCAACCAGACTGAAGATCTCTTACAGCAGCTTGACAGCTGGTCAGCTGTGCAAATATGTGTGTCACGGTGACAACAGCAATGATACACATTCATTGACAACCGCATGACATTGACATCAACAATGTGTGTGTGTGTGTGTGTGTGTGTGTGTGTGTGTGTGTGTGTGTGTGTGTGCTGTTGCTTCATCTGTTAGGAGTCAGACTAATTACACCGTTTAGATCAAATCAGCTAGTGAATGTCCTACAATCAATGAAACCTTCTCCTGTTTGACTGATGATGAGGGATTGCGGTAAGATAAGCACCCGTGTGAATCAGCATCCTCACCAACAATGTCCAAAATGTCTAATTTAAGCCAAAACATTGCTTTAATCACTAAGCAAGAATCTAACTATCAATAATTTAATGACTATACCGGTTCAGAGAAAAGGAAATAAAACGCGAGTAGTAGAAACAGAGAATGAAGGATCAGAGAGAGATGAGAAGATTAGTATCACTCTAGTGTTGAAGGGCAGATTGATAATTTTCAGGTCTGTCCGAAAGGACCACACAGTATGTGCTTAAACTTGCATTACTGACAACCATTTCACAATTCATGCAAATGGCACAACGATTTTTCAATAAACTTTTACAACCTTCCAGGTGCCCTCTGGATATAGTTCGTTTTAGTATGCTATTAAAATTAGCTCACAGAGGCTTGAAACTTGCTCAACGTAGCTAATGCATCATAATGAAATGCATCGGTGAAAAGTTATTTAGTTTTAATAGTGCTGAAATTGAGGAATTGATATGCGTCAGGTGATGCATTCATGTGTTGAAGTGACGGTCAGATTATACTTTTAGTGGCCACGAAGAATTGCATTCATGAAATTCAATGGATAATATAAATGTAACCAGATAAGATAAGACTGTAGGAGAAGCTGAAGTTCTGCAAAGTAGTGACGCTTTTAATGCCAAAGCACAAAGCAAATGTTACTGCCACTAGCAATTGTAGTCTCCCATCCCTGACAATGGAAGTGCATTAGAAAGGAGTCTCTTTGTGATTATATCTGCCAGTTTGTTTAGCTTGTTTGGTTTTTAAAGACCATAAGATGTGTATTAAAAATGGCATCCAAATATTTAAGCTATCAAATGTTCACGTCTCTCTCTGCTTCTATTGTAAATGTTAACCTCTTGAGAAAACCACTTGAGTTTTAGACCATTCTCTCTTTGTGCCAAGCTATTTCATTTATTTTAGAAAACATTGAAATCTATCCGAGAAACTTTGTAAAATCCCCGTTTGTCAATCCAAAATGCTGCTCCCAGATCAATTTGGAGCTTTCAGAAAGTGTTAGAATTCCAATATGTAACAGTCTGAAGGCTGCGATTACCCACATCCACTCAAATGAAAGCCTAAGGTTAAAAAAGTTTGATTGACTGGCAAAGACAAACAGAGCTCCATTTTCAAAAGTCAAGAGCAGTGCAGAGGGGTGAGAAAAGCCGATGTTGAACATCTGCCCTCATACACGTTATTACAGACAGATTGTAGCACCATGATTTTTCCACTGCACAATCTGACTTGCCCTGACCAGATTTCGTACCGTACTAGACTGCACAACGTGACATGCAGGGAACGTTTGTGGTCTAAACATGCCTACAGGGTCCATCTCCATTATCAACACACAAGACATGAGACTGGTGTATTTTCATTTAGTTATGAAAGAGAATGCTTCTTAAAATGTTAACATACAATTAACAAAATGTTCAATGTCTCACTGATGCATCACATCTTGTGATTCATTAAACGACAGAATCGAGCACATGGGTCCGTACACTGTGCCTGTTCTCTTGTGACTGTGGAGAACAAAGAGTTTGAGATTAGTGAACAGGGAGTCAGTCAGAAAGGACAGTGGGAGAGATGCAGGCTGTGCTCTTACTGCAGGTCTATTATGTTGATTTGATAGAGGGACCATGCCTTTGTCTATCCCGTCATTCTTCTCCTGCACCATGGTGAGCCTCCTGCAGTTTCACCCACAGACCTACCAGAGAAAAGAGCGTACAATACAGCGTCATGTTAAAACAGGGGTTTCTAACATCGTGTTGGGTAATAGGGGTTGTTCTCTGAGCACATGTAAATGTGGTGTGAGTGGGCAGTCACATTCATATGAGCCCAAATAGAGATCGTTCTCTGGGCACATGTGATTGTGAGTGGGAAGTAGATTTCGGGAGCATTGTTTAACAAACCCCAGTTCTCATTAACAGCTCCATAACTCCAGTTTAAGAAAATCAACAAATCCACTCACACAAACACAATCTCAGTGGGACATTAAATTAATTTCGGCCACTGTTCCTTTGCAGCGGAGGGTCAGCAGCACTCACCGATCTATCTCCCAGTGCCTACAGCTCCAATTTCACCCACCTAAACAACACTTTCTTCCTTCCACCATCGCAAAGTTCTCTGAAATTGTTGACCTTCTGTCTCATTCTTTTCAAGTTAAGGGAAAATAGCATCTTGCTGCTGATTTCCTTTATCTTAGCTTCCTATTATTTCCTCTCGGCAAACTTTAGCTATAAAGTTCTCTGCTCACGTCTGTATGCAGGTGGGAATGAAACGATGACAGAGCTCCCATTAAAGGGTTAGACATTCAGTGGAACTCCCAGGCTGTTTTGGGCAACCTGCAGGTGGAGTGGGGCAGGCACATGCTAGTGGATAATATATTGTTAAAACCAGGGTACAGAGCAATCAGATGAAGAAAAACCTCTTATTAAACTAATGTTCCCTAGCCCATGACATTCAGTAATGAGAGGTGGGAACATAGGTCACAGTGTAATTCGACTAAGATAAAAAAAGGTTACCTAATTGATATCGTTGCATCTCAAAGAGTAATCATCTGTGGATTTAATTCAGTGCTCACCCTCTTAAGAGAAAATTACATCAAAGACAACGTTCCCCTTAGTTTTATGAAATCCTTTGTTTCTGCTACAGACGGATGAAGTTGTCATCTTGTCACATCAAATCCCTTCAAATAAAATTGTCTGCTGTTACATCCCGTCAGATTCACCAGTGTCGCTAGGTTCAATTGGAGGCTTTTCCTTTATATCTCCGTCCCACACTGCCCCATTGAAATGACTAATTAAAACATAAGCCTTCCACATGGGGAGATGCTCCATTTCAACTAGCACCAGTTCCCACATTCATTACCAATCCCAGTGGGAACGGAGGCATTGATAAGTGGTTCCCAAGGCTCGCAGGTGCACAGGGTGATGAAGAAGACGAGGCAGCAAATGATGGGAGAAGAGGGAGTAAAACTGTATATTACACAGCTAAAGAATCACCGAAGTCTCTCATGGGGTGACATAAGCCTTCCCAGAGGGAATAAAAGACTACATGAAAACAGCAAGGGACAGCAATATGCGAACACAAACTTTATAACACTACACACTGTTACATACAGCAGACCTCCCATCACACAGGTTTATCTGTCCTTATACCACATAAGAATTTCTTCGAACACAGATGCAAATAAATATGAGACAGGATCTGGGCCACAAGGTCCTCTGTGCTCATATTTATGCTTGCTTTGTTCTTCTTCACATCAAAAGCTAAGTGATCAATTATCGTCTTTAATTAAAATGCTGTAGTTTGGCTAATGCGATATCCCAGGCCTAAGTGGGTCCATGATGAGGAAAGATTAAAAATCAGAAGCCATTACGAGCTGCCAGGTCAGATTAGATTGAGGATCATTTTTAGAGAAGCAGTCGATATGATGTCAGTTGGTGCATTCCCATCTATTCCCAAAACCGCTCAGTGATTAGTCTGGGATTTAAATAAACTTAGCATCTATTTGAAGGAGCCACACATGGAAAGCCCAAACACACAATTGCACATTAAGGGTGCAGGAAACTTCTATCTCTATAAGCAGGCCTAGTGTGATTTAGAACAAAATCTGACTTGTCTAGTGAGTGAGTTTCTATTAGAGTCAAAGAGCTGGAAAAAAACCTCTGTCACAACCCAAAAACTAAATGTGGCTGAAGTTGTGATAGCAATATGTGGCTATGAATCTCAGTGTAAAGCCACATTTACAAACTTAATGTTTGCACCAAAATAACCTTATAACAACCTGAGCTGGGCCAAGGTCTGTATTGTACAAAAATGACATGATAGCTTCCGTATATATGCTAGTATCTTCAAAGTAAAAAATATGGCATGTTCTTAATTACATGTGGCAAAACTCAGCTGCTTCTGAGCTCTAAACAATTACCACAGTGGAGTGGTGCTACCCATCCACAGAATCAATTCACAGTGACGACCTATTTACCAGTCCAGTTAGTTTTTTAAACAATCTTAAGAATGCCATGCTACATACAAACTACCATTTATGTGCTCACCCATTGGTTTGTGAATGGCCAGATTTGAAGTCTGGGGTTTGGCATTTAGTCCAGTGCCATCTTGGATTTTTGGACTGAGGACAACACCAGCTACACCTGAGACCTGTACCCATTGGATGGTACTAGCTGTCAATCACACGGTATCCACTCCCCAACGCATACGGTGTCTTACCATCTATTTCACTCTAAATGGGGCCATAATTAACTAAATGATGAATTTACAATCATGCTGTGTTGAAGAAGACTTGAGACTAAGAATCATGAAATCTGTATGAAAATGGTTATTATATTTTAAATCAATAGACAAATATGGTAATTTTCTCATAGACTTCTACAGAAACAGACTTTTTGGAACCAGTTGAGTCCCCCTCTGCTGGTCATGCGAGATAATACAGGTTTAACGTAAGGCTGAACGATTTGAGAAAATAATCTATTTGTGATTTTTTTGCCAAATATTGCGATTTAATATGCGATTTTTTTATTTTATCCTCTTCCCCCCCAAAAAAAAAACCATAATGAATGATTTATAATATGATCAACATAATATTAGATACATTAACTGTACAATATTCTTTCCCACATTTTAATTTAAAAGCTCATTACAGAAACAAGAACAAATCAGTGTGCATTTAAGTAATTTAATCAAAGCCATTGTAAGTATAAACACAAGGCATGCACTCTTTATAACCTGTGTACAAAATTTACGATCTTGAGAAAAACATTTTTTAAATTATAGGTGTCTTACTGCTCCCAAGTCAGTAACATTTCCAGTGTTGTGAAGGATACTTTCAAAACGTATTCCGTTACAGAATACAGAATACATGCCCAAAAATGTAAGTGTTGGAATGCGGTGTTGTTACTGTCAGTGGAGCAGCAGCAGTTTAAGCTCTGTGTCCGCGGATGTGGCGGGCCAGCTGGATGCGATGGAAGGGCAGCTTACGGATCAGCAGCTCCGTAGATTCCCGTTCATGTCCGGGTGGTCGTGCAGCGGTATGGAGGTGGGTATGGACCTCAGCAGGAACACCCCCATGCTTAACACCTACTCTCTTTCGCACGTTTTAATCGCGCACGTTGCGATTCGAAGATCTCGTTTTATCATATCACGATTTTATAGCAAATGCAATTAATCGTTCAGCCCTGGTTTAACGCACACATAAGCTTCCCTTACTAGAACCAGCCAACATCAATTATTATATACACTCTGTGTGGTGGTATTGTAATCAAATGAATCACACCAATATGAGACAAATGACATCAATCATTGATAAAACATCAATATTGAGCCGCTGAAGATGGCATCAAAATGGGGCTTCACTGTGCTGCTCAATGTGTGTGTTTGACATCTATGATGCAGACTGTCGGTATGTATTAGTGGACGATGACAACAACCGTTCACTTACTTACATTATGTGTTGAATAAAAATATAGTCATGTGTGAGTACAATAACAAATATTTGCTGATGGCAGAGAACGTCTTCCCCTATTGAAATGGAAGTTTTATTTTATCTTCACTTGAGCAAAATAGTAATAAATTAGGAAATCCAGTGGTGCATACTTGCGAATAGCATCAACAGCGTGTCTTTGACATGCTCATGAGCATCCTTCAACAAAGCAATGGGGATCAAGGCTTATGCTGACCAGGCAATTAGATAATACCACAGGGACGTCAACGTGATGTGTTCGTATTTACAGTTTGGATGTTAACCAGGCTAGTCGAACAGAATGTAAAAATGGTGACTACACACTATTCACCTGAATGCATCAGTGGTTTGTTTCTCTCCCTCTCTCCCACTCACACACAGAAGGAAAGAGAGAAAATCTGTTTGGGAATCAGTAGTTGTGCGTCATGGAGCCAGAGAGCATCATTGATTCAACACAACAAAAGGAATTCTTTACCCTTTATTCTCTGCTCTCTTCCTCTATATAGCCTCACATCCGTCCATTGTACAGTGCTCATATATATATACACATACACACACACATTATAACAGCAGTCAAAAAGGTTTTCAGACCATTACACAACTATGACGAACGCTCTTATTCCATAAAACCTTTAATTGATAACGATTTATTTGAACATGACATGGTTAATAACAGGCTTACATTGCAATACTATTAAAGGGCAAGTGTATAAGATTTAGGTGAAAGAGCTCTATCGAGATACATTTTATATAAAATAATCCTAGTGATGTTTTCACGAGTGTGTTTCATCCTAATAATACTAATTGTTGTTTTTTAACCCTAGAAAGAATCGATTATATTGAAATACTACATATTGGGTGGGTCCCTCTTCACGGAGGCTGCCATGTTTCTTGCAGTAGCCCAGACTGGACAAACTAAACACCCTTTGAGTTTTAATGAAAACTGAAGGTTACCACAGGTTCTCATTCATGTTTGGAAGGAGAGGATGAGGTGAGGGGTAATCAGCTGCAACATGCAACTTCACCTCTAGATGTCACTAAATTGTACATGCTGCAACTTTAATACAAGAATCAAAATGTCCTTAAAAAAAGATAATCTCCTTTTTAATAAAAATTTGTTCAGTCACTGTCACCATTTAAGGTACATTTATTAAAAATCTTCAATAATGGACGGTTCATTCCACTGTGCTAGAATTAAATAAATTAAATTTATTTATCAAAACACATAACAAACTGGCAATGTGCCATTTTCTGACACATTAATGAAAGACTGGTGACATTGCAGTTAGCTTCTCCTTACCTAAATTACCTTACCGCAAATTATTTGCAGAGGTTTCTTCCTCTCCAAAACAAGCAGGCCTGCTTATTAAATGCAGTGAATACACCAAATAAAGTAGTTTAATGTTAAAAAGCTGTGTTTCTCTGATGCTGTTTGGTAGAGACTGCACGTCCTCTGGTAAACATCTGTACCATATGGCAGTGTACAGAGTGCCGTGCTTGACTGAAATCTTGTTAGTTTGTTTGTCACCTGTCTGGACGGGAAATGTATTCCTTGATCATTGGATGCAGTCATGGTTGTGTCGGGACAGACCCTCTTGAATGGGATGCAGGAGGCAAATGAGGCAGCAGGTGTGAAATCAAATCTCTATCAGCTTCTAATCAAAAGCTGCAATGATGCTGTGGTAAACTTTAATTTAATCTCATAAGTAATTAATTAAGAAGCCTTGTCAGAGACAGTACACAACATTTCCATGTAAATTTAGCCACTATCAGTAATGTGATAGGATTTTTTTTTTTTTTTACCTAAAATACAGCGCTGTTGGTATATGATATATTTTGTCCTGCTGACCAGCACTGAGATTTCCAGGTCATGGAAAACACTTGATACTACTATTGTTATACATAGTTTGGTGAGAAGTAAATCCCATGATAGATATGATCGACATCAAGCTAATGAGGCAGAGCTTGAGTCATTTTGACTTGTCACGATAAGAAAAGTGCAAATAATAAAATAAACAACATCTGGATAATTCAGCATCTTTCATGAAAACAACATTAAAGCATAACCACTGTACAAGATATAGAAGGAAAACAAGGCAGGAGCAGGCTTGGAAAACAATATTACAGATTTTTTTCTACTAACAGAATCTGACAATACCCACACTCATCATCTTGTATTTGACTAAAAGGACCTGATGCATTCCACTGATCATTAGGCTGACTCTATTTGACACTGTCAGATAAAAAGGTTTCTATCTTATATTGGATTGAGAAAAAAGGAGAGTACTAATTACACGTCAAATAGCTTTCAGCTCTTTCCCTTCAAACATCTACATCTCTTTCTGTCTTCAACCTTTAAACAGGTTTTCATCTCTCGCTGACAGCCGGGATAACCACTGTGAGGTACAAGAGATCTGAGCTGACTTGCCAGGTGGGAAAAGATTGAGGTAAGAGTTAGGGATGGGCATTCGATTAAATGGTCTTAATCGATCGTCGAGAGAATTAACGATCGATTTTCGATTAATCATTAATATTTTTGAAATAAATTTAATATTTATAGGCTATATAAAAATGCTGTGAAAATATAAAAAAACACAGCGTGTTTGCAAGCTGTTCGCCACATAAACACCCTCACATTGGAGCACAGGTGCAAAGGAACATGGGCAAATGTGAGATCACATAGACAGGACGCTGCTTGTGTCCTTCAAACAGAGTGATGCAACCTGGTGTCTTATGCAACTGGCCTATTAGGTAAATGATTCATGATTCAAAAACATCCTGAGAGCTTTCATAAAATACCTAATATAATAATAATTGATAAAGTAAAAACATGTGAATGTGGTCTGTGCATCTGTCAAACGTAAGACATTTCCAAAGATTCAATTGCTAATGGACAGTGTAAGTTTGCTTGACCATCACAAACCACTCCATAAAATCCACTTACTTAATTTACATTAAACAACCGTGTATTTCATGTTTGACCCAGAAATGTCCTCACTCTGTGGCAACAAAGACAAGCAGCACAGCACATGGGCTTCAAAGAGCACTGAGAAGACACGGACCCAATTGAAAGCATGACACAAACATTCATGTGTTTGCATATATAGTGTACAGTAAGTCAAATTCCTCAGCTGCTATGAATGACTCACTTAAAGAAAGAATTATATCAAGGCAGACTGAAAGAATGAATGACTGTTACACTTCATGGAATCCGAGGCTGAAGAGACAGAGACTGAAGGTGTTTGTGGAGGCTATGGAGACAGTATCAAACAAACTGGGTGATATATTATTATATAAAAGAAGAACAAACAACTGCTGAACACTGTTCTGCATTCACTGCATTCGCTGATTGCGTCCCATGAAATTCTTATGTGATCTAATGATGAATGAGAATTATTCTGGCCATGTGAGGCTACCAGAGACTTCAGCATGGTCAGACTTAAACATTGACACGCAGCACACATGTTTTTAAATCTTTCATTTTTGCAGGTATTGTAAATTGATAGTTGATATTAAGGATGGCTAAGAAAACATTCAAGCAGAGTGCACCAGAAGAGAGTAGAAATAGGAGCTACAAGAAACAATTTTTTAGATGGCCGAATAATCTGCCAATTATCCTGCCAATTTGATCAATAAAATAGTGGAAATTTTGGAAAATTCCCAGCGGTATTATAAAAAATTCCACTTTAATGTGACCAGATTTACAAATCCAGATAAATAAACTAGCCTAATAAATAAATTGTGAAATAAAAGTTTGAAACAGTGGAAACAGAAGTTTTTGTTAATTTAACCCTAAAAAACTATTAACTGATTTTTTCTTTTATAAAAAAGCATCTGCTACTTAGGTTGTTGTCCAACTATTCCACCTCTCTAGCATCTCAAGTACAACTCAGTTCAGATGGCTAATGCAAACTACAGGACTGCACAAAACCTGTATTTTCAATAAAAGAAACTATGATTGATATTATTCTCAATTTGTTTGCTCTAAAGAATCTCATTGAACATAAAATGCCAATCACAAGTTTGCAGTGCCCATGGTAACATCTGAAAATATATATTTATTTTTAAGCTCAGTTCAGAGTCTGTGAGGCTCTTGCTTCAGTTCATTTGGGCACTTAATCCATGTATGTGTCCATAATTCAAATAACAGACTCATTAGTCAAGCATACGGCTGGTGAAGTACTTTACCGGAATGATAGGGTGCATTCAAGTCTCACAAATCACTGCCATACCTATAATCTGTGTATGCATGAAGGCATAATCACACTGACATTTACGCTCACACATGGACGCAAACAAACGCACAACCAGACACACACACAGTCACACATACACAGACACCAGGGTTCAAGTACAGTGTGATAGAAGTTACAGAAAGATTACACTATGATGTACAACTTAAAGGATGCTGTAAGTTCAACGGGTGATCAGCGCGCACACACACACCTAGAGACGAATACAGGGAGACAGAGTGGTGTATAATTATTTGCATTTGCATTCATGGCCACAAGAGTTATACAGACGGTGTCCAAAGAAAAAGTTGACAGCAACTTTAAATCAAACCAGGAACACAAACAAAAACAACAATTGTTAAAGTTGTGAGTGAAATGATGAGACGTTGAAGGCTGAACTCAAGGTAGAAGTGAGCATTAAAAAATATGACAATTTGAACTGGTAAAACTGTTGTTTGTATTGTTTGTGTTTTGACTTGTGATTCTCATTTTTGGTTTGCAGGTCAGTCCCATATTCAAGACCTTGAGGTAAATTCATGTCAAAGAACCTGCTCAGACAGATATATAAGCATCTGTCCATCTGTCAGTACAAATTTGTGTCCTCAAGCCGATCACTCAAACCACATTCAGAGGCGGTCTGGGATGTATGTGGCCACATTCTTCTCACAGTGTGAACACAAATGCATCCTGGGCAATGGACCGCATACTCAGCTGCAGTCCTCTGACCCTCAGCACTTTCACAAAGTATCGACCGAATTTTAATTCTTCTCAGTTACCACACGATTCATTTGGCCTTTGTGAAACAGAAACCAAGAACATGTTTAATTCCATATCAAGTGAGGAAGTGATTCCAGCTCAGAACAAACAAACTTAGAGCAGTCCACTTAGGATCAGGTCTTTCAGAGCGGGTGTAAAAACCAGGTTTGAAAAGGGCCTCAAACATGGCTAAAGAATATGAATCCCTCTGAATCAGAAGAGGCATACAGAACCTGACTTTTAGCCCCCAGCATGAGACGTGCCTGTAGTTGTATTAAGAGAGTGGGATCCGGGACAGCCCCTCAGCTTCCTCTGCTGCAACTTCAAAATGTGTCGTATTCCTTTTCTTAACAAAAATGTTTCACTGTACGTTTAAAAGCAAAATGAATTACCCTTGCAGTTATTTTTGCGTAACACTTGCGTAGTGAAGCTTCTTTCCTTTGTCTGCGTATAGCCACTAAAAGGGTAATGTGAATGTGCATGTAATTTTGCCTCATGGTTCAGCAGCATTCTGAGAAAAAGGAGAAAGAGGGCAATTTACTGAGGTCTCATGATCGCAACTCTAACAACAGATAAATCTAATACAATCAAGGCTGAGGGCTCTGTGGTTATATGTCAGAGTCAGAGATAGAGACATGTGAGGGTCATTAGTGGTCTCTATGTGGAGCCTGTGGGCTGAGGGCGAATATTATATGTGAATTCCTGCCTCCCCCTCTCTCTCTCTCTCTCTCTCTCACTGTGGGTGTATGGTTGAAGGAACATAGTGGTGTCACTGTTCACCTTTTTGTGAAGCTCTATCACTTTTCTTAGCAAAATGAAGAATAACAAAAGTTCCTCCCAGGCTAATTCTCAAAACAACATATAGTTTATTTGAGTCTTAAGAAAACTGGACAGCACACACGCATCAAAAATGTTTTCATCCAGAGAGGGGGACACAGAAAGACAAAGATAGAAAACTGGAGGAAAATGGTGTTTGTTTTTTATTAAGACAGATTATAAATTAGTTTAAAAACAACCTTTAAGAAAGTTTAATGAAGTTGGCTGAATATCTAAATAATCCTCTGAGTGTTAACAGGACTTGACTTCCGGTTAGTTTTATATATTAGAAGAAAAGCAATCTAAAACAAACTCTCTCAAAAACCATGTCCCAGTACAGCAGGAACAGAAAATATATATGGTTGTGTACAACTTTTTACTTGTGGTTCCCCAACTTTTGAAATAATACCATAAGAGAATAATTCTACCAGGGTTGCGTGTGACCAGTAAACGTAAATGAATAACAGTCAATGACAGGTTGAAAAATGTTCAACCGCTCGACTGACTTAAGCGATTTTATGAAAAACCCTAACCCTAACACTTTTATTTCAAAGTACGTTGCATTATTTAATTTCCAAGGACTGCCTTCTGTAACACATGAAACCTGGGGATGAATATGAATCGTTTCCTGTTTGCCAATTCCCACAACAATGATCAGTTTGTAACTAGTGGGATGATGAACCTCAGCACTACACCCTATCCCATTTGTTGTGTTAAACTTAATTTATACAAGTAAATCCCATTGGAAAAATAGTTTGAAAACACAGCTGTCTCTAATCAATAACCAAACACATGTGATTAAATATTAACAGCCACAACCACAGATGGTAAATTAATAATGTTAAGACTTTATTCAAAGAGATTAGAGGGTAAGTAAGTCCCCAGTGACAACACTGAGGAAAAACTGTGAATACAAATGAATCAGCAGAATTTGTCAACCAAAAATATATGCTGCATGTGTTTCTCTTAGAACCTGCAATTTGTGAAAGAGAGAGTAGCTGTCTGATGTGCTTTGAAAACACACATCAAAGTATTCAGTGTTAGATTTCTTCAACCTTTAACAAGGGCTGCTGTTTGGCATTCAACCCAAATATGACCCAACTTCATGCCAGTGCTTGCAATTGTAGTATACGTTAATCTGTCTGCCTCCTGTGTGTGGAAGTGGCATTAAAAGTTTAAAAATCTTTGAGATTAGGTTTCTTAGTTTCAGCACAGCTCATACTTTGTTCCATTTTCCCAAGGGACCGATCCTAAATTCATATTTCTTTCTCCAATCAAACCGAACGGGACACATCTGTGATCATGTCAGGTGGATGCCTCAGCAGCTGTAAGGCAAGAGCAACCTGTTCAGCGGAGCTTTGTAAAAACACAAGCTATCAATGTTATTTTTTTTTGTAGAGGTCCTAATGCTGGATCTAGGAACAGCCTACAGTGATACATACTGCTGGGAACTATAGAGTAGTGCAGTGGTTCTCAACCTTTTTTCAGTGACGTACCCCCTTCGAAGAAAAAATTCTGCCGAGTACCCCCTAACCAGCGCAAAGTATTTTTGGTTGAAAGAAAGATGTAATGTGATTTATTAAGCCTTGTAACTAGACACATTCAAATTTAAAACTCCATCAATGTCCATAACATTGCTCATTTGCAGTGGTCTCTCTTGAACTATTTCGAAATAAAAAGATATAAAAATAACTAAAGACTTTTATTATAATCTCATTATAAATAAAGATTTGTGCGCCTCAAAATAATTATCAACTTAAAGTGACCTCTTTTGGGATCATAATAAAGATATGTTCTCAAACTGAACTCATGAACTTAATTATAGCTAAACACTTCTTCCCAAAAAATAAATCATTAACTTGGTTTTAAATAAAAGATTAGCTCAAAACATATTCTTTTAATATTTATCATCTTAAAATATCTTCTTTAAGGATCGAAAAGAATACTGACAGGTAGCTTGTTTCCGTTTGCTTCGGGGAGGCTTTTCGCATTGTGTCTTGAGATGACCTGAATTCAGAAAGTTTCCTCTTAAAAAAACTCAGGTGGCTTACCAACATGACTTTCATGTTTTGTCTGGAGATACCGCTGAAGATGTGGTGGCTTAATGCCACTGTTGGCTAATCTCTCCCCACAGAAAAAAACTAAAAGTGAAAATAACCCAATCTATGTTATTGTTAATATTATTGAAGCGTCTTTCTGTTATTTTATTGTGAAATATTTGCTCGCTTTAAGGTCATACAATTTCATTTCCGCTTTTGTATTACATGCTTTTATTTTGAAAGGGTACCGGTAGAGACGCGGACTTCTTGTTATGAATCATTAACTTCACAACGGAAAACTTTTACGTTTTAGCGCCCCTTCGAAGAGGCACAAGCTCTCACGGTGTTGTTTAGGGAAGGCTCTCTGCTCTGGTTTCGCCTTCTTTGGCGCTTGTCCCTCCGTGTTTCAGCAGCATTACTGCTGCACTTCAACTCGACTCCATTGTTGAAGTTTTCAAGGCAGGTGAAGACAGGCGATGACAGGTGGCGTGTGCCAGGTTGGGTCAAACCATCGGTATGGGGGGAGACTGTTTTTTTATGATAATTAAATTGAAAATCCTACTGAATATAAAATTTAGTTCATGAACTTACACTTATATTTTATTGAATATTTGTTAAATAAAAAAATTTCAAGGATTTTTGAATGGATGCCAATATATAAAATATATATAAAAAAAAAAAAATCTCAAGTACCCCCTGGAGTACCTTCAAGTACCCCCAGGGGTACGTGTACCCCCATTTGAGAATCACTGCAGTAGTGAATCACGGAGCTCTGAGGCGAAGGCAGTGGCCTTGAATACAGATGTCTCTTCGTATTTGAGAACAGACCTTGCGTTAGACCGAATAGATTGCTCCTCTTTTTGTGAACAAATATACTTGATTCAAGGTGCTTCTGAAAGGGATTTACGTTTTTTCAAGAGGAAATCCATCTGACCATAAGAAATCTATGGTGGAGGCCATTTAGAAATAAGTTCTTGAAATTTTCAGCGAAATATGAGCGAGAGGAAGTTCAAGGTGATTCCTGGTTTCTGCAATTCCTCAGGTCAATGTCTCCATTTGAAATGAAAGGAATAGGCTGCAGTTGTCATTATAAAGACTAACAGGGAAGGTTATGGCTGAATGCCCACTGCTACGTCAATCACCTACAACTGAGAATTTTGGCCTCTGGCCCCATTTTTGTTTGAAAACTCCTAGATTTTAGTCTGTATGTTCAGAAATTAAGATGTTTGGAAATTATAATGTATAATTCAGTCTCAATGCAAGACGTTAATTTCAGTCAGTAACTGTCATCAAGCTAAGAAAAGAAATCCCTGCTCTTACTTTTCACCATTGCAGTTTTTCTCATTTGGAGTATTTTCTGTAACTAAGCAACAAACTGCAGGATAGTGTTTCCTGTTTACAACGGTAAAGAGATTAATTTTACTTTTAACCAAAGACCTTTCAGCATGGATGTAACTGTAGAAGTCACCCTGGGCTTATGGACTTATAGTAATGATAAACTCTTGGTCACAAAGGGTTACATAAGTTTAAAGGCTGGATTTAGGACACCTGACAGGGTTGAAAGTATTTATAGGACTTAGTGGCTTAAATTGGTATTCTCATGAATAAACCGATTCTTCCGTGGATATCTACTGAGAGGTTTTCTTGTAAGCTGCTGCTACTTTTCAGTCTTGGTGAAGCAGAGGTGTACAACAGTTGGTTTAAGGAATACAACAAAATTGTGAATACAGAAGAAAGACATCACTGTTTTCTAGAAATATCTTTTTCGACTGACCTTTATTGCATTTTCCTTGCTGTGTTTGCCATTAGGTACTGGTGTAGGATCATGTGGATCCAGGAAAAAAACGAGCTCACAAATATTCCTTTTCAGCAGGAGAAAATTTTTTGTCTTGAGTCTCTCACTTTTAGAAGCAGGAGGGACAAACAAGTTTTTGGTACCGGACTGAATGAGTAGTTCATTTACAAATGCAATTTTAGATTTTTGTGAGCTTTCAGAGTGTTTTTTTGTTTTTGTGTAATTTCTAATGGGCTGTATTGGGTTTGAATTTAGTTTTATTTTGTTACATTACATGCTCCACATCTTTAAACTTTGTAAACCTCAGGCATTATCCATTCTAGTTTTAACTAGATATATTATGAATTAGACATTTTTAGAGTAATAAGATTGTTATTGGAATCAAACATGAACATAAATTCATTTTGGGGTAAACTGAACTAAAACAATCTGTTTCTTTCTTTTTCTCTGTTGCAGAGAAAATGAGAAAAACAAAGAGCAAGAGATGTAATTCCGTGGCTTCAGTTTCCCCTTGCCGGTCACTCCTCCTCTGAACAACTTGACACTTACTTTATTACACTCTACTGCTGGTCTTTCTACCTCGAATACAGCTCATTTTCTTCCTCACTCTTACTGAGAATGTGTGCTGTGGCTCTGGCAGCAATGATAAACTGGGCTGTGAAAAATATTTTGAACATCAGCCTATCCTCCAATTAACTGGCCACAATTTCCACAATGCATATATTCAATTTCAACACGATGATCGAAAGGAAAAGCTTGAAAGACACTATATTAAAAAAAGTGCTGTATGCAGGCTCTGAAGTGAGATGTATTGCTGAAGGTCTGTATTATTCAAATGCTTGGACAAGCAGTTCCATGCATGGATAAGCACACAGGCCATTACTACTCCATAAACTGTAATTCCCCTTATACCCAAGTGACCCAGACATTTTGTGTATGAACATGCAATAACAACATTCATAATATAATTAGAATATTGCATTATCATAATTAAAATAATTTTTAGTTCAGTGAGTAGCAGTTGCAGCTCAGCACTAGAGACAGTCGGTGCATGTAAATGTACTGAAAACATTTGAATGTAGGCATTTCTGTTAATTAGTAATAAGTGTAGTGCTGCATGTGAAAAACAGAGGTGCTGAAGAATACTGCAGGACTCCTTGTTTGACTGATGCTCAGGCTATTGCATAATGCAGATTGATGTGAATATAATCATGTGGTCACTTGGTCAGCTGAAGTGAAACAGGGGGCAGCAGCACCTGGTCATTCACTTTTAATCAAAAATGTGAAAAGTGATGGCTGCAGTGAGGCAGGAAGGGATCTACATCCAAGGAAGAGGAGAGCGGATGTAACTAAAAAGGGTCTCATTTGCATTTACAAATCCACCACTGCTCAACCGATGACAAACAATAGCATAACACATTAGCGAGTGAGCTCCACAGGTGTGTGCATATTTTCTTCCCAAACATGACTCCCCAAAGCTTTCGCTTCTCTGCCTCCACCTTGCACACTTTGCGTTGTTTCTCCCACTGCTCCCTTACTCCTCTCAACCAGCTGTGCAGATAAACAACAAGGCACTCGAGTAGAGAACAGAAACATCCCCAATGGCGGCCCGGTGTAAGAGCTCTTCTAATTACACCACAAAACACTGCCTCGGCTTCTTCTGTCTTACAACTATCCCCCGCTCTCTTCTGCACTTCCTTCACTTTGTCTCTTTGCCCCCCCTCAGTCTCTGCACCACTTTTTGCCTCTCCCTTGAATCTTTAACAACCATAACAAAGAGCAAAATAATCATTTTTCTGACCTTCTTTTGTATGTAGGACATGGACCCCTTCTGCTCCACCCATCAACATTGGCTCTCTTTTCCCATCACCACCTGTCTCCTCTTATTCCCTAATCTTCTGTTTTTGATTCTTTCATCATCTCCTGTCCTTCCCTCTTTCATTACAGCTTTTTTTTAACCATCCTTCTGTCCCCATCATTTACTCTCGGAAAATCTAACCACAGTTATTTTCATCGTTGTTTGAATACAACCATAAAAAAGGGTTCAGCAGTTTTAATGCTTTTTAGCGGAATATGACGATAAACTGAAAATGTTTGGGTTTTCCTTGTATTAAAACTATATGAATACAACACCTTAGGTTATGGGAGATTAAACATTTTCAAAATGTTGTATCATTCAACCAAACAATAAAAACAAAAAAGATCATAATAATTATTCAAGTTAAATGGGCGCTCAGTAGTTTTTGTGTAAT
This sequence comes from Platichthys flesus, assembly GCF_949316205.1. NCBI lineage: Eukaryota > Metazoa > Chordata > Actinopteri > Pleuronectiformes > Pleuronectidae > Platichthys > Platichthys flesus. The sequence goes on from NC_084947.1 coordinate 7,195,769, forward strand.
GCAGTGAACAAATTAACCAACCAAACAGACACGAAGGTAATTATATCATGTTATATTCACCAATCTTGTCCTCACCTTCAATCTGCTGGTCAGGTCTCTTGCCCAAGGTTGTGTCTCTCAGAGTGATCACAAATTCCCCTGATGTGACGCTTTCACACACCTGGTAAAAATTTAAAAAAGGAGGCAACGTCATATTTAATGTTGAGTCATCATTCCTTCTTCACTTTCAACAGTATGGCAGCCTCAATCTTCAACAGGTTTGGGTACCAAACTCTGAACTTTAAAGGGTACAGACCGAATCACGTTGATGTTAACAGGTACAGATTCAAGTTAAATCAATCGGTTCCAAATTTCGGTACCCGTGAGCACATCTGGGTAAGAGAGTATGTATGGGCGAGGGAGAGTTATAAAGAGAAAGATAGCAAGACCATGTGACTCACACCTGGAACGTGATCGAGCCAAGCTCTTTTCTGATCAGTGCAGATAGAACAGTTGCGAGACATCCAGGGAGCCATGCACAGCTCCACTATGTTTGCTTAGCGTGATCATCTTTGGTTTGTTTACCTTTCCTTCAAGTTCTGGGACTATCATATAGAAAAGCAATCGCTTATACTGATGAATTTGGCCTCGGACAAACGCGATAATTATAAGTGGTTTCCACTGTAATGGAATTTTATTGCGAGGCAGAGGCGGCACGAAATTTGACGGAGGAGACCGCCTCGGAATTTACTATGCAGGAAAAACTCTGGTACCAAAAAAGTACAGATGGGTATCGGTACCAGTATCGGATCAAATGTGAACTGTACCCAACCCTACTCTTCGATATCAAATCACCATGGTCAGTTGTGTTTGGTCGCAAAACTGGATGCAAAAAATTATTGACAAGCTCGATTACATCAGTATAATCCTTTAAACTTAATTTCATCTTAAAAAGAACTTGAAAATTCCAATATTTCGTAGCATATGAAATCAGAAGCCGAATCTTATTAGCCACTGGTAGCCTAAACATCTTGCCTTCCTTACAGCATATATACCCACATCTTGAGTTCATGTGGCACTGGGCAGATGATTATCCATCATGATGGATTGGCCGGTGGGACGAACACACCAACTGTCAGATATAATACTTTCACATTTTTGCTTATAATGATTTTAGAAAGATGGAAAACCTGAAAACATAAAGGCTTTAGCCACTGCCGTCATCAGCGAAGTAATAGAAAAGACTTAAAAATAACCTCTTAACACCTATGATGTTTTCTTTGTACAAAATCTGAATCATTTTCATGACGACAGAGACAGGACACACAATCCAGGGCAACCCGTAATCTCTCTTCCGTCTTGCTCGGTTGCTCTCTTGACATATACCTCATTCCCGCCCATTTGTTAGTTCAATTATTTTGGTCGTTCTTTTCTCTCATCTTTCAATTTCTTCTGTGGCTTTTATCTCTTTGTGCCGCTCACTCTGCCCGTCTCTGCTTCTGCCTCATGCAGGTTATCTCCGCTCCAGGAGCCAATCTAGCTGTGATTGATCCACTCATTTCTTCTGCATTAGAGTGCCAGAGGAACAAACCATAGTATTAACAACACCAATAAAACTGATGATGGTAATAAAGAACCACAGTGGCATTATCTGCACTGTTGATACAAGTAATGGAGAGCGAGTTATCTTGGATAGATCTCGCTTTCTGACTCTCTTCCCCACTCTGTCACATGCACCCACATACACACACACCAGTAATGCAGGCATACACGCAGAAGAAGAAGCGGAAGTTAAATCTATTTAACTTGCAATTTATGTGATAATCAGGCCATAACTTTCTAATTCATAAAGTTTCCTTCGAGAGACTAAGAATCAAATAAGCCTCAATCAGTGTGGCTCTCCAGCATCAGCAAGATTCCCAGTATCCCGCCGCTTCCTACAAAGAGCTGACGGGCAGGAAAACAATTGAATAAAGCAATTGTTATTGAAATGTGGTTCAAACCTCTTGTCTCAGCACATTTTACTCACTAGGATTTAATTGATGGGGTGCAGGTCATGGTCAGGGTTACCCCCATCATCAATTTGTCTGATTGACGAATGAATTCCTTTACTCTTGGCAAAAACAACTCAGGCCTAAAGACAAATAACTGTATATCTTGTTAGAATGCATCAATGACAGAAACGAGGAACACCTCACGTTAGAAGAAACAGCCAGTGCACAGTTGTTATTATCAATTTCGGTCTGTGGAGGGAGCTGGGAGAGCACCTTCACCTGCACCAGAGGATCAATGAGCACAGGTGAGAGCTGTTAACGGATTGATCCTCAGGTTAAAAGCTGAGATGCCTCATTGGGACACTGAGGACAGACACACACAGAAGGAACAGGGACACACAAGAGACAATCTGGGACTCATGAGCGACAGAGCCGTGCTAAGCTGTAAAGCTTTATGCCAGCAGACTGTCACCTGCAACACAGTCCATCAATGCACATGTTTTTATCTCATCTGAAAGTACAACATGTTTACTTTGTGTCATGTAATTAACAAAAAAGTACGCAAATTATATTCACCTCGAAAACAATAAATTGTAAAAATTTACAGAACTGATTTGACATGATTGGGTTTCATCGAATTAATAACAGTCAAATAGAAGCACCTGCACAATGTTATGCAATATGGTAACCCTGCATATCACACCACCTTAAAATGTTCAGCTTTTATTGAGACTACTACATATTGGTTTGCTGACTCAGTTTAATGGTAATTTTTTAGGTTGTACATTGTAGTAGTGTTGTATAAGACTGTGATATACTGAAAGCTGATTCATTTACATCTCAAGTTTCATGTGCACCTAATTTTCCAACCCTGCACTGATAAGAATTCAACCACAAATCACAGCACCCAATATTTCCATAAAGCTGAATCAACACCTTTTTTTTTTCTTTTTTTTTTTACACAGTGTCAGTTTGTGCAAAGGTCTTGTTTATTACTGCTGACCTTATTTTCCATGTTCATCTTTCTATTTTTCTGTACAATCACAGTACAATAACTATTATTTTGTGTGTTTGTGTGTGTCCCAGGAAAACAATATCATAAAACTCCTACTCGTGCCCTGCAGGTAGACAGCCCTGGCGTCACTGGCACTCAGATTGATATGAACAATAATTCCAGCAAGAGCTCATTTAACTGAGACCAGAGTCTATGTTTCAAGTCTTCTAACCCTCATTCCCTCCACAATAATGTGCTAGCAACTTTGGAAAACAGTCAAATTAAAAAAAGAAATTTGATGAAAAAAGGGTGTAATGTAAATGTTTCTATATGTGTACAGGTTACTGCATTTTTTATAAATGCTATCAGACTGGCAAATGTGGTACAGAGTGTGGTTTAAATTAGAGGGGAGTTATTAAAGTATCAACGTTCAATTCCAATAGTTCAGAATGACAGTGACTGTGACATATAAAACCATTAGCATCTAATATTTCAACAACTGGGGCATCACAGATTAGTTCAGATGAGGGATTTTAAGGTGTCACATGTGCTTTGAAAACAAAAAGTTAGTTGTTCTAGTTTGTCCGCCTCAACAGAGGCAAAGGCTGTAAGATTGCAACCACAGTGACACACAGCTTATGGAGGAAATGATGGCACTTTAAAACTCTTACCTCCTGATTGCTGCAATTTGTGGCAAAATTGACACTCGTTCTCCGAGTCGCTAGTCAGACAAATCTGAACACATAGACACGATACGCATATCTTTAGATTTAGTTGGACTTAAGCTTTCCGAAGCTGTTATCTCTGAGGTCTGACTTAAATACATGCACATAAATCCACTTAGAATTTGTTTTTCTTTCAACTACAGAACTTGTCTAAAAATCCCCATTTCTTTCTTCACCAAGATTTTTCCATTATAAAAGTAATTAATTCACTGTTATTTGTGCAGTCATGGGAAAACTGCCAATATCTCAGGCCCTGCTTTATCCTAAATCAGCAAACATTTAATGCTGATTTGCTAATGTAAACAACTAAAATCGGTTCAAGTTGTCACCCAACTATTAAGCTAAATTAATTAAATCCCCTCAGCAAACTACAATTGATTTCCCATAATGAGTTTTAATCATTATTTTGAGCAAAATTATGAAAAAAGAAAAAACTTTAATATCAGATTGAGATAAATATTTAGAGTATTTGCTATGATAAACATTTAGCTTAGGCTCCTTCCATTTCTCTGACTCCCAAACTGCCTGCAGATCTCAGGGATAGGGTTGTATCGAGGGGGACTTCCAGAAGGAGAGGCATGACTACAGCACTTAACCAGTCTGGGCTTCATGGTAGAGTGGCCAGATGGAAGCATCTCCTTATTTAATGATTACAAACAAGTATGTCAAGGATTCTCAGACTCTGAAAAACAATTAGCTGGTCTGTTGAAACTAACACAAACTGTTTTGCCCCAACTGGGATCATGTTTTGTGGAAACAAGAGGTGACAAGACTTGGATGTCCATCTGGAAACATGTCTGATTTTCTCACTGAAGATAATATCACAGTAGTTTGTCTGAATAGTTTGAATCTGAGAAACCAGGCTTTTCAGGGTTAATGCCAATCCAATTAACAAATGTCTATGTCTAATGACTATTATATTTCCAAATAAATAAATAGAAATAGTTATATTAGAGGAATATTACAAAACGTTAGAAACAATTGTCTATACAGTAACAACCAATAAATATGCTGCCAATACCCTCCTGATTAATTCATTTCAAGAGACCTGCATCAAAAACGTTTCTATTTCAATCTTTTCCGAACCAATTAGACAAAACAGCCCAAAACTCGTCCTTTTTTGTGGTGTGGCAAATCCTTGGATTAATGTTTTTTTAAACAAATGTAACACTAGGAATATTTGACAATACCTTGTATATCTTCTGCATCTCACTCAATAGGCACACCACTGGTCTCAAATGAGAAAAACTGAAAATATCACTGGCAAAACATCATGTTTTACTTCGAATGGTGAAATGTTCCTGTGAACAGTCACCATGTACATTCTGCTCCCCCACTCATACAAATACACTTACTACATATATATTCATATTATTTAATTTAATATTCCCCACTCCTTTAAACTGCTGCTCCACTTTGCTATGTAATATGTTATATGTTATATGGTATGTTATTTATTTTTTATTTCGTAAAGCCAGTCTACTGCATAGATGTTGCCTGCCAGGTCACAAGATCACAGGTCACATTTACTACGTACTTACTACATGTATATCCATATTTTTTTTATTTTTTTAATATTTCCCACTCCTTCAACCGGTAAACTGCTGCTTCATTTTGCTATGTTATATGTTATATGGTATGTTATTTTTCTTGTAAAACCTATCTACTAAGTAGACGTTGCCTGCCAGGTCACAAGATCTCAGGTCACACTTAATACGTACTTAATACACATATATTCTTATTGTTTAATTTAATATTCCCCAATCCATGTCACAAGAATTTCACTGCTCTGATGACGCTGTCATTGGTGCATGTGACAATAAACTTTGATTTGATTTGATTTGACACCAGAAGTGACCAGAAACACTGTTACGACCGTGACATGTTAAAAATGTTTGTGGCTGTGGCTGAGAATCAGCTTATTGGAACATTTTATAGAAGAAAGATGGTTTGAAGGTGCAGAACCATGTTTCATTTTACAATACAATTTCTTATGGTTGTTAAAGTGTTCAAGGCTTTGGGGGGAACTGAGTCACACCAAGACCTACACACTCCCAGCTGAGTGATTGGTCTGGTATGTAAAAGCTGGCAAAAAATCTCAATAAGACAAAGGCTGACATTGTGAAGTCTCTCACACATAAAACTTCACTGAGAAAAAACTGAAAAACACGAGAGGAGTGACAGTTGTCAGTTGCTTTTGACAAAGTGTTGCTAATTAGAATTTGAGAACCAGGAGATGTTCTCTTCCCAGAGTGGATCTTGTGACAGTGTGGCAGGGGGATAGAACATCAAAAAGCAGCTTGTAGATCATTGAGAAGGTCTGTGCTGCCTAAGATTGATTAATTATACATTTGTTGATCTCAGCATCAAACATCTCCGGAGTTTCTCCCCAGGGCCAAATGCTATTGACCTTGATAAGAACAAATATACATGCAACAGCATGTATATTTGGATGTATATTTGGATCCACCAGAGCAAGACAAATAAAGAGAAAGAAAGAGATAAGGGAGAAGGAGTGCAGAATTGAGAAAAAGAGAGAGAGGAGAAAAATAAAAGAGGAAATGAGAGATACAAAATGTAGATTTAACTAGCTACCATTAAATTAGATCAATTTTTATTAAGTTTTATTACATTTATACACCACAACTGCTGGTGTACTAAATGTGCATTCAGCACTCAGGCACAATATAAACTGTCCCCGACTTGGGCACTAATGGTTAGGGGGGCCCAAAACAATTTCTGTGGAGGCTCAGAGAATGAAAGTGTTAAATGGTTAATTCGTTATCAAAATGAGATCATAAAGTACAGGCTAGTGTAAAGATTATGTAACGATATAGTTCGGTGATACGGTCGATTTGGGGATTCTTACTGTTATTCCAACTTTTTCAGGGTCAGAATCTAATAAATGTCTCATGAAAGACCTTTTGCTGTAAATTTGGAATAGTCTGAAGAAGCAGGAGATGGTCTCTTCTCACAGAAAAAAGAGTGACAATGCAACAGGGGATATAACATCAAAGAGCTGCCTGAGGTCCACTGAGAAGGCCTGTGCTGCCGTCTGCCTATGAGTTATTAATTATGAATAGGTTGCTTTCAGCTTCACAGCTCCAGTTACCCTAAAACGCCACAGGCCAGTCACCTTGAAATGAGCATACATAGATTCAACCACACGTCAACATGTTGCAAATAGCAGGAGATGCATAGTAGCTGTAGAGCTCATCCATCTTTGAACCTTGAGAGGCCACAATAAAAGAGTTGTGTTAACAAGGTGTTCTTGACCCTGCCAGTGTGTGAGAGACATGTCAATCAGAAGAGACTTTAAAGTTGCAATAGAACATAGTTTGGGGAAGGTGTTGTTCTGCCTCTATCTGCCACGTGGTGGATGTTTATCTCGGTACCACCTGTCCTGATCGGCCGTTGGGCTAGTGAAGCTGATTGCTCTGATAAGGGGGTGTGCTGTGGCCAAGAAAAGGACGACTGAGAGCAGGAAGATTTAAAATGCAAAACCCTAAAGAATATGACCAAAAAGTAGTTTTCACCTGCACCTGAACAACTTATGATTGCAGGCAAGTCGAGCTATTCGTTTGATGCTTTCCAAACGTAGTTATATTGGCTGTAGCAACCTTAAATTTGAAACAGTTTCTGTACATGTTAGTATTTTTGCATGCTGGTTTATGGAGATAATGTTTTTATCCCCACCTGTTTGTTTGTATGTTGGTTGGTTGGTTTGTTTGCTTGTTTATATGTCAGAAACACGCAATAAGCTCCTGATTGGATTTCCAGGAAACTTAATGGAGGGATGGACCAAGAAAGAAGCCATAAAATGTTACCACAGATCCAGATTAAGAGGCTATTTCCGTAATTTGTTAGCGATCTTTTCAACAAAGCAATATAGGGCCATTAGCAACGGGATGCACTCTTCCTCTCAACCAATCAGTGACATAGTTTATACAATAGACGCATATGTACCATCAATTCATAACTGTCCGCAAACCACGCTATTGCTTTGGAGCTGTTTATATTGCAGAAGAGTTGTGTCATATACAAATGAATAGTATGAAATAAGAAACGACAGAAACGTCTTCCTACATTTTGCCCTCTTTACCTCTCTATTCCCTCAAATGTCAGCATTATCTAGACAGCTTGCTATTGGACATTGCTGCAAATTTGCTTGTCAAATTGTGTGCAAGAAGAGCAAGGTCGTGGGAGTGCCTGTGTGGCACAAGGGGAATAGCACACACCCACCACAGCTCTCACTTTGATTCAGTTTCCAGTAGTAGCCTTAGACCGTCCATTCAAACAACAGTGTTTACTGGTGTGTGAAGCACATCATTATTGTCACAACAGTATAACTCCTGTAAGGACCATAATGCATGGGGAAGAGACTAGTGCGAAACACAGTGAGATGATGTGCAAAAGCAAAAGGAATGTGTCTCATTTAAGGCTCCAAAGTATTAGCCAAACAAATACTCACACAGACAGATGTTTTCTCATCCCCCAGCACCTAGATAGGAGTGTAAAAGCATCTGTTGCTGAAGCTGAAGATAATACAGTGGTGCAATAATCAGGATAAACCAATACTCAACCCAGTGCATAGACATACTGCATTGGAAACACATTCTGCTATGTTTTTCTGTATCATTACTCCTTTGGCAAACAGTTGAGCTGTCGACAGGTGTCTAATGTCCACTATCTCACTTATTTTTAGTCACTGTCTTTTGTCACGTGCTGCCTTCAGATGGATTTGTGTTCACTGTGTGTTATGAGTAGAGTCCATTTGAACAGCGCCCCTTTTGTGGCATTCACAGCCGAGTAACTCAGACTTTTCTGGAAGTTCCAAGTTCCCATCTGACGTGTATACTGACATTTTCAGAAATGGCGGAGGCCATGGAAGTCATATAGGTCATATGTCTGAGGAAAAAGTTGTTAGTCCCAGCAGTCTCATCTTTTCCCTATGTCATTATGACCTTGGATTTCCTGCATTACATTACATGTCTACTATCTTGCCAATTTCGGCAGCAGCATTAATGGTAATATTAGCGTCCATGTTGCTGGCGCCCAGCAGCAATGTTCTCACAAGTTAACTCCTTGAACGCCAATGATGCTGTGTGCACAACGTTATAACCACAAGCTCATGAGTTCAATTGAAAGGGAGCTTTGTAGACCTTTTTTTAAAGAAGACATTTTGATATGTCATAGTGAGAAAAGCACAGATGTAAATAAAAAAATTAAACACTAAGACTCTTGAATAGAACAGAGCCATTGCTAACGTAATCAGAAACAACTGGGCCTTCCTACTGAGAAATTTCAAAATGTCTACTGTGAAAATGATATCAGCCATGATAGATTCCCTGAGCAAAATCCTCTTTCTTGAGAAATTGGCCTGCTCCACAACTACACAGTTCATGTTCCATTCAAATATGGGGGAGACTGAGCCCAGTAAGGATAATCTGTGCTCCTTTGCTTTCCCTACATTTACTAAGCTTACTATAAAACAAGAAAACATTATTTGGCTGATTTTCTAAAACTGACTAAATAAAATGTAGTGATTGATTCGAGTTCTGTTTATCACGCCATGGAAAAATGGCAAACAAATAGATGAGTGCTTATTAATATCATGTGCTGGAATTAGCTTGTAGAGAAACGCTGAACTGCAATGAAACCTAGTCTAATTAAAACATGTCCCTTTGTAAAGAAATCAGATAAGAAACCGACCTTTTTTGTAATTATATGATCAACAGCTTGTACCTAGACCAACAATTGTTGTTTTTTCTGCTCAGCTGGTTTAACAAATTAACTCCATTAGGTGCGTCATGGATCCGGCTCTATTGTACACATGGGTAGATTCTCTGTGAAGTAATATGTGCTCTCAGTGTAAAAATAAAGACCTCTGTTATCTTCTCTATTAATGGCCTCAACAGCTTCCCTGCAAAACCATCTAGTTAATAATCTTTGTCATTTCATTCATTCTCAAGGTGGCTTTAAACCTAAGGAATCATCCTTCAAAAAGAAGGACAAAGATAATAAGAATTACATTAACGATTCTGGTAAATGAAGTCAGTGACACTTCCTATCAATTATTTGTGGTCATTTTTGTAGATGTAAGGAAGTAATTGAGATTACCAATACTTTCCAATGCCAATGTTTGTATACTGAACAGGACCTTAGTGTGAACCACAGGTATGGCTTGAGATGGAAGAATGATCTTGTCATATTTCTTCAGGCATTTTGATCCCAAGATCAGGTTTCTCCTAAAGAAAATACAAAAATATTTCTTGTGCTAAAAATGCAGACATGACTCCTCTGCATGCAGCCTCAAGGGATCATGAAGCAACCGCTTTTAAGTCAAAGACAGTCAGAGGATACAGTGGAGGGAAACAACTGGTGACATAAGATAAAGTGGGATAAAAGATAAGAAGATAGGTCTTTTGACAGAGTCACCTTGGGTCTGATAGCTATGACATCGAAAAGCATGTCCTAGGGCAGTTTAAAATGTATTTTGACAATTCATGCCAGCCTTAGATACACCGACTTAATCTTGGCAATTTATTTCCACCACAGGCCAAACTTTATACATAAAACTTTACCTTAAATCTTTACCTGTTTAATAGGGATATTCTTCTTTTATCACTTTTCATTAATACAATATTTAAGCTGTTGACATGTGCATTATTAAATTGCCATGATAGAACCAGTTTATATGAAAAATGCTGCAGCCTACACTCAATAAAATCAAAGTAGGCTCATTCAATCTTAATGGTCTTTATATTAGAATATGTGCATTCTCAGTCTGTGTTGAGAAACAAGCCATGTATGGAATACCTCTTAACTCGTAAAAAAACGAGGGATAATACTGCCTCAGGAAAATTGTGAAAACAACAGGCTGCATTAACTACATTGATCCAGTGAGATGAAAAGAAGAGAAAGAAAAAAAAAACACAAGACACATGGGTGTATACATCAGGTTGGGTAACCTCAAAGCTTTGAGGCGTCATTAGAACATACCTATTGGCTGATTCTGTCATGGACTAGCTGAAAACTATAAACACAAATAAGGTATTCCCAAGATGAAAAAATGGTAGTTTGTGTCATTCAGGGTTTCTGCAGGTTTCACCAGATACATGTTTGCACTTTTTGCCACGTGGTGGATGTTTATCTCGGTACCACCTGTCCTGATCGGCCGTTGGGCTAGTGAAGCTGATTGCTCTGATAAGGGGGTGTGCTGTGGCCAAGAAAAGGACGACTGAGAGCAGGAAGATTTAAAATGCAAAACCCTAAAGAATATGACCAAAAAGTAGTTTTCACCTGCACCTGAACAACTTATGATTGCAGGCAAGTCGAGCTATTCGTTTGATGCTTTCCAAACGTAGTTATATTGGCTGTAGCAACCTTAAATTTGAAACAGTTTCTGTACATGTTAGTATTTTTGCATGCTGGTTTATGGAGATAATGTTTTTATCCCCACCTGTTTGTTTGTATGTTGGTTGGTTGGTTTGTTTGCTTGTTTATATGTCAGAAACACGCAATAAGCTCCTGATTGGATTTCCAGGAAACTTAATGGAGGGATGGACCAAGAAAGAAGCCATAAAATGTTACCACAGATCCAGATTAAGAGGCTATTTCCGTAATTTGTTAGCGATCTTTTCAACAAAGCAATATAGGGCCATTAGCAACGGGATGCACTCTTCCTCTCAACCAATCAGTGACATAGTTTATACAATAGACGCATATGTACCATCAATTCATAACTGTCCGCAAACCACGCTATTGCTTTGGAGCTGTTTATATTGCAGAAGAGTTGTGTCATATACAAATGAATAGTATGAAATAAGAAACGACAGAAACGTCTTCCTACATTTTGCCCTCTTTACCTCTCTATTCCCTCAAATGTCAGCATTATCTAGACAGCTTGCTATTGGACATTGCTGCAAATTTGCTTGTCAAATTGTGTGCAAGAAGAGCAAGGTCGTGGGAGTGCCTGTGTGGCACAAGGGGAATAGCACACACCCACCACAGCTCTCACTTTGATTCAGTTTCCAGTAGTAGCCTTAGACCGTCCATTCAAACAACAGTGTTTACTGGTGTGTGAAGCACATCATTATTGTCACAACAGTATAACTCCTGTAAGGACCATAATGCATGGGGAAGAGACTAGTGCGAAACACAGTGAGATGATGTGCAAAAGCAAAAGGAATGTGTCTCATTTAAGGCTCCAAAGTATTAGCCAAACAAATACTCACACAGACAGATGTTTTCTCATCCCCCAGCACCTAGATAGGAGTGTAAAAGCATCTGTTGCTGAAGCTGAAGATAATACAGTGGTGCAATAATCAGGATAAACCAATACTCAACCCAGTGCATAGACATACTGCATTGGAAACACATTCTGCTATGTTTTTCTGTATCATTACTCCTTTGGCAAACAGTTGAGCTGTCGACAGGTGTCTAATGTCCACTATCTCACTTATTTTTAGTCACTGTCTTTTGTCACGTGCTGCCTTCAGATGGATTTGTGTTCACTGTGTGTTATGAGTAGAGTCCATTTGAACAGCGCCCCTTTTGTGGCATTCACAGCCGAGTAACTCAGACTTTTCTGGAAGTTCCAAGTTCCCATCTGACGTGTATACTGACATTTTCAGAAATGGCGGAGGCCATGGAAGTCATATAGGTCATATGTCTGAGGAAAAAGTTGTTAGTCCCAGCAGTCTCATCTTTTCCCTATGTCATTATGACCTTGGATTTCCTGCATTACATTACATGTCTACTATCTTGCCAATTTCGGCAGCAGCATTAATGGTAATATTAGCGTCCATGTTGCTGGCGCCCAGCAGCAATGTTCTCACAAGTTAACTCCTTGAACGCCAATGATGCTGTGTGCACAACGTTATAACCACAAGCTCATGAGTTCAATTGAAAGGGAGCTTTGTAGACCTTTTTTTAAAGAAGACATTTTGATATGTCATAGTGAGAAAAGCACAGATGTAAATAAAAAAATTAAACACTAAGACTCTTGAATAGAACAGAGCCATTGCTAACGTAATCAGAAACAACTGGGCCTTCCTACTGAGAAATTTCAAAATGTCTACTGTGAAAATGATATCAGCCATGATAGATTCCCTGAGCAAAATCCTCTTTCTTGAGAAATTGGCCTGCTCCACAACTACACAGTTCATGTTCCATTCAAATATGGGGGAGACTGAGCCCAGTAAGGATAATCTGTGCTCCTTTGCTTTCCCTACATTTACTAAGCTTACTATAAAACAAGAAAACATTATTTGGCTGATTTTCTAAAACTGACTAAATAAAATGTAGTGATTGATTCGAGTTCTGTTTATCACGCCATGGAAAAATGGCAAACAAATAGATGAGTGCTTATTAATATCATGTGCTGGAATTAGCTTGTAGAGAAACGCTGAACTGCAATGAAACCTAGTCTAATTAAAACATGTCCCTTTGTAAAGAAATCAGATAAGAAACCGACCTTTTTTGTAATTATATGATCAACAGCTTGTACCTAGACCAACAATTGTTGTTTTTTCTGCTCAGCTGGTTTAACAAATTAACTCCATTAGGTGCGTCATGGATCCGGCTCTATTGTACACATGGGTAGATTCTCTGTGAAGTAATATGTGCTCTCAGTGTAAAAATAAAGACCTCTGTTATCTTCTCTATTAATGGCCTCAACAGCTTCCCTGCAAAACCATCTAGTTAATAATCTTTGTCATTTCATTCATTCTCAAGGTGGCTTTAAACCTAAGGAATCATCCTTCAAAAAGAAGGACAAAGATAATAAGAATTACATTAACGATTCTGGTAAATGAAGTCAGTGACACTTCCTATCAATTATTTGTGGTCATTTTTGTAGATGTAAGGAAGTAATTGAGATTACCAATACTTTCCAATGCCAATGTTTGTATACTGAACAGGACCTTAGTGTGAACCACAGGTATGGCTTGAGATGGAAGAATGATCTTGTCATATTTCTTCAGGCATTTTGATCCCAAGATCAGGTTTCTCCTAAAGAAAATACAAAAATATTTCTTGTGCTAAAAATGCAGACATGACTCCTCTGCATGCAGCCTCAAGGGATCATGAAGCAACCGCTTTTAAGTCAAAGACAGTCAGAGGATACAGTGGAGGGAAACAACTGGTGACATAAGATAAAGTGGGATAAAAGATAAGAAGATAGGTCTTTTGACAGAGTCACCTTGGGTCTGATAGCTATGACATCGAAAAGCATGTCCTAGGGCAGTTTAAAATGTATTTTGACAATTCATGCCAGCCTTAGATACACCGACTTAATCTTGGCAATTTATTTCCACCACAGGCCAAACTTTATACATAAAACTTTACCTTAAATCTTTACCTGTTTAATAGGGATATTCTTCTTTTATCACTTTTCATTAATACAATATTTAAGCTGTTGACATGTGCATTATTAAATTGCCATGATAGAACCAGTTTATATGAAAAATGCTGCAGCCTACACTCAATAAAATCAAAGTAGGCTCATTCAATCTTAATGGTCTTTATATTAGAATATGTGCATTCTCAGTCTGTGTTGAGAAACAAGCCATGTATGGAATACCTCTTAACTCGTAAAAAAACGAGGGATAATACTGCCTCAGGAAAATTGTGAAAACAACAGGCTGCATTAACTACATTGATCCAGTGAGATGAAAAGAAGAGAAAGAAAAAAAAAACACAAGACACATGGGTGTATACATCAGGTTGGGTAACCTCAAAGCTTTGAGGCGTCATTAGAACATACCTATTGGCTGATTCTGTCATGGACTAGCTGAAAACTATAAACACAAATAAGGTATTCCCAAGATGAAAAAATGGTAGTTTGTGTCATTCAGGGTTTCTGCAGGTTTCACCAGATACATGTTTGCACTTTTTTAGCCTTTTTTTTAGACCATAGCGAGTTAAATCTAAGACCAATTTAAAGTATGACAGATATGAAGGAACATTAGAATCCAATAATTATTTAGACTTACAAATTTGAAGTTAAGGTGATGTAGCCTTATAGAGAGAGGTCAAAATATCTCACAAACTACAGTCACACACAGTGGGTATCCATAGTCTTTCTCACAGCCAAGGGGAGGTTACTACTATAAATTGGGAGCGGTGTGTATGGTAGTTATCGGTTCCAAGCATAATGTGAGAATATCTGTATCTTTGAGAATGAACTACAACCCATGCATACATAAAAAAAGTCCCTTGTATCAGGTAGGGTTGAAAATGTATTGATTCTTCAAACCATCGCAAGACTTTCTTGAAAATTCACTAATGATGTTTAAATGCCTAAATTGGAATTCAATGCAAGCTAAACACTCCTAAAGTTATCCCAATAGTCAGTGAGCTACCGCTGACTACTGTTGTAAAGTCATATTTCCCTGAAGTAGAGGATATTCTATTAGTGTCAGGTATGAGGACTGGTGTGCTATGGCCCCTGCCTTTAACTGAGAAGGTGTGTGAGGAGTGCTAATGTGCTTGAGGAGCCACCTACTGCAAGGACAATCACTGCCCCACCATAGTGACATCCATGCCGTTTAAAGAACAGCAGCCTGAGGCTACAGCCACACTTTTAGTGTTATAGTTTTGAAAAGTTTCTGACCTAATTTTAGTTTGAAAATTCCAGGGTTACATTGTTAATATGGGCTGGCAAAAACAGAGATATTTGTAAAACTATGATGCAGAAACACATGTTCACATCCTAACTAGGTTTTATCAGTCACAGCTCCCTTATCACTGGTTAATGCAACATGGATAATAAATACCAAGCGTTGCTGACCCTTACTAGTAGTAACAGTTCCACCTCATTGTCAGTCCAAGAGAGTTAATGTTTAAACATTATTTCTGAGGAAGTGCTAAGACGCTGCAATGGAGATCACTTTTGTTTAAAAATGAAAATGTATTCAGACACTGCAGGCTACGTGATACCTGGGTTCTGTCTGGATACTTGACAACAATGTCAAGTGTACTAAATTGTACCATTCAGTCAAGTGCTAGTATAAGTTGATATTTATTCTTGCTGACAGACATGTCATCTATTTTAGTTCACATATTAGTGTGGGCACTCAATCAAGCAGCCTGGTGAGAGCCGTGGAGCTTTATTTGCTCAACTTTTGTGACTAGGGGAGTTGGTTTAAGTGCTTTGTGAATTACTCTAAGTGTGTCATGAGAAGCATGTCAGTGCAGCCCTGAGAGAGTTGTATGGGTTGCCCACATTATAAAGTATGTGGCCTCTGAGAGGGGGGGGAACTAAATGGCAGTGACCTTGATTATGATCATCAGATGATCCTGCAGGAGAGTGCAGGAGATGAGAAAGAACCAAGAACCACAAGAAAGAACCACAGAGAAAGCTATGATCAACTCAAGACCAAGGATCAGATGAGCTCCACAGTTATATATTAAAGAGTTATCACTATCGGCACGTTACGGTTAGGTGATTGGACAAATGTATTGTTTATCGGTGATTGGCTGAATCTATAGTCACTTATTTGTATGTTTGGAGTGTGGGTGATTCGTTGTTATATTTGGCTGATATATTGCTCTCCGTCTGAGAAAACTTGCATTTGTTGGTTTATTGGTTGTGCAATTAATTGAATTTAACTTACGATTTAAACGATTATGAAAACAAAGTAATCGACCATGATGAACTGATTATTATCCTGCATTTCCTTTTGCAAGGAGGCTCTCTGTTGTACACCCAGGCAGCATTTCTGCTGCATGTGTGAAGCAGTTTGTGTGCTTACTGGTTTTTGAGTGATGATGGCTCAGTGCTGTTCAGTGCAACAAGCTCAAGTTTCTGCAGTGATCAACAGACAAATCTGATTCCGTAGCCAAAGACTACCAGTGTTATCAGAAGAAACAGTTTAGAGCTGTTGATCATTGTCACGCCAGGCCTTTGGTAGGGAAAGCACCAAACAGTAGTAAATTAAGATTTGCAACATACAAACATACTCTTCCATTTTTCACACAGACTTATTGAATGGTAAGTCAGATTTTACTCCCCCTTAACATTAGTATTTGACATGTGCTGGTATACTATCACCATGGTGACACATTATTCCTCCTTTAGTAACTTTATTTTGGTGAGCCACAAGGGAGCGCCTTTCCACTGGGTAGAAAGAGGCAAAGCAGCAGGGCAGGGTCAAATCAGTTCCTTGGTCCTTGACATGACATGCTACAATGAATAACTCGACCTAGTATAATAGAGTGTTGCTAATTTAGGGGAACTGAGTCATAACGCTTAGTGACAAAGAAAGCATGAATTTTATGTGACTGGCAGCAAAGATGTCAGGTTTTTGTTAGGAGTAATATATTTAATATAATTTTCCCCCCCCAAATATTAATATCTGCATCTGGCCTACCATATACACATCGGTTAGGCACTAACTCCTAGAGTGTATTTAGACCAGCAACCTTCATTTTTTTTGTGTGTTTACAATTAAAGTTTGATATTGTTTATTTTGTAAAGCCCGTGCAAAGTTGTTATTCTAGGCAGGTACTTATATCCTAGGTCCTATGTCCTCAATTGTACTTTCCACAAGGGCTGGTAACACCTCTGGATTAGGATAAGGGCATCTGAACTACATTGCTAAGCTTGCTGCCACTGCAAGCCTGAGCCAGATAAGCAGAGATAAATGGATGGATGGATGAGGCTGTAGAGCTGAGACTACCAAGAACTGTTTCGTCAGATCCGATAACTGCACAAACAGTACTCAACCATAAGTCTGTGAAATTTCTTTCACAACTACAGCATCTGCATGACTCCACAGATAATTGAATTATCTCAGATGCTCTTAGGTGCAGATGATGAGCTTTTATTATTTTGAGTTTTAATCTGCATTCAGAGTTGAGGAGTACTAGATGATGGGCTGCCTCTCAATTATCAGCATAAAGTCAATGCAAAGACGCGTCAAGATGTAAACTTCTTCGAGGACCCTGGGCGTCGTGTTTGGAAAAGCGCCTGATTATCAAGTCATTTGCGTTACGCGATGTTGTGTCATCCAGACAGCGCTGAGGATGGAACTCAGTGGTCTCAGTAATGGCACCGACCAGAGGTAGAGGGTGATCAGACCGGTCATTGCTCAGCCTCAGGTAAGGCTTGTCGGGATTAACCAAGTTACAATAACAGTGGTTTCATAACCGTAAGAATAGTTAAACTACGATATATAACTATGCTATCCTGCCTCTTGCGAGTCATGTTTTGCGTATGTGCATTGCATTATTTCCCCTTATTTCCACCAATGACGAGCAAAAAAAACTCCATCTGAATCATGTTTACATCCGGGTTCTGATCAGCTACGAAGCAGCGGCTGACATGGAGACACAAACACGCGTCCACAGTGTTTCTTCTAGGATGGTATAAGGACACCGGACATGCAATATGAGCCTGCCACAATGCCAGAGTGGCAGCGCAAACATACCTGTAGCGGTGTGTCTGTATTATTTGGTACCTACAGTACTGTAAAAACAAAAAAACTCAAAAAGAAATATATGTGTTGTGAGTTCTTTTGAATTTGGCATTGACTTGGTACCCAAGTATTGTTTTTTCATGAAATCTCTAGCTCCAACTGATCTCTCTCTGCTAATGCCCATATAGATTCAACGACCAGTGGAGCAGATGCTAGTGGTAACTCACATTTATTCAATTCTATATGTGCTGTGATAGAGATTGACAGGATGCACAGCTTATTTAAAATGATGACATACACAGATACCACAGGGAACCAAGTTAGCAAGGCCCCACAGGCATTATTGACTCACTTTTTATAGATCATGCACATGGTCTTAAGGTCTCTGTCTGTCTCTCTCTGTCTCTCTCACTGTCACACGCACACACACACATGCACACTATCTCTCTCTCTCTCTGTCTCTCTCTCTCTCTCTCAGGCAGAGACTGTTTACTTTGATAATAGCAGTGTTCACTCTCTAGACATCTGCTGACTGGTACTGGCAGAGTTCCTGCCTCGCTCTGTGTTATCTCTGATAGACTGTGGAAGTTGTTTTAATAATAGGGCTGTGACATATTTTCAGAATTAATAGCCATTAGCTAATTAGTTAGCATAATAAATCCACTGACCTATGCTAGATGTAATGTGTTCAGCTAGACCAGGATTTTATCAGAGCCATATTTTACAGACCAGGATTTCAAATTCAGAGCTTCTTGTTGACAAACGAGGACACTGGACCCAGAGCAGAAAGTCGTCAAATCAAGAATTCCGTTAAGTAGAATTTTCAGCGAGCTTATCTGTAGACAATTATGTTGACGTAATGGGCCGTCCCACATATCTTTGACAGTTTTTTTTGACCAAGGGCTATTGTTTTCTACTTTTTACTTGGTTAGAAGTCAGCTGGAGGAGAGCTAAGTGGATTTTTCAATTCATTATATAGTGAAATGTCTAAAATCAGCAAAAGAAAAAAATAGGCTTTGATATACATATTGCAAGTTTAACATATTCTGATTATTGGTCACAAGAAAAGCACAGGCTGTATAAATAAATGCAAAGCTGAACACATTTTTTATCGTAATTAAATCATAATCTTGCCTCTTTAATTCTTAATTCTTCTGAATAATAAACTTTAAAATTTTGAGGAATAAAATAAGAAATTATAAATGCTAACTTTGCTCTCAAGATATTTGTTGACACCAAATATAATGTTGACTAGCTCATCACAACAATGAACCCTGGATGGTGCAACAAATAAATTGAAGCTGAAATCTATTCCAAGTCACATTAGAAAATATCTTGATAATAAATAAATTCAGCTGCTTATATGCTGTTGCAAAGTATTAAGCATCCCCTACAAGGAAGCATGAAAAGAAACATTTGAAATAACAACCTTAACAGAAACCAGTACTATCCAGTTTAACCAGAGGTGTGGTGCCACCCACTCAGGAATACTGATTTATATCACAGCTGCACGATTCTTATTGTTGGATACTGCATATTAATGCCCATTCCAGTTATCATTCTTAACTGTCTCACTGCAGACAATGGATCGCTCAGCAGAGCTGGCAGTCCATGGAGACTTGGCTCTGAAGAGACTCTAGCTCATAGACTTGTTTTGGCTGCTGGCAACAAGTGACCAAGGGCTTTATCAGCCAGGAACACTTGCGGGATTGGTCCCAATGACCAATTTAATGAAACCAGATTTGACTTGCAAATCCATATAGACACCATTATGGCAGATAAAATCAGGTCTATAGCTACTATCGTAGTATTATTGTGGAAAGCTGAGGTAAAGCCTGATGTTTATTCACCTTTTAAATATGCAACAGCTAGTTAAGTGTAACAGTACAGTGGTAGGCCTTAAGTTCCACTCTGGCAGCTCTTTGTTCACGAGTTTCTCCCTTTCTAACACATAAGGTGTCGGACTATACCTTGAATAAAAAATAAAAAAAATACTAACAATTATTGAAACTAACAATTTAGTAGCACTTAAATGGCACTTACTTATAGCACTTTGTAGTTTTGCTTTATTTTGAAGAAATTATACTTTCTTGTACCCTGGGGGTTGAATGCACTTATTGTTAGTCGCTTTGGATAAAAGCGTCAGCTGAATGAAATGTAATGTAATGTAATTTAATAAGGTGTGACCAGACAAGCCAGGTTTATACAAAGCATCTCAAAAGATATTAAATATGGTGATCTGTATTTTATAATAATGAATTAATGTCTCTGTACTTTCTTGTGCCCATGACAACTTATTGCACAATATGAGGCTAGTTGACTCGTAGAACATTTTCTGAAGGATAATGAAACAATCCTGTTTTTTGATTTTTGACAGCTTCCTCTGAATCAAGAGCCTACTGTGGTAAGTTAGTGGATCAACGCAAATAAATGAGGGATCTGTGATTTTTCAAACATTAAAGAAGATAATCTGAACACAACCTTACTTCTCACAGATAGTGGACTTTTCTTTCTACTCTCTTGTCCAAACACAGCTTGTAACATAATCGTGACTTACTGAAGAAAATCTGGAACTGTTGGCTTGATTCAAGGATCTTCTTGCTAATAGAAATACAACAGAATCCTTGTCAAGTAAAACTTGGACTGCAATGAATCAAGATTCTAATTAATTGTGCAGCCCTCCTTCTCAGCCCTGACAAGAAATGCTGTAGATCTCGCTGATGTCAAGCAGACAAGCATAATTCGACATTAAAGTGCTCTTTCATAATTTATAGGCAGCAATTCAATGCTTTAAATCACATTATATCAAATAGTCACAAAACACAAAATATTGCTAGTCACAAGAATCAAACACAGAGTGGGTGGATTCTGTCGCTTAACCCAAAGGGCGGCCATCCTTGTACCCTCCTCTCATGCTAGACCCTTCCCTGCACTTGTTTTTGGCTAAATGGAAATTTCCAAAGCATTTGTGCCCTCAAAAGCTTGACCCCAGTTCACTATTATCTTACTCTATTTAATGCATTGAAAGCCAAATGCATGCAATTTACTTGTGAGGAAAAACATGAGCTGTCAAACCAGTGAAAGCTGATTCAACAGCAGGGGTACAGTGTATTTTACCCACGATCCCATGTTTGGAGAATGAAAAAACATCTGGGTCTCTGACCTTCTATCCCATTTGTTCCATTTGTTCTGACCTTCCCTGAAAAAGACAGAATTAAAGCAAATTAATAAACTGTTGTTTACCTTTACTATACACAAAGCTTTTTGTTACACAATACTAAATTGTGAAGTGCTTTGCTCTGAAAAATTTAAATGCATCCAGTCGCGGGTTGAGAATGAAATTTGTTTTGATCGTCTATGTTAAGAGCCCTCTTCAGTTCTGAACATGTTGTTCGTGCTCATACGCTTGGTATCGCTCCAAAGGCCTAGATAATTAGGATGACAGGATTATATCTTCATACTGTTTCATTATCTGTTCATCATCTGATTTAAACTTTTCTTCTGGTAAATGAGGATAAAAAAATGAAGGGAAAAAACGTCACAGATTCTTTTCCATTTTAAGACTAAGAGGTGATAATGTGTGTGACTTTTTAATCTTGAGCTTCCATTTATCTTCCAAACAGATGGGACAAAGAAATAAGATAAATCACAACCTTCACTTGTCTGCACTGCGGCTTCACCCACTGGTGTGTGAACTTCTGTTTTTAAAGCTCGGGATTTGCCATTTTGGTCAGGATCTTCCGGGTTGTTTTTTTTAAACCAGAAGTAACCATATTTGAAAGAGCAGCTGGTTAGTCTGACTCAGAGCTCGAGGACACCACACGCCTATTGGTAAGTGGTATCTATTAATCACACATACCGTACTTTATAGTCTATTTTAGTCCAAATGGGACTATAATTCACTAAATTGTCATCATCCTGTACCGAGGAAGACTTAAAACTAAAGATTGAGACCATAAACTCCTTAGGAAAACGTTTCCTGATTTTATTAATCGAGTGAGAATTGGGGGCAATTTCTTAATGACAGTGACAATTATTTGTATAACGCCACAATATCTACACAGATCACCACATCATGACTGATACTTCTGCTGATGCACACACACAGCGACACACACTCACACACACAGCGACACACACACAGCGACACAAACACACAGCGACACACACACACACACACAGCGACACACACAGCGACACACACACACACACACACACACACACACACACACACACACACACACACACACACACACACACACACACACACACACACACACACACACACACACACACACACACACACACACACACACACACACACACACACACACACACACACACACACACACACACACACACAGTGTCATCGGACACAAGTGTAAATTCAATCTGGGTAAAAACAACAGAATTAGTTAACTGAGGTAATGTATTGAAAGCCGGAGGAGATTGTGGGGCGTGCTCGGTTTGACTTGATCCAGCTGGAAGTGCACAGCACGAATGATGGAGACACAGAGAGGAGCAGTACATTACTAACATAGCTGGTAATAACTGTGGAAAATAAGCGTTACAGTCCTAATGTGTATGAAAAGACCCAATTACGATGCAAATGCAATTCTGTCCCAAGCCCTAATCTATACAAATGGTTGATCACTATATCCGGTTTCCACTGTAATGTTTTCCGTGAAAACAATGACATGAATTTTGGCCGGAGGTGGAGGAGGCACAAAATTGGACAGCAATTCTCGGTGCAGGAAAAAACGTGAAATTAATTAGCTCAAAAGTACTTAAACTTAAAATATATTGTTCAAATGCTGTAAGAACTTGCCATATTTACAACTGTGATGTAAGTACAGCATCCCCATTTTACCCCAACAGCTGAAACTACATGATAAATAAGTCAAAAAGTGTGCAGAGGCAAGCTCACCCTATAATTCAGTGAATTAAGTGGGAACTGCCAGAAAGTGTTTTAGCCATGTCAGCTTATGGCTTTTATTAAACTGTCATTTTGTTGTTTGGCTGCAATGTCTGAGTAAATTCTACCAAGTATGTCCTATTTTAAGACCTGCTGTTGTAAGCTTGGCATCTTATTGACTGGGAGCCCCTGTGGCCTTAAGCATTCTTGACAGTTGTCAACAGTGAAGTACTCTGAAATTTGAATATGCAACAAAATCAATATGTCATTCACTTTCACAGCCAATTTCAGGGACATTCATCAAGGCTGGAGGCAGGTGTTGCATTGTATTACATACGACCTGAAATGGGGAAAAAATAATTTACTTTTACTTCATTCCCAAAAGACAGAAGCTGAAAGAAACCATTATTTTTGATTCAAACTGGACATTCTCTTCCTTTACTTTAAATGACATTACATTGCAAAAAGGTTACTTCATGGTGAAGTTAAATGTGTTTATGTTTTATTACCTTGTACATTTTTTTATCTATTAACTTTTGATTGAAGCAAAGTTCTTTTCACTGCTCGCCCTAAAGCTGAACCAGAAGTGAGGCATTTTGACACATGCAACCTCCATCACAAGTCACTGGGTGTTTTTTTCTCACCTGTGAAGTGATGATCTTTGGTACAAGATGTGATGCGTGTGAAGCTCCTAAAACGGATTGGATATGTTGCAACTTGCACTTTTTAATTTCTGATACTGTGACGTAGGAGAGACACTATATACAGCTTCCGTCAACACTGGCTTTAATGGTAGTTCAAAATGCAAGCGACAAGCATGTCTATCATACATTTCTGTCATATGACTTCACTGGATGTTGCTGTTACTGAGCTGAAAGTGGGATAAAACTGTGAAAATCAATTAATGATAGTCTACTTCTGTTATATGTTTTCTGCATTGTAGATACAGAAGAGTGAGATTGGTTGTATTAATTTTTGGCTCTACTTTTTTTCCCCCCAATAAAATTATCTCCAGAGCATTTCTGGAATTGTGGCTTTACTCAGGTTTTTTTAAAGCAGGAAATTTGAGATCTGCATCATAATGATCCCCATAATTAACCTTAAATAACATAATAAAAAATATCCATTAGGACCTTTTATTGTTTTTGTTGTTGTTATGCTGGTATATGATATTAATAGGAAATTTTAAAATTTGTGATTTAACCTATTTACTAACTCACTTTATAACTAACCTCATTTCTCTGAAGCTGCCATTACAGTTTGGCTCAAACATAAAAAAGAAAATGATGGACCCAGAGTAACACACTCTGTTCTTCATTATACTCATCCTGTCAATAGAAGTCATCCAGTACAGGATCTGTATTGCCTGTTTTACTCGTTTTGTTATTATTTACTTAGCTCAAACTATATAGAGTAAATTACAGAGAAAAAAAGGAATAGCTACTGACAAACACAAAAACATGTGTACCTTATCAAGTACTTCTGGAAATTGAGTAATTTCACACTGATGATGACTTAATGCCGAAATAACTGTTTCTCATCTTGCCATGAAATAAACCATTTGCAGCACGTCCCCTCCTCAGGATGCTTTTTTTACTGTCGGATATTAGTTTGCATTTGTTGCTTGAGCAGTTTTCCTCTGAGCAAGTGTTTGATTGCTGATTTTAATATATTTTTAAAACATGTTTCATTGGTCAATGATATCATAGTATTTGACAGCATCTTATCTTTATCCATCAGATTTTTTTTCCTTCTAGAAACCTGACAAAAAGATGTGTCAATCTAATATTACATAATACAGTGTAGTGGAGATGATGTCCTTATTTGATTTAATGGTCTAATTTTCTGCCTGTCATACATTATCATGATCACAAAATTAAAGGCCGACTTTGTGGAAGAAAGTCTTCAGAGCTCAGTGGGACATGGAGAGGGATTTGGCCAGCAGAAAAGAATGTATCTGCAGAGTAATGAAAGCTCAGCTTATGATGACCACTGTGTAATAACTTCTGCTGAACTCCTGGGGACCTCGTATTAACTGCCAAAACGTGGAAAGGCACCTCAAGTGGTTTCACACTACAATCAACACCGATAAGGGAGACAAATCTGTCAAAATACAGATACCGATATTGGACTGGCCTCCAATATTAACTTCCTGGCACATCTGCCATGGGCAAGAAAACATAAAAAGAGCAAGGTGCTGACACAAAATGTTTCATCTGGACCACAGAAGTCTGGTGTGAACTACAGCCAGAAATGTCTCATTTTTAGCAGACATGCCTCCAAGAGATGGCTGAAGCGTTACCAAAAAGAGACAAGTGAGAAACCTGTCTGCCATCCTGTAACCTCAACAGTGAGGGAAAAAGAGCTCAATGACAATGGAAGGTAAGGTAATGATATATCAGAGTAAATGGATAAAAATCTCAACCCAATGCCACAAGGGAGCTTTTCTCTGGGCTTATTGACAAATGCCAGTTGTGCTGAATGACGGTGTTTCAAAGGAACTTGTATCTTGTTTATGAAACCTTTCACAGTTCCTATCTTCTAAAGTCCTGATGTAATAATAACATTGCATTATACTTTTTCCAACCAATATAAAGCAGCACAATGACACAGTAGGGCTGTTTGATTTATTTTGATTTCAATAAACTATATTGTATTTCATTGTTTGAGTTGTTTATGGTTTAGTTTAATATAACAAGAGAACCACACAATTGGAAGCAGTGTCATATTAAAGTCTTATTAACAGCTTCACATTGATGATATTTACATATTGTAGTGTGCTGTTTAATGCAGAAATTCACTCTTTCAATTAGGGATGCACCAATCCGATATTTGTATCGGTACAGATATTGAAGAAATTTCTAGATCAGGAAACCGGTGACAATGGGCCGATCCATATCGGCTGATCTATTCAGTGTAATTCTATGCGGTGCGCTGTGAGTGACATCATACGCAAGCAACACGCCGTGCGGAGCCTACAATGTTTACAAAATGGAGCGAGCGAAATGATCAGCTATCATGAGCTTTTTCACATTACCTCAGCCAACAAGCTCCACGGCTACGTGCAACATCTGTAAAGTGAATGTTTTCCGAGGGGCGGTACTAAAACGTCTAGTTATAATATGACAAACCACGCGATAGAGCACGCGTAGTTCGTTAAACAGAATTAAAAAAAAGAGGCGGCATGAAGCATTAGCTTCAAGTGAGCGGAGATGTTGAAGTGTCACATTGCACTTCTTATTCATGTCACAACCCTTTTCAGACATCGTTCTGTAGATGTTGAAATCGCAACCTGCTTGTTGCCAAACGACACCGATGCTGTTAGCTTACAGTGGCTAACATTAGCTCTAGGGAATGACAGTCTCTGCCATCATGGACGAGAAGAGAAACAGACTCAAAGCAGAAATGCTTGCTTTCCTAAGCAAGAACCTGCCAGTGATGCTAAATCCTGAGCTTGAGAAATCTGCTTGAGCAGGTCACTGACACTGAGTGTCAGTATGTGTGTGACTTAAGCCTCAACACAGCAAAATCTTGAAATGTTCTCTTACTGGATTGGCATTCATCCAATGGCCTTCTGCCCCCTTAGTGATGACTACTTCTCTTTTTTTTTTAACCAAGCTAGAGAAGCTATTGTTTTGATGCTTTTTTAATGGCTGTTTAATTCCCATTTGCACTAAACTATATAAAGAGCTGATTGCTATTTATTTTGAAAGTCTACCAACCAAGCTAGTGAAGCTATTGTTTTCTCAATTTCAGCTCCTTTATTATTTTATAATTTATTTTGTTTTACATTGTATTTTGAATCCCTAATTGATGAATACAAATATAGTGTGACTGAACCAGTCAGATTATATTTTTATGATTAAGATTGTTTTACTGGTGCACAATTATTAAATAAATAAGTAATTCAGTACATTTATATCTGTTTATTTGTTTTTTTAAAAATAGGAAAGTAATGTTTAAGTCAAGTTTCATGATCCCAGTCTTTTCCCCCCAATGAAACTTACAGTTTGTTACCATAATTCCACGCTGTTTTTCTTTATCGGTATCGGCCGATACTAAACCTCAGATATCGGTATCGGAGGTGAAAAATGCGGATCGGTGCATCCCTACTTTCAATATACAGAGACTGTATTTATAATATAACAGAGGCCAACACTACACAATTCGAACAACGTTTTGGACTCTTCCGGGCGATAGGAACAGCACAGCCCATTTTAATTACTTAATCAGACAAGTGATTTGCTTGATTATGAATTGTGAGTTTGGGGACATGTGTAATTGTTCTGAGAGCTCACAGTAGTAGTAGGGCTTTTCAACTTTTGGATGAGTGCATCACAAAAACAACTGAAGATAATGAAAACATAAAAATATCAGAAAATGAATACAAAATATAATAGCCTGGCCTCATTCGTATTTTTCATTAATTTGTGTGCCAAATGGGTTCAGGCAAATCAAGACTGGTGACAAGCTACAGGAGCAGTTAGATGATGGAGGATCCCGGAAGATTAAAACTCAGCCTCTGTGTTAACTTTTGTCTGCGTCAGCAAACTGAGGATGCATCAACTTTAAGGGAGAGAGAGGAAATGAAACAAACTAGAAATTGCTTCCCTTGACTGTAGAGGGCATTTTGTATGTCTTGTGTTTTGAATTGTGTGTGTGTGTGTGTGTGTGTGTGTGTGTGTGTGTGTGTGTGTGTGTGTGTGTGTGTGTGTGTGTGTGTGTGTGTGTGTGTGTGTGTGTGTGTGTGTGTGTGTGTGTGTGTGTGCGGGGGGGTTCTCGCAAGGATTTGGGGCTTGGCAATCAAAGGATGTGTCAACAGGATGTGACAATTTGATTTTATTCGCCACAGGGGGAAAATGAGATAAGGATAAATGACCATGACAGGATGAAGGTGATATAAGGTGAGAGGAAAATAAGGGAGAGGGGGATGAAGAACAGGAAAGCACCACAAAGAGAAGAACAGAGAGATGATGGTCTTCATCTCCCCGGTCTGGGAAGAAAGAAGAACTAGTAACACCAGTTTTCTGTGGAGTAAAAAAGTAGAAATGGTCCTTTCCATTACATATCTGGTCCACACAAGGAAGACCTGCACATATTTGGGTACACTCATATAATCAAATGATTATTCTAGTGAAAATATGCTTTTCTTTGAACTTCCTCTGTATTGAATTGAGAATAGATCAATAGAAAATCTCTGTAACATTTCAAGTAGCATCACTTAGGACGATATTTCTAAGTTATTGGAGTATATACACTTCCAAACTTCACAAAAATTTGTGACTGAGGGACAGAAACATTTATCTCAAGTAAGAAATGGAAGAAAGACATTTTTTCAAAGTGAGTAAAAATGAGGAAGATAAACAACAGAGACAGAAGATGGAGCAACATAAAACAGGCACAAGAAGAAACAGGAAACACAGGGAGAATGGGACGAGCGGAGGATGAAGATAAATGTGATCTAGTGGTAGGAGGAAACATGGGGGAGGGAGAAAAAGCAGTTTCCAGTTCAAACAATCTTGATATCTTATTAGATCTGAGGGGACTGCGGAGTTTACTCAAAGCAGTAGAGTGGGACGAAGAAATGTGAGAGGAAAGGTAGGAGCTAAGGAGGTAAAGGAGAAGAAATAGAAGAAGAAGCATGGTTAAAGCCGACATCTCTGATAGCTTTTGAAGATAGAGATAGAGTGATTTGATAACAGAATGGAAAGAAGAGGAGGGTAAAGGGAGTTGGAGCAATGTTGATAAATAACAGGAAGAAGACAGAGCAGGGGGGTAATAAGTATTCATGTTGACAGTTGATGGACACTTGAATGTCAGGTTGGCAGTCATCTTTGTAAACAGTGACACTGCATGTTCTCATCTCATTACACTGCTCCAGCCGGGAGACAAAACCAGCGAGCCATGGGGACGGAGACGAAAGAAGAGCGTAGTTAGTGCCCGACTGAATCAAAGACGAAGCAGGAGTGACTGAGGGAGTCACATTGGAGGTCACACAGACTATGAATGTTACACATCAGTAAGAGCACAATATCAAAAGGGCCAACAGACCGGAGTATAAATTAATATGTGACAAACGGAGAGGCACTGTGTCAATATCCCATTCTGCTAATGTAGTTAAACCCATGAGGCTCGCTGCCAGAAACAATGTGCATGATCTCAGGCAGACGTTTTAAAAATGTGACCATAATCTACATCTAAATTAGATATCACTTAAGTCAAAGTTTGTGAACTGTAAATGACTATAAAAACCTAACATCAATCTTATATCTGTAGAGTTGCTTTCTTAGGCCTAAAGCTGTAGTGTTAAGAGAGATCAAGGCTATATTTGTCCAGGAATGTATTCAGCCTGAGGTCGTGAAGCTGCAGCCTGCTGGGTTCACCCCTTTGCTTCTTGCTGCCAAGCTCTGCACCCGAGTGGGAGAAATCTGTGGGAGTGACCTTTGGTGAGTCAAAGCACTTCACTCCCTGTCTGAGTGCTTAAAGGTTTTAAGTTAAGGTCAAGTGTATGAGACTCATATCAGCTGTGTCCCACTGGGTCTGAATAGGAGAAATATATGCTGTACAAAACGGTCCCCAAAATGAAATGTTAAAGTTTGTTCTTCACATAGTTCAAAACCAATGTACAGTAAAACAAACAGACAATGTCTGCAGCCATTAGGGGTGAGAAAAACAATTATACTTGGTTTTATAATCATTTTAAACATCTTGCTAGTACCAGATTCTCAAATATGATGGAGTTAATAGTCATCTTTGTCATGAATTATAGTTAAAACCTAAAATTTGGCAAAGCAAGACATTTAACAGGTCACCCAGGAAGTAGGATACCATGAGGGGCATTTGGTGATATAAGACAGTTAATAAACAATATAATGATACATGTCCATTCACACATTTTTAATATGCATTCAGAAAAGATGAGTGTGACACTACACCTTTAACTACCAGAGTACAGTTTAGCTTCGTGTTACCTGTGTCAGAATCGAAAAGCACATGGTGACATTCTTCAGATTTTCAAGATGGACTCAAAGAGAGAGGATGAACAATGAAGACTGGTGTGCGAAAAAGACAGAAGACAGACTGAAGAAGGAGTGAAAAGACAAGTGGAACACGAAGGACTGAAATCTCTTTTAAAGGACGGTCCTCTGAAACGACTGTGACATTTCAAAAGGCCAGGCTTCCTGAGAGGCATCGACTATTCCTCCATTAGAGTGGGGCACTCCATGATTACACATATCAATAACATCTGAGCACAGACCCCGTGCTTTTGTTGTAATTCTATGTACCATGTATGTTCCTGTGGATGTGCGTGCGTATGTTGGTGTGTGTGGCTGGGTTAATGGAGCATTTCTGCAGCTCTCTTAAAGGATGTGCTGGTCAGTCAATTGACCTAATGGGACAAACTGCATCTGTTTTGAGTGGCATTTAGTGTTATTGAAAAAAAAAGTTGTGAAAAAGCAAAGGCGAGGCAAAGCTGACAGCGGCACAGGGAGATTCTCTATTCTCCATATTCAAGTAGCGCCAGAGTGATATAGATTTTTTGGGGGTGATGTTGAAACAGATTTCCAATACTGATATGTAAGAGGAAAAATAACCGATGGTTCAGATAATTTTGTGAAAGGTTCGTATCAACCCGATTTTATTGGCCAACTGATATATCATTAGTTTTGCTAACTGTTGGTCTTAAAAGATAAATCTTCTAATGCTAGAGAGGGAACAAACGCCACCCACACAATGAATCATGCAGCCCCACAGAAAATTGACGAGACCTGGGACACATGCGCCAGCTGGCACAGCAGAGAGGAACAAAATCCTTTAGCCTCCTCTGGTGTGTGGACATGTCCTGAGCTAAAACACCTGCCTCTACACAGGTGGGCAGCTTATTGCTGCAGGGGACAAGCTCATCCCCTCCTCCTCCAGCCTGCCACACATCTGACTATGTCACAGTACTGTGGGTAGAATCTGGGTCATGATGTGCCCTATTCAAATCAGCCATTCAAGTATGGTGTCTAGAGAAATAGGTCTTGAGAGCAAGAGCACAGCACGCTGAGTGGCATAGTCACAGGTAGGGAGAATGAAAAACTGTGAGAGAGACATGATGAGGGTTGAGCATAAGAAACAATTCGATCAGGAAAGAAATTTTACTTTTTGGAAAGCGTCTGTGAAACATTGGCAGTAATGTATCACATACTCGGGAGAAGCTCCTTCAAATGTCCTGAAGGCAATGAATAAAACAGATGCTTCCTGTATTAGTGCACCAAGTCACTCTCCATAAATCGAATTATTCTATGTTGTTATGAATTACAACTCAGAACACATACTGTTTTTTTGTCTTCTTAAGCCAATGTACACATTTTATTAATTATTATTTAACTCAACTTATCTTTTCTATCGAGCAGATCATTGCTGCTGCTTTCGAGGGTGACTGCTGCAGGCAAATCCAAACAGGGATGTGGACAATTAGCCTGTGTTTCTGTTAAACTCTATTAAACAGGGAAAGAGTTCTAGACTGCCAAAGCTGATTCACATGGCTGGGATCTGCTACTGATGGCCTAATAGGATACATGCTGCCGCCACGTAGTCTTTCATTACAGGTAAAATCCTCCGATGGACCCTTGTGTGACCTGGTTAATTATCTACAGCGGTGGACACATGCATAATCATCGCTATGGTAAAATACTTGACTGATGGTACAAATCAACACAATTGGCTACAAGATATAGGCAAGACATCAGTATTAATAATGGGGAAAATACCTCTCAGGCCACATTCACATGCCCATACTCAACATTCTTTAATTTCTAAGTTATGAACAGAAACCTAAAGAAACCATTAGCAACACAGAGACTGGCCCCGTTACGGAGGTTGCAGATGTGCCAGGCTATTGGAGGCGGCCACATGGCGGATACTTCACACAATATACATGCTCACGGGTCCAACAGTTAAAGTATGTTACATTACATTACATTACATTACATATCATTTAGCTGACGCTTTTATCCAAAGCGACTTACATTTTTAGAACACTCAACATTTTTGAGGGGCCATTTAGGGGTTCAGTATCTTGCCAAGGACACTTAGGCATGCAGATGGGACAGAGTGGGATTCGAACCGGCAACCTTCTTGTTGCAGAGCACCCGCTCTATCCCCTAGGCCACGCTCTCCCCATTGTCACCGTATGTCACCGGATTGCTCTGCAAAAAAGTCACACATACATTTGCCATCTAACTGTAGCATGATAGAGCTTTTGGACGAGGTAGGGTAACACTGGTTACACAAGCTTAGTCTTGGCATTAGGGGATTTAAAATGCAAAACCCTAAGGGGATCGTCACACCCCAAAATGAAAATGAACTCATTATCTACTCACCACGATGCCAACGAAGGGGTGGATGAAAGTGTATGAGTCCAAAAAAACCTTTTGGAGTTTCAGGGGTAACCAGCATTGCAGCCAAATCCGATACAAGGGCAATAAATGGTGACCACTTGTTCAAACCTAAAAAAAGCTAGACATTCAAATTCGACTCAAATGGAGTCATTAACACCAGGTTTTCAGCCTAAACGTCCTGCGTTATCCTGTCAGGAAAGGGAAATCTATCAAATAGCGTTCCTCCAACTTTGTACAATACTAATGAAACGAGTAAAGTCAGTCGCAATGCCAAGCGCTTCCAAATAAACCACAATTCATTAATAATGCAAGTCTTTCCACTATTATAATGGATGGTACAGCTCCATCCTTGGGGAAACACTTAATCCTGTTGTTACTTTTGAAAAATAATAAAAAATAAATAAAAGTATCAATAAAGACCCTTCTACTGTTTTGATAACTAGAAACATTATATGGCTTAACCCTGATGAGACAACATCAACTGCCTCACAGTGGCAACATTAATATATCCTCTACATAAACTTTGGGAAAACATTGAATTGACACACTCAATATGCCAACATTTGATTTATCAGCTAGAGCTCTGGATTCATAGGCCATTGATCAGATGAAGCCCCAGCTACCCGTCAGCTAGCCTCAGATTGATTGGTTTCAGTTTGTTGGCAAATATATGTATTGCTTAGCTATTTCTACAGAGAAACACACTTGAGAAAGTTAGATTTTACCACTGACTTTAGATAAATAAATTATCAAAAATTTAAAATGTTCCTACATATGCCCTCAACAACCTAGAAGGCAGGCCACATCTCATGAGTTCACCATGACACGATAAATTAGTAGACAACCTTCTGTTAATCTTCTAATCAATATTACTCATAGGGCTCCAAGCTCAAACACAGACAAAATCATCACCTATAAACATTAACCCAAACACAGATTAGCCAAATTTTACAAGATTCTTGATCGATACCGATTAATCCTGTGTTGTTGTGACATATATTAACTTGTTTAGATGTGATCCCTTGACCATGATCAGTCAGTTGTTAAATTATCAGTAAGGATTATTTAATCTTTACTTCAGTAGAAAAGGAAATCACATTGTTCCAAGTGAAATTACAGGAAATTGATGAAAAGGCCTTTTAGTCTTCCGCTGCTTTGTTCCATATGAATGTAAATGAGGCAGGACTGAATCATTTCCAGCTCTTATATCAGGAGGATAAGGGGAACACCTGTTTCATTAGGAAACTCTCGAAGAGGAAAACCTCTGGGATTTTTAGATACATATAAAGACCTTGCATTCTCCTCCCAAGTTGTCTCACACAGCGGACTATATTGGATTCCTAACTCACAGTTTCTGCAGAGCTGCAGCCAGAGACAAGGATAAGTATGACATTGGTATTCTGTGAAGACGAACTGAGATGTTATCTCTATGATCACAAGGCTAAAGCCTCTCTGAGGGTTGGAAATGGATCACAGGACCAATTCCATTACATTTCTGACAGTCATTTCTGCAGAAAAGATTTATCCGTAGTTACTGGCTGACACATCCTAAAACCGCATGTTTATTTTTTAACACTCATTCCCTGAAAAAGACACATCAACATATAAGGAAAGACTCAACAACCGGAATGAGAGAAGACAAAAGAGGAAAACAGTGGACAGACTACTTCCCTTTTAGCAAAAGTAACAGGAGTTGAACAGAATACTAAGTGTCAATTTAGGCTTCAGGAGAACATGTTTTCCAGGAATGTCTTAAACTGGAGGCAGATTCTGTAAGATGTTGCTGTTTTAAACTTACCTGGTTGTGTCGCTAGATTATTTTGTGGTTCTTTTGATCTCGTTTTTGGTTGTGCTTTTACCTTTGCTATGTGTTTTTATCTGTGCTGCTGCCTATCTCGCCAGAACACAATTAGACTTTCCTGGTTAAATAAAGGTTAAATAAAAGTGCGAACAGAAATCTGTGAAGTGTGACAGACAATTTTTGAGGTTCATTTTATTCATATAGGATATTATTAGTACTATTATTATAATTCTTATTCTCATTCAAATGTTAGACTGAATGTCACAATGATGTCAAAAAACAATAATTTCTGGAACAAAAAATAGTCCAACAAATGTATGATTGTGTCAGGCCTACCTTAATATTGTACCAAGTAAGAGGTTTCCTTCTTTGGTTTACAGCTTTAATTCACCGAGAATTTCCTTCACATCCAGGCAAAATTGATATTGAACAATGAAATATCTGCACCAATATTGATTCGAATTGGAAATCCACCGATCAATACGTAATGAAATACCTGGTCCTCTCACCTTGTAGCCCATCAGGCTTTTGGGAAAGACAGAGAACAAGATATTGCCTGCAATGCTCAGGAGACAAATGGGCTGCAAGTAGCTAATCTTGAGAAGTCAGATTCCTTCAGTAAAGAAACATTTTATGGTGTGGTCAATCTCCCAGATCTTGCTTCACCCAACCGAATTTTGATAATATTCCATGAATCCTTTATGAACTGTGCAGGCTTGGCCTCCTTCTCTTTTCTCAGTCTCAGAGAGAATTCTGCCCTCCTTGTTCTGAACAGATAACATAAAAAAAAACACTGGAAAGATTGTTTTTGTGCGTAATGGCTTTTTTGAACTGCTTATTGAGGGTCTTGATTTCCCTAAACGGATACAGTATCTCACCCTCCTGTTTGGCCATTTTCCCCTTACCCTTCCTCTCCTTACAGCTGAAGCGTTCTCTGGTCATTTTGTTGTCGTGCCATCAATTTTCTTCTTGGATGTTCCTGCTAATGTGGCCTCTGCTCTCTCCCTGACAAGGTTTGGGGTCTAGTTGTTTCCATCCTGTGCTGACATTGCTGTGGGCCATTTCATTTTCTCTCTCGCAGGCTTGGTGCCTTGGGTAATGTTAGCAGAGCTCCTCTTCTGGGTTTAGAAACTTGCCTTGTGGGCCTTTTATTAGTGGCTGAAAAGCCAGACAAAAATCCCCCAAAGAAGCAAAATGTCTTAACGCTAAATCACACAAGGATGAGGAATATTTTACTGGCAATATGAAAAATAAAAATGTATAATGGACAGGGATTTATGTGGAAGTACAAAGTGTATAAGAAACAATAGACGAAAGCTAGGATTATTTCACAATCACATTTTCACAGAACATGGACATACAACAAGGTAAAAATAACTCACAGGAGATTTATTGCTTTGTAACTAGTGATCATTCTCTCACTTTATCTCTACCTTATCCTTTTTCTTTATTGTCAATAATCTCGAGTATATGATTTTTGCTTTACACCTTTAAGACGCAGACTTCCACCTCACCATATTTATTTTCTCCTCATCCCTCCACTGCTTGTCTTATACTTCTCCCTCCCGCAATGTAAAGCTACTTAACACGATCTTAACTCCACTGATAAACAAGAGACTAGTGAT
Organism: Platichthys flesus; assembly: GCF_949316205.1. NCBI lineage: Eukaryota > Metazoa > Chordata > Actinopteri > Pleuronectiformes > Pleuronectidae > Platichthys > Platichthys flesus. The sequence goes on from NC_084947.1 coordinate 7,231,611, forward strand.
TCCCCCATCAATCAACAGCCCTCCGTCCCTGCTCTGGGTCCTTGCAATTTCTCAGTCCTCTCAGCTCTGATTTACTCCCTTCCTTACGGTCAGGCTTATTCTCTCCTTGCAGCTTTCTCTCTTCACTAAATCTGTGCTGCGTCAGCTTCTCTACTCCCCTGCTCTGTCTACATGTTGGTCTGAGATAGACTTCTGTTTAACTTCTCCCAGCCCTCATTCCACAAAAACACCACTCCTTCACATTTGCTTCTCAGCCTGAGAAGGGAGAATTCTCTTAAGATTGTATGTAAATTAAACACACTCCAATATGGATGAGAATTCCTCATCCATATTAATAGCAACTTCAATATCAATCTGACAAATCTAATAAGAAAAAGGAAATTAAGCAACAGAGAGGATAGCCTGTGCATATTATGAATAATAAGCTTTCCTCAAACCCTTCCATATTGGCTGTTAAAAACAAGGGAAAAAAACATGTAACAAAAACAATACTATCCTAAGCTGTAAAAACTGCTACCTTGGGCTGTTCATACTGCACCATGCCTCCTCCATTAGATGTTAAAATAAATTATTGGGATGAAAACTGCCAAAATCAATCATCAATTTACTATTTGAAAGGAAGTGGTTGTAGCCTGCAGCCTCTGTTTTCAAAGAATTAAATTGAGTAAAACTTCTGATATTACATTTCTGAGCCAACTTAATCACTGCAGTACAAGGGAAGAAGAGCAAGAAACAAGAGACAGCCGCAAATAATTGGAAGATATTCTACAGCAGACACAGCTTTTCTGCTTCTTCAGCACACTCTGTATAAAAGGACAATTTGTAATCCCGTCTAAAACATTGCTGTGTTAATCCATCTCATTGAGCATACAGCTCAAGTTATTCATTCTTTTCTGAGGGCTGTAACTACAGTGGCATGAGTGAGGTGGCCTGTCTTCACTACTTCAAAACATTTGAAGGATAAGTCTTGGGTTTAAGTTTAAGTTCAGAGTTTGCTTTGGGTTATAGTTATATAATGGCTGGGGTTAGGCATTCAGTTGCAATGGTTAAAGTTGAAATACACACTCCAGTGCTGATATAAGCATCACTCCCAAGAAAATTGAAAAAATGCTTAAGAAGAGTGAGAGAGCAATGACTGAAGGGGTCAAGGCCCTGTGGCTATGAACTACAGAGCGAGAGGGTCAGGCATCACAGGGGAATGATGATTGCATTAGCAGGACAACTTAGAACGCTGCTCAGTGAATCATGGACAAAGATATGGAGCTCGTAAACAGACTTAAAAACCCAGAAAAATCGGATTAACTCTGTTTCTCTGCTGGTTACACAGGGAGTGTGGTGATTATTTGTTAGTTACTATAAGTACATATATAGCCATTGAAATAACTTTCTGTTTTGGGCACATGTGTGCTGACATGGCTAGAAGCTCTATTCTGAGAGGTTCTTCAGAAGGGGAGTAGCCATGGTCTTTGTCATCATTAGTAAGCCTGTCCTACAGCCCTAAACATCTTGTCAAGCTATGCATACATCACAGTTATCGGCAGGCCCATGTGTTGTATTTACTGCCTGTCCTTTCAAGACTAGAGAACTACATTCACATGTTGATGTGGTTGAGAGAGAGAGGGAACAGATTATGGCAGTTGACACCTGGACTGTTTCCAGAAAAAACTAATGAAGTAAAATTTTAACAAAAGCCAAGTAACCATGAAATCACATGTTTCAACAACTAATGACCGAGTAGGAGAACTGTGTCCTCAGTCCACAGTCTCTCCTGCTTTCATACTTGGCTTTTACAACCCAATAGCAAAAGCTTGTTTAGATACCGATATTGCATCAATGGCATTACAGCCAAACAAGGCACAGGATTGGATGGTTCACTTCCCCCACTTTAGGAGATGTTGCCACAGTGTGTGCCAAGCATTATAACAAACACGTCTAATCGATTAGTTGCCAACTAATGTGCAAAACACTTTGAAGACTCTACCTGTCCTCAAGCCCTGTATAGAAGCATACATTTGTCATATTTGTCCACTCATTAAGCAGGCATTACCTTTGATTTGCCAAGTGTCTAGTTAAAATGTTCTTCATCAAGACTGTTCTAATAAATTGATGCAATCAAAGGACATTTGGCAAGGCTAATATAGTTACTGCAAAGAATTACACAAAAGCACAAAGATTAGCAAAACAAAATTACTGGCCTGGATTGTTCTTTTTTGTTTCTGCTGTGCTTTCCTTATCTTAAGAAGACAATGATAGGCATTCTTAACATGCCAGCACTGCCTTCTGGAACATATGGACCCTGTCCATTTATACATCCATTCATCCTTTTATTTATTGCTCCTGCTTATTCAGGTCCACGCTATGATGGCAGCAGGTCCTTCTGTCCGCCCTCCTCTTCCACCTTTTCGGCATTGGGCCTTGGGGATCCCAAGATGTTTCCTTGCCCGGAATTATATGTGATGATGTTCTAGGTGTGCTTCCATTTAGACCTGTCCACAATAACTTCACAGGGAGCTGTCCTAGAAACATCCTGATCCATGTCTGAACTGTGTTTATTGACTGCATTCAATGCAAAGAAGCACTGGTTGCAAACAAAGATTCTCCTGGATATCTATCTGAGCCTGATTCAGTCTGGCAACGCCAAACCCAATTTGCATTTGCAACCCCTCAGTTCCATTTTCATTTCAAGGCGCCATTTTCAGTAGTTGCAAAGCAGAACATCACACAGTGTTTCTTTGTTTTTATTTTAAAGAAAATTTACCATCCAGTAATACTGTCTCAAAAGCGGATTAAACAATCCTCTCTCAATCAGTAGTAGCCATCTTGGTTGTTAATGAAAAAGTTTCAGCAGCACTCCCATTGCTCATCTGTCATCCAAGCTTTACTAACCAGTTTCAGGATGGGTGGCAAACAATCTGAGTGGGAGGGGGGCCAGACCCATATAGTAGATAGAAAAAAAAAAAGCTCAATGTTAGGTCTGACTTCCATGATAAACTTCATATCCTCATAAACACCCTTAATACCCTACATCTAGCATAATGTTACTGCTTGTATCTACAATCTCTGTTTCCTACACTATAGCCAGAGTTGATAAGGACTGAAATTCCTTCCTAACTTCTTCACTTAGTCACTAAGTCTCTAACAGGCAGTTTACGCATCTAATAGGCGAAGGAAATCTGTGGTTATCCTGCATGAGACCTTATTAAACCCAAATCAGTTCAAAACAAAATACCAAAGCAAAAGAAAAACCAAAACATAGCACAGTATTTCATGAGCTTTTTTTAAAGTTTTGTCAATGGTTTAATTATGCCCCTCTTATTATTTTTTCAATTGATCCAAGAAAATGTTTTACTTGAAGAAAAATAAAAAACACATGTTCACATCTAAAGACATCACAAATTTCTCTGAAAAAAAGCACTAATGCAATCTAGCCTCTTGTCCACATGCATATGACGTTGTAAGTCACTAAAATTTAGATTTCCTTTGAAAGTGTAGAATTTCAATGGAATGTGTATCCAATGTACAGAAGCGACAACATTGCCAAGTTTAATTGCAAGTTTGCGGCTCCATTCAACAGTTTTACTTCACTACAACATCAGTATTCACAGGTGTCTGCCTCACCCATTATTACTTGGTTGTTTGAGCATTTGTGGTCACATTTGTGTTCTCGTCTAGATTTTGTAAAATTAAGGTCATGTGGACAGAGATATTTATAAAAATGGAGAGGAAAATATTGATCCCAAATAATATCAACAGTAGTTTATTAGTCTGTTATCCAAAAATACTTTCCAGATTTGTTTATATTATTTAGAGATAATTGTAATCACAACAATTTAAGATTTTAAATAAATTCAAATATGGAAATAAAGGGAAACTTAGTGTACTATACCTTAAATATTGGGTTTTGGTTAACTGCCATAACTTACGTTAAGCTACTAAATTTTTTGTTCTGATTCTTTAGTACTGGGAACCAAACATTTCACCCTACAGTAGCATGATTCAAGAAAAGCAGATTCTTGGCTGAAAAAAGCAACCGTCAACCTAACCGAAAACAGTCTATAAATAATGACACTTAGTACAATGCCATTAGTGTGTTAAGAAAAGTATCAACTGAGGCATATACACACACGTTGAGAGCCCTGTGAAGCAGCTGATTAATATCATGGGAATACAGCAAGAATTTCCCCAAAAGGATAACGTGTCAGTGCAGGAAATAAGGATTTGGTGGATGACTGTGTGTGAAAGAATGAAAAATAAAGAACAACTAGATCATGTGCTTACATTCTGAGAGCAAAATTGTTTAATTGCGTTTAATAATCAATGATTAGATCAAATTGACTGATCATTTTTCATATAGAAATAGCTGATCAATTCAGAAAAAAGGGCATCAGTGGCCATCTCCACTAATAGAACCCTAATAGAATTATCTGAATTACCAAGAAAAGAACATGAATCGCCAATAAAGCTTAATTAAGAAAACATAATAGAGGTTTGTTTAGAGTAAAAATGCATTGGTGCGTTTAAATCAAACAAAAATAAGAGGATAGCAAATTACAATCCCCAGCCCATTATAGATTTGAGCTCCCGTGCAGTTTAGGAAACACTATATAAATGAAAAGCTGACCTATGGGAATCTCTTTAATTACATAAAATAATTGCAAATCTGTTTCCCCAAACACCAAATCAGATAAACCATTTTAACTGCAGGCCTGCTCTCCGATATCAAGCCAAACAATTATCAGTGATATGCGTAAACATCCTAGCAAATGCACTCCAGCTCCTCAAGTGGCCAGCATTGTGATATACAGGGAGAGGTTCAGATTGAGAAAGAGACAGAGAGCGAGAGAAAGACAAGGATAGCAACAATTAATAAATGTAAAAGGTTGGTTTCAAAGAGGACAGTTAAACAAAAAAATGCAAACAGCGAGGTAGAATGAGAGGGAATTACAAAAGCATCACTAAACTGTTTATTTGGTGGAGGTATAAAGCCGCTCATGCACTATTGAAGTAGCGGACTCTTGCAGGGATATCGACACAAATAAACACTCTACGAGCCTCTCCACATCACACAGATGTGAGAGTACTGCAGGCACTACAATGTGAAGTGGCAAAAACAATGTACCAACAAAGCCCCACAAAGGCCTTTGGTTTATGGAGGCCACCAGTGCGGAAGTGAATTTACGTCAGCAAGTCCTTGACACACTTTTGATTTGGCTCCTCTCAAATGCACTGTGAGACAGTTCATGGGGTACAAGTACCAGGGGTCGGTATACACCTGCATTATACATAACCATACCAGACTGTGCTGAAAATTAACGCTCTGGTTTCTTGGTCAAAATGGAGATTACATGTTTGTTTTTTTCTGTTTTGTTTTAAATAATTAAAGATATTTAATTCATTGTCTTATGCAGACTTAACAATGCGTTATATGATCATGCCTGTTTTGGACAATAGAAAGGGTTTGACAGCAGACTGCTAAAATCCAACTGCTTAACTTAAATGATCAAAACAAAAATAAACATAAATGATGTCAAGATTTAAAAAAGAGTTGATCATCCATTGTTCCATTTCTGAAAATCATGATTGATTATTCTCTTCATGATCCACCCAATTTAAGAGCTGTTAAAAACATCACATTTGAATGTAGTAAAATAAAATGTGAGAAGAATGTGCATGTTAATCATTGTTTAATGATAGAAACCACGGGAAATTGTGTCTCGTCCGGTTACTCCGCTCACTCTCTTCCTCTTCCTCTATCTCTCTCTCTCTCTCTCTATTCCTCTCGTGCTCACAGACTGGCGCGGGCACGACACACAACCATACACTCACGCACACACACTATTTCATCGGAAAACTTTGTAATCTCTGGGTTAAAACAACATAATTTGATCTTCATGGAAACAAATGTCGTGTTTATTTGCAAACAGAGCAGGGAAGTGAGATTTCAAGTGGCGACGGCTCTTCAATAATTGCAATCGCTGATACTGGTGTCCGTCCCTGCGCATCCGTTTGCTGGGCTTACAATATATCTCTCAACCCTACTATGAGTCATGTCTTTTTTTCCTGTTTGATCCTTTCAACAGGTAACTGGGGGAGTTACCTGTTTGCCTGTGATTCATGGATTAATTAACAATACCAAAAGACTGGATTAAAGCAGTTTCTTCCCTCCATTCTTCACAACAGCGTACAGTGTAACCCTTGTTTGCTCTGCATCAAAAATCACTGTTCCCAGATAGCCTGGTTTGCCTGCCAGCCCTCCTTTGTATCCATCCGGAGGACTCGAATCCTCTCCGTTGCCCTGCTCCACCAACAAGGACTCACTGCTGCTAAAACTTAAAAAAAAACTTAACAAACAACACAGTGTAAGCTTTTAATCCTTCTACAAGCCTGAGTCCTACATTTGGCTCCAAAGAAAACAAGATCTTAACTTAACTGAATCGATCGATATTAACTTATTATTTAAAAAGCGTGGAGCGCAGCAGTAGCCAAATGGTTACAACCCACTTGCATCACCACATATTCAACGTGTCTGGCTGGGTACCTTTGTTGCATGTCACTACCCTTTCTCTTCCGTTTTCCCTGACTGACACTGTGAGATGTCAATAGTGGCAGAAATAAACTTGGCAGTACTCTCAAGTGGACAAACTATGTAATCACAAAAAAAGTAACTCTGTGATGGAAATCCACATTACATAATGTCTGCTGTCTACACTGGTAGTGATCTATCTGCTACAGACATATCCATTAAACACATTCATATATATATATATATATATATATACACACACACACACACACAACATTAATGACAAACAAGTTTCATAAATGACAAGGATGTTGAGCAATGAACATACTAATGCATAACTGTGATCATGTTTTTCTTCATACTAAATAACTAAATAAGAAAGAGGGGAAGGATTTCTGTCTTCTTCTCTATCACAATTTTTAATGAATAGTTGTTTACAAGTTTTGCCAGAGAGAGATAGGGGTGGATGATGGCACATGGTGGAAGTGGTGGTTTGGGGTGTTAAGATAAAGACATACTTATAGATACATCTTCACCCACAAGACCGTAAATGCCCACCCACTGTCTCCTGGCAGGCTAAAGTGTGACACGATGAGCAGTTAAGGGAAAGAATACCAGCTTTGTGTGAGAGCATATGCTTGAGGTGAAAAGAGAGAAACAGAATTCAGACAGTCTGCCTCAAGCCTGTTCCTGTGGTTGTGCAGTCAGTGACACCTCAGGAAGAGCAAGAGCGAGAGAGGATGGTGGTAGTGTGTCAGTTGACTGTGGTGGACAAACACTGACGGAGGCACAATCAGCTCTTTGACTTTGCTGTAAGGCTGTAGTTTTAATGATGCGCTAGCGACATTATTGATTATGCATTTCACTTGGCAAAAACCATTCAAAAACACATAATGGTTAACGCACAAGTAAAGCTAGTGTCCTCAAAATGCAGGACTGAAGTTAAAAATAAGTGAATGAACAGAGGCATGCGGCAAAATGAAAACTCGCCATTAGACTATTTATTATTTAATAATGTAGCAGGCCATTCGTTCTTCCTTTATTGTAAATGTTGTCATTTGTAAGCTGTATCACTGTTTTTTATTAATAAATGTTATTTAAATATAAACCTTGGTGAAATTACTTCAGTTAGTATATCAGTACTTCCTGAAAATGTTTTGCACATTTTAACACAACAATAATACTGTCTGACCGTTGGTTGGCTTTGGTTTGCTCGTTAGAATGGGAAAAAGCTGTTGACTGGACTACAGAATTAGACTTTACTTTGGACGCCCAACTGACCCTGGATTACTCTAAGTGCTGCTAATGGAGAGGGAAGGAGGGAGAGAGGCAGAGAGGTAGAGAGAGAGAGCAACAGACCAACAGACCGAGAATGGAAAGCAAGACGATGGCAGCTTAAAGTTTTACAATGAGGCAAAAGTTAGAGACCTTATATGATATCATGATAACCTAGAAAAACAATTTGGTTTCATTTTTAAATTGTGGCAGGAAAAATGTGTCTACGTTATTAATGGGAAACACAGAGTGATACTGCATGAGTTTTGAGAAGATTCGCAGCTAACAACCACACATCCACATGCATGGACGACAGAATTCCCTTAGGAGCACTCACAGAGAGGGTAACGGATGTGATCATTGCCCACCAGATACCATGAATCGCTGCATCAGTTCCCCTGACACAAGACACTCACAAGGCACAGCACTTCAAAGTACCACATGCAAATCAAATAGGCTATATCCCAGTTGGTTTGAAAGAAAATCTGCAAACTAGGGCGTATTCATATTCTCTGTCCAAGGTTGTAATTAAACTCTTTTTCAGATTAACAGGGATGAAGAGGTTGACATCCTTAATGCTCTACCAAGTTCATCAGAGTTCATATTACAAGTTTTTTTTTTCTTTGTTTTATAAGTGTCATAAAGTACCTCAACCTATTCCCTATAGAAGAAATATGATTTATGTACAGCAATAACAGCAATAACTAGTCTTATATCCAATATCAGAGTGCATGTAATTTTCGCAGAAAGAAACTCTCAGCAGGCAACACAAAAAATTCAGTCTATTAGTCAGAATACAGAAATCAGTACAGAGTGTGTACTATTGATACAAAATATAACAAATAAGTGACATATTCAGTACGTTTTCCGTAAAACAGCTGTGGACAGTCAACATTGGCCTTGAGAACAACGACAAAGGCGTTGGAGCCCCCTGTACACCGACTGTTGAGGATTCAAAACAATGTGCTCACACATATGAACACAAACACCCAAGAGCAGCCACAGACGATGATTCAGGATCTTGTTGTCCTCTGTGGGCAACAGTAATAGGGATGTTTGTCCTACCTTTTTCTGAAGCAGCAGCAGGGTTTGTCTGATGAAGGCCACTGGTGTCTACACATTCAGCCCCATCTTATAAGAAATAGAGGACATGTTAACAGTTTGAAGTTAAGGATTATCTCAGAATGAAAATGGAGAATATAAAAAGAAAGACAAATTAATTATCAAAATAAGGAAGTCCAGAAACTTTTGTGTCAGGTTTTATGGCTACTAGGAAGTCCCTATTTCCTACAAGACATATGTGTAGATGTATGAATGCATGTGACATGCACTGGCTGTCTTTATTGCTGCATGAGCTGGATATGGCACATCCTCCCTCCCAGCTTGGAATAACTGTCAACCCACCGACAAGATGAGAGGAGAGGAGGGGTATAAAAATAAAGCCCTAAAGGGATAATAGTGTGGCATCTTCAGCATGATTAGGCATTCACAACCAGACAAGCCAAATCAGAGGTAATAGGGTAGACACCAATGCAGCAAGCAAAGACAAATGAGAGAAGAGACGGGAGATGTGAGGGGAGGGCGTCAAAGCTCATTTGCCTGCAGTGAAGAAATTATTTTCTATTTAATGTGACATACACAACTGATTTATACAATTTATAAAAAACCAGAGCAGATGGACATTACTTTTCCCTTAATAAAGAAAATTCATTTTTGCTGCCAATTGTTGCTACACACCTCTGCGCACATGCAGGCACTTGAAATGTGGATTAGCTCGTGTCCCAACATAACACACAGGTTTCCCTTCTCTACCCTCCATCAGAGGGTGAAATGACATGATACCTCTGATCCTGTTAGAGCTTAAAAACATTTTATTAGGCCTCAGTCCTGATTTTAATGTCTCTCACTTTTACTGGTTGCTCATATTTGCCTCAACCCACACATCAGGAGGGTTATTTTAAAATGTTTTTTGAAATCTTGCATAATGTCAAATAACTAACTGAGTGATGTAGTGTTGAATCGTTTTTGATTTGATTTCCAAATGATTTCTTCTGTCTGACTAGGTTACTGCTTCACCCATTTCAATACAACCTATTTAAAAACAAAGCAGCTGTTTTACTAATTTCATGTATACTGCATTAGGTTTGTGCCAATAAACATGATGAAATGTATAGTAATACTAAAATCAGTATGCTATGGTAATCCACTCATATGTTTCGATGTAAATAAGCTTTTTACATCGATGCTACATTTTCTTTACCAGCTGCTCTGAAGTCCAATTTGGAAAAAAAAATAAACAGTGAGTGTGACATTAATCAGCATGAGCCAAACTGCTTCTTAATTTCATTTTGTTTTATCAGATAATTAAGGCAATATAAATAGCTTTTTTATGTCTACTGAGAACAGCTTAAACTTTCTGTTCACCGAAAAAATGAAAATTCACTCATTATCTTCTCCTGGCTAGGTGAAGTGTTTTCAACAAAACACTTTTTTAGTTTTAGGGGTAAACCGTGTTGCAGTCGAATCCAATACGATGGAAGATTTAAAACACAGTGTAAATGACCTAGTTGGAGTCGAGTTTGAACAGCTTTTTTCTGTTGTTTTATAACATCGAAGTCGCTGAAACTATCTTTACCCCTGAATCTCCTGAGGTGTTTTGTGGACTCAAAGACTTCACCCACCCCTCCATTGGCATAGTGGTGAGTAGATAATGAGTGGATTTAAATTTTTCTGTGTCCTCTCTCTTTAATGCTGTTCTGTTAGGCAAGTTTATGTTATGAAAATGCTCTATCTGCATTCATCTATTGTATTCATATTAGAATAAGCTGTTATGCATATTTGCATCACGCCTATCCCCAGCTGCAATTTTGCTATTTGCATGATCTAATTACATTGATGTCAGTTTATAATTGGTTAAAGTCCCCATCAGTCAGTCTATATAGCCATTAATGTGAGGTTAACGAATTTGTGTTGTCAATATGATGTTTCAGGCAGCAACACTATCGAAGGTCAGGTGGGGCATCAGATCTGATCATTTCTGTTGACATGCTGATTGAATGTTGTTGAAGTCTTGACTGTAGCTTTAACTCTCCGTATTTTCAGAATGTTTGTTTACTATTTAAAACTATGTTTGTGGATAGAGGCTGTATGGAGTAACGCATCCTGTAAATATTTTCTCTCTGTGAGGCTAATAATTTGTGTGTATTTGTCTTTCAGTGTGTGTATACACTGGATGCTGCTGTCAAATTGCAATGTACAATCTCTTTAAAGCGGCAGAACAGCATATTAAACAGGAAGCTTATCTCAAGGATTTATACCACCAGTAACTCTGTACACAGGAAGTTTAAATTTATATCTACAGATTTATGATGACAGGGGAAAATAAAATTAGAGTAGCATTGCATTTTTGTCCATACACATAGCAGAGAGAGCCCTGCATGACACTAACTCATACAAACTATAACGTCACTTTAAGTGAGTAAAGTATTGCATGAATATAAATTTAACTTCTTCTTTGAGCTAAACTTAAAAACAAAAAAAGTTCAGCCCCTAATAATTATTGTTTCTCAGCTTTAATAATTAACTTCTGACCAAAGAAAGACCACAAATTTGCTGTCTGAGTATTTTTGGCTTCCTGTTATTGATTTAATTAGATCTGTACTCAATTTAACCTCTGCAGAGTTTAGCAGGAGCAGTTATGATTTCAGCTACACATAAGCTTTCTATCCCAACTACGGGCAGCCTTCGTGTTTTTGACTTTGAATGCAATAGGCTGGATAATGTGTCAAAAAGCCAGAAACTGATTAGGCACTGCTTAAAATACTGTAACGAAACTAAACAATGACTGTAACAAAACTAAACCAACTAACTAAACGTCTCAGGATTAATGTTGATTATTAAATCATTCTGCCTGAACAAAGCTTAGTGTCCGTAGAAATAGTTGTAAATATTATATTTCATGCCTAATCAAACTCATCTTCACCATATCCTTGGTAGTTGTGGTTTTACTCCAGTCATGTTCCATTTGGTTCAGCTTTGTGATATGGTTCAATAATGCAATTTTCATAATTTATCATAATTTCCAGAAACGCTGCTTTCGGACAGATTAAATTCATACTTGGCCAAACTTTGTGTATGGAAAAACCTTTGAAAAGGACTTTCAGTGCATTTCAGACATTGCCTTTTTTTTTCTTCTGTAAAAGATCAAATGTGACAAAAACCCAGAAAAAAAGTTTTATACTTTCAGTCTAGCCAAAACCATTACAGAAAGCGATTGAGTTTGGACATTTGATCATATAAGAAGGTTGCTCAGTCTATAAACAATGATCTGATACTTCTACATCTGACATTCTGTCACAGTATCCATGTTTCTTTCCGCCACTATTCTTGGTTTAATGTAGTTTTTTTATGTCAATGATTTATATGCTTCTGTAGTACTCTGAGAGAAACACTATTTACAATACATGTAAATATTGTTTCATAGAAGAAATAAAAGAAATGCCATGTACTGTCCAAAGTATACAGGGTCTAGTCCATGAGTCAAGTTTAACTTACTGTATCTGTGTCACTTTTTATGAAGAAGAACTCGCCTTCTTCAAGAAAGTTATATTGAATGACCGGTTGGGAGTTAATGTGTAATGCCAGATGTCCTCATTTATGTTGACTATGGAGCAGCTCTATACTTTGCAATATGCTTTAGTGCTAGTTTCTGACTTACACTCAGTCAGTGTCAATGCTCGTACAAAGCAGAATAACGTGAATAATATTTTAAGGTCGAATATACTGTATCAAAAGCCAGCAGATAAGAAAGAGGTAATCACTGAGAGCGTTTAATCAGTCACAGCTTTGCAAAATATCCACCACATATCTGTGGTTGTGCAGTAAAGATGATAGTGAGTGTAAAGTGAAGGTGAAGACACAGGCCATGGATGAATGATAACTTATGAGGTAGACTGATAGGAGCTGTCTGTCACCCGTCTCTTCATCTTCCTACTGCAGAAGACTTCAAATCGCCACGATGAGAATCCAGCATTTAATGTCAACAGTGGCAGGTGTTCACTTTGACTGATATAGAGAACCATTCAATTACTTTTTTAATGTATTATTAATGTGCTGTAATTTTGAACTTTCCAGAATACCAAGGCCATAATAGTTGTTAAAAGGAAAATCAGTTGTAGGATGACTAGGCACAGACTGCAGCAGCTGTTGTATTATCTCTGAGCCGGCTGTAGCTCTAGACTGTCTTTCATCATCTAAAAATGGATAAAAATGAGAAAACACATGTACCACATTCTTTTGCCTTGTTTAATTAAAAATAAAAACTAATTAAGCAAGTCTATGTAGCTTTGGGGATAATACAATTGATTTCTTTTCATAATCATATAGAAGTTTAAGCAGCTCTTCAGCATAATTAAATCGTAATGAGTTAAGATCAAAATGACTGCCCTGCATTTCTTCTTCTGCAATACAATTCTACAATAGCAACATTCAATTGGTATTTAAGTATTGGATTATCGGTTTTCAAGTTGTATGTCAATTGTGTTTCCGACGCATGTGCTAATTTGCTTATAGTTTTTTGATTTGAAAACAGTTCCCCATCAAATAAACTTAGTGTAACCAACCAACCGAAACAAGCCAGATGTCTGTCATTGTCCCTGTATATTAACCTGACTTTTAGAGAACATAGTGGCAACATAACCAGGAGCAAAAGTTAAACAAATGTTGAAGTGCTGTGGCTATAGCAGCTAATGTAATGTTAAGCTTATTTTTACCCATCGAATTAGCCACACACACCATTCAAAACAAACACAACAGCCAAACTACAGCTTCCCCACACAAGTTCAATGAGCTTGTGTGTGTGCACCTGTCTTACGGCGCGTCCCTCGCTAGTGTCGCTAGCAGCGCTGCTAGCATCTGTTAGCTTCCTCCATCTTCTATCTACATGTGTTTAATTATCACTACAGCTCCTGGTTTTACCTCAAAGCACTCCACATCGTTTAACAGCAAACACAACTCACCACAGTTCGCCTCCAATGTCCTCAGGAACTCCTCTTTCCTCCAGGATAAAATACAGCTTCTTCTTAAAGTGAAAGTTTAAGCTGCTAACCAACTCCTCTCCGAAACGTCCCAAACCAAGATGGTGGCCGGAAGTGACACAAAGTTCAAAATAAAATTCACAAACAAATGCCATAAGAGGAAATAAGTCGAAATAAATGATGGAAATTATCATAAATAAATGCCATTGAGGGCTTATAAATATATAGGCTTTTTTTCATCTCTTTGTACATTAAGGAGGCAGGGTCAAAGATTGTAAGGATCCTTATTATTGAAAAGGGTATAATGACATAGCAAAAACTCTAAATTGTCAAAATAAGTGGATTTGGCTTTTTTGCTTGGAAAATTACTGACACGAAAATTACTAACACAGTGAGGAACAAATGTTAGTCTGGCTGAAGACAGATGTGAAGATCTTGTGTGTAAGCCTTTCGTAGATTTAGGCCATGCCCCTCATACAAATTCATAAAGCTGGCAGATAAAGTGAAGCTTGTCTAAAGGAGAGACTGAAAGGAGCACATGGTCACACAGATAAAAACAAACTGAAAATAGCTGCCAATTAGCTGACTATATGAAATCCAATAAACGGTAGCTTGACATAATGTCTGTTATATTGTGGTGTATTACTGATCCAGATTAAACAGACATGTAAATTAAGAGCTGCACACTTCATTGTGCACACAGCACCAAGTAATCAGTGATAATTACAAATCACTTCTTAAGAGAAGATACATGTTTCCCAAGACGGCACCCTTCATATTCAAAATATTTTGGTTTCATTTGTTTATAGCAAGAGGCAGTTGAGATTGTCCATCTTCGTATACAGTCTATAGTTTGCAGCCTTGCAGCTTTGATTGGTGTTGGAGGTCTAATGTAAACTTGGGCTTTGTCCCTTATGACAGGGCCACAGCAGAACTCCTCTGTTGAGTATGTTGTTGAAAAAACATGGCTCCAATAAGAACTGATTTAACCAGAGCAAAGGTGGTTCTATCCTCGGCTCCTGTGACTGCCGATTTGTCCTGAAGCCGCCCTGTGTGAATAATGTGTGATAGAAAAACTCTTGCGTATAGCAGCACTGTATGAATGTGTGTAAAACTGTGTCCTATAAATGCAGTCTATTCCCCCTTATTTTCAGCTTAATTTCCCTTCTTCACTTTAAAGTGGCACTAATGAACTACCAACAAAAACATAGTAAGAGCAGTCACATCATCATCTGACTCTGACTCACCATGTATGCTTTTGATATCTTTAATTGGTTTTATCATATGTGAATTACTATCTGCAGTGTGTAAGTGGAGTCATAAAATATTTGGTGCACTTTCAGTCAGGCGGGATATAGAGATAATTGGCCATCCACCCACATATGAATCATAAGGACACACTTATACAACTAAAGCTAGACTGATACAAAATGAGCCTTTCATGGTTTTATCATCGATCCCATCCATTGCTTATTATTTGGGGGTCGCCGGAGGACTGGAGCCAATCTCAGTGCCCCCCGGGTTCCCCCTGGACAGGTTAAGAATCTATCACAGGGCCAATACACAGAGATAAACAACCATTCACTCTCACAGTATATTTCACAGGGATTATTACCTCTCACAAATATATTTAACACAAAAATCTCACTGTTGTTACAAGTCTAACTTGTGTGTGTGCAATAATTCCTTGATAACGTGTTACCAGGCTCCTGGAACGTACCAGTGTGATTTCATCTGGTGATGCCTGTGTAGGAGCGGTCTCCAGGTACGTCAGGCAGCACACTTCAATTGCTCACTTTGTATTCACCACGGCACATCTGATCTCAGACTCAGTATGCATCAGTCGGCTCAGTGATCTGGTGGTCTGCTGCTGCTGCTGGATGAGAACTTCACAATTACCTTAGTGGCTGAAAAAGTACTTAATGTTCTTAATGGGACTGTGTGTATCCATGCATGAGTGTGAGAAACACCATTCATGTGGATTTGGATTCCATGATTCCCATGCTCACTAGGTGCAATTTTGCATCAGCCCTGTGTCATGTTTCATTATTGTTCATCCCATCAATCAATGGCAAGAATGCTTGATAAGCAATCTAGAGAATTCCTCTGCTGTCAATCAGTAACACCTATCTCTATCAATTTGGCCTCGGCTGTCCTGGCTCCCGTCTAATCTCTGATCATTTGGTTAGTTGTTTTGTCGTCAGACATGCAATGACAGGCACAGACGGACATCTGCCCTCAACTCCCCCAATCATGTGTTATACAGGAAAAGAGTGTGAAATGTCTATGAGAGATTTATATCTAAAAACCCAGGCAAAACTTGTGTGTCTCTGAGAAATGCCTAATCATATATTAAGCTGTTATTTTCTTCTAAGAAACTCTGAATCATGTCGTCTTACTGTTATGTCCTCAAATGGCCTGAAGGTGTAAACTGAAAAATCAAATTACATAATTTTACTTGGAAACCAAGTTGTAAATACTTTTTTGTGCAAGTTGGCATTCTAAAAATCCCACCAGTACATCATAGTTAATCTTATAATAATAATCAAATTGTGCTGTTTCCGCCAATAAAACATATTAGTGATTCATTAACCTAATAACAGCATAATTAATTAACTATGAATCACTGCTGGGGATGATTTTGTTTTGCATATCTTAACTATCTGGTAGTTGGAAAATGTTGCTTAGACCCTGGGAGTGAAGACTTTGATATGAAATTCCGATGTACTACAACCACCCCAATCTTGTCTGTAAGCTAGATGGTTTTTATGTCTCCACCCGTGCTTCGTGAAAAATGACATGGCTTTGCAAACGGATT
Source organism: Platichthys flesus (assembly GCF_949316205.1). NCBI lineage: Eukaryota > Metazoa > Chordata > Actinopteri > Pleuronectiformes > Pleuronectidae > Platichthys > Platichthys flesus. The sequence goes on from NC_084947.1 coordinate 7,248,262, forward strand.
TTACATTTGACATTAAACACAACCAAACGACTGGTGTGGAAACAGTGTAGGAGTCTCATGCTTTTCAAAACACTATCTACTTTTCACAGGGAGGCTAACAGGAAATATTAATCTTAAACATCTCAGATGACTTGTCTCAGACGTCTGTTGGCACATGAAAGCCAACGAGGGTTTCCGCTCTTCATAGTTGTTCTCATAGACTTTCTGCCTTAACGCTGATCAGTGACTGTGATGGAAGTTTGACCTGGTGAGACTTCTGAAATAAAGAGATTTGAGAATATTAGTCTTTTAAGTATACTTTATTCCTTGCAAGGAAGGTCAGACAATCAAACAGCATGCAAAGAGCAATCCACAGAGGGAATGAAAATAAAACATTCGCAGGCGTGTGCTTTTATGAGATTCAGGAGGAAATGTGTCTGTGTGAAGAGTTGAAGAATGTTTGTGTGCGTGAACCGAGTGAAAAGTAAAATCCCAGGAGATAAGACTCTCTGGTGGAGAGTCTCAGATTTGTGGCTCTGATGTGCAGACCTTTTCAGAGACGAATACCTAGTAAATCAGGTCACCAAAGGCCATTTAGGCAGTAACACAAGCAGAAATGGTATTCATGAACAGAGATAATATATAGTGTGGTATAGTGGTATAATTCTTCTTGACCGTGACAGATTCAGATATATTAAAGCTTTTATAGTTTTGAATATTGTTGTAAATGCCTTGAGAATTGGGTCACTTCATTCTCCCTGCATGTCGGTCCCTATTTATTCAAGCAATATAGAGTAATTGAAAATGTAAAAAATAATTATTCAGCATTATGAGCATAAAAGTTTCCACACAAAAAGCAGGTGAATGAACAGTATGTGCAGGTCGAGGGATAAACAAGTGAAGAAAACAACAACTTTAATCTTAGAATCTCATCAAAGAGGCAGCACCTTACTATCTCTGTCTGCTGGCCTCAATATTGGTTTTCGAAGTGTACCAAAAAACATATTCATTAAAAAAAAATTTAAAAGCTTTGAAACCAGAAGAGAAATTCTTGATACAAAGACCTAAACAAGGTTTGAAAGTTGAGACTGTGATAAGAAATAAATGCCTCTTTATCTTTGCTATGCTGGATGTTCTCCTCCTGTTAGTCACATGGAGCCCTTCATCCGCAGTAACCACGGATCTCGTCACTGTTGGGACTTCAAAGTAGAGGGAAGAAGCTGTGGGACGGTGCCAGAAAACTAGGGTCAGCAGCCTTATTTATAAAATTGTGTTATAGTTCAAATTTATCATTATGTAATGATATGAAGAAAAATCCCACAATAATGCAGTAATTAAATCACGTTTTTAACGTGGAATAGACTTGAATGAATTTAATAGAGCATTGTAAAGTTCAAGCTAATGTATGGTAGTTTTTGTTGAAAGGAATAGTTTGACATTTTGGGAAACGTTCTTGTTCACTGTGTTGCAAATCAGTTGGAAGAGACGATCAATAGCCCTCTCATGTCTGTGTGGAAGCAGGAAACCACCCCAGCAGCCCTTTGGCCCATGAAAACACTGGAAGCGGAGCCTGACTGTATCCAATTATGACAAAATCCACCTATCAGTATCTCTAAACAGCACTAATGATCGTGTTGTTTCTTGCTTATTTAATCTCATGCAAGAACTGAGGTGTAAAAATACAAATTTGTGGTTTTAAGGAGGACTCTACAGTGGACTATTCACACGATCCAGTGGAGAAATGGCCCAGCACATTAGAGATGCTGATAATAGCATTTTGTGTCTCCCAAATATAATTTTACTAATATCAGAGATGAACCTGCAAGAACCTCGCAACAACTGTTTATCCAATTTTGTTGAATGAAGTTGTCTGAAGCAAATTCTTTCTTTGTGTTTCACAAACATGTGGTGCAGCTTTCTGTGACTAAAGTATCCATTACTAAAACGGAGGTTATCTTTTCACCCCAGCATCATTTGCACCATTTTGCATGGGTTTTCACAAACTTGGTCGAAGGCACGGGGTCCGGACAAAGGAGCAGATCCAGGAAATCTATCTAGCTTCTTCTAAAAGGAAATTTATGTCATCTTCACATCAGATTCATTGATCTTGATGAAAAATGCATCTCTAAGGGAGTCTTTGTTTGCAGGGGACACCTTACACATACATGAACAAACACATACATCAATTCACAATTTAGTAAAAGAAAATTTAGAGAGCAGACCAAACCTGTAGCCACCACCAATGTATAATTGAGCTATTGTGTATCTTCAAACCATTTGGATTTGATGCCAAATGTAAGGGGACTGCTGGGCCTTGGCGGAGGAATACGCTCTACTCAGTGCTATTCTAGCACTATTTGAATTGTATTGACTCTAAATCAAACAACAACACACACCCGCAAACAGTCTCAGCTTGCAGACATCAGCAAAAATCTAACAAAACTGGGCAGTTTTAATCAATGAATAATTCAACATATTGACTTGCACTTGTTTTGTGGTAATTCCTAACTAGTGTTGTAATGAAATCTGTCTGCAAAGTGTTGAGTCCACTGCTTATCCCAGTATACAACTGTGTAACTCAGAGAGGACATGACACTTTCTCATCCAAACAGCGTATCCTGTTCATGTTCCGTTGCCAAAAGACACAGACACACAGACACACACACACACACACAAACACACATTGTCCACTCAAAAGATATCAGTTCGATGCTCTTTACAAAATTGATGTTGCACTGATTACGCTGTGTCAGTGAATGAACACAGAGTAGAGCATCATTAATGTGCCAGCTAACAATGACATGCCGTGTCACAAAATCAGTGGATTTGGGAATTCTTTTTTTGTTTTATTATTAATATTATTTTATTGGTTCACATTAGACAGCGTGTGGGTGCTGATACTCAGAAGTGTGTCTCTGTTTGTGCAGTTGTGTCAGTTAGTCATCTGCTTCTCTATTCTTGGCTCCAGTTTGCTTTTATTTGTGTGCACTTTGATTTGTGAATGCGCGCTTACCCCAAGTATTGTGTATGTGTGTTTATGACTTCCTTGGCATGTGTGTGGGTTTGTATGTGCATGCATGTCCATGTTTTAAAATGAACTTTGTGACCTTTCAACGATGGCCCGGCTAAATAAAGACACTGCAGGCTCTCTCCCCTCTTCTTATTCGACGACGTTGCTTCGAAGTCTCACACAAGTTATCTCTATTATTGTAGTTTGACATTTCATGGTTGTTTCAAGGCGGAAACTTTTTCTTTTCAATCAAATGATTGCGTTAGGATTCAGATTCTCATCAAAGTTCAGTTTTTTACTTTCTTTCTTTATTTATTTCTTTTTTTTTACAAAACATAATGCTAGCAGAGTTATTACAGCAAAGCCTGATGCTGCCCATGATAATAATGTGACAATTCAGCCTCTCTGTTCTTTTCCTCACCAGCACCAGGAGGCACAATAATGCATCAGGGTTTATATCCATGAAAAACATTTGGATAATTGTGTCCACAGGGAAAGCAGAAATGAGCCTCATTCCTAATTCAATGATGAAGCCATACACAAATATTTCTTACAAGCGTCACACTTGCAGCTGGAAAAAAACGGCAGGGCCTTTATTCTGATGTATCTTTTGTGAGCTTTTTTTTGTTTGGTTCGGTGCAGATCATTCAAACTCTGTGTGTATTTGAGAGACCTCACTGAGAAGATTATGCTCTCTCCAACCCAGAAGACCCACACACCAAATGGAAACTGGGACACCAAATTAGACCTTTTGTGTGTGTGTGTGGTCCAGGGATAACTCATGCTGTGGGCACCTAACTCTGTTTATCCAGTCACATTATGGGGGCTCCTCTTCCTCAATGGATTCAATTTCTTCATTCATAAAAGGTAAAAGCGTATTTTAAAGTTCGGTTTAGGAAAAGGTTTACGTAAGGTTAGGATAAGGGAAGAAATAGCTCTGGGGAAAGGTAAGGTTAAGTTTAGTTTTAGGTTTAGTTTTAGGTTAAGAGTCAGGGTTATGGAAGTGATAACTATGGTTCAGGTTAATAAGTCTCCAGGAAATCTGTGTGTGTGTGTGTTTGTGTTTGTGTGTGCGTGTGCGAGTGCGTGTGTATCAAATAACTTTATTTGGTTTGTTAGAAACCTGTGACTCAATTCAGTTAAGTTCCATCCAATGTTAATTGTACTTTGTGGACAATTGCTCGCAGTATATATTTAAATATATAGTAATTATCCAAATTTTTAAAGCTGCAGTCCCCCAATATTTTTTTTTTTTGGACATGGAATAAATTTACTTTCATGCAAATGTGACGCAAATGGCTGAGATGAATTTCCCTTCGATAATGTTGGGTTGTTGGAGAGGGTCAAACTAGCTAATGTCCAGATAAATTAATAGTCATGTCAAAACCAATACACAGGAATACAAATTAATAGAAGAAGAGGAAATACACCCACTGAACTTAAAAGTGAAATTTGTGGATTAAAAGTACACAAACAATTATCAGACTGAAAAGAACTTTCTTCTTAGGATGAAGTCAGAAACCGTTTAGCCCTGAGTGGTTGTTACCACGGTAACAGCTAATACAGAGTGAAATAAACAATAAACAACTACACGTCTAACCCAGATTTTAACTCTTTACTTGAGGACATTGCCTTCAAGTCATTGAAGGCAATGTCCTCATTTTCCTAAAAGGTTCTCATTCTCAAGGTCCGAAGCTCAATTTGGTCCTTCCAAAGATGGAACCCACACACACACACACACACGCACACGCACACAAACACACACACGCGCACACACACACACACACACACACACACCGAGTACTACTCTGTCTATCAGACTCTTAAAGCAATTCTAATCATAATTGCCTGTGCTCTCTTAAAAATGAAGTTTTTATCAAAGATTTCACAGGTCGAAAGTGCATTTCAGTGCCTCTTCCTTCAATAGGGCGAGACACCTGCCTGAGTTCTGTCTCCCATTTCTCATCCTGCCTGTTGGTTGTTTTTCAACAGCAAAATTACAGAGGGAAGACATCTATCTGGCGTCATAACGTGGAGAAGATTGGAAATGGAAACGCTCAGAGCTGGAACGACCCCACCCCCTCCATCCCCCTTCCCCGAACAAACAAATACAGCATTCAAAATGGAGAATTCTTTTTCCATCATAAATTCAAAAATGATGGTATCTGTTGTGTTTGCACATATCCGTGTATATGTGTTGCATATCTTATCTTATTATTTTTTAATACGTTCGATGGGCACTATCTTGTGTGAATAACAATTTAATGAGTGTGTTGTGTGTCATGTTAGCTGGACTCTTTCTCTCCGGAGAATCCACTGCCACCATCAGGCCTGCTTGATATTCCAGCTGAGGACGGAGAATAAGGAGCTTAGGGACACTGTAAACACACACCTCACGGATCCCTGTGCTTGGCTGAGATGTGTTATCTGTTCACCTCCTATGGCACAGCCATGAATATGGAAATGAAACCATGAGGATGTAAAGGCGGGGCTCCACTTTACTGGCGTGCCTTCTTTGTGTTTATGTGTGTGTGTGTGTGTGTGAGTGTGTGTGTGCGGAGGGAAAGTGGAGAAAGAGTCTTTGCTTAGAAATCCACAAACTGCCCATCAGCATAAATCAATTACAATTCACCGTAGGCTTGCTGACCTCAAATATAACAAGCTGTCATCATAAGTATGTGTGTGTGCCTGGTTGCATCTGTGTGCGCACTGAGCAGGTTTCATGACTTGAATACAGTATGTGACACTTGGTGCAGGATGAGGCATTTAGTATTTGTGTGAGTGCATGTGATATTTGGCAACATGCTCTAACCCCTCATGCACTTCCCTGTGTTTGCCGGCATTAGGAAACATTATGCTGCATCTGTTGCTGCCTGCTCCTCCTGTCTCATCAAGTTTTTACAACGACATCTTCAACTACCATCAGCCCTGACTGTTTCTTGAAGTTGTGCTGCTATTCAGGGCTATTTCATGATGGCTGGAAATTGCTTTAGAATCACTAAAGGCTCAACACACATGCGAGACAAACATCATTCTATCAAAACGCACATGGTTGTGGAACAACTTATGGGTAATTGTCTTCCCTGAAATACCTTTTTTCCCCTTTTCCCCCCGATGTTGCATTGTGAAAACATATAAAATAAACGAACCAGGGAATTGTTCAGGCTTTTTCAAGTAGCTTTATTTCCAAACTGGAGAGGGATGATGACAGATGGGGAATAAAAGATTGTGAATCTCACACCATGCACTTGGTCCAAACACAGTTGGGGAAGAGACAACACAGGCGGTTCCAGAGAAAAGGATGGTGATCAAGAGGCGGATTACGGCATCTGTCCCCCTTAAGTCATAATACATACGTTTCAAAATAAGCAAAGCTGCAGTCTCACCACATTAAGCCATGGTTCTGAGCAGGGTTTGAGCAGAATTACTTCCCATTTATTGGAAGCAGCCATCAATACATGACCTCCCTGTATATTTTTTGATATAATTGTGTAGCTGTTGGTGTTTTCGGAGAGATAATAATGGTTTCAGATGAGGACAGGCAGCAGTTGTACGAGTGCACAGAGTTCTTACTCCCAAATATTCTGTTAAATCACTTATTGAATCTCAGAGCAGCTCTGTGGCTCTTATGGATTGAAGCCCTAATGTCCTTCAAATCATCCGCCTGAAACTGACTGCGGGTGCTATTGACATGTTCATGGTCAATTACTTCTTCAGGAGAAGTTTGACAACAGAAGCACTGGAGGTGAGAGGTTTTCCTGCTGCAGATCGCTTTATACATTTTTCATCCATGAATGTGCTTGTATCTCTGATTGAACATTTTAGTGACTTCACGAAACAATGGGGACAAATGTTGCTGTGTTCGATTCTGCACTTTTTGCACATAACTCAAAGTTCCTGTTCCTTCATGTTCGACACAAACGCATCCCCCGAAGCTGAAATAAAGCTCAGTCTCACGAAGCGCGAGCTCCACGGCATAAATCAATTTTGCTCTTATTCAACATATTAAGAAACCTGTACAGTGCCCTTGCTCTTTTGAACAGCTCCGCTTCGCTTGACTTGTAGAGTAAAAAGCACAGTAACTGAACAATAAATAGGTAACAGACAGAAAACACCAAAATAGTTTGAAATAAATAATACAGTGTTTTCAATCCTCGCCCTCCCATACACCAAATATATTAGAGCAACACAGAGCCGGAGTCAGGCTGGTGTCCTGTGAGGCCCTTTGGTCCCTTGAGGGTGATCACTTGAAAGCCATATTCTTCACGTCACTGATAAACACGGACTCTCAGCTCGGTAAGGCTTGCTCGCTCACCGATCTCTCTATCAAGTGAAACATTTGCGTGTCAGACAGCGAGGTGATGCCTGCACCAGGATTTCTGGGCTCTGTTCTTATCAATATTACAGTAGATCTGTGGTCCATAGCAGCCGGAGGAGGCACTGACATTTTCGACAGGAAAACACCGAAGTCAACACGCACAGCTCACACTCACACAGATCAGCAGAATTTCAGACAATTAGTAAAATTGAAGTGTTGCTGCTGACAGCCCCTTGTCCCATTGAGTCAATACGCCCGTGTGCCGTTCACAGTTGCAAATACATTTTCTTTTTCTCGCACTTTTTTCCATTTTCTTTTTCTGTTATGTTGTTGAGAAAAAACTGACAGAGCCTCAGTCTGTTGTTGAGGAAAATGAATGCAGCATTCATCCCCTCGCCTCTCAGCAGCCAACCAAATGTGCGATGTTGAGGTCCACTGCAGGCGATGATGTGACAGAGGCGTTGGCAAAGAATGACTCAGCCAAATGGTTTGTCAGAAAAAAAGGACAACCCATGTTGGAATAAACAGCAGTAAGATAACACAACCATAAATGCATTGTCTGTCTGCCCTTTATAATCAGTGTAAATATCTACCTGGCAAATACTGCTGGAAAATAATGTTCACATGTTAAATGATAAGAATCTTTTTTTTTTCTTTTTTTTTTCTCAGTCTTCAGCAGATGCAGCTCACATAAGAAACTGTGGGGCATTATCAAGAGGACTTAAATGTCCAGATACTGAGGCAGCTCCTTACAAGGGACGTTCAGGCCGATGGGATTGACGGGGTTGAGTCAAAACGCAGGAAAACAGCAAGCCAAGAGGATCGGAGGAGGGATGGGTCACACTGTCCTATGCTCCCACATCTCGATGTGTCCAAAATCCCCCTCGCACTTCAGCCCACTGCGCATTCCGTGATAAGCGAAAGCCAAGAGTGTTAATACAAACAACCTGAGTGTCTTCTACGACCCCAGCTGAGCCGAGAGCAAGGTGTCTGACAAAAAGGCTTTTCTTCAGGGAGAAAGGCTGCCCTTGTCTGTGCTATTACCTTTGAGATCACCAGAAAACCTTTTGCTTGTTGTTCCGCTTGTAGATAAAATCAAGAAACACATGTTTGCCCCGCAGCCGGGCAAATTAAGACTGCAGATGTAAGAAATCGTCACTAACCGTGTGTGATCCTTGTGCTCTGTATTGATAGAGAAAGGGCCCTAGGCTCCTTGGAATCTAAGGTCACCTCTCCTTCTTTTCACCAGTTTTCTTTCACCCAGAAGTTCGACAGTCCTTAATAACTACAAAAAAAACTATATATATATAATACATTAAACATCCTTTATCCTTATTCTGGAGTTAATTGTCAGGAGTTGTCCTTCTTTCTCCAGGATATCAAGTCTGTTTTCTTTCATATGGGTATTTCGTCCTCTAATATTTATTCTGCTTTCTCTCCTGGTGCTATGCGTTATTCAGTGAGATAATAGAGATAAAGCTTTGCATTTAAAATCTTATCAGCTTCACTGAAGCACGAAGCAGTTTATCATTGTCCACCTCTATCCCACATCTAATTGTTCAGCCACACCCTATAAAAAAGATGTGCGTATCAGAGTCGGGATTTCACTGTCCACGTTGCCTGCTTGCGCACACTGCGTAAAAGAGTGTGACTCTGTTCTGAATTTTATGCTAGAATTTCCATAGTTCAACATATTTTTGAAACAGCCCTTTCAGTGTTCCTAGAGATGGAAATTATTGTTTTTTTTTTTCTGTGCCTCAGATTTATAATTACATTTATGTCCCAGTCCAATACAGTGGATTTCTATGCTAAAAGAAAGTACCCTTGGTGCCACTGCACAATATCTTTTTGAAGGCCTGTCTGAACTCTTTGTTGAAGATGGTGTAGATGACGGGGTTGAGGCACGAGTTGCAGTAACCAATCCAGAAGAAAAACGTAAAGAGAGGATCAGGGATGGTACAGGTGTCCGGGCACACAGCCTGTAGAGAGTAGGAGAAGAAGAATGGGAACCAGCACACCACGAAGACACCGATGACCACCGCCAGGACAAATGTGAAACGTTTCTCTCTGTTCACCATCGCTTTACGCCTCGCTGCCCCGGGGTTGTTGTCTGTTTTTGACTTCCTCCCTGGCACCAGCCGAGCCCCCTTCGAAGTGGCAATCATGTCCCGGTACCGCTTGACTGAGGCCGGGGAGTGGATGCCCCCTCCAGCGGGGGATCCTGGCATGCTGGGGCTGCCTCGACCTCCTCCGTGGCTGTGCTCCATATCACTATCTGTGCTTGAGCTGTCGCCATTGTTATTGTCAGCTTTTTTCCCTCCCCACAGCTTGCCTTTCTTCTTCTTCTCTTTAGTCTTGGCAGGGGCAGACTGAGGCACAGGGGATGGGGGTGAGGGGCCATGGGGAGAGGTATCAAGGGAGGATGTGACAGGGGTCATGGCTGTAGAAGGGGGCGGAGGTTGCAGGAGATTATTGGGTGTTGGATTCTGGGCAGTTGGAGACTCTCCTTGGGTTGAGGAAGGGGTAATGGCAAGGGTGGGGGGTCTGGCATTGGAGGCTTTGTTGGATGAAGGGGGGGTGCTTTCTTCATCATTTTTCCCATTGGCCTGTGCATGTCGTTGAGGATGACTTGGCGTGGCACTGCCAGCGCCATCCTTCCTGGGCTCTCCTGGTGGGCATCGGGTTCTCTGCTTGGCTATTTGGTAGATTCTTACGTAGACCAGGATCATGATGACGCATGGTGCAAAGAAGGAGCCAATGGTGGAGTAAAGGATGTACCAGCGTTCATCATTCAGCTGGCACTGGGGGCCTCTGTCGGCCTCCCCCTCCCCTGGCTCGCTCTTGTTCAGTGAGAGCAGGGGAGGGAAGGAGATGATGGCGGAGATGAGCCAAACCACCACAATAGCGGCTTTGATGCGTCTGGGAGTCCGCTGACGCCCATACGTGACCCTGGAAATGGATAGGTAGCGGTCCAAGGAGATGGCGCACAGGTGCACAATGGAGGAGGTGCAGAAGAGCACATCCAGCGCCAAGTAGATCTCACACCACAGAGACTTAAAGTACCAGTAGCCGAGAAGTTCATTAGCCAGGGAGAAGGGGATGATGAGCGTGGCCACTAAAATGTCCGCAGCAGCCAGTGACACTAAGAACAGATTCTGCGGACCCCGGAGCGCCCGGCTGGTCAGGACAGCGATGATGACCATGATGTTGCCCACGATGGTGAAGAGTACCATACAGGTGATGGCGGTGGCAAAGACCGCCGTGGCTTCGGGGGAGTACGGGGCGCCCCTCAGGACGCTCTGGTTGCAGGGCACGGAGGCTCCGGAGCTGCTCACACTGCTGTTCCAGCCGCTTAGCTCCATGGAGCAGCTGCTGTCCAGAACCGAGGCCATGCTGGGTGTAGTTCTGCAGGAGTCTTCACAGATACTAAATAAATACATAATAATAATATATGTGTATTAAAGTTTGGACATTGGAATTGTTTGTAAACTGGTTTTCTTTTTTTAAATAACTCGTCCTAACATAATTGTATGTTTGTGCAGATTTAAATGTTCCATCAGGTTTTGGACAATACAGATAATGTGATAATATTTATATTTACCTCGGTTGCTGTTGTTTCGTCTCTTTGTTGTGTCCAAATGTTAGCTCCCTCGCATCCGCCACTGCAGGTCTTCCAAGTCCATTTTAAGCGCACAAACAGTTCCGGGCGGTGTGCGTCGAAACACGGATCGGTGCCTTTCAATTAAAAACGACGCTCTGCCTCTTTGTAGAACAGATTTCCCCACAGAAATACAGAATTAATATTGTGACTCTGCCTTCTGCGCATCAACCCCTGCAGAGTTACAATTCAGCCAGAAGCGCAAAAAAAAAAAAAAAAAAAACTTCCTTGCGCGCAAAGCTTGATCTGTTTGTCTCGGTTGATTAATCGTTGTCTTGAAGGGGAGAGATTCAATTTGCAATTATCAAATTTCCGGTCGTGAACAGCGAGGCGACAATCAACACACGACTGAGCGGTTTAGAGTGAGCGAGCTCTGCACTTCTCCACACACCTCCGTGCGCCCTCGTTTGGAGACGCGCGCCTTGCCGAGCGTCTCATGTGAGGAGCGGTCAGAGAAAGGCTCACGTAAAGTGAAATAAAGTTTATATAATGAGATATTTACGTTGAGTCTCTAAAACAACATGATGCCCGCGTTTCCAGCCACTCGGGAAGGAGACAGCTCAAAGTTAACCTCAAGCTCTCCGGCCCTGCGTGCGCATGGAGTCACACAAACGAAGCCAAAACGCAGTGTCTTCCGTGGCGAAACGATCCCTGCAGAGCTGCGTCCGTCTGGAGTTGTTTCTGTCTCCCCGCAGTTTTCACCAGGATGTCAAGATTCAGTCGCTCCGCCAGCGCTCATCACCCGCGTCCTCACAGAGGCGCAGCAGCATCTTTCTCTTGTGACCAGAACCTTATGAAATCTAATAAGTGGGGGTGCCTCCCATCTCCCTCTTGCGCGTCTTTTTCAGAGCCGGTGATGTCACTGTGGAGCTGGGGGCGTCATGGGATCTTTCTCTCTATCCCTCCAGCTCTTCTCCCTCTTCCCCCCCACCCCCTCACCCACGTTAAAACGCTGCAGTTGTGTTAGGACTGGCTTGTTGGGTGGCACCGCTGAACGCTGGGGGTGTCCGGGTGAACATTTCAGACATTCATTTTCATGCATTCACTGAGGTGATGTAGGAGTGTTTTATCTTGGTCATTCACAAAAAGATCAAAAATGAGGTTCTCATTCTCAACTGTGACAAAGTGGACACATGTTTTTGATGTAATAAAAGCATATTAAGTCCACACGTTATTCCCCAAACCCTTTAACTTTAAGTATCTGAGAACAGTGATCCAAGTCATGGTATCTTCAGTTGTTAAGATGTTTCACTTCAGTTGTTTATTTTGAGGAATGCTGCCCTTCAAAGTGCCAAATGATTGAAGCATTAAAATGCTGTTAAAAAAACATAAAATTTCAAATTATGGCAGACTTGTATTTTTAATATTATAACCTTCTTCTGCCCAAAGCTGGACAGGCTAATATACGTCAAAGTAATGGTGATTGTTTTTCCTTATACAATCCGCAGTCTCCTCTTGCTCGGCGGACTCACACAACTTAAATGCACTGTGTTATCTTCCACTCCGGCTCACAGGGCAGCCTCTGCACTGCATTTACATCACCACTTGATTTCCATTTAAATCCCTCTGCCCCTATATGTGTCCTGCAACTTCCTGCCTCGTGAAACATGGACACCCACGACATCCCCTCATCGAGTTTGTTGCCTACCTGAGATCAAGTGTTCAGTTATGGGGTGAAACATAGGTCATTCTGCTCGGTTTTACAGAGACATAGATTAAACAGGAAAGTGGGTGGGTGGTCCCTGTGTTAAAAACTCAATCACTGACAAATAACACAAATAAACACACACACCACACTCTTCAGCCCACACATGTGCACGCACATACAATCTTATGAATGGTATGTGGGAAGGAGGTCCTGCTCACTTTGTTTTTGTAGAGCATCCCCCCCCACACAGTGTTGCATTAATGAGAGAGACACCCAGAGAGGCGCCCATGGAATTACAGTCGGGAGCCCTAAATGTGTGACCCGAAGCTGCAGCCGATAATGTTTGCAGCATTTTTCTCTCCACACCACACATTCTAAATATAAAGGGAAAGAGAACAAAGCTTTTAGCGGGAGAGTGCACTCCAATCAAGAGCCTCTGTTTCCGTGGGTGAACTGTGCTTCGTAACGCGCTGGAAATGCATTCTGGGGGAGAGGGGTGTGCCATTGATGCCAAGGTTATGGAGGCCGAGCCGCACACAGCGTTCAATACACCACTTTTGAAGTGCTTGTTGTATAAGAGCATGTGATATGGAAACGCGTACACGCTCACGCAAAACAGCACAAAACACGACCCTGGAGGAGCTTCTGTTGTCACGTATCACACGCAGGGGATGGAGTTTGCACCTGGTCTTGGAGAGGACACTCACTCTTTGAGAAAGCTTTAATTTGCTTCAAAATCCCTGAAGTCTCTCTGTAAAGATTTAACACTGCTAAGAAGAAGTCTTCTCCAAATGCGTTCCAGCCTGACTGCAGCCAGGTCGGCATAATGCTGCAAGGTTTCTGAGGAAGGCTGCGCAAGTCGCGGTTCAAGTGCAAATCACTTACCACACAGTCCCTGCCCTTTGTACGATTTCATTATAGGCCCACCCATCCATTCGGAAAAGTTATTGGTTTGATCCTGCCCCCTGTTTTGTGTGCGCTCATAAGTTTTGTGTGCAGTGGAGCTGTTTTATTTCAGACCATGATAGTGAGGACAGTCTGGGAATGCGAGGTAGTTCATTGATCTCTTCTGAGGGCCAAGATTTGGGTTTATGGTTCAGTGGGTTCAGTGAAGTCCTGGTTAGGGTTAGGCCTGTATCTGTAGAGTGAATGTTAGGGAGTAGAACAACGCCCCTTTTTGGCTTGTCAATCATAAATCAATCAACATTTTATTTGAAGAGCCCATGTTCACAAATCACAATTTGTCTCATAGGGCCTAACATGGTGCGACATCCTCTGTTCTTAAGCCTCAACAAGAGAAGCGAAAAGGTATCAAAAAAACTATTAACTGATCAGTGATCAGCTGCCACCACGCTCAACTGCTACCACAGTCAGGTGTGACCACGATCAACAATCCATCACCGCAATCAGTGATCATCTACCAACACGACCAGGAGCCATGATCCACCATCACCATCATGATATGATCCATGATCACTGTCTACGATCCAGCATCATGATCCACGATGTGGCTGCAGCAGCGATCCTGGATCTGCCAGCGATAAAACACAAGGGCTGCCGGGAAGAAGTCAAGTCAGTAAAATGTATCGATGAGACATTAATGTGATAATGAGGGAGGAGAGGAGAGAGAAGATCTGTTTTTCATGTGTCCCCTGACATTCCAGACCTGTAGCAACATAACTAAGACAAACCCGAACCAACTCTGACTAAGCTTTATCAAAAAGGTTTTATAAGCCTGCTCTTAAATATAAAGCGGGGCCTGCCACCTTTTTTCTCAAATTGGATTATACTATAAGTTGCGAGCAGGCCAACCAGATGGTGTTTTTTTTCTTCTCAGACTGATCGTGTTGAAGGTTTTTCGAGGCCCAGAGAAACAAAAGTACTATTTAAACACAAAGATTGGAATAAAAGGAAGAAAAAAAAGAATTCATATTCCTGCTAACCTGTCTAATGGGATGGATTTTGTGTGGCGCTTTGGTAACTCACCAGGTCGAGCACACATGATTAGGTCCTCACTGAAGTGTCCCAGGTTTGAATCCACTTTTTGCCATTTGCTGCATGTTGTCCCCCATCTATTTCTCTAACTCTCTTCAATGTGTGTCTCTCAGTCGACTTTCCAATCACAAAAAAGGGAAAGTAAACCTGATAAAGAACAAAGAAAACAATTATACCAATTGTTTGGCATTAAAAAGGTTTGTGTATGTGTGTGCAACCTGCAAACAATTACAGAGAGCGCTCCCATATGGTCAAACAGTAATTTACCCAACTGCTTTTGTAATGATGACAACTTCTGTTTGTGTGTGTGCCTGCAGGCCACAGCGACTGTGTGTTGTTCCCCCACACTGTTATTCTCAAGCTAATAATATCACACATATTGCATTCATGTTATCTGTGAGAGGTGTTTTCCAAACCGAGTTTCTTGTGTGAGTGACGTGGTCTTCAGCTTTGAACTGCAAATAGTTTAAATCCTCAGAACTATCAAAAGTGTGATCCCTGTGCAAATCCCTGATCTCCCATCCTCCTCTTTTTGTGCATACAGAACGAGAGCACACACACACAAGCAGATGCACCATTGGTAGGTGTTGGCACAGCCTAATGTGATATGACAGAGCCTGACAGTGGTTTAATGTGGACACTGACTGTGAATAACAGTTTCATTAAGGGGCCTGACTGAGTGAGGAGGCACAATATGAGAAGGAGATGAGAGTCAAGAGACTGAGAGGTGTACAAGTCTGCCTCCAGAGATCAGTGATCGAGTGAAGGGACAGGCACAGGGTTTCGGTGTGTTGATGGACAATCACGTGTTCGGAAACAGAACAGACAGAAGTGTGTTTGTGTGTGTGTGTGTTTCACTTCCCCTGTGTTAGCTTGATAAGAAGAGAGCTTCATCAGGTAATAAACGGTCTGCTGGTGTCATCTGCTGGACGATTCTGAATCCTCCTGTTTTCTAGTAATTTCAAAAGTTGTCAGCAGAGGGCCACAGTGTTTGGTGATAACTACCATGATGACAATAGTCGTCCAGTGTTTTCTTCTTAACCTAAGTGAACATTCTTGTACAACAATAATGAAAGACAACATAAAAAGTGAATCTCTTGTATTCACAATACTCCTTAATGTAAAAGTCAAGTATTAAAAGTCACTTCAGAAATATTGCTTGTGACTAAAGTGTGACTATATATATATATACATAAGATTGTTAGGGCTGATGCATTTAAGCTTAAGCAGGAGGTTATTCTAGTAGCAAATGGAAGTTGAGCTAAATATAAGTTATTCAGTTGACTAATTAAGTCCAATGGGGCCCATCCTAAGGTAAGAGCTGCCTCCAGGGGGCGATATATAAAGTCTGGCTTCACAAATAGGTGTGTCAGTGTTACAGACACTTTTTTAACCTTTGCCCTTTTGTAATATGCTGGATAACGGTGAAACCATCAGGGAAATGTATGAGAGAAATTTGCTTTCCATCAAAACACATCGGACATGCAACAAATAGAAGAAAGCTTTTTATAAAGAGGTCAAGTGCCAATCACTTGTTTAATAATTAACAATGCAATGTGTTTTATAGGTTTGTGTCTTTAGTGTAACATCGTAATCTGAAAAGTAAAAGGTTAATCAAGTGCAGATAGATCAAAACAGAGTAAAATGTACTTCTTTGCAGTTATTTTCCATCAACTTTTCCAAATCTGTAAAAGTTTGACTGTTCACAAACAGGAACAAACACACAAATCGAAACATCGAAAAATATGCTGGGCAATAGATATTTCGAAGAGGAAGTGGATTATTTCAGTGTCAGTGACATCAGGGGATAAAGTGATGGTGACATTTGACCTTTAATTCACTGGTGCTGGTTCTCTGTCATTTTAGATGGTTGAGTTTGGAGTCAACTACCTTTAGTTCACTATAAAAACTACTGATCATGATGGTTCAGCTGTGTATTGTGGTGAATTTGGTTTCTGGAAAGGTGACCGTTACCCACAATAGCATGAGGCTGTGTGTGTAATTTTGTAAAATATTCAAGCCTGTGGGATTGAAATGTTCAAATGTAGCTGTGTCGATGTCAAACCGGTAAATCAATCTAACAAAATGAGGAATCAAGAATTTTATCACCTTGAGAAACCAAAGCTACACAATGACATTTTAATAGATGATCACGATACTGAGTCATGACCACAAATCAATTCGTGATAAGGAACGGACTTTCCAAACTTCCTGATCAAACATAGCCTCTGTGACCTTTCTGTCTGTCGAATTCTCTCTTTCAAATGTGGAAAGTTGTTCTCTCCACTTGAGCAACAGGAAGTGAAAAGTGTGTGAGATGTTGTTCAGGTCAAAAGGCCATCAGACTGTAAAACCCATTCTCTGCAGATAATTCTGTGAAAATAGCAATGCACCGGTTCACTTCCCCCTGATTCAGCAAGAGTGAATTGAGTGCAGCGAGGTCAGTGTTTAATGTTCACCCACGAAAAGACAGCACAGGAATGACTGGTCTGAGATCACTTTGACTTTCTCGAGTCAATTGTCACAGACCATGAGCTGGCTGCAACTGTAGAGAAAAAATTCAATAGTATTAAACAGAAAGAAACTGATTCAATATGCTCACCGCCGTGTTTTTATTTCAGTGGAAAAACAGCAGGGATCAGCTTAACCTCATTGGTATAAAGTGCAATAACAGACAATAATGTGTCATGACAAATGCTGATGTAATAAATACAAATATAAATTCTATTTACACGATAAAAACAACTTAGTAAGAGTTATCTATCTCAGGATACAAAATGATCAGACCTTTGATCATACACCACTTCTGGTTGTCGCAGTTTTATAAATTAGACAATAAAACCAGTATTGCTGTCTGAAGTTAACACAGTGTTGTCTCATATAAAGATGTCACAGTGGCTGTAACTGTGGAGGAATGACTTTCAGAATGGAAATAAGACAGCCCTTGCAAATAATCAGGCACGTAAGTCAAACAAGGTAACACACACAGACACACACATGCACACACACACACACACAGAAAACCCGACAAGCACACACAACTACCCTTTAGTACAAAACATCAAGGGATATTAGCTCATAGCTGCTCCACCTTGCTGGCTCAGAATCACAATGTGGTGGTTACAGTGGGGTTTAATGTTGCCAACCGCTGTTTGTTGCATCAACGTCATGTTTGTATTATTCTACTGGAAGTGAGAACCCGGATCCACCAGCCATGTGCTGGCAGCAACACAAGTAGCTTTTCTTTCTGTGCAAAACAGTGATTACTTCTGTTGTGCAGAAGTTTTGATAGTACAAACAGTATTTTTGAGCATATTTTTTGAGTCCAGCACAATGTCTACAAGAGGTAGACGATTTAAGTAAAAAGTACAGTCATGTCAATTTCCTTCCTCTTCATCCTTGGCAGTGGACGTCGGTTTCAAACTGCAGCAGCTGTCCCATGAATCCCAGGTTGGGGGAGATGACGTGACGTCGCTGCTTCACAAAGTCGAAGGCCTCATCCAGCCGCACGCGCTGCGTGTGCATGAGGTAGGCCAGACAGATGGTGGCAGAGCGGGAGATGCCTGCCTGGCAATGCACCAACACCCGACCACCTCTCTGCTTCACAGAGTCTGTAGGCAGGACGGAAAGAGGAAGAGAGATCAGCTTATTGTGCTCCATTTCACATCAGTTTCACTGACATCAGGGAGAATGTTTTACAAGCTGAAATACATATAAAGCTCTAGAACCACTGGACTGGAGGGGCGGCCTATGACAAATGTCATTAGTCACTGTCCTAATGGAGATTTAGTTAATCCACCTCCATCTTCTCCTGAACTGAACTTTAAGTAAAGTGGTGAAAACAAGCAACAGAATGCACTTTGTAATGTTAATTCACTTCTCCTCTGCAGCTTGTGCCCCATTATCCAGTTTTGTAGTCAGACGATTACACTGTTGGTCCTTAAGTCTCGGCTACAAAATGGATTATGCTGCCCAGTCTGCTTCGATGAATTTCATCGAGAGATTAATAAAAAGTCTAATTTGATAAAGTTAGAAACACATTGTGTTTAGTGGGTCTAATAACTTTCATGAAGCTTGGACTGATCAGCTACTAATCTTTCATTTTAAACCCACACTGCACAGGTTGGAAGATGTGGATGTTTAGAGGTGGGGTGGGGAGGGACTCACCAATGAAGGTGATGGCTGTGGCGAAGCAGGCTCTGATGTCAGCAGCCAGAGTGTCCTCCACCGTGAGCCTCAGGTACTCGAACTCCCCCTCGTAGAAGTTGGGGCAGGTGGAGGAGACGTTGAGCACGGCTGTGATGCCTGCTGCTGCCAGGGTCTCTCTGCGGGACGAGTGGATGGCACTGCCCAAGAACAGGAAAGGCAGCAGCTCCACTGGACCACCCTGCAATTCAAAACACCACAGTTTAAATACCAAGTTTGATCTCATTTCATCCTTTACATCCATTTCAATTGACATGTTTGTGTGGGTGACATCATGTAGTAACTGTTATAAAAGTGGGTTTTGTCTCACCTGATCGTACGCTGGTGTCCTCCGGCCGGTCACTGCTGGCTCCGGCTCCACTGAGGGCAGTTGGCTGCTGGCAGAGATGTAGCACAGCTCTGGAGAGGCCTCGGTAAATCCCTCAAATCCACCTAAATGGAGGTCACATAGTATTAGCAAAACTCCCGGGCTCTCACCTAAGTACAAAATAATAACTATACTCAGAATAGGACTGGGCTATAAAACAATATCAATAATTATTACAATTTTATTTAGTCCAATATATTGTATTAAAATTCATAGGGAACGAGGAGGAGTAACATGTCTACCTCAGATTTGTAAAGTGTTTTGCTGTTTATCAAGTGTTTGTTGCCCATAAATTTGTTTTTATTTAGTGTTTAAAACCACAAACTTCACCCAGGAGTAGAATAAGCCGTTAAACTATATAAACTAATATATATATTTACAATTGTGACACTTTTTGTGATAATTACAGATATGGACTAGTCGACTGTTGACATCATATTGTCCATTTAGCCCAGCCATAGGATGGGGTAAACATGGAAAAGAAGTTTAAATATGCATAGTCCACAGTTTGCTTTATCCTTGAGGTTTGTTTATGAAATGTTTCCCTCTTGTATTACCCTGAAACCTAAACACTAGTAAGCTCAGTGTATTGACCCTGTTATAAACACTAAGGTGACTCGTGTTTGTTTCTTTAAGTCTTGCCAGGTCAAATCAACCTGATGAACACTTAGTACAGCAGTAAATCAACAGTTAATCTCAAGTGGATTTTAAGTGGTTGTTACCTTGTAAGAAGCAGATGTGCGTGTGGACCTCGTTCTGCAGGGCGGTGAGCAGCATCTGGGCCACGCTCTCCGCCCGCAGCTCGGCCACGGAACCGCTGCTCTGGTCCACCACCACCACGGGGGAGAAGTCCCCTCGTCTCAGCCGGCCGAGGAGCGCCTTGTCCGGGATGAGCCACTCCAGAGCCACCACCGAGCCCTTGGACCGGCGCCTCATCATCGAGCTCCAGTTCACGTTCCGGGCCTCGCGGATGTGCGCCAGGGAGAAGTCGAGGAAAGGTCGGCAGTCCAGCACCACGCCGCCGGCTGAGGCGCACTGGTCCCGGGGGGTCCGGAGGATGTGGACCAGCTCAGTGGCTGTGATCTCCAAAGGATCCACAGTCATGGCGGAGAAAGTAGATTTATAAGTAATTTAAAATAAATAAACTATATTTGCTCTAGTACAAATATGAGCTATTAAAAATAAATGAATCTGGTGTTGGTGTATTCTTCTGTGATGATCTGATAAATGACTGGAGCAATAAAATAAAGTATGTGTGTAGAACCTTAGCTGGGTTCGAGTCCTCTTCACGTTTTCACTTGTTCATTGATAACAGCTGTCGGAGGGGCGGGGTCACCGGGGCCCCTCCTGGTTTTTCCCCCAGAAGTAGTGACGTTGCCGGCGGAACGACCATATATGGTCTACCCGACACTCCTCATATGGACACTGACGCGGAACCTTAGATTTTCCACGAGCGCACGTGGTCACTCGGGGTTATCCCGTGTTATTGTGCTGAATTACGTTATGCGCGCAGCCTCCAGAGGAAAACAGGAGCTTGGTGTTATTCGGGTCGAGATTAAAACCTGAGCTGCTCCACCACACAAACACAAACTGCTGCTGGTTTCCTCTAAAGCAACGCGTTCACAAAACAAAGCAACACAAGGAAAGCAGAAAAGGGAAAAGAGAACAGAGAGATGTGTATTTATATAAATTAATGAGCAGAACAAGATATGACACCCATCCTGTAAAAGCCCCATGGATACAAACCTAAACAGATTACACTAATTTTGTACCTCTTTAAAGTGTTTTTGTTTGTTTGTCTTTGTGTTTATTATTTTTTAAATTATCATTATTATTATAGCTATCATGATTTATTTATTTGTTTTGTTTTTGTGTCTCTTTCTGCACACATATGCACTAATTGGTGAATAAAAGGTTAATTTAAGTTTCCAGTGCATCTGTTGGTTTCTACTCTGTGATGTTTAAGCCTTAAGTTCCACTGGTTATATCCCATGCACAGATGAAGCTATTGTTTCTGCTGCTTTAGTGCACCTTCAAACAAAGATTTGATTGTGTCCATGGATGAACTGATAAGTGACTCAACTTGATTCAAAGCAGTCCCATAATTCAAAGGAACTAATCTTCCATAAACTTTGCGCAGAGAGAGGATAAGGATGGAGATGCTCTTTATTCGGGTGCTGCCTTATTTCAGTCTGTATCTGTGAAATCAAACTGTGATGAGAGTTATGGCTGTGGGTGACAAACTGTCCAATGTCAAGGTAAGCTTTTGAATCATAAACTCCCAATAAACCAAATATGCCTAACTCACCTTTGATTATTGCTTTTGACTTATTGCTTTTGACATATTTAGATGAGAACATTTATAAGTTTTACTTGAAAATGTTCTTTAGTATTTCTGTCCTTCACCTGAATCGTTTCTGGAGAAAATATTTGCCTCAGTCCCACATGAGCAATATTTAAGTCATAATTCATCTAAATGTAGAGGATGTCGTAGGCGTCTTTCCACCCATGGATTCAAGACACTTACTACCTTCTCACGAGCAAAGAGAAATATATATTTTATTGGCCGTGTGGGATAATTTGAGGCACAAAGTGTAATCTGACGTCTTGGTCTTCATTTCCTCATAACCCACATTTTCAAATCACTCTGCCTTCCCTCAGACGTCTCCCACTCAAACCTCTGACTCCACTTTTCTTCATCTTCCCACTTCCTCTCGCCCCCTCCCCTCCCCGCACCGCTGCCCGCCGGCTCGTCAGCAGCAATCCCACTGTGTCCCACTCTCTCTCTCTCTCCCTGCTGTGGCTGCAGTCTCTGCAACAACACACACACACACACACACAAAGACATACATTTTGGTAGCACAGTTCATCAAGGCTGTCAGCATGAGCTGCTGAACCTGCATTTACTGTGGCCTCAACCTGCACTTTGGGCCTGAACACACACATTTAAACCCACAGTGAAGCGGTGTGCTGGGTTGGAACATTGTGACGTGAGCGTCTCGGCGTGACAGCATCTTAAAGACCAACGTTCACCCACATGTCAGCAGTCTGACAGGAAGCAACCCCGCACATGCATCCTGTCATCACCCGTGCAGGCCTCAGCCACCCCTCCAACCCTTTGTGTTACACCATGACAACCTGGCTGCCTCTGATTCACACAGGTTTGGATGAAATTCCCCTGAAAAAGGTGATTCACGATTTATTTACCATCCCCCTGGATGTGGTGACTCAACCAACTGCTTTCAATTTTCATTTAGTCCAAATGCTATTTTCCTATAGGTTCGTAAATCAGGTAGCTGTCAAGTTAGCAAAGAATCAGCCAAATGAGTTATTGTTGATGACAACTATCACAGGAAATTACACTTTAACATCAAGATGGGGGCGAGGTGATCTGAGCGAGTACCTCATGAGAGAGGAATTTGCAGAAATATGCTGAGTGCTGAGCGAGACACTTGTGGGGCGGATGCAGGGGAGGTGGTGGAGATCATGACACAACTTGTGATAATAGAGGGTGACTATTTTTGAATCAGAAGCAGCTGATGTCATCAAAACGTAAAGAGACAGACAAACAGACAGCAGGAAACAATGAAGCAATAAAGTCTGGTGGTTGTGTGGTGTTGTAAGAAAACTGTGACATGTCACTGACGAGCGATTCAAAAGATATGAGTAAATAAACTTTGAAAGAGAACCCTGATGAAAACAGCTGCTGCCAGCTTTTACCCAATCCACGGCAACTGCCCTCCCTCTCCCACAGGGGGATTATCCGGGATTAATGGGATGGCTGGAGTTATTAATCTCAGAAAAACACGTTATCCAGGAGATTTACCTCGTCCCCGATTCCTATCATGAATGCCCACGTGACAACGGCGTCTCCCCATTCAGGGCGGACATGTCCCTGCTGGGGTCAGATCACTGCAGGCAAGCTGGTGCTGGAAAGTTGAGTGGTTTTGTGTTTTTCTTTTGACTGTGGGTGTGTTGTATGTTTTAAACTTCACCTCAAACTTTTTGTTTTATGAGGTCTATGACTCATCCTGTTGCACAGCTTCGAACCATGACCCTTTTTTTTTGAAGATGAACAATGTTCTTTTGGAAAACAGTTCCTGCCTCATGAGGCCTCATTCTTACACTCAAAAAATAATTGTATCTTAAACACTGACTTTGTTTATTTCAATTATTTTCCATCCAATGTCATCAGATATGATCAAAAGTGTCTAGAGTCGCATTTAAAGTGTTTTCGATCATGGTGAGTTAGTATCAATAAATTAAATAACTATGTATCAACCTATAAAACTTGTGTGCTTAATGTATATTTATGTGGAAGTTTAACTTAATTTAATCAAATCACTCTCACCATAATATAGAACACTTCATTTAATGTGACCCCTGTACAAAGAATGTATGTGATAAAGTTAAATGGAAATATGATGTGAATAAAGTCAATGTGTGTGTACCCAACATGTATTCTCACTTCCTCCTCTTCTCTAGACATAACCTCACACTTTTACTTGGAAAATTCATTCAACCACAAAGGGAAATGTACAACCTGAAGTGAGTAAAACCATTGAAGTGTGTTTATACAGTGTTGTCGTCACGCTGTGCTCTGTTTGGTGTTTCCACTCTGTCCTCCTCCTCTGCGACTCCTCCACTGCTTAATCAGCGTTCTAGGAAAAAGATCAACAACACTGTAAACCATAAATCAAGTTACAAGTATTGTGTGCCTTTTTTGTGCATTTCAATGTAGGTCAATGATTTGTGTTGACATAGACAACATTAATGTGCACTCAGCTCAACTTTCAACAGTGTATTTATATATATATTGTAGCTTCATATGACATGAACCTAAACCTCATTAACCATGATTCAAACTCAGGTCAACTTGCTCACTTTGTTCCTCTTGAATCCTTTAAGTCATCACGCTCTCTCCGACAGTTCGGCATCACCCCTTTTTTTTACCGCCGCCCTTCCGGCTAACCTTTCACCCACCCCCCCGCCCTCTCACTGATGCTCACCTCATGATGAATACGAGGCCGGCGCTCGCCACAAGAGCCAGAGCAGTTATCGTGACGAGGAGTGCCACCATTATATTGTCGGTGTGCTGATCATTTGAGTATTCGTAATCGAGAGGCAGTGTGGGCAGAGTGGCCCGGGGTTTCTGAGGCTCGTCAGGCAAAGGTACGACTGTGGGGAAGATAAGAAAAACAAAGATGTATCAGTAGAGCTATACAGAAACTCTCGTATAGAGGCAATTTCGAGGGTAGACATTCATTTTTTACATGATTCTGTTTGTCATGAACCTCCCGACAACCAACAGTGGACAATGGAGTCCATTTGCAAAAGGTTTTCTCTCACTGTCCTCATAATTAAAGTTTTTATTAAATAGTATTCTCTACATTTGGAACTCTATGGTACTGGTACTGGTTGGGACATTGAAATCATCTTTCAGCTCAGCTAAGGAAGTTGTGTTTTCATCAGTGGTTGTTTGTTTTTCTCTCAGCAGGAATATAAGGACTCATATCTATTTGATTGAATTGTTGGGTCTAATTATGCTTGCTCCCCTGAGGGCCATTCCTGTTATTGTTAGTTTTTATGCTACTAATAATCTGGATGGATTAATTTTGTTGGGGAATTTTATTAACAGTATCAATAGCATCATGTCACGCTCTGTAATTCTAGGTCACGTTGTCATTTAATTTCATTGTTTTCTATATATCCTGTTTAGTTTTGTTGTCACTGGCTGTTCCTCTCGTTTTAGAACCCACTTCCTGTCCTCGTGTGTTTCCTCCCTGCTGTGCTCGTCTGTCCCCTCCGGATGTTTGGCACCTGCGCCTCCTTCCTCTCCAGTGTATTTCATCTTTGTGCTGCTTTGCCTCTCTGCCAGTTCCTCTTTGTTCTTTGAGACAAGTGCACCAGCCCCTTTGACCATATCTGTGCTGAGCCATCTTGTTTGTATCACTTATTTACTGTCCAAAGAACTGAGGTTATGTCTGCTCTATCTCCAAAGGAAACATATGTAAATCAGTTCTCTGTGTTTTGATTCCTGTTTGAAACTGCGCCTACAGAACCAGTCTGAACTGGCTCAGACAAACAGCCTTAGTTCTCTTAGATATAAGACCCTTACATTTGCCTGTTCTCCATCTTTACGCTGAGATCCCTTTGACTCTCTGTGTTGATCCTTTCTACAGAGAGCCCCTATTAAAATACACAAAGACATATTTGGTGTTCCAGCCTCTTGTATTTTCAAATGTCCATCACAGGGACAAAACCATAACATTTTTGTTTAATTCCTTTTTGGGACATTTTGACTAATTTCCCCGGGAATAATTCATGGATCTTGATGGGAAAAATCAGTCACACTAAGTGTAATAATATCTATGAGTGATTTGGTGAAGCTCAATTTGATTTGAAGGGGATAATTTGGCCTTGACAGAGTTCTGTGCTCCACTGAGTTTTATTCCAGTTCTTTATCGTGAAGTAAGTAAATCTCTTTAAAAATGACGGTTGTGTTTGTGGCCTCCTGTCATATCTTTGATGTGATATTGAAAACCAAAGTAGAAGACCACTTTTACAAGTAATGTCTATTTGAATATTCTGTTTTAATATTTGTTATTCATCCCAAAGCATTTAGAGTAGAAATATTCCTGGCATGTTTGGTCTCTGGGGTAACTGTTTAAACAGCCTAAATTAACATGGAGGCAATGTCAGCTTTTGAACATCCAGAGCCGGATTAACAGTTTTTCAGTGACTGTGTGCCTCAGAGCCGTAACTCTACCAGTGAGCAGGAAAGTGACTCGATAGAAGACGGTTCCACTTCGTCCCTGAAGCGAGCAGCGGTACGTCCCTTGTTCCTCCACCTCCAGCTGATTTAGGATCCAGAATGACTCATCTGTCACCACCAACACTTTGAAGTCAGTCTCGTTCGGCTGCAAACACAAATTGGGAAGCGATATTTGCAAGTTAGTGTGTGGGAAATCACTCAATATTCAAGAGTAAAGCTTAATAAGGGACCAAACTTTATACACGAGAATCAGGAAGTATGCAAAGTGTTTAACAAGTGGTAGGTTCCATTTAAGTGGTTTAAACGTGGTAGATTGCTGTTTCTGTTTCTGTTTTGGTTGTCATTAGAGGAAGTGACAGTATGAGCAGAGTAACCTTTTCAGTTCCAGGAAAAATAAGTTGAGATAAAACAAGAAGGCGGGGGTATTTATTTATGAGAGCTTCTGCCCCGGTGATTGGCTGCGAGGCGGGTAGCAGAAGGACAAATGGACAAACCTTTTCAGTTCCTGGCTCTCCTGGAGCCCAGGAGAAGTGATACTCAGGTTTTCCTGTGAGAAGTTGATGCCATGGGAGAAAACAGTCGAGCAGTGCCTGGCCTCCCTCCTCAGCCTGCAGTCTGTGCTCTGGAGAGAGGGTCAGAGGAGGAAGGGGGGGAAGGGGGGGGGGGCTTGTTTCATTAATTTGATTTGGATTACTTGAATTATCTTTTTCATTAGCCCTGCACATGGGCAGGCAGCAGCAGGGCCTCGCTTGAGAACACACTTATAAACCCAGCACATAGGCAGGACTCTCCCTCATTCTCTCATGCCTCTACCCACCAAGGATGTACACAAACACACAAAAAACATACCACCACACTCCTGCTGGCCAGAGGGAGACGCACAGACGTATATCTTGAAGCGGCAAGAGACGCAATCCATTACTCTCCGTTTCAGGAGGCCTGAGAAACACACATGCACACACAGGTGTCGTGTAAACATGCACTGTGTGTATTGTGGGTGTGTTTCTACAAGGATTTGCAGCGACACAGATGGAAGAACCAGACAGATCAAACTTACCACACATGTTGGGGCACAATCCTGAGGGAGAGACAAACAAATGATCTGAATCTGAAACATGTTGTTCTCATTATATAAAGTGCCCTGCCTCATGCTGTGCACAACAAGCATTAATATTCATGTCAATTACCATCACGGATGAAGGCGTCAAGGTGTTTCTCTAAGATCCTCCTGCCCTTCTCCATGATCTGAATGGCTTGAGATGTTCCTGTAAAAAGAACAGGTCGAGGGGGGACATGATGTTCGTCTTTATTATGTGTCCATTTGAGAACTATTCATTACAATGAATTATGTTTTCTGTTCTTCACCAGAGTGAGGGGTTTTCAGGAAGAGGTTGAATTCGCTGCGGTACTCGGTGCCGGCTCTGTACAGGGTAGTGAAATCTGAGGAGTTGGAAACAGAGTAATGTTTTACTTGGTTTTTATCATTTACACGTGAGGCCTCTAACTCAGATTCTATCCAGGACAAAATGATGATCAGGGTAGAAAAGTAATTCAACTACCAGATCGTGAAAGTTCTCAGAGGCCGGATAATATTTAAGAAAAAGACGCGAGCTATGAGATATTGTTGCTTTAAGTGAATTATCACCAGTCCTTTATCTCACCTATTATTCCTTTTCGCTTCCTGCTGGTCTCTATGTAGTTCACATACGTGTGGCTGTAAATCTTTTTTATTTCCATCTGGTCGGCCAAGGTCGGGGCAGACAGGGCTAAGTTTTCATGCAGGAGTCGAACCCTGCGGTCACACTGCAGACAAGCGTCAGCTGCAAGGACACAGCCGAGCAGCGTCACCAGTATCAGCAGCATCTCCCCTCAGCACCCTGAGCCTCCTGCACCTGAGGATGAGTCACTTGGGCCCTTGGGATTTTTCACTCAGTACGGTTTCTACAACAGAAATGTCAAACATTAGTGTTACTACAAATCAACCACTGAAAACAACAGTGGTACTGCTACTACAACCGTTATCACAACTTTCTAAACAAAGTCATTTCAGATTCTATTTTACATGATTAATTGTTTGTTTTGTGTTAAAGTCTTAATTTTTTTTTTTTATCTTGCATTGATCAGAAGTAGGACTCACACTTCATATTGAGATGACATTGATCGCAACATGAAGTTGATCTGATGAAAGCCCCGGGACAAGTTCTTCAAGTAAAAATGTGGAAATGTGGAAAATGGCCACTCAGTCCAAAGTGGCAGGTTTCCTGTTGTGTTTTTCACAATACACCTCATACTTTTGTGTGCGTCTGGTCATGATACACAGGTATCCCGATATTTGTGAAGATCGGTGAAAGCTAACTGAGGGGCTTTTCCTTAGATTGCGCTGTTGAGCCATTTTACCATTGTCCATTTCAAATTACTCCAGAATACAATTACTTTTTTGAGGTTTTGAATTTATTGCAAAATTTGGTAACAATTTGAGCATGTCTAGGCCTGAAAAAGCCCAAAAGTGAAACACAAATCCTTCGGAACAATAGTGCATTCCACCGGAGGTGCTCGGGTCCTGATAATGATAAGAGTAATATAGCTGTTAACTGTGAACAGTCAAAATCTCAACTATATTCAGTTAATCATTCAACGATTCCAGGACCGTGAATAAAGGATTTCGTAAATCACCAGGAATAATTGAAATTATAGCGTTGGGCTCTGCAGTAGTTTTGGTATTGATAGTCTACTTATATTCTCCGGCACTGTGTGTACATATACTTAAGTTTACAGAACTTAACTGCTTTAACCCGAGTGCTAGTAATAGTAGTGCCTCATAGTACTAAAGCCCTATAAGACAAATTGTGATTTGTGAATATGGGTTATACAAATAAAATTTGATTGATTGAAATAAATTAATAATTTGACTAGCAAAATTCTGCAAGTATACTAGCTAGCTATGCTGCAACACTACAGATTATTTCAGCCATGAGTTCCTCCACCACTAAAACCAGTAATTACGATAACGAGCCAAACTACTTTACCTATTTCTATCGCTAACTGACATTTAATGGAACAACAATAACAAGAATATATCTGCACTCGTGTTGTGATGAAGGAGATGAACCAGGAAAGAAGTGACTCCCTGCTTTCTGAAGGCTCTTCTCTGTGTGTCAGTTGCAGCTCGTTGCTGTCGCCCAGTGGCAGAAACCACATCGCTGTCCCTGTAACACGTGCTGTTCACCTCAGCTCTGCGGGTCAGGACCAGTTGATGACTGGTGTCAGTTATGTCAGTTGATTTTCGGCTGCACAGCCTCGTCTGCCCAGAATCTGCTGCTCTGTGCATCCAGAGTCGATTGCACACCCTCACCACACACACACACCAAGCATATTCTAAATTATGCACACACACTCCACACAGGTAGCAATGTCGCACTGCACATCTGAATGTATGTAGTTGTAGAATTCTATATTTTTAAACTTTTCATTTTTTAAATAGTCAGCTTTTTCTACCATGTTTTTTTTTCAGCTAGGACCTGTTTGTCCTGGTCTAACACTTTCATCCTACTGTTGACCCTGTGCTAACTTGAAACGTAGCAAGGTCACACACACGATGATTGATATTAATAATTTAACAAACAAATTGAAATCAGAAAAAACATTTTTATTTTTAAATGATTTAAATTTCAGCTGCTGACAGGTAAAAGTAAAACTACTTTTCTACATTATTAGTAATCTGTTTGTGGACAGAGATTCACTGATCCTACACTACATTTCCCAGAAGCCCCTCTATCGGGCGCCAAGTGACTTGTATATGGACCAATCCGCTTCGAGATGGTTTGTTGTTGGGCGGGACACTGTTGCGGTGAACTGCACCGCGCATGCGCAGTGGACTCCTGCGCTTCCAGCTGTAGCTCACGCCGACCTCCGGGAGCGAGATGCGGAGGTGAGAAAAACTCCGTGTTCACGAGCCACGGACACTTTACTCGAGCGTGGACGTGTTTCTACAACTTGTCCGCGTGTCGCACGTGTAGGAAAATGTCTCTTTGAACCGCGGTCGTCCCCGCGTCACAGCTGATTTCCACACAACCGGTTCCAGTGGCTCAACCGTCCCGACACGGCGACAACAGCCCAGTGCAGCTGGTATTGATCCTTTATCGGACACGTCGGGTCCTTTTGGTCTCACTGACTCCTGTGTGGAAAGTTATGTAAGAACGTGCACGCGGAGCCACAGCTGGTTTCCACTGGGATCAACCCAGTAAAGTCAGTAAAGTGGTTCGAGTTTGTTTAGTTTCAGGTGGAGATATATGCAACTAATGTGAACACCCAATGACAGGAAGGGGACGTGTCCGTGCGTGTGAGCTCGCTTTCTTTAAGAAAACACACGTACTAGTTGTGTTTTAGTATTTCACTGTGTTTTTATACTGCTCTGTGTGTAGGGGTTGACTTGCATAGACTTAAAACGCCTCACTACTTATTATTTAACGCCATGACTTCATTGTAATGTTCTATTATAGTTTAAAGATATTAAAATACAGTGCTGATCAGTAAAACAACAATAATCCCAATATACTTATAATCAATAGTGATATGTTGTTCATGCCTGCAGTGTTGAGGTATAACACATACTTGATGTAAAGGTTGGCTGGTGGTCATGTGTTTGTTATTCTCTGCTCATAGATCAGAATCAGGTTTTATTGCCAAGCAGGTTTACTCATACAGGCAGTTTGCTGAGGCGTGTTTTTGTTTGTTTAAATATTAATAATTAATGAGAAACTCAGAAGTGTTAGACTTTCTATAAAGTCACTTTATTTCCCTTTAAAGTTTTGAATTGATCCAGGATACAAAGGCAGCTCTGGACCAGTAAGTGTAGGACTGGGTACTGGGAATATGAGGAAAGCAGGGTTAAGTTCAGCATGTGATACTAAATCCATGACTGTAAAAACAGATTGATCATATTAACAACATGGTGCAGCTTTGAATATAACCGTATAGATAGGTTCAGGGTGTTGTGCTAACAGATGCTGAGGTAACTTAGCCGTTACTTGCAGGGTGTGTATTTTGCAAGGTTTCCTTCCCTCCCTGTGCGTTGTCACAAACCTTCATCAGAACTAAATAAGCATGTGGAGCTGGGACATAATGACACCTGTGGGCCGGATAACCAGCCTGCAAACTGTAGGCTTGCTGCAGCACAGTTATTTGAGGGCTGCGACTGATGAATATCATTTAGTCACGTCCAAGCTGCTCTTATCCGAGAGATGCATGTGATTGAATCATGCTGACACGGTGTCTGGACTTTCTCTCCTCATAGCCTGTTTTTATGGTTTCATTGGTTCTGTTATCATCGGTGGGTGTGTGGCTACAGAGCCTGGCTAACTGCTGTTTAAAACTGCTCTGCTGTTTCTCTGCTGGACGCGGCTGCTGCTTCTGCTGCTGCATTATGCTGCAGGGCAAGTACTATTGAATGCATTCAATACAGTAACATGAAGCTGCACTAGTATACGCCAGTGTAGTGATGGTCCATATACAGCAGCACTGACCACAATTCTAGTGATTTTTTTTTCATATGGTGCAGTTTGACTGGATTATTGAAATTTGTTACGGGTATAGGGCCAAACAGCAGGGGAATAATAAATGTGTGTAATCATGATGTCAAGCAGCTCCAAACCTATTTATAACTGCACTTCCCTTAGACTCTCTGCGGTGATGAGAACTGGATTGTCAACATCAACCTCTTGGTTGATCTATATATATGTGAAGTGGCCTGTTCCTTGTTCTTTTACACATTGTGCCGCCGCTCATACTAAAGGTTAACCTCTGTCTGCATCTGTCTGTCTTGCAGCTCCGGACAGATCGGCCGACATTCAGAAACGGTGACTTGGCTAAAGATCAGCTGGTAGACGTCTTATTTTCACCTGCCAATGTGAAGATATATTCCAGACATTTTCACCAGCGCTGACCTTGAGTTCTTCACCCCGGCTCCTTCCTGTCCAAACCCAAGATGCCCACCTCTATGCCTCCCATCTTCAGTATGTATGAGATTGTCCCGGTGGCCCCGGGGGAGCCCCAGATGAGTGGGGCATCAAGAAGGAAGATGAGGGCTAATGAGAGCCGGCCCCTGGTGTTGGCGGGGATGTTGGGCTGTGCTCTGGTGCTGGCTGCTGTGGTTGCTTGGTGCTACTACTCTGCGTCTCTCCGTAAAGCCCAGCTGTTGAAGACAGAGTTATTGGACCTCAACAAGGACGGTTTCATCATTCGTAACGATGGAGGGGCTGTCATCTTCACCATGACCTTCAGGTGGGTTCACTGTTCAATATTCAATGTGGATCTATCTGCTGTGCAATGTCTTTATTGTTTGATTAAATTCTCTGAAAGATTGTGATAAATACCCCATGTGACTCATTTAAATAGCTAAATTTGTCCAATCATTAGTCCAAAACTATTTACAGTAAAATAAAAAAGAAAACATCCACTTTTGAGAAACTGGCACTGGCGAAGGATGGGTGAATCTTAGGCATTTCCTCTTGGAAAGTGACGCAAATAGATTGATTATCAAAATCATTACAATAGGCTAGTCATTTCAATTCTACCAGTAAGCCAGGAATATGCTATGTTTGTTTAAGTAAAATGCATCGTCTGTATTAGAGCAAACTAAACACAAAGTCACCAGAAAAACAGCAACTTCCGTGCAATGTTATACGACCTACTTCTCTCTTGTAAGTAACACCTCCCCTGGTGTAACTAGGACCAGTACATCTTGACTAACAATGCCCCCTGTCACAGTTGTTCCTCTTTGTGTGCTGAGCCGTGCTAAAAGGCTGCTGGTGTGCAATGTGTGGCTGGATAATGGAAAGCCAGACGAGGCAGACACATGATTACACCCTTAGGGAAGACTGATTTAGTCACGTCCTCTATCAGCAGGGAGCTCTCATTGACCGAAATAGTAATCGCACAGTCCCTGGATTTGCACAGGAATATAGTTATTAAATAGAGCATTAGATATTTTGTGTTATGATTTATTTTCTCTTGTGGTATTTGAATACTCTCAGACATTTTTGCTAGCTTGACTTCTTAGCCATACAGACGTGTGACCTCACTCCCCAACCAGGCTTAACCAGGTCCTTTTGTCTGTCCACACACCTCGGTAGGTCCGGCACCCTGGATCTGGACTCCTGCTCGAAGGAGAAAAATATTTTGAGCTGCACTCAATCCGATTCTGGCAAACTCAACTTCTTTATTGAGACAGTGCAGCTAAAGGACACAGTGATGTGTTACCGCGTCCGCTGGGAGGAGCTTCAAGAAAAGCGTTTGGTGGAGCACGCCATGGCCTATAATGATTCCCATTGGTACGGCGGGGCAGAGATGGCCACGCAGTACTGGCCTATCAGGTTCCAGGGGGAGGAGGATCCGCTGCCTTTCATCACCAGTGATGTCTACTCCAATCGGAACGCCTTTGGGGGAATCCTAGAACGCTATTGGCTGTCGTCGAATGCAACTGCGATCAAGATCAATGACTCAGTGCCATTTCATTTGGGCTGGTCAGAGAAGGACAGCATGCTCAGGTTCCAGGCCCGGTACCAGGACTCTCCCTTCAAACCAGCAGAGGGAAAGCAAGCCTTACCTGAACTCAGCTATAGAGTGTGTGTGGGGTCAGATGTTACATCTATTCACAAATACATGGTGAGTATACACTTACTGCTTATTTAGTTTTTACAGAAAGATTTAAAAGTTATCTGTTGTTATTATATTACTCTACATATTTTGGAGCAGGTGGAAATTGGTACATTTACACTTGACTTCACCGAGATGCTCGTATGGCATGTGTTGCTGCTTTTTAGACAGATTATGGTACATTTACATAGTAAGGCCAAATTTGGAATCCTCCCTTCTGAGAAAATTCCAAAATAACATAACATGCCTTTTTTAGGAGATTTTTTTTTTAGGAGAACCACTAGTGGTTGTACGATACAGGACTGATGTGTTCGACTATATTTTAGCTGGAAATGTAGGCTTGGTATTTCCTTGATTTGCAGTCATTATGCTGAAGGAAGAGTATTCCTTTAATCCAAATAAACCGAATGCAAATGTGGGACAAACATCCCTGCATTCTTGCATGATGAAAAACCAAATTGTGCAGACATCGATGCTTCTGTAGTAACTGTCTGCTCTTTATGCTTGTGTTGTGCACAGGTGCGTCGCTATTTCCCAAAGCCTATCAAGGTCCCATCTACTGAAGTGTTCAAACATCCAGTGTGGTCCACATGGGCTCTCCACAAAACATCTGTAACTCAGGAGAAGCTGCTGAGCTACGCCTCTGACATCACCAATTACGGCTTCAACTGCTCCCATCTGGAACTGGACGACCGCTACACTGCCGACTATGGAGAGTTTGACTTTGACCCGCAGAAGTTCCCCAATGCCAGCGGTATGTTTGAGAAGCTGAGAGAGGACGGGTTTGAGGTGTCGCTCTGGACACATCCTTTCATCAACTATGACTCCATTAACTTCGGTGTTGCTGTGGAGAAGGGGCTGTTTGTCCGGGAGCCGAACGGCGAGCTGCCGGCTCTGGTACGCTGGTGGAACGGCATCGGTGGAATCTTGGACTTTACAAATCCAGAAGCTCGTGACTGGTACTTGTCTAATCTACGCATGCTTAAAACCCACTACGACGTGACCTCCTTCAAGTTCGATGCAGGAGAGACAAGCTACCTCCCCCAGCAGTTTAGCACCCTGGTCCCACTCTCTGATCCCTCCACCTTCACCCGTCGCTACACAGAGATGGCCATCCCCTTCAGTGAGCGCGCCGAGCTGAGGGTGGGTTACCAGAGTCAGAACATCTCCTGCTTCTTCAGGATCATTGACAGAGACTCCGTGTGGGGCTACGAGCTCGGTCTCAAGTCCATCATCCCAACTGTACTGACAATTAGCATTCTGGGCTACCAGTTTGTCTTACCTGATATGATCGGAGGAAACGCATACCCCAATCGCACCACAGGTATGGCACTCCCATCACATATGGCTACAGTGAGTTGTAGAGATAGACGTTGGCGGTGTTCCTGTTTTTGTGGCTTTAGTCTACTGTCTGACACCTGTGTTTTATTTTAGGTGGTTCAGATGGCAAACAGGATCTGCCAGACAGAGAGCTGTACATCCGGTGGCTGGAGCTGTCAGCTTTTATGCCTGCCATGCAGTTCTCTATACCACCCTGGGCCTATGACAATGAGGTGAGTTATGGTGGTTCCACCCGTGGCTGAGGCTACAAACACAGAATGGCTTCGGGCTAAACTCAGAAAGCTAAAATCCAAGATATCTACGCAGATAATATGACGAGAGAGGCGAGTGTCTATTTTGAACAGAAAATGATTCCCCACAGTATGACATCATGTGATTAGAGTCGTTATGAATGAGCTGCATGAAAGAAACGAAATGACATCATGTTCGCCTAAAAATGCAGTTTTTGAGGTAACTCTGCGTCCTATAGGAAGTGATGTCATTACATTATTGCATTTTCACAACATAAAAAAAGTATTTATATTCATTGTATACATTGCCCCTCTGAAACCTAAAATTTGGTTGTGCACAAACGTTCATATTCAAGGGTGCGATGCACTTTACAAAACCTTATTTACATTGGTAAATAATAAATAATTACATGTATAATTTCAAGAAGGGTATTTTTATGATATCTATTAGGTCTGTATTATGATAGTATAGTTAAAGTCTAAAAAAGCAGCTTTATTTGAGTGTTTTTTGGTTAATGAACATTATTATCTGCTTGAAAAATTTAATGTATCTAAATAGAGACTCAAGTCTTCATTGTGACAGAGAGGAATCAAAAATAAGCTCTGTGTTTTAACCAGCAATCATGCTACACTGTCTGTTTGTGGACATGCATCCATTGTGAGGCCGACTCTGTATTTTTGTGTGTTCATCGTCAGGTGGTTCGGATAGCGCAGAAGTTCACGGAGCTCCACGAGACTCTGGTGGCACCAAGGGTTCTGGAACTGGCAGGTGAGGTTCTCGACACAGGAGACCCGATCATAAGACCTCTTTGGTGGATCGCCACTAATGACGAGGCAGCCTATAAGATCGACTCCCAGTTTCTCATCGGGGATGACCTGATGGTGGCTCCGGTGTTGGAGCCAGGCAAGCAGGAGAGGGACATCTATCTGCCAGCAGGACGCTGGAGAAGCTACAAGGGGGAACATTTTGATAAAGGCCCCATTCACCTCACTGACTACCCTGTGGACCTGGATGAGGTAGCTTTCTTTACATGGGTTCACTGAAGACGTTAAACATGAAAGACACATAAACTCATAAACGCACATGCATTTTGTATGATCATCTACATTCTTTTGTGTGCACATATGCCAGGAAATAGTCAAAAATGTTGATTTTCAAAAGGGAAAAGACTACCTGGGATCTGTTTCCACAGCAGAGAGTTTTTTGTTAACGATTAACTTCATGTCTTCTCCGACCTGGGGCCTTGTTAATAACCATCGCGTACGCATCTTTCAGAGCCTATTTTGTGTGTACGCCACTTTTCGAGCAAACGTCAGTTGTGCATGTGCACAGTTATATAAATCTGAATATTATTTTGCGTACGCCATTTTCGGCCTTTGTGCGCACATACAAGATTAGTATGTATCCTAACTACTGTTTTAAACAAGGCCCCCTGCTCTTTATCTGGACTTCTGTCTGCGGATTAGAGAAACAGAAACATCTTTCACTTCTGATTCTCTCGTTCCATCCTTAAGCTGATCCTCATCGTTATGTGCCTTGCACAACCAATAATAAAACCGATCTTAGATTGTACCATCAACCAGACAGCAGTCTTCCACCTGAAGGACACCTAGATAACAGTCTGTCCTTCACAGCCTGAGTCACATGACTAAATAAGTATTTGTTTTAGGGTAAACATTGGGTTTATCTTGTTCTCTGTGAATTTTATTTCTTAATTATGCTTCGACAGGTTTTTCACTGAATTGGTTTTAAAAACGCACTGGAGTTGGACAGATGCCTAAACTTGTGTCACCATGGAAACTGCTGTATTTTGATTTTACGGGTACTGCCTGTTAAGCTAACATGCACTATTTAACTTTAGTTAAAATTATTCATATAACTTATAAATTTGCATTTAACAATCATTTAACAATTAATGTGTTTCTGTATTTAAATGCGGGGTTACAGAGGTTTGTTTTTACGTCATCAGTCCCTGACCTGTTGTGCCAATCTGTCGTTTCAGTGCCAAATCTAAAAAAAACTACTGGTTCATGCTTTTCATCAATTTTTATAGCTCAGGGTAGATTTTAAAGAGAATTTTAAAGGTTTGTTTTAATATGAATTAACTTTGTTGATCCGCAGCAAGAAACTGATTCATATTCAACTGCTACTGGTTTGCCTTGTAAAACAAGTATTGTTCTCAAAGATGCGATATTTTCTTGTGCCGTCCACGTCTGCCTTGCGACTTTAATTTGCCTTATCAGCTGAATTTGAATATGCCGGCCGTCGCACACAGAACCAATGAGGAAACAAATCACACACTTCAGCACACAGTGATATGCTGATGCACTGCACCTTTATGTTTTTAAGTAGTGACACTGTGAATGAGATATCTGCCATATGAATATAATGTTTGTCCTTCTTAGCTTACACAGTGATTATTAGAGTAAAGCACACAACTGGTTAAGTCATCTAATAGCTGTTCTTGAAAATAATTCTACCATATAAGATGGAGTCAGCACTGGTTTTAAATGTTAAACTTACTAACTATATAAATGTGATGGGACTACAGCACGCTTCATGTGTTTTTTATTGTTTTTGTTTGATGACAGTCCTGATGCTTTGTGGGTTTCTTCCATCCTTGTTCCAACCACAAGGTGGAGCCAACGTCAAAAATATTCAAAGCTCATACACAGCAACATCAGTAAATGCAAAACTTTGATTAACATCAGTCTGATGTGTTTGTGGGAGACATTTATAGAGACTAATTTAACTTCTGTAAGACGATACCACAATGTTTCACATGTGACTAATGTGAAAGGTCGATATGCACCGATAAGCATCATTTAAAGGGATTTGGAAAGTTAAATGAATGATAAGTTGGAGATGGGAAATCCATCCATGTGTTACCACCGTCACTCAAGTGGTCGGGTTAATGTTTTGTGCAGCTATGAAAGATAACGTGCTACCTTATGAAATTAGACGCCAGAGAAAACAAAAAGATTTTAAGTATCTTTTGAAATGGGTTCTAAAAGGGTCCAATAAATGCGTTGGCCTAAAGTACATCACAAAACGGAAGTCCGATGTTTCCACATGACAACAACATTACGTTCCATTTCAACATTTGATTGTTCAATGAATGCATCCGTGTCAAGCAACTGTGCGATTCCCACGGTACTTGTTTTATCTTCAGATTGTATTCACATGTGGACTGTTGGATTCTCAGTGTGCTAGGACCCTACTGTGCACCACACCGCCTGATTTTTCTTTTATTTGCACTTGTAAAAAGAAACATGAAGAAATAAGTTATTCTGCAAATTCATCCAGCTTCGTCCCTGATCCAGATGAAACCAAATCCTTGTTTGTCTTTGAGTGTGTTAAAGTAACCGAAAGCATTAAGCCAAGAGGACGACATTGTGTTGTAATAACCATAAACTATGGTGTTATTATTGTGTCACGTCCTGTTCCGTCTTTCATAACAAATCAGTTTTGGCTGTAAATCCTGATGTGAAACGCAGAGCTCGAGGAATAAAACGACTCCTTGGACGATGGTTTTGTTTCATTGAACAAATTTTTACCTAGTAAAAATGTTTATGCTTTGAAGAAAATTTTATTCTGAGTCACAGAAAAGCCTTGCACATGGACGGCTCTTTCAACATATAAACAAAACATACAAATATTTTATTTTCTTTTAATTAGTTTTTTCCTGATACCATATTTTGTCTTGTATAATTCATCCATCAAAAACGTCCTTATAAACATGCAGTGATACAATAAATGACATTTACACTTTCACCATCCACTACAGAGAAGGTGTATATAATAATTCTGCTTATTTACATTTTTTACCCCATGAGGCAAATTGTTGATTTTGAAAATTGGCTTTATACAAATAACATGGAATTGATTGATTCATGTAATTCAAAAAGTTGAAAGTGTCAGGCTGCCGGTTAGCAGGCATCACCCCAAATTCCCTGATACTAAATTATTTTTACTATTCATGATTTAATTTGGACTTTTACACACTAACACCCCCCCAAACCCATAATATACTATACTACTATACACTACAGGCTCTAAAACAGCTGCTCAACTGCTCCTTACATGCAGTGATTTTATTTGTTTCCATGCAGTCATTCACTTCCTCCCTCCCGCGCACCTCTCACTTCACGATGGAATTCCACTCCACTTGACTTAGGTCCTGATGATTTACAATAACAGTGCCCTTGAGTCTGCATTCAGTATCCAGTCTCCCATGATGTTCATACATATTTGCTGAGCATTAAACTGACTGTTCTGCCTCTGACTATCAGCAGTGTTCACCCCACTGCCCCTCCCAACCATATCTAAGCCGTCAGCCACCACAAATAAAAAAAAAATCAGCTTGATTTAAAACTATGACACACCCCATAACTGTCGGTGCTGATTTCAACTATTCAAGCGATGTGCATAAAATTATTTGCGTAACATTTTCTGTCTGACATGCTTGGAACATACAGTTATTGAAAAAGCCAGAATCCATGAATGTTGAAAAGCATCGGACACTAGATTAGAAACTAGATACTCTTCTCATTTCCAAATCACACGTGTTTGGCTTGTGGATCGGAAACAGCTCATCATCAGAGGAATGTGAAGCCTCTCCCTTCACTTTTGAAGACAAAAACACAAACACATATTTGAACCAACGTTTAGTCGAGAAAACCTCAAAAATACAATGTATAGAGTGAATTATTATACATTATATATTATATTTATACATTACATATAAAGTATATTATAATACAACTCTGTAGTTTTCTCTGTTATAGTTACTTATTTCCTGTCATGTTAACTTTTTTCGTAGTATTAGGAGAATATAGAGAGGAAGCATGAATAGTACGGACATAGACAGAAAAGTGTAAAGCCAAAACTTCACTTTATGTAAATAGTGGGTACAATTTTTGTATTTGCTGGTGCTGTACAGCTGAGATGTGTGGTACTCTGTGATAAGGACGGGGCAGGAAGGTGACTGCTGATGCATGGAGGGTGGAGACTCACTTTCACTTCTTGGCCAAAAATATGCAACGACGCCAACATGAGTGCATGTTAGTGATCAGTGTTGCAGGGGCATGATGGGGGGGTGGATGTTGGCAGCCTCTCAGAACCCGACACTGGGCAACTGGTGGTGGTTCATCACCTCTTGTAAAGCAAATATTAATATTGGCTGATCAGTTAACTACCACGACGGCAACTTTGACTCACATTAAGTTTGACCTGACTGACCTTTGAGGGCAGAGCCTGTGTAAAGAGATGACACAAAGACAAATACCAGGAAACGAGGCAGTTTATTTACTTGTCAAAATTATTATTCAATTAGCATTGAATGAGCATTTTAGCAAAGATGGACCTGTTTGGTAAATACTGCAACAACCAACACCTAATGTGCAAGAGTGTTTGAAGAACTTTGGGGGCCCCGGGCAAAGGGAACTGAACCCCCCCCCCCCCCCCCCCCAAAAAAAAAAGAAGAAGAAACACATGAAACCAAACGACATAACTCCAATCTTCACACAACTCTTTTATTATCGAAATTATGAACAAATCGCAAACACAGAAATAATACTATTAAAGTTAAAGCTCCCCCCCCAAATCCTCAGCACAAAATACACACTCATTAAGTCTTCAGCCGAAGTTATGAAGTATTTGACTGAACTGGGGCCCTGTTGGGGGGTTTCCAGCCATGATGATGTTGCAGTCCTCTGTACATTGCCGATCACAGAATTGAAGTATTTCTCCCAATCTCCTGCTTATATTTAGCCCCTTGTTTTAGCCCCTTGACTCGCTATCGACTATTGTTGATCACAAGCTTGAATTCAAAAGTTGTTCAATACATGATACATTTAGTTTTACACCCGGTATATGCAAACAGGAAATAACACTCGCCACTCTCCTGAAATATGATTCATTATCTATGTATCATATTGTTACTTAAAAAAGACACAGTGCTAAATTGGCAGTTTGAAATTAAACCACAAATAATAAAACATATCAAATTTTGATACATTGGGACCAGCTTATCTTTATCTGAACATGAAACAAGCAAGTCTCAAATATTGTTTTTTTCAGGTTTCAATAATCCTTAGAGTCAACTAGTAAATAATATAATGTATTGATTATCTTATGATTGCTCATACGATGTGTCTGTAGGGTTTGAAATCAAAGCTAGTTTTTGCTGAAATAGTAGAGTAGGACCTGAGGAAATTAGCAAATTAACAGTCCATAATATTGTTGTCGCATTCCATAACTCTTTAGGTTTAATATATTGTTGTTCTAAATTTTCCAAAAAGGCGATAAGGGAAAGTGAAACATTCTCAGCGCAGGCTCCAGAGCGTCAGAGAAAGAGTGAGGTGATGGCTGAGGACACCAGCAGGAGGGTGACCCTGGGACCAGTGGGCACGACACTGTTACACAAGTCCTCTCCACAGCAAGATACGGGTCTTACACAGTTAACAGTTTTTCGACAACCCTTATTGATGATACCTGCAAGACACGATTAAAGAACCTCAGTTTCAACACGAGAGAGAGAGAGCA
The DNA here is from genome assembly GCF_949316205.1 of Platichthys flesus. Classification (NCBI taxonomy): domain Eukaryota; kingdom Metazoa; phylum Chordata; class Actinopteri; order Pleuronectiformes; family Pleuronectidae; genus Platichthys; species Platichthys flesus. The sequence goes on from NC_084947.1 coordinate 7,289,989, forward strand.
AGCATTCAGACGAGCGACACTGTGCATCAGCTCCCGTCTGGTGGACTTGCTCGATATTACACACCGATACTTCAGGATTTGTTTGTGCATCTTACCAGTCAAATTCTGGGAGAAACATTGGTCCAGGATTGCAGGACAGGTTGTCATATGTGTGCATGCTCGAGGATCAGCAGTAACACATGTGTAGCATTTCAATCCCCATGCTGGAAGCAGCAGAAAGACAGAATACTGTCACTTAGTGTTTTAAAATACTATAATTTACAACTACTAATAAAAAAAAAAAAAACATCAGTTTAAACAGATTTTTAAATGTTCCCACACACACACTGGCTTCATCCAGTAAAAGACAATCAAATATGTGCTTTGCAACTACAGCCCCAAAAATGTTCATCTAAGAGAATTTGAAGAGAAAAATGAAAGAAAACATTTGCTCCTTAGTGACCTTCATCTCTTTGTGTATTTAAAGCGTAGAATAGAGACACAAACACACACTCTTCTTACCTGTGGACAGAATCACACACAGGATCAGAGCTGCACAAAGACGCATCGTGAACACGGAGAAAAACTGACTTTTAATCAACCCTGTGAGGAGCGAGATCTGTGGAGGAGATGTGAACTCCTCCCTTTTTATAGTCCCACTACTTGGTCTTCTTCCAAAACTCACAGACGTGACATTTCATCACAAGTAAACACTTTATAAAAAAAAAACCTGTTATATATGAAACTTCCCCTTTGGTAACTTGATGTTTTTATACAAATACATGAAATTATGACACATTGGTAATATTAAAGATTTCTGTTATATTAAATGATTTTTTTTCTCACAGCAGTTTTCTCTCAACTCTGCCAATAATACATCTGAGCAGCTGTAATCTAAAACACTCATTAATTTCAGTTATTCATAGAAATGTTACTTTACCTAATGCTGCCACCTTGTGAACATCTGGTGGAAGTGAGTCTGCTGTATGGAGCCATTATTGTAGTACTAAGTAGTACTTCAAATCTAAATACATATTCAAATACTTTCTTTATACATTTTCAAATCTATTTACACACAGAAATTCTAAATACAGATCCATGTGCACATTTCCATACATACAGACAGACAGCCAAATTTTTCTGAAATTACTAACTAGATAGCAACATCAAACCTTTTTAATATTCAAATCTATGTACAAATCAAAGCAATCATTGACCAGGACTTAGGTGTATTTTCTTGTAGTCATATTTATTGATTATAGGTACAACAATAACCCAGTTACACTGTGTCTGCTTTTTTGTTCATCATCAGGTTCATCAAATCAACATGTTTATTATTTTCTCATGCTCGTTCATATTTAATGTCGTGTTTTGTCAGTTTTTTTTTATCATGGATTCCTAACAAGCTGTTTGATTGTTTGATTATTAATGAAACAAAACCATCGTCTAAGGAGTCGTTTTATTCCTCGAGTTCTGCGTTTCACATCAGGATTTACAGCCAAAATTGATTTGTTATGAAAGACGTAACAGGACGTGACACAATGATAACACCATAGTTTATGGTTATTACAACACATTTTCGTCCTCTTGGCTTAATGTTTGAATAAAAGTTTCATCCTGAGGAACGTTGTGTTTGTCCTGATTCAAAACCTCTTTGTAGGGAACACGATCAATTCAAAGCTTTTTAAAATCAAAGTAGTTTTACACTGAGTGAGAAAAAGAGCAGCATAGCAACCACAACATATTCTCAGCTGGAGCTTCAGAGAAACAGCCTGATGATGGCGGAGGACACCAGCAGGAGAATGACACTGGGACCAGTCAGTGCGGCGCGGTTACACAAGTCCCCCTCACAGCATTCCATGCCACCAACACATAACTTGTCGTTCATGCAGCCCTTGGTAACCACGAGTCCTGCAAGACACGATGGGGAAAAAACTCCAGTTTACAAAACATATCATGAAGCTTAGCGTAAATCCAGTCAGGAAGACCTAACCGGCATATTGATCAGCTGATTGGGGGCGTTCCTAAATGTCCAATCAGGTCTGCCGCGGTCTCCTTCAGCCAATCACTCAGCATCTGTCAAACTTAAAAAATCCCCTCTCCTCTCTTCTGCAGTCAGCCGTCTTTCAGTGACGCGTATAACCCCCACTCCACCCCAATCTCCTCCCGTCTCCAGCAGAATATTCATCACCTCTTCCGGATCCCAACCGCAGCTGATCGTATGCGCAATCCCACATTGTGTTGGCAGACATCATGGTCCTTGATGATGGATCCCAGTAGTATCAGACGATCGTGGATTACAGCGGAACCCGATCATGGTGGCAGCTGATCGTGGACTAAAAAATCAACAAGACAGACTTACAATACACCTAATACTCCTGGCATCCATTGCACTTCTGTCCGTCCTGGAAGAGGGATCCCTCTTCCTGAAGTTTCTACGTTTTTCCTGTCAAAAATGTTTTTGTAGTTTTTCCTTACTCTTGTCGAGGGTTAAGGGCAGAGGTTGTCACAATTGGCAAAGTCCAATAGTACAATTCTCACGAATATGGGCCATCCAAACCATCGATGACTGACCAGCCACCACCAGTGTCTAGACCCAGGGGGTATTCCCGTTCGATGCTCTGCTCCACCCCCTTTTAATCCTGATGACATCTTAATGGGGTCTAAAATGCCAAAGACTGTAAACATTCACATTACTATTGTGTGTTTGTCAAAATAAACATCAATAAATTGAGAATCAAGCCTCTCCTGAATGAAATAATATTAATGATACAGACACCAGACATTTAGTACATCCACATATGAAGATAAAGCATGAAGACACATGGCCTGTAAGACTCAAGCCCCATCATATATTAAAGAGCTCACAGCCCCTTATTATCCCAATAGATCACATGATAGTCTTCAGGTCCCTGTCTCCTCTCCTGTGGAACTAGTTCCCACTCTGGTTTCGGGAGGCAAACCCTATCGCCATGTTTCAATTCATCATCCGGAGGCTGCATTTGAAAGCAGATTGCTTCAGCAGGGCGACTAGGCCGTCCCAAATATGTCGTTCCATCCCAGAGATACGAAGACTCCAACCCTTCCAGGCCCAACCTATCCCAGGATTCATTGCGCTCCAATGCTGGATCAGGTGAGCCCTGAACCATCCCTTAGTTATGTTGCTTTATTCCCAGACGGCTGTGAGACCTCCCATCTTGCACTGAGCACCCTAACCAGTCAAACTGGTTTCCTCCTGTTTTCTCTCCACAGTTGCTCTGTTTCTATGCAATATTTTCCTGTCTCGACCTGACTACACAAAGTCCCTCGAGATGAAGTTAGATTTTGATGTGTGTCTGGAGTTCACACATCTGGAGTTCACACATCTGGCCGCAGAAACGTCTGACGTGAAAGAACAACTCACCTGCCAGATTGGTAGAATAACAGCGGTTGAAGAGGACGGCACAAGATGTGGTGTCTGTGCAGGATTTAGGCTCGGTGGCTGTGCAGGTGTAGCATCTCAGACCACATGCTGCAGAGACACAGAACAAACAACCAGAGTCTCATCAGTGTTTGCTCTTCACAACGTTCACAGAGTTTCTGTTCAGTCGTCTGTGTTCTACGAGACAACGCTGCATTTTGAAGGACATTTCTCATTGAGAGAATGTGAAAAGGTAAATATCTGCATCTATGAAGAAGTAAAACAGGAAAGGATACTTCAGTGTGGGTGCTTTCAAATGCTTTCTATGTTTCAAGTTTATACTTTAGAATGTGACTTAGCTCTGTTACAATATAAAGTATGAATATTATATAGTTGAGATTTCTTTTTTATTAAAGACAAATGGGGAATAACATCTTGGCTCAATAGTTCTCATCAGGCTGGGGAATGAAAATGAGTCAGTGAGTCTTTAATGACACTGGTTTAAAATTAGAAAAAGTTCCGACCTCAACGACTGTGTAAGTCACTTTCCCATTTCCTCAGATACGAACCACAAAAACGTACAAGAGGCAGGTGTAATGAACCTTAGTGGTGATGGTAATAATAATACATTGACTTGTTAGGTTTACTACAGAGCCCCAGCATTATGGATTTGTGGGGGCTAACGCTGACACTGATAAAAGAGAGTAAAATATATTCTATTACATAAAATTGGCCTCGGTAAGATAAGCAAAGAGAAAAACAAAGAAAAAGTCAATTCAAAATGTATACAGCAGCCAAACGAAGTAGCAGTGAAGGATCAAGAAATGAAATTAAGAATTGAAAAAGAATATATGATAAATAAAATGGAAATATTCTCTTTATGCATTTATTATTTTAAGATTTCTTTATTAAGCCCAAAGATGTTGCTAAGGCTTTATATTTTACAGTTTAACCACAAACGGTATAATCAAAAAAGGATTATATATATTTATAGTTGAAAAACTTGGATGGTAACACAGATGTGTCTGTGATTGGCTAATGCTGGTGGATTTCTAACCAACATATCGGCCAGTTTACATTGTCATTGTTACACTTAATTTTTTACGAGGATAACTCAAACAAGTCCTTGGCGGTTTCATACTAAATTAACAGACATGAGTCAATCCTCAAGTGAACAACATTAACAAATTTTTAATTTTACAACAACCTTTAAACATCAACACATTTCTTTAAGTGAACATGTCAAAGTGCATCAGTTTGCCTCAGCTCTTACCTGTGGATAGAGTCGTAAACAGAACCAGAGCTCCAAACAGCTGCATCATGAATGTAGAGAGGAAGAGTGTTTTAGAGAAATGGAGAGAGACCTCTTCTCTTATAGCTCAACTTTTCAGCCACATCCCAGATCTTATAGATTTGCATTTCCTCACAAAGCCTCCTGCAAAGTGACCTGGATAACGTCAGCCCTAAAGTGACATCATTGTCCCATGATCTGTAGATTAACACTTTATGGAAATGGACACAATAACTTATTCCTAATGGCAGAGAAAATTGGACAGATCAAGAGAAAACAGTCATACACTTTGTGACATGTACAAACTTTCACTTCCTGCTTGTTCTTTTTATTATTCAGAAATACACTGCGCCACAGCAGCAGGATCCCGGCCAGTGTCTCACCCACAAGTGAAAGTGAAAGAGCTCCTGCAGTGTCCCGGACACGATTTACAAACGCTTTGATTAGCAGTCACCTCTTAACAGTCTCTCAAATTTCTTACAAGGAAACTGACTTATTGTTGTCGACATGAATAAGTATCAGCTGTCAGTACAGCAGATTTTCGACTCTTATTTATTTTTTTATAGTCTACATTGAGTATCCAGTAGTTCATTAACTTATTTCATTAATTATTGAATGTAACCTCTGGAGTGAAGGTTGGAATTTGCACTTCATCTTCAGTCATTGCTTCAATGGAAATCCATCTGTGTGTGTGTGTGTGTGTGTGTGTGTGTGTGTGTGTGTGTGTGTGTGTGTGTGTGTGTGTGTGTGTGTGTGTGTGTGTGTGTGTGTGTGTGAGTGTGTGTTTGTTAGCATGTGTATGTGTGTGTCTGTGTGTGGGTGGGCGCCAATATGAAATCTCGCCTAGGGCTACAACATTGCCAGGGCCGGCCCTGGACCCCTGATCTAGAGGATGTTAAACTCGTAACAAAGTTTCTGAAGGTGAACCTGCTGAGGGATCATTGCCGGTACAGCCTGCTCCCCCCCCCCCCCCCCCCCACGACGGCAACGGCAACACACCGCCAGACCTGTGCATCTCCCGAGGCAGGGGGCATGCGTATATCAAGCTTCAAATTTGGTATATTGATGTTTTTATACAAATAAATGAAATTAAAACACATTGGTAATATGACAGTTTTATCTCAAGTTAGCCAAGAAGACGTCTGACCAGCTGTAATCCAATACACTACTACTACAATTTCTTTACCTAATGCTGCCATCTTGTGAGCATCTCGTGGTAGTGAGTCAGCGAATGGGGCCATTATTGTAGTACTAACTAGTACTTCAAATCTAAATACATATTCTAAAATATTTACTTTATACATTTTCAAATCTATTTACACACAGAGATTTTGAATACAGGTCCATGTACACGTTTCCAAAAGATACAGACAGACAGACAGACAGACAGACAGACAGACAGACAGACAGACACACACAGACAGACAGACAGACAGACAGACAGACAGACAGACAGACAGACAAACAGACAAGTGTTTGGGAAATGACTAACTAGATAGCAACATCAAACCTTTTTAATATTCAAATCTATGTACAAATTAAAGCAATCATTGACCAGGACTCAGCCGTATTTTCTTGCGTCATATTTATTGATTATAGGTACAACAGTAACCCAGTTACACTGTGTCTGCTTGTTTGTTCATCATCAGGTTCATCAAATCAACATGTTATTATTTTCTCCCGCTTGTTCATATTTAATGTTGTGTTTTGTCATTCTTTTTTTTTTTTTTTTTTTTATCAGGGATTCCTAACAAAGCTGTTGTTGGAATAAAAGTTTCATCCTGAGGAACGTTGTGTTTGTCCTGATTCAAAACCTCTTTGTAGGGAACACGATCAATTCACAGCTTTTTAAAATCAAAGTAGTTTTACACTGAGTGAGAAAAAGAGCAGCATAGAAATCCCAACACATTCTCAGCTGGAGCTTCAGAGAAACAGCCTGATGATGGCGGAGGACACCAGCAGTAGAATGACACTGGGACCAGTCAGTGCGGCGCGGTTACACAAGTCCCCCTCACAGCAATCCATGGAACCTCCACATATCATACTGGTTTGACAGCCCTTGGAAACCATGTTGTATCCTGCAAGACATGATGGGGAAAAAACCCCAGTTTACGAAACACATTATAATATTAATGATACAGACACCAGAAATTTAGTACGTCCACATATGAAGTTAAAGCATGAAGACACACAACCCTTAAGAATCAAGCCCCATCATATATTAAAGAGCTCACAGCCCCTTATTATCCCAATAGATCACATGAGATTCTTCAGGTACCGGTCTCCTCTACTGTGGAACTAGCTCCCACTCTGGTTTCGGGAGGCAAACCCCATCACTACGTCTCAATTCAAGGCTGAATCCTCCTGAGGCTGCATTTGAAAGCAGATTGCTTCAGAGGGGCGACTAGGCCGCACCAAATGCGTCCTTCCATCCCAGAGACACGAAGACTCCAACGGTTGAACCCTTCCTTGTCTAACCTATCCCAGGATTCATTGCTGGATCAGGTGAGCCCTGAACCATCCCTTAGTTATGTTGCTTTAGGCCCAGACTGCTGCGGGACCTGCCATCATGCACTGAACACCCCAACCGGTCGAGGCAGACGGCAATCTGGTGTCTTCCGCCGAAACGTCTGATGTGACAGAACAACTCACCTTCTACTTTGAGAGAGAAACAGCGGTTGAAGATGACGGCACAAGATTTGGTGTCTGTGCAGGATTTAGGCTCGGTGGCTGTGCAGGTGTAGCATCTCAGACCACATGCTGCAGAGACACAGAACGAAAATACCAGAGTCTCATCAGTGTTTGCTCTTCACAACGTTCACAGAGTTTCTGTTCAGTCGTCTGTGTTCTATGAGGCAACGCTGCATTTTGAAGAACATTTCTCATTAAGAGAATGTGAACAGGAAATGACCTGCTTGCCTATAAAAGAGTAAAACAGGAAAGGAAACTTCAGTGTGGGTGCTTGCAAATGCTTTCTTAGTATTAAGTTTATACTTTATATTAAGTGGAGTTAAAGTACTTAGCTCTGTCACAATATAAAGTATGACACCAATTAAAGAGAGTAAAATCATTTCTATTATGATAAATTGGCCAAGACAATATAAGCAAAGGGGATAATAGAGGAAGAGGAAATTCAAAATTGACAAAGTAGCACAACAAAGTGGCATTGTACTGGAAAAAGTACGAAATAAAAGTAGCAAGAAATGAAATTAAGAATAGGAACAGGATCTGTGATAAATAAGATGCAGATGGAAATACTCTATAAACATTTATTATTTAATCATTGGGATTGATTTATTTAGCAAACCAAAAGTTATGTTGCTAAGGCTTGATATTTTACTGTTTAACCACAAACGTAATCATCTTAAAAGCAAATTAGTAATTTTTACGTAAAATGTCACGATTAATGGAGACACATCTTTTCTGCATTGTTTTTTCTATTCAGTCATGTGGGCAAACTTGGATGGTAACACAGATGTGTCTGTGAGTGGCTCATGTTGGTGGATTTTTAACCAGCATATCGGTCAGTTTAGATTGTCATTGTTACACTTAAGGTTTTACATGGTTAAAACAAACAGTATTCAATGTGTTGCTGTTTCCAACGGAGAAAACATGTCCTTGGCGGTTTCATACTAAATGAAAAGACATGAGTCAATCCTCAAGTGAACAAGCAAAAAAAGTTTGAACTTTTACAACAACCTTTAAACATCAACACATTTCTTTAAGTGAACATGTCAAAGTGCATACGTTTGCCTCAGCTCTTACCTGTGGAAAGAGTCGTAAACAGAACCAGAGCTCCAAACAGCTGCATCATGAATGTAGAGAGGAAGAGTTTCTTTAGAGAAGTGGAGAGAGACCTCTTCTCTCTCAGCTAAACTCCCCCCCCCCCCCCCCCCATTTACTTAGAGATTTGCATTTCCTCACAAAGCCTCCTTCAAAGTGACCTGGATAACGTCAGCCCTAAAGTGACCTCATTGTCACCCAGACAACCATGATCTGTAGATTAACACTTTACGGAAATCCAAATAAGAACTTATTCATGCTGGTGTGACGGTCTCTGTTTTGCTCTGCTGCTATTTCTATGTACTTCACTGGAGTCAGGTTTAATGGAAGCAGTGTAACTTTATTCTGCAACCTGCAACATATATGGGACAAACAGCCAGTCATCGATAGCGCGAGCACCTGCTTCTGCGGTAAAAACAAAGTGCGCCAGACTTAATCCCCCAGAAGCTCCCGCGATAGGTTTTCAAAATAAAAGACACGGCAAAATAAAAGAAATACATAAAAACAGTGACTGCTGTCCCACATTGAACAGGATTTAACAAACAACATATTTACACCGTTACACTGGCAGAGAAAATTAGTCAGATCAAGAGAAAACAGTCATGGATTTTGTGACACAACTTTCACTTCCTGCTTGTTCTTTTCCTATTACAAACTTCTCCTGAATCCACTGAGCAGACAAAGCCCTGAATAGAAATAAGAAGCAGAAACAGAGAGGACTCGTGACTGGTGACTCTTCAACCAACTGTCATCTGTTTGGTTACAGGAATGGTTAAGAAAATGAGTTTATAAGAAGACATAATTAAATGTGTTATCATAATTATAAATGTTTGTCTTTGTCTTCTACATGCAGCTTGTCCAATTCACTGTTCACATTTGTAGCTAAATCAATCTTGTTTTTTTAACAATAAAAATAAATCAAGTTCATTTGTGTTTATAATGTGGGAAACGACAAATAAAATCTGACAAAAAACATACAATTTGATTGAATTCAGTTTTTTTTCCTACAAAAATGTTCTTATCATAAACATCAGTAAAGAGCTAAACAAAAATATCTTTGGGGTTAAAGTTATGTGAGTTTTCTTTAATGTATTTCTCTGTTTTTATTATTTATTTATAATGTTTTGTAACAATCATTTTTGATCTAAATTACTAAATTTTTTTTTATAAACAATGACTATAGACTTAAAGACTCTATGATCTTTTTTATGTTTTTCTTAAAATGGGCTGGAGACGCATTTCTTAGAGGAGCTTACTGTGGCAGTTTCACACTTAAAAAGACCGGAAGTAAGGTACTCAATTTCCAGACAAAACATGAGAAGATAATGAGACTACATGATAAATCCTACTGAGAGAAGAAGAATACAAACTATAAGCTAATTCTTTACCTGATGTTTTTGATCAACTGGGTTGTGTTAACTCTGAATTTCTTTACATTAAAGAAGGTTGCAAAAACCATGTGACAGTCAACAATTGTACTTTGAAAGCTCTAACCGGAAACAGTTTTATGTTACATTTGATTTGACGCATAGGGATCTCACGTCATTTACGCGCCAGTATGATCTCAGCACATGCGCCGCTCTGTTTTGAAAAGCCGGACAGCTGCTGCAGACGTGTGTGTCTGTTTGTGTGTGTGTGTAAGTGTGTGTGTGTGTGTGTGTGGCAGAGACGTTCAGACAAACTGTTCAGTTTGGAGAGAAGCGACAGAAAAGATGCCGAAGTCAGTGAAGAAGAAAAACTGCAGCTCTGCCTCCATCAGCAGATACTTCACACACAGCGGAATCAAACACACGAACCACAGTCCTGCTGAACACCAGCTGTCAAGAGGCAAGGTGAGCTGCACACACACACACACACACACACACACACACACACACACACACACACACGCGCACATCTAATCTTAACATTAACTTTAACTTAACCAGCAAACACGTCTTCTCCTAACATTAAACTGATTTACATTATGGGGACTTTCTTTTTGTCCCCATTAGGAGGACAAGACCCATTATGTGACTTAGTAGACAGCTATAAGAACCTACACACACATTTTTTAGACCCTTACCTTAACCATCACAACTACATCCTGAACCTAAACCTACTTCTAACCCTAGAAGTCTTCTAACCCTAGAAGTAGGTAGTAGACTCGCAGTGAGGACCAGCCTCTTAAGGTCTAACCTAAAAACACTCCTCACACGTGTTCAGATCAGATCTTAAACCTCAGCTGCTCTCGTCCTGCAGCAGAAACTCTCTTCCGATGAAGACTGTGGTTTGCCAAGGAAACGGGCCAAGCTTTCTCCAGACGACCAGCAGGAGGACTGTGAGCCTGAGGCCTGTCAGAAAGGTGAGGGGGTGCATCTCTAATGTGAAGACAGCAGCTCCTCCGACTGGACTGACCCACTCGCCGCTGGGAGCTGGACGAGTGGGTCAGTCCAGGTGTTCTATGGTTGTGGGGGGGAAGGTGTCTCAGGAAGCACAGCAGGTGAACAGGTGACCAGGTCATGGGCACCCAAAGGCTCATTGATTTCATTGGCCTGAGCGGTCCAACCACACAGAAGAGCTATATGACCTAGGCCTCTCTGTGTGGAGTTTGTGCTTCTCATCAACAACAAAGTGTTAATTCATAGTTCATTTGAGCATTGAGTTGTGAAGCTTTGATTGAAGAAACCATGTAACACTGACAAACTACAGAGGAAGTGCAGCCACATGAAAATGATGTTTAAAACTCTCTCTCTTTTCTTCAGAGACGAAGCTGACGGGGAGTCGAGGAGCCGGCGGCCTCTGCTCCTCCACCCTGGAGAAGCTGAAAGGCTTCACCTGGGCGACTGAGCCCACTGACACTCAGAGGGAGGAAAAGAAGACTGACGGTGTTGGCAGTAAAATCTGTGATCAAGGAAGCGGCGTCAGGCCTCAAGTGGACGATCAGGATCAGCACAGCTATAAACACAGTCTTCAAAACACGGAGGAGGAGCATGAGGAGGGAGAGGAGGCTGAGGAGGAGGAGGAGGAACGAGAGGAGAGCTCAGGGTTGGCTGTCGCAAAACAGGTACGTACAGATTATTAAATTTGATCGCATCATATCAATGTGCTTTGAGCAGCATGTTGACATAAGGATGAAGGCTCAAATCCATGATGGAAAGCATCTGCCATGAAGGTGATGCTGCCTTGCTCATGGGGCTAATTGGTCCATGATCAAGGCAGCACCATAGGAGGCCAATAACAATGAAGCCTGACGCATCATCTTGGTCCAATTGATTTGTTGAGTTATAACTTCCCATCATTGTAGGATGGGCTTGTATTTAGGTGACAAGAAGTTATTGTGTAGAAATGTTAAAGATATGATGGAGGTGATTTTGAACCACGTGTGCAGATGCTGTTGTCACAACACTGTAAATAATAAATCCAGGAACCTCTGTTGAAAATGTTTGTGTATGTTATTTGTGTATTGCTGACCATCAACCTGTAAACCTTTCTATTGGTTCGTGATTTATTTTTGCCCTCTGCAGGGTGTCTTGTTCTCTAAGTTTGCAAATCAAGGAAGAGGAGGAGGAAAAGGTGGAGGAAGAGGAGGAGGAGGAGGAGGAGGAGGAGGAGGAGGAGGAGGAGGAGGAGGAAGAGGAAGAGGAAGAAGAGGAAAGGGTGCAGAGCCAAGTCCGCCGTCACACTCTAGCGCCCCCTCCAGATGCTCAAAAAGCGTCCACACTCCGCTGGAGCTGCAAGTCATTGAGCTGAAGGAGCAACATAAAGACGCCTTGTTGGCTGTGGAGTGTGGTTACAAGTACCGGTTCTTTGGAGAGGACGCAGAGGTGAGAAGTACAACCTGTCAAGAAGGACACTGACATTTTGAATACCAAAAAAATTTGATCTGTGTAAAAGTCATTTTATAATGATATTATCTTTTTAACTGCTGAGCTCTGTCCGTAATATTGGTTTGCTATCGTTGTGATTGATTTTATGTGAGTTCGAAACTCATCTTTCTCTCTGTCCTTTTAGATACAACACATTTTTAGCAGTTTTTTTATTCATACACAATCACAATTAAACCTACATGCCAACACTCTATTGAACATTTAGATTTTATTTGTACAAACTTGACCAACAAGCAAATTTTAGAGAGCTTATCAAACATTTGATGGAGTTCTAAGGGAGAGACGCCCTGTCGGGAGAAATTTGAACCTTCCCTCTCTCTCTCTCTCTCTCTCTCTCTCTCTCTCTCTCTCTCTCTCTCTCTGTGTGTGTGTGTGTGTGTGTGTGTGTGTGTGTGTGTGTGTGTGTGTGTGTGTGTGTGTGTGTGTGTGTGTGTGTGTGTGTGTGTGTGTGTGTGTGTGTGTGTGTGTGTGTGTGTGTGTGTGTGTGTGTGTGTGTGTGTGTGTGTGTGTGTGTGTGTGTGTGTGTGTGTGTGTGTGATCAGATAGCTGCGAAGGAGCTGAATATCTTCTGTCATCTGGATCATAACTTCATGACGTGCAGCATCCCCACTCACCGACTCTTCGTTCACGTCAGACGCTTGGTTTCCCACGGACACAAGGTAAATATGTGACATGGTGTTTATATGTTATCATAAAAAGTTTGAATGCCAATTATTATTTGGCATTAACATATAACATTATTTCAAATGTTAACATTTTTCCCACCTAACCTCCAGGTGGGAGTGGTCAAGCAGACTGAGACATCTGCCATGAAGGCCTTGGGAGCCAATAAGAACGCCCTGTTCACTCGTCAGCTCACTGCTCTCTACACAAAGTCCACCCTGGTGGGAGAGGGTATCCTTACAAACTGTGAATGTGTTTTTTTCCAGCTCTATGTCTGAAGCTGTGTCCTTGACATGTTATTAAGATGTGAACCCGGTCTGCAGTCTGGGGGATGTGGAGGAGGGGGCCTGTGGTGACGAGCTGCTGGACCCTCCCAACAGCTTCCTGCTGTGTATCAGTGAGAACTGGGACAAACTGAAGAAGCAGCTGACTGTCGGGCTGGTGGTGAGTAGGAGGGGCTTCAGAACTACTGAGCTGCATTCTTTAGGTTTTACACATGTTTGTTAGAAAGGTAAAGACGTCTCAGTTTGTTTCTTATTTCACATTTAGGGTTTGTGCCTTGATCTTGTATTAAAGTTAAATTAATCATTTATTATTATTTTATTTGAATTTAATGTAGTTTCTGTCAACTTAATAAAATTAATTAATGAATTTATGTTCATGTTTATTTATACACATGGCCAAAACTAGAAAATCCTACCAGCTTATTTTAACTATAGTTTCTTAGGATTGTTTTTTAGAAAATGCAGAATATTTAATGAAATCACAAAATTGCATATGGTGTAAAAAGTACAACATACTAGCCCGGATATGGTTTAAATTCATAAATATAATGTTTTTAACAGTGAAAACAATCCTGTTTATCATTTTAGATTTTATCATTTTCCACTGAAGTGCATCTTTATGTGCATTTTCACTCTTTTTCAACTTTCATATTTTTATGGTGCAGATAAACTTCTTGACATTATTTTATTTAGATGATAAACCGGAAACAACAAGAAATTGAATGACCCACTTTTCTCTATCATAAGAAATGTGAAGGAATTATTTCATCGAAACATGACATTACTCCTGAAATTCAGACCAAGTGGTCGATCATCGCAGTGAAAAGAAAAGTTTCTCTCCACTGAATATGTTTTTTCTCTCTCTCTATTCATGGTGTGCTTGTGTTTGTGTGTTTAGGCCGTTCAGCCCAGCACAGGAGACGTGTTACTGGACTGTTTCCCTGACGGTCAGTCTCGCTCTGAGCTGGAGGCTCGAATCTTGAAGCTCAACCCAGTGGAGATCCTGGTGCCCTCTGACCTCTCGGAACAAACACACAGACTCCTGCAGAGCATCACCAATGCCAGGTAATCTGCCGACAGGACACCAAGGGGCAGCATTTAGCCATTTTCTACATGACTGCATATTCTCATTGAAGTGTTTGGTTTGTGTGAGATTCGATTATTTCACTCGGCGAGATTGTGTTTAGATTTCCCCACTCAGCACAGACAGTGCTTTATGTGGAGTTCTGTGGTCTCAGCGTAGATGAGGTCATGTTATCAGAAGTCAGCTTTTACAAATGATAAATCTGTTTGCCAAATTTTACGTCACATTTACTGTGGATACTCCTATTAAGAGAAATGTTGGAATACTTATTATTCAGATTAACATATCGTTATGAAAAACACCCAAAAACATTTATTGGTCATTTTTTAAATGATACTTTTCAAGTGTTAAATTGCAGGATTCTTTTTATTACAGCTTAAAAAACCTAATTTAGCATTTATTTGTTAGAGAAACACAAGTTTTTGCAAAATCTGACTTCTATTTAATGCAGCTCTAGTTCAGAAGGAGCAGATTTTGTTCACCGATGGAGAAACAGCGCAGCCAGCGACAGTAACGCTGAACTGCTGCGTAACAGAAACCTGTTGCCTCCCGTCCGTCGTCCTTCCCTCTGCACCCAGCATGTTCATACCGGTGGGGACGGGCTGCTACTGAGGCTGCATGTGATTGCATTACGCTGTGAAAATGAAACGAGGGATTGGATTAGATCAGAAGGGGCCGGTTGGATAAACAGGACGGATGTGCGTCGCTTTCGACTCCTCGATGGTGCATATAATAATTCAATGGCCATTTTCTTTCATTTTTCTATCTTAGCCTGGATTTAATTCTGGAAATGTGAGATGATTTGTATTCATTCCTCTCTGTCTTTGTCTCTGCCGCTCCTCCATTTCTCAGACATCCGTTTTTTGTGATTTTAGTGGAGACGGGCGCTGTAAAGGCCAGTCCAATTATATCGCTTGAACAGCCCTGTTCTCTCACGTTGTTCTATCAGAGACAAGAATCTTATCTGTTACGTGGCCGGTATCATACAAATACAGGGCAGCTTTGTCTGCTAAGCTCGGAAAGAAAATTGATCCCATTTCCATTCACACGCACACACACACATACACACACACACGATGCTCGGCTAAGTGCGGCCCTTTGCAGATCACTACCAATGTCCTCCTCCCAGGACAATTTTCAAGGTGATTAGTTTTCTTTAATCGTGATTCATCAGACGAAGAAGAACGACACTCGCAATGCATGAATGATTGTGAAATACAGAAGTGCTGATGGCTATCGGCTTCCACCCTAATTAACGTTACGGTGACGTGAAGGGCTGACGTTATTTTTGTGGTTGCTGACGTTAACGCGACAGCCTCCGTGTCTCTGAGGTGGGCTCCTGAGACCGGGCCCCCAGGCAACAGGGATGTACGTGTGTCCGTGGAGCAGCAGGTAATGAGTCCCTGGGAGGCTGCTGGTCGCCTGGTGAAGTATTGGTTGCTTAACTCATCCTTAGCCCGGTGTCACAGCGACTGAAAAGCTCAACAGAGATGTTATCGCTTTGAGGCATTGCCAAAGATTTTAGTGAGTGAATGGTGCCCTGTTGGAGTCCATGCAGAGACAGCAGGCATGTATCAGGATTAATCCCGATACACACCAGAAGAAGTAATAACTTCACAAAGAGCCGGGACTTAATCTGTTGTGCCCACCGACTTCTGTTTTGAACCTTTTGCCATCTTTGCTTGACCATCGCAGTGTTGTAAAAATTCAGCTCCAAAGTCCAAACGTAAATATCAGCCCCTAGAACGGGGGCAGATTTTTTCATTAAGATAAATTAATTGTTCTATCGGAAATCAACAAAAATGTTGGAAAACACCCCGTCTCACAATGTTAGAGAAAGGGATCGACTCCCTGATCCGGATCAACACCCAATTTTAATGGGTTCCTCCCTGACTGGAAATCTGTTCTGTCATTTTTGCATAATCTTGCTTACAAACAAACAAACAAACAGACCAGCAAACAATAAACAAAAAAAAGCATTGTGCTACTTCCAAATAGTGAGCACTCTGACCCTCGGACCTGCAGAGATGGACAAATCCCAGTTTGATAAAATGTAAGTTGTAGAGCTCAGAGTATTGAAACTGGTATTTGAGGATCTCCTCAGTGGCTGATCTAATGAGAACAACACAAACTGTAACATGTTGAACTATTTATATAATATATAATACATAATATAAGAACTAGTGATCATTGCTCCCCAGTGGCAGAGTTCTAATCACTTTGTTCCAGCGTTGGGGTTAACCTTGCACCCCTCCGCTAAATATCCTTAAAATTCGTTCTGCAGATTTTGAATAATCCTGCTGACAGTCAGATGAATTATTTTATCTGGACTTCTGGGCAGAACTCAAACCCCTGGTGAGCTGTCTGCATGAACCTGAAACAGCATCAATCTTTGTGGTTTCCTGGAAAACCTCAAAGCCTGACCTCGGACCTGACAATTCATAAACGCTGCTTCCTGTCAGGACTTGTAGAAACGCCCGTACACCTCATCCCTCCGTCTCTCGATCGATACCCACAACCCTCAATGTGCCTGTAAACCTCATGATATGGTTGAATTGACCAGTTAAATGATTGATGGTTGTAGTTGCACTGCATGCTGGTCTATTGATCACACAATCTTTATTTCCAATCCGACAAGTGGCTGAAGATGGTTGTGTGCTTGCATGTGAGTGTGCGTGTGTGTTTGAGTGTGTGTGTGTGTGTGTGTGAGCATTAGGAAACGGAAGACAGAAAATGCTTCAACACTGCGTCCATAGCCACGTGCTCGCCTCGGTTGCCCTGGCAACCACAGAGCAGACAAAGCGGCCGAGTCCTTGAAAGCGGCGAAGCCTCGAGAGTGAGGGAACAATGGGGGTGGGGGGGTGGGGGGGTGGGACTGTGTGTGTTTGTGTGTGACTGAGGTTTGCATGGTTTTCATGCTACTGCCATGCAAGCCAGATTTCTCTTTAGCTGCAGTACCATATATCATGTGAAGCATTTTGTAACCTTGTATATAAACACTTTATAAATAAAGTTATTACTATTATGACTATGTGTGTATCCGATGAGTTGAACTAAAGCACGACAGCAACAGGAAGCTGCTGCTGCTGCGTCTCATTCTTCTGACGGAGGGAAAAACGAGGAGATATCAGATGCTCCGTCTGTGATTAGTCACAAGTGTCACTGACCTCTGCACTCGATGGTGTCGTGCTGCCCCCCCCCCCGCAGTGCCCAGGCCGATGACCGGGTGAGAGTCGAGAGGAGAGACCGCGCTCAGTTCGAGTTCCAGTCTGCCATGAACACAGTCACCGAGTTCTACTGCCACACAGAGAAGAAAGGTGTGTGTGTGTGTGTGTTCGCCTCTTTTCTTTTCAATTTTTTTATTCTATATCATTTTGATAACTCATATTATCATTCAGACTGTCAGACATGCACAGAAGTCCAGACATGTTCCGTAAGTTTTCCAGAGAGGGGCTGCATGTGAGAACACAAATGTCCGAGTCGGTCGCTCCAGACGTTTCCTGGACCCTCTCCCTCTGTCCGGCTGAGCTGCAGCAGGAAAATGTCATTAAAATTCACAGCGTGGGCATTTTTATGTTTTTCTTGGATGGAACAGCTGCCTTAGACACTTTACTGCTTCCCTGTACATTCATTGATTTCCACTGAAACGTCCATATGCTTGATGTATTTGTTGTCAATGCAGAAATATACATTTCGGCTGAGTTGGTGGTTTGTTCTCGCACCATTTGTCTGATGGGCTGTGAACAAATCTGTGCTCTCTGCAGTGGAGTTTATACCTCGTACTCTGACACTGCCCCTCGCGTCAATGTTTACGGGACATAAATGTCTCAAACTGGGCAAGGTCTGAGGAGGGGGCTTGTAGCTTGTGGCTGTGTTTTTGTGTGTTGTGCGTGAAGTTGTGACATGTTGGTGGGTGTGTTGTGTCCCACAGCCTCTAGGTGTCTGTCCAGTGTGGCGTCCATGGAGACTCCAGTGATCTGCTGTCTGGGGCCGCTCATCCAGTTTCTCCAGGAATTCAACTTAGAGAGAGTTTTTAGGAGTGAAAGGTAAATACACACACACGCGTATACATATACTACAATTTCAATAAATAAGAGAATGCATTTCTTTGCTTATTTTTTTCTAGGATTTATCATTTTCTTCTCCCCTAATATAACTTTTTGAGGTGAACACAAAGATAGTATTGATATAGTATAAAATATATATACAAACCGAGAAGAAAGTATTGCACTAATTTATCCAAAGGTTGTGGAGTTTTCCCCCTCACAATCTTAACCTTTAAAAACGTGTTGAACAGTAAAGTAGTGGATTACTTTCTGCTTGGCTTTATGTGCCATTTGAAAAATAAAAATAACCTTTTCAATTTCCTGTTCGTGATATTTGAACTAATATTTTGAATGACATTCTCCAGAGTCACGTATAAGTGAAACACGATGAAACCTATAATGTCAATTATTCGTCAGCGGAGAGGTTGATCTTCTTTTCAGAAACACAATTTTTCTGACGATGACACGCTGACAGACACAGAAGTGTGGCTTGAACCATTGTGCACCTCACAGGGATTATTTTTTCTTTCACAGAATTGGTTTGATTCAAGTTGAAGGGAGACATCTGAATCATTCCAGATTAATTATATGTCTCACATTGTGTAGTTGTTTTTTAAAAATGAGTTTGCTCTTAACAGCTCCTTCCAGCGTCTGTCTTGCCGCTCAGAGGGAATGACCCTCAGTGCCACCACCCTGAGGAACCTGGAAATCCTCAACAATCAGGTGAACGCTCATGTTGCCTGTCGCCATAAAACGAGCTGTCAGGTTGCAGCAGACAGATTAAAGTGACTCAGTATCTCAGTACTTAACTTGTTAGTGTATTTCAGACAGTTACTGAGACAAGTCCCCGGAGAAATCATGTGACAGTCTTACAGTGGAGCGTAAAATAAATGAATGCGTGAAATAAATTGAAAGAACATGTTCAGTGACTCTTCAGGCTTCTGTGGGTAACAGCTCAAAAGTTCAGCACGACTCCGCTGCTGCTCCGTGTGTGTGTGTGTGTGTGTGTGTACTGTGTAGGATGTCAGCACGTCTGACAGACACACACACACACACACACACACACACACACACACACACTCTAACTCATGACTCCTGTGAGTTCAAGCCCAGTTCATGCGTTCTCTTCTGACTGCTTGTGGCTTCCATAACCTGCTCCCCACTTCCATCGCTAATATCAGATGCTCTCACCAGCCCTGCTCAGACCTGGGGAGAGCATCTGACCTCAGACCACATTAAGTCGTGTGAACACAAACTCATCCTGGGCCACGTCTGAAGAACGGCCTCTTCTTCTAAATTGTTTTGACACTTCACTGTGTTTCCCATACATTGATTCATTTTGTGGCCGCCACCTCAGTATTGACACTAACCACCACGTATTGATTCTGCAAGTATATAAATATATTTTCAAATTTGTAACTTATAGCATGGTTGAGTTCTCTTTTATCATTATTAACCAAGTGGACTTATTCTTACTATATCTCATTTTATTTCAACTTCTGTCTTACTTATGATTTTTCTTATTATCTATTTTTTTCTTTTCTTTCTTTTAGATTCTTAATTTAGTTTATTCTAAACTTGTATTAGTCATGTTATATTATACATCTTATTTTATCTGTTTATTTATGTCTAAATTTTACTGCATTGGTCTCAAATTGTTTGTTATTTATTGATACATCACTTGGGAATTATATTCAGGCTGCATGTCTGTGTTACTGCATGTTTTTTGTATAATCCGTTCTTTCCCTGGAATGGCAGGCAGATGGTGGTGTGAGGGGCAGCCTGTTGTGGGTGTTGGACCACACATGCACTCGGTTCGGGAGGAGACTGATGAGGAAGTGGGTGAGCCGGCCCCTCACAGACACGCAGTGAGTACAGGACACGACCATCAACGCTCAACTGGTCTTTCTCTGTTTTCGCCTCTTTGCTCCACCATGCTGCATTTGATGCATCAGGAGTTTGTCTGCCCTGTGCCAGGCTGTCAGGATCACAGATTCATGCTGAGGCCACTTTCTTGCCCTGAATTCAGCCTCTCAGGCACCGATGATGCCACTTTCATGTCGTGTTGTACTGATGGAAAAGATTCACTTGCTTATGTTTTGCAAATTCACATTTATCAGACAACAAGACATGACACATATTTGACAATGTGAAAGAAGAACATTACGTCTATTTGACTATCAATTACCTGGAACAACCGAGGGGAGGCGTTCAGGTTTGATTTTCAGGCATTTTTACATCTCTTAAGTCCAAATCGGCTACATCTGTGCAATCAGAAAAAAATTCTCATTCATTATTATAACTTCAATAGTGAAGTTAACTCCAAACGTGTCTTGTACGATCCATTCATCACGACACTGAGCTTGTGTGGATCTGCTTCTCCGGTCCATTTGGGTGGATGTGGATCACACACTGGTTTTGTATGTTTAAACCATTAATCTGTTCACATGTATGAATAAATCCAGTGTTAGGACCAGAAATATAAATATAAGAAGCCTAAGCCACAATTGTTTCCACATTCTTCTAATTAAAATATGTTTTTTAATCACTGCTGTTGTGGAGAATAAACCATTGGATTAGTTTCTTCTTCCTTAAGTGCACAGTTGAGCTTCACAAGTCACCCGACTGTTATTAAAGAATATCTCAACATCCCATTTATTTGTTTGTGTCTGGTACTTTTAATGAAATCCTCCAAAGCTGCATTCACTCCATGTGAGCCGTGTTAGAGCGGCTGCAAGAAAACACCCATAAAGTGAACACTTGTATATTTTCCTCTCGGAGGAGCAGCTGCTCCTCTTTCAGAAACACTGCAGGGTGAAAACACACAAAAAGTTCTTCTGCTACAAACAACCACTCAGTTAGATTACTGCTGTTCTCTTCCTCTTCTCTGAATTGTGATTTTATTATCATCCATGTATTGTCTGTGAGTATCAACTTTCCATGTGCATAGTGCGTGTATGGTCGTCGCCCCCCCCCCCCCCCGTGCGTGGATTATAGCTGTGGATTGGGCACCGCTCTCAGATTAAACAGATACTGTAGCTCCTCTGCAGGATTTTAGCATCAATAAAAGAAAGATTACACCACAGACACACACACACACACACACAGAGCGCAGAAGCACAGGACACAGACACGCATACACATTGTGCACACACACAATTTATACACTAAATTCATGATGGAGTGTGAGAACAATGTCCATCTATTTCGTCACTAATCTTTTCCTCATCTGCTTTCCCAGTTCTTTTATTTCCCAGCCCAGTTTTGTATCTGTGGCTTTTATAGCAGCTTTTAATGTTGGTTACCTGTAATTTAGAAATCAAGACAGCTCTTTAAAAACTTTAACCTTTTTTTCATTGTGGTTTTTACGATCCTGTTAAAAAATGATAAATGTTTATTAAAAACTTAAACACATCTTAATTCCCATTAGTTCTCCGTCTATGGAGGTAATATGCCAGGAATCCCTTGAAGAAATGGGAAACAAATACAAACTCAATTATAAATCACCTCGTTCAAACCCCAGCCCATTTTTGAATCCGTACAATCAGTTGTATTTTGGCAACACAAAACACCGTCCTCTGCCAAAAAGGTGCTATAATTTCTGCCCCTCCTTTCTTTCCCTTCCTTCTCCCTCTTCCGTGAACCCACAGATCCATCTCCGAGCGTCTGGATGCTGTGCAGGAGGTGTTGGAGTCCGACTCTCTCCCCTTAACTTCCATCAAATCCCTGCTGTCACACTTGCCCGACCTGGAGAGGGGCATCTGCAGCATTTACCACAAAAAGGTAAAAAAAATGGATGAAACTGACTGCCGGTGGATGGTACATTATGGTACATTATTTTATGGATGATAGCACAAGCAAGTGAGAGAGAGAGAGAGACTGAGCGAGCACAAGGCAGAAGCTCTGTAGACAGGTTTGAATATCGTTTGGGTGTCACCGATGCAAATCCACTCTTTTACATCTGTACCGGTGCCAAAATTATGCCAGAACTGACACTTAAGATAAGAAAATCACTAAATAATGTTCAGCTATAAGAACAACATTTTTATGCCTATGGCAAATTGGAATTTAAAATGCAACATTAACTGTTAACAATTTAAAGTATACCTAACTATACAAACATAACAAAATCCCACAAAGAAAATGTAACCCATGTGCAAATTAGAATATGCCGGGCCGGCGCAGTCTAGATAATCAATGTGAATCTCACTGTCTTAAAGATGAGATCTGTGGGCAGAGTATTTGGTGGAATGCTGGAAACAATGACCAATAATCAGGAGAAGACAATGTCCTCTTTCTCTCACCCCTTTTCTCTCTTTCTCTTTCTCTCCCTCGCTCTCGTGCCTCTTGATTAACAACAGGGAGCGGTCGCCTCAGTGGCACTTACCTGATTGTATGACACAATCTCATTTCCCATCGGGCCCATCTTTGAAATGTCAGAAAGCTTCATCTCCCCCATGTGTTTGTGTGTTTGTGTGTTTGTGTGATTGTGTGTTTGTGTGTGTGTGAGTGTTCTACCGAGATGAGAGAGGAACTCTAATATGAGCTCGACATCTTGTTCCTTGCTCACATTTCATACTCCTTCAGATTTAGTATAAAAACAATCAAATGTCATTTAGAAAACACACATACACACACATACACACACACACAAACACACACCTCTTAATTGTCACTTTGCCCATCTGTAGATAAATGGGTCTGTGTGTAATGGCCTGTGGCCTCTATTGCTCCATTGACATAATGGGAGGGAAGGCACGGTTATGGTTTCCAGTCTGCTTGGCTTCATAAAAGAGCAACAAGGGGGCTGCTGACACGAGGGACCATTAAAACGGCAGTCTGTGATTAATACCACTGCAGACCATTGTCAGTGTGACTCTCATTAACCTTTCATGACACGGAGCTGCACTGTGACATTGCCGGTGGCTACGTGAAGTCAATATATTCTACAATCTCACTTCAGAGGTGGAAACGCAGAGTATCGATTCGTCATTACTTTGATTTCACCTTAAATGATCACCAGTTTTATTTTTAAAGCCTGAACATTGATTTGTAGATATATCATTTGGTACAGAGCCATTTCCTTTTATTGATGAATATCATCTATTACTAACAGACTATATAAAACCAAACGGTTTGATAGTGGCAGAGTCGGTCACCTTATTTGATAAATAAAGAAAAGGGGAAGCGACTGAAGTGCTGAATGAATCCCGCGTCTACCTTTCACTGACATTCTGTCACACACAATGCAGTGAGGCGCCTGTGATAGTTCATGTTTTGGGTGGGTGGCTGCGTGGGCGGAGTTGGTGAGTGAGTGCGTTGGCTGCGGTCGCTGGTCGTGCTTTAAGCTTGGCTGCCATATCCAGAGCAGAAGAGATTTAGTGATCTAATCTCGCTGGTTTAAAGAAATAAAGCACACACGTTGTCTCTCTCTCTCACACACAGACACACAAACACACATGCTTTTTATTTCTGTTTTATAAATAACCGTTACACACTGATCAGACGCAGCTTCCTTTACGATACAGATACTATGTCTGAATCACTGCCTGCTATACCGTTAATGCTTCAATGATGATGCATGTCTCTGTGTGTGTGTGTTTGTGTGTGTTTCTGGTTGTGTGTTTGTGTGTTTTCAGTCTTCCACACAGGAGTTTTACGTCATCACCAGCAGTCTCTGTCGCATAGGGCTTGAACTCCAGGCCCTGGTCCCAGCTATCGAGGCACAGATCAGGTCCAAGCTGCTCCAAAGCCTCTTGTTGGACATTCCCAAGCTGCTGGATCCAGCCCACAGCTTCCTCAAGGTGCTCAACAAGAAGGCGGCTCAGTGAGTATCCGGCTGCGTGAAAAGGAGGTGTGAGGATTTTGACTGAGCGCTGATACAGAATGGAAGAATAGAAAAGTCTCATATACAAAAACACTCCTGATAAAAATCCATTAGAGTCTTTGTTAAGTTTACTTTCTGGTTACTGGTGTACAAAGTGCATATCATTCTGCAGGAAACTCACTTTAGGCTGCACGTAAAGTTAACCCTAATTATAGATCAGTTATTTCCTTTTTTATTAACGTTGAATTGTTTCAAATTAATAAGAAAATCACAGAAGAATCTCAACTTTGATTTTTCAATAATATAATATAGAGACAAGCAGTGAAACCTTACGTTTGGAGAACTAACAAAAATGATTACACAAGCACAAGTAGAGGACTCACAATAACAGTACATTTTGCTGACTTGTCCTCTGCACTGTTCGATGCTTTATCAAACAATTTAAGGAAAGAGGAACCTTTGAGTATTTGTTGTGCATTGTGGTATTTTCACATGGACATAGAAGCGACATCCACCAGTCATCGTATTAGAATATACACATTTCAATCCTTAGTTTTTTGGTAAACAGTAAAAAGTATTTAATATTTTATCTATGTTATTGATGTGATCCAGTAACTGGGCCCTCTAAAATGCGGACTTTGTATCTGTGCAGGATGGGGAATAAGACAGAGCTGTTCTCAGACCTGTCCGGCTTCCCGGTGCTACAGGAGAGGAGGGAGCAGATCCAGACTGCCCTCGATGAGATTCAAGACCACCGCAAAGAAATCCGGCTGACGCTGAAGGCCCCCGCGCTCGACTACATCACCGTCTCTGGACAGGAGGTACAGACTGTGTGTGTGTGTGTGTGTGGTGGGAGATGGATGGCATTATTTGGGTGGAAGCCTGACTCACTGTGATGATCTGATTTCTTCTCAGTGTGTGTGTGTGTGTCAGTTTTAATCAGAGCAGTCACATTCTTTCTGTCCGTCTGCTCAGTCCTATTTTTGAAAGTGTTCTTCCTCCTCTTCATCCTGTGCCCTCAGTTTCTGATTCAGGTGAAGAACTCGCTGGCATCTACTGTTCCACGTGACTGGGTCATAATCAGCAGGTGAGTTCACACACTCACTCACACTCTTACACTCAGGCTGTTCCTGCTTCGCTCTGTCCTCCAATGCATTGTGGGAAACAAAATGGTGAACTCACTCTATAGTGGACTATGTAGTGACTAGTGAGTGACTTCTGATACAGCCGAGGTTGTTCAGGAGCTGTGTTTTCTGTGGAGGAGAGACGCTTCCTTTACCGAGGACTGTGGGCTTTTTGTCTTTGCAGACCTTTTCACGTGCACAAAAGACTATACAACACTCTAGAGGAAAGAGAAAACTTAAAAAGCATCATGTGTCTCCTTTAATTTTTCTGTTCTCTTCTCCTCCTCCATGACACTTCTGTCCCCCGTCTCCTCTGCAGCACCAAGACAGTCAGCAGGTATCACTCTTCTTTCCTGGTGGAGCGCTACAAGAAGCTGCAGCAGCTCCGCGAGCAGCTGCTGCTGGACTGTCACAGCGAGTGGATCAATTTTATGGAGTACGACACTTTGCATCATCACACGCACACACACACACGCACACACACGCACACACACACACACACACACACACACAATCATAAACCGAAATAAAGAACTGTTTTAAACATGCCAGTCTCTGGGTCAGAGAGATGCCTGCACAGGTCTGTTTTAGTCAAGTCACTGTTAGTGTTGTCTCCTCAGAACTCTGAATGTTCTTACCTTGACTTGCATGTGAACATCTCTCTCTCTCTCTCTCTCTCCTCCCTCTCTCTCTCTGTAGTGAGTTTGGAGAGCACTATCACACCATGAAAAGGGCTATTAGTCACCTAGCAACCATGGACTGCCTCCTTTCATTGGCTGAGGTTGCCAAACAAGGGGACTATTGCAGGTGATGTCTGCTCATAATGACAATAAATATTGGTGTTTGTGTACGTGTGTATTGAGTTTGTGTGCGTGCGGGCGTGCATTTTTTGTTGTTGCTGTATCGTGTGCGTGTGGGTGTCTTGAGTCGTGTCCTATAGTCTCAGACAGGCTGTGTGTGGGAGTGTGCACCGGGCTCATGGCGTGCTCTGCCAGAACGCCAACATCTATCCCCCACACACACACACACACACACACACACACACACACACACACACACACACCTTTGCACATATTGTGTATCTCTACACATAATAGTATTTTAGTTGTTTGGAGATTTATTCCTTCTGAAACTTTTTCATCTTTCCTAATTTTTTGCCATTGGTCTTAAATTAATTTCCTTTGTGTGTGCGTGCGTGCTTGTGTGTGTGTGTGTGTGTGACTTAATACATTTCAATAGAATTTAACTGCGGCACCGGCAGGTCTATATATTATATTATTTGGCATTATTCTTTTTTGTAAAATGCATGGCAGAAAACTTCAATGATGGAAGCTTTATTTAAATTATGTTTGAGGTTTTAAAGAATAAGTTGAAAACTAAAATCTATTATCAGACTTTATTTATATCTGAAGTATCTACAACTATAAACAGTTGTGGCATTCAGCTCCAGGTGTCAGTTTTAATGATGATGCCATCTTAAGACTTGTATGTATATTGTGTGTGGGTGTGTTTTATGTTAAACTGACTGAAGTGTGTTCTCTGTCTTCAGACCAGTGGTGTGTGAAGATCAGCGTCAGATCATGATCAGGGATGGCAGGCACCCTGCTATAGACTTACTTATGGGAGTGCAAAACCAGTATGTGCCCAACCACACTGAACTGCAGGTACACACACACGCACACACACTTCCTCGCTCGCTGATGGAGTGGGTGTAGGTTAATGTTGCCACAGAAGCACAAGCCAGTAGGAAGAGAAGCCAAGCTTTCCGTCCTCCCACCTCCTCAGCTGTGGAACAGCATGCAGATATCTTATTCTATCTCTCCTTGCTCTTCTCCTCTCTCTCCTCTCCTCTCCTCTCCTCTCCTCTCCTCTCCTCTCCTCTCCTCTCCTCTCCTCTCCTCTCCTCTCCTCTCCTCTCCTCTCCTCCAGGGTGATGGCAGGAGAACCATGATCATCACTGGTCCTAACATGGGGGGTAAGAGCTCCTACATCCGTCAGGTGGCTCTGATCTGCATCATGGCTCACATGGGCTCGTATGTGCCGGCCTCTGAGGCCCGTCTGGGTGCACTGGACGGCGTTTACACCAGGTATGAACACAAGCACGTGTGAAAAGCACCTCAGCTTTATTTTTCTACATGTTTGACAACTGTGAAAACATCTAGAAACAGCTGAGAAAGATGATAACAAGCTGAAAACTTACTTACTCCCTTCTCAGAGTGACTCATGCAAAGAGTAGTTTATAATATATTAAAACACACACTAATCATACTAAAAATCATCTGTACTGATGCTTTTCCGTCAGGTTCGCTCAACTTCTTTAGTTGCATTTGCGTAATAACACATGGGACATCTGTTCAGTTTCTAAGTGATTTACATTCAATGATGTGTGAAAATAAAAACATTACTGAGTATGAATTGAAATCACCACCACTACCATCTCCTCTTCCACTTCCTCTTCCACTATTAAATCAGACCAATTACCTCACCAGAGATAGAAAGAGGAAACAGTGGCTGTGGCGCACACACACGATGTGCCAACACACTAACAAGTTGACAGACCGGTGGTGTGAAATCATTTATTTTTAAAGTCTGAAAGATCTGAACATTATGACCACATGTTGTGAATGTAGAGTCAAGAATAAAACTCCGTTCAGACCCTGTTCAATGAGCATGAATTTGAATGTGGCTTCATACCTTCCAGTTGTTTACTGTGCCTGCCGCCTTCTCCTTCTTCTCTAATGACGTCAGACTAGAATGCTTGTGGGTTATTATGATGCCCTCGTCAGTCAGTGGAGGAATTATTTCTCCAGTAATGCCACGACGCCTGTAGAACCTTCGTCACCCGTTTAACATCAAAACTAATGAGGAACGTCAAAACTTTGACCTGGCACTGAAGCTCTCGTAACGTCCTTAGTTTCTCGGGGGCAAAAATCATGTCGATATTTTCCTGGTTGACATATTAAAGATAATGTCATACGCACCACGATTACAGGCACATACTGTATAACTGATCTATTATTTAAAAGGGATGCCATTGCAAGCTATAGTGTCTTTTAAATTGGGCAAATACACAAGAGTGATACCTGAGTGAAGCCATCACTGCGCCAGACTATTCATTTCTTGATCGTGCAATTATACACAAGGTCAACGGGGAGAAAAGTGATATTTTCTTTTTGTCGCGAGTTTATCTCCCGCAACTCACACCTCACTCACCCCGTGTCAGCTTCCTCGTCTGTGACACGGTCGAGTTTATATTAAGCACTGACACTAATCACTTCTTATCCCTTTTGTTCTCGATCATGAGGGGGGGGGGGGAGTTGAAGAAGAGTTGTTAAACAAGGCCGGATCCATTGTTGTGATATTGATCGCTACGATGAGTCTAAAGAAAGGACCCATCTCTCTCTCTCTCTCTCTCTCTCTCTCTCTCTCTCTCTCTCTCTCTCTCTCTCTTTCTCTCTCTCTTTCTCTTTCTCTTTCTCTTTCTCTTTCTCTCTCTCTCTCTCTCTCTCTCTCTCTCTCTCTCTCTCTCTCTCTCAGCCACTGATGATTGCACTCATTAGCATCAGGGTAGCTGTAAGCTCTGTGTGTAGTTTCCAGTCCTGACTGCACATTAGCGTGGAACACAGGCCAATATATGGTTTCTGTTGTACAGCCTCTGCCGCACCATGTGATTAAACCTAATGGCTTGCAGATGTGTGTAATTGTAGTTTTTTGTGGGTTTAAGCATGTTCTTGTGTATTAACCCAGTGGGAGCCAGTGATGTGTCAGCACACTGTTTGTGTGTGTTCTTCTATCCAATGGAGAAACAGGTCTTGACTTCAGATTTGTGTGATGAGGTGATTTGGCTGCTCCTCACATCTTTGGGTACAGATCCAAACAAAAATCTGGATCTAGTGATTTAAAATGTTGTTTCATAAAGGGGGCTTTTTGGAGTAGGCAGAGTTATTCACACTACTGAGGACACACTTGAGGATGTTGCAGTTCATGGTCTTCACCTGAAGACCGTTCATGTGTTTGCACGTGTGCATCTCTGTTGTTTACTCAGGTCTGTGATCAATGATGGAGGTCATCTCTTCCTCTCAGAGAAAAAAAGTGCAACTCAGACCTAATTAACATCCACAGAGAAAACACACACACACACACACACACACACACACACACAGCTGCACAGTATCCACTGTCCTCTCTCCACCTCCTCCGTTACCTTGTCCTGTCTGTTTCTAATTGGTCCACTCAGCCTCCCTCTCATCACTGAGTGTAAGATCCTGAGGAAAATCGCTCTTAATAATAAAAGCTCAATCAATTCCCACTGCTGTGTCAAACATAATAGACACAGCAGTGGGAATTGCTTCAAGCGTGTGTGTGTGTGTGTGTGTGTGTGTTTGAGCGATGTTATGCGTTTATGGGCGGGGGGGGGGGGGGGGCGAGAGCTTGTGAGTTTCACCAGTGTGGAATAAGCAGGGGGTAATGAGATGGTGCGTAGGTGTCTAATGGGATCTCCTGTCTGAACCGATCCGGATGATTGATTGTCAATGAGGCTAAAATTAATAAACTGGAGATTGTTTTGAAGCTGCATCCCTTCTCACAGTTTTGTTTTTATTTACCTGCCCACTCCACTGATATTTACACATAAACCATTCACTTATTCAAGCGTTATTATTTGTCTGCTCTTTTACAGGCTGTAGCAGAGTAAGCCAGCAGCCTGGTGCGTGTGTGCGCATGTGCATTTGTGCACAAAACAACACGTACGTGTGTGTTTTCTTGTCGGTATCAAGTCCTGCGGGTTGTGGAGCACATTCTTCTTCCATCATTTCATGGTTGTTATGGAAACAGCCAAAGAAGCAGGATGCAAAAGCGCGTTTTGAAAAGGACCTTTAATCGACCGTAGACTAGCAGTGATTATTCTGTGTTTAAGTCTTTCACAAGCTCATCTCCCATCAGAAGATGCAGGGAGATGCTTTTTTTCTTCTTTTCTCTACTTCTCTTTGGGGCCCAGAAATGAAGCTAATATCCAGGAAGACTCAGTGGGTGTTCCGGTGCCAGCAGATCTCTGTGTTACCTCCTCACCTAAGTGGGTGTTGTAACATGTGGAGCATGTGGAGAAGAGTCTGTATCCTAAATCGACTCAGTTGTTCCTCTGAGTGTTTATAGTGCTGCAGTGCTCCATCTTGTAGGCGGTGTGCGGGGCTGGTTTAGGCCTTTAGTCTTTAGTGTGTGCACGACCAGGAGCTTTAAATCAGACTGCAGGAATCCATGGTTCAGTGGATTCCGACACATCTGAGCTGAACTCAGCAACATGGATAATAAAGGTCACAGGTTGATGTGCCTGTATTGACTTGATCTGGTGATAAAACAATATTAATATGTATTGCAATATATATTTTTCATCAATAGAAAAATAACAAAGGTCCAATATATATTGATCATGTTTAAGCACAGTGAGCAGGTTTAACACATAATTGATCTACTGCAGGATTATAAAATGTTTAGCTGTTTATAAAGTTGTTGTCATCGGCTTGAAAAACAGGGTTTAACCACAACCATCACTTAGGCACAAAAATCTGTCTTTAAACCTAAAATAAATAATATTAAAATTAATTCTGGCCACATCGCTAAGCCTTACGATCTGGACTACTGATATCCACTTCATGAAAATTGGTCAATGGACTTGAACAAGTGAAATACAATTGAAGGAAATAAAAAAAACTCCAGCCATGCACAGTAAACAACAGACAGTTGTTTCCGTCTTTCATTTAAACGGCAACAGTTTCTTGATAGACTCTTTTTTGTTCCCACATGAAAGTCGCACTGACACAGATAGAGGGAGAGTGAGGATCCTACATCAAATAAACTTAATAACATCCTGAATCCACTTACCAGCACAGGTCGGTGATACAGAGTGAAACCACATGGACGTGGAGGAGTGTGGATTTCTTTCTTTCACTCTTTAAGACGTCAGCTGTTATTAAAGAATAAACACTGAACTCACGTCTCCTCAGTTTGGAAAAATATTTCTGAATAGGTGGACTCCATTAAAAACAGGGAGATATAAGCCTCAACACATTTTCGGATGATTATTATTTTCTTTCCATTTAAGATCTATTAATTATTCCCTGGTAAATCTGTGAACATGTCATAAAACACCAATATCTCAATCGTAAAAGAAATCCATTCCTGGTTTTGAGTCTTTGGATTTACATTGGATATGTCCCCTTCCTCCACCAAGTTGCGTGGAAATCTGTTCAGCAGCTTTTGCGTTGGCCAACCAACCAACTGACACACAAATGAACGTACAAGTGGATAGGAGTGAAAACAAGGCTAAGAGATCAATCACAGAGGGATTCGTGAGTGCTTTTCAAACACTTGAAATGTGTGAGGTGATAATAAATGGAGTCTATTTTGGGAATGGGTTTGTTTGGTGGGAGGAAGGACGAGAGCAGCAGGACACCCAGCTGGTGGAGGGTTGTCGGGTTTTTCGCTGCACTCCCCCCGTCAATGGTCGGACATGGTGTGCCCGGCTTTCCATCTGATCCTGTTCACCCTGTATGCCATGCAGTATAGATCCAATGTCACAATTTAGTCTTAGGCACGCACACACACACACACATACCCACGTTCACAAACGCTATAAATTGGCTAATGAAATGCAGCAGCATGTCTGCCACACCCCTCTCCTGCGTGACGTGCGGTGTATCCATAGAAACTCTGAGCGCTGCCGGGGCCTGTTGGCGTTTCATTGAAGGGTTTTATGCTGAAGGTCAATGAGGACGGGCAGAGACAGATTTGGAGGTGAGAACCACTGACTGGCTGAGAGATGTTGCATCTGTGATCCAGCTGGAGCAGAGTTTCTCTCAGATGAGTCACGGCGTCTCTCTGTCGCTCCGCATCAGAGCATCGGAGGAGCGCTCAGACTGGCTCCGAGGCTCGGGAAGGATTCAGCATCTTGTCATAGTATTTTATCTTCTCGTCTGAACATATTTCTTGACATGGACTCGACAGATGGCAACATCAGGTAGCCTTTTTCCACTGCCGCTGATTGGATGCCACTGGCTTTAAATGTTCCCTTCTGCGGGAACTAAGTATCATCAATCATCATTTTTCTCGCCACACAGGACCTCTTGCAATTATTTTCCTAAACATCTCTTCCTCTTTTATTCCAAGTTTCAATGAGCTCTTGTTAACTTGTTACAAATCACTAACTTCGGCCTGATGATCAGGAGGTAAACGTTCCTCTTCAGCATTCACTACTAGGAGACCCTTAAAATGACTATAACCAATTTAAACACACACACACACACACACACACACACACAATCCTTTATTTCTCGAGGGAGGTTTTTCGAATTTTCACCATTTTAGATGAACAATATCAACCAGGTATTGGCGGGACTGTAAATAAACATTGGGTGCAACAATCGCTCATTTAATCCTGTGTAGTAATTTATAGTGGAAGTGGATGGATCACAAAAGTAGATTCTTTATTTCCCGTGAAACTTGTGAAACTATTTGACTTTCCTCTGCTGATAAGTTCTGATTATTTCTGTCCTGTTTTGTGTGGATTCTTTTCTTTTTTTCTTTTGGTCTCTAGTGACACAGGTAAATCGTCCTTGGGTCTCTTGAAAGCCGCTACATAAACTTATTGTTATTATCAGAAGCTTTGGACCAAATTGAGCACATCAGTGGGAGCAATGACATTCTCTGCAGACATATGCAACGTATGCTGCCTGTACACCCACACAATCAAAGGGAAGGAAAAACACAGATCACCCGGTTGCTGCAGACACTTGACGATGAGTGGCACAAGTTTTTTTTGTCCATGATTTTATAATGATTTTTGTGAATGTCATTTGTTGGTCATGTCTGTTGAAACAGTAAATTTGGTCCCTGGCACATTCCTACGTCAAAGCAGCAGTTTGAATCTAAGATCGCCAAAGCAGATCTAGTCCAAATTCCACTATTCATCTCAAATAACAAAATAAATGTTATAACCTTTAACCTCTGGCTTCTGTTTGTCCTTTTTTCTGATTGGTCATCAGGATGGGGGCCTCTGACAACATCCTTAAAGGGCGCAGTACGTTTATGGAAGAGCTGACCGAAGCCTCCGAGATCATTTCCCACGCAACCGAGCGGTCATTGGTCATCCTGGATGAGCTGGGGCGGGGCACCAGCACCCATGATGGGATCGCCATCGCCCATGCCACCCTGGAGTACTTCATCAGAGACGTAAGTGTGTTTTTGTGTGTGAGTATGGATAGCAGTGTCCTGACTAATTGTGACTATTGAACATTTTTAGTTACACTGAGTGATAAATCTAAAAGTGACAAATCAATCCAAAAATACAGCGTCTGCAGGATAAAGACTGTCATGTTAGCTTCACTAGGAAGGAAGCAGGAAGCTACGTAACATCTTAGACACAACATTTAATCAGGGCAACAAATTATTACAAATTTATTAAGTGACTTGTTTTCTGGTGCATTTCGTAAGTGTCGCAAAATTTAATCATTTAGTGGACAAATCACACAGATTGAAATATTTAAACGTATAATATGTAATCTCGGCAGTTAGGGGTGTATATAAATCAAAACGATAACAAAAGACCTAGTTGATGAAGTCCTGAATCAGCATGTATCATGGGAGTTGTTATCTTCACAATCTATAGGCAGGCAAAGCCAGGGGTAGAGAGGATATGACGCAAGGATTTCTCTGGGTTTGCACATTGTTTGAAACATTTTGGATGATATAAGTACAAATGTCAAGAAAATATATGACATATCTCTAAAGAGAAAGAAGAAAAAGAGATGGAGGGGAAAATAAATAAACAACTGGTGAAACACCCTCTGGACTGTGAAACAGCCCAGTTAGTCTTCAAATTAGCGGCTCTCAGTGAAGAGGGGTGTGCACATTCTATTTGTGCAAGTGCTCGATCGTGTGCGCTCTTCAGGCCGCCATGATTGGTTCTTTCTTGCAGCGCGAAACGAGCCACCAGAGAGCAGCTGCAGCAGCAGAGCAGCTCTTGAAAACCGAGCACAATTGCGGAGAGGCTTGATCTATAGCGTTAATAACCTATTTGAGCACAGGATGCATTGGAAGAAGAAAGGGAAAGAAAAGAAAGAGTGACCCCTGGACACCTAATTGTTAAAGGGACGTGTGACATGCCGTTCAGCAGCAGGGCTCATTGTGTGTCCAATGACAGGCTGTCCAACGTCCACCTTTGAGCTTAAAAAGGAAGATATGTGTGCATATGCATCGTCGCCATAATAACACGTTTCCTTCACCTTCTTGTCAGCTGCCAGTAAAATGATGTGTGTGGAAGAAAGAAAGGTGCAATTTCATTCCAAGGGAGGAGGAAGAGAAGCGACAGAGCAGGAAAAATACAGAGCTTTGCAGTGCTCGGTATTCCTATGAGAGAGATTGTGTGTGTATGTGTGTGTGTGTGTTTGCTGAAGTTGTGAAGACCTAAGTCTCTTTACACAGTCACATATGAGGACATGGTGGGGACAGATATCAAGTCTCCGTAAGAAAAATCATTAAAGGTCTGGGTAAGGTCGGGCTTGAGTAACACTCGGTCTCCAGGAAATGAATGTAAGTCAATGTATTTTTTTTCCTGAAGTCATGGAAACACGGCTGTATGTGTGTTTCCGTGTGTGCGTGTGTTTGTGCGAGTGTTCCACTGGGATTGTGTGAAATGGCACAGTCAGGAGCCTTTTCAGTTTCTCAGTGCACATGAGAGACCACTACAGGAGAGGGGGGATGTTTGTGTTAAAAAAATGTGTGTGTGTGTGGGGGGGGTTATCAATACAGGCATTGCCAAGTTAATTTGTGTGGAACTAATTGTTCTGTAAACTTGCATGTACCAATTTGTGTTGAACGACTGAATCAATAGTGTGAGCGCAGAAAACTCATTATTTAACCTGGACGTGGCTCCGTGCTTTAGGTTGTGAGGAGACGCTTCCGTTCACCAGATCTCCACTTATAGATCTCCACTCGGGATATTTTTCGAACCTGTCTGACCTCTTTATCTTTGTGACAAAACGAGGTGCTTCCCCTCTGGATTTGTACACACGCACCTCTGCTGTTAGATCAAATGCAGCAAATAGCGAGAATGCATATTCAATTAATGCAGAAAGACTTTGCTAGTGATAAAGAATCTGGCCGATATTTTTCCGTTTCAGTGTAGTAGATCTCAGGCTCTTTAAACAGATGACATTTACATACCTGTGTATTCTGTGGGCAGTCGTCAGTGTGTGGGGACAGGATATTTATAGCTGGACTAGTAACTTTGCTATCGATGATGATGGTAACAGCAGATGGATGTATCTAATGTAATGTTTTTACAAGATAAATCACTGAGGCTGAACTGGTCCATTTAAAGCTGCATTAATCAATATTTATATTAATAATGAATCATGTTAGATCATGTAATGTGAAGAGTTGATTGTAGTATAATTTCTATACCGAGAGTTATCACCTGACTCTGCGGCTCTGAAACGAATAAGAAAAGTTCTATGTAGTTTCTTTTTCCTTTTATTTAGAGTTATTTATTCATAATAAAATCCACAGTTGTAAAATGTCAAACCTTAATTGCTTTTTCACGAGACTTTCATAACGACGTCTTTTTCAATATACCGTATTGTACACTATCAGAACATTTTCATCAGTATTGGCATCAGCCCCCAAAAATCCATATGGTCCAGGCTCTAGATGTCGATACACTGGAGGTAAGTTAAGTGGTATTTATGCTGAGGTTTTCTTGTCTTAACGACCACTCAGAGCACTTCTCACTACAGGTTGCATTTAACCTTTCACACTCACATTCACACATCACTTCTATACATAGTTTTTTTCTGTATCACACCCGCCCTCAGACACTGATGAAACGGTTTTGATGGTTCAGTATTTTTGGCCAAGGACGCTTTGAAAAGACGAGCCAGTGTTTTATCCACCGACATTGCAGAAAGACTCAAGTTCTACGAAAGTGTGTAGTCAGCAAGATCAGATATACACCACATAGAAAAAAACTACTCTAATCTAATGTTTGTATGTTTATGTGTGTATGTTTTTATGTGTGTGTAGTGTTGGTGCCTTAAAGCAGTAGCTTCTCTTGGTAGAAAGAATTCAGCAGAATCACTTTGTCTCCACTGTCCTCAGGAATCATGTATTTCATCTAGCACTTGAAGAACTCTACTGTGGATAAACAGTGGTTTAGCTGGTTAGGAGCCTCATGGTGTACCTCCAGCGTCACTCCACAGGGACCCATTCCCTCTGTGGGTTTTACCATTAATACAATACAATACAATTCCTACCACATGTGAAGTCGAAGCCGGGTCCAATCGAGGAGATCTGGTATTTTGGTATTTATTTACTTTCTCTTTTCCAAGACCTCAATCAAAAAGCTCCAAATTACCCCGAGCTACCCCTGTTCAGATATAGACGAGTAAATATTTATTTTCACAAACCTCCTTCCAGTTGTTATGTTTTGCCAGTTCCACATTCATTTTTGGCCTGAGTCTTTGGCGTTGTGTAATCCTGCTGGAGAGTGTAGAGCGAAGATGTGTAAGAATGGAGCTGCTGCTGGCAGGAGGAGGGAGCTCTCCAAATACTTATTGTGTAACAGCATTGATTTGTTAGAAAGGCCTTGCTATCAAGGGAAAGACAAATAAAAAGAGCACAAAGGGAGATATCCTGGATACAGGCAGACCGGCAGAGTCTTTAATAATCCCACCTCTTCCTCCCACTCTGTCCCGTTCCTCCTCTGCCTTGTTGCCCTCTTCCTCTTCCTCGGCCTCCTCCTCCTCCTCGGCAGACTCCTTTCATGTCAAAAGTCAAGACTACTTTCTCTGCGCCTCTGATGTTATTGTAACGCACCGTCCCCCCCTGTTCCCCAGCATTCACCTGAGAGGAAGTTTAGAATGTAGATGGGTTTCGTAACACCACTCAATAAAAAGAGAGACAGCCTTGGCGCAGCAATAAAAGAGAAACAGAGAGGCAGACGAGAGAGAGGATCGCTTCTGCTAGAAGTTGCCGGGTGAAATCACGGACAGCATCAGATTGTTTCAGTGCACGCTTATATAATTTACTCCTTTTACCTCATGGTCTTTTTTCTAGACGACGCCCACTCTCACATGGGCTCTCACTTTTATTCACGATTACCTCAGGTCCTGCCATTAGCTTCACACTTAACTTAGCACGACACGCAACTCTCCGATCGTAGCATGACTCAGACTCTCTAATACTGTTCTGTGGTAGTGGAGTACCGAGCATCCCGGCCCAGATTTACACTACAAAACACTAAAGCTCACTTTTTGGCTCCACACTCATGGGTACATTTTCCAGTAGAATGTATTGTTCTACGTGGGCGTAAATGGTCCAATGCGCTGATGCACAAAGATCCACCGGAGACACACGAGTGCTCCACTGCACTCTCGTCGCTGCACTGTGCTCAGACGCACAAGATGCTTGTCGCTGTGACTGCGTTCCTTTGTCAACATTTCTAGCTGGAGTGTTTTTATTTTGTGCAGTCCTCCTCAAGTGTATAGTCGTCTGGGATGGATATCGTAGGAGTTAGCAAAAGCCTTCTCTCCTTACGCCGAGTTTATTTCACTTGTATTTGTGCTCGTCTTCTGAAATCTTATGGATACAAACAAAACAGACAAAATGAGGCGGTACCACCATCTGTGTCTGTGTACCTGTTCTGAAACTTTATAGTTGCGCACGAAACAGAGGAAATGGAGAAGTACCACTGGAAATCGTGGGGGGGGGGGGGGGCAGAGTAGCCGACAGTTCACATGAGGAAGAAATTTCAACAATCTCAGAACTTTTTCATCGGAGACTCATGGCCCTTTTATGATCACAACCTCCTCCATCTTTGCCAGTTTTGTTGTTGTCGGAAACTCGACTCCGCGCTGCCCTCTAGTGGATGTATTGCTTGATAATGCTAGCGTAAGGGACAAGTTACTATCTCTTTTCATAAGGCAGCATAAATGAGCCTTTACTATAAGAACACACAAAGAACACCCATAAGCTGCTGCCAAGACCAGCAGTTTATGGGGAACGTAACTGTACTTCATTTAAAAAAAAAGCCAATTAGACATGAACCAGACCAGAATTTAAAGTTACAATGTCCAATTTTTCCTTGATTCAGACGAAATAAAGCAAACCACAGGAGTGAAGTCACCGTCTTTAACAGTATGTACTTTATATAAGTGGTAAAACTTGACCTAAAGGAAACGTCATCGCCCATTTTTCACTGAACCTATTATAATTTAGAACAATAAGAGCACAAATTGGACTCAGAGCCTAAGTCAGTAACACACGTACCTCATTTACACCAAATCTCTCCATCCTTCTCTCTTTCTCTTCCCCCCTCACACACACACACACACACACACACACACACACACACACACACACACACACACACACACACACACACACACACACACACAGTGCCTTGTTAGTTGAGAGGTGAGAACACAAAGGGTGAGAATTGGATTCTTGTCTAACTGCCCAAATAGAAGTGAGGGCTCGGAGACATCGATGGTTATGTCGACACCTCCAGCCCTTTCCTCAGGTTCAGATTGGAGAGTTGATGCTTACTCTTCCCTTGACAACATGTCATGGGAGCAATGATGCTCTACAGGTGTACGCGGAAACACACACTAAGACTTATCCTTGAGAACAATGAGTAGTGAACCAGGTGGCACGAATCAGAGAACGTGTACATCTGTGTCATTTGGCAGATCAGATGCAGAGACGCTGTTTTATTTGAAACACCGTCTTAAATGAGTCGACCAGCCTGAGTCGAACATGAAGCCTGTCCCATCTGGAGCTCGCCTCCTGAAAGTTTGACCGCTACAAGCTTCCCGCTATCTTTTTTAAATATACAACAGATTTTAGTTTACATTACGGGCGGTTCCAACCTTTTTCCACAGCCAGACTCCTGTTCTCAAAGCTAGAGAGGATCTTCTCCCATCTTCAATTCATATGTTTTTATCTGTAGAGTCATCTCAGAATAATCAGACCTTTTCCCATCCTCAATGTGTGAGTAGCTTGTTGTTATTGATTCCACAAATTTGTTCAGCAAATGTTGCTTCACTAACTTTGCTGTGGAGCAGAGCTAGCATGTGGCACGAGTTTTTTTTTCTCGTTGGTTCTTGGGTCAGAACTTGTGCTTCTTTGTTTGTGTTTCTGGATTCGAAACAAGTCCGTGAGAACATGAAGTACGGGAAGAAGTCTGGCCAAATTAGATTCTGCGACACATAGTGAATATCATCTATGTCCTTTTAAAAATAGTCAGTTTTTTTTTAAATAGCAATGTGTGTGTAGGGGCAAAGCTTTGTAAATATTATGTTTTGGTGTCTTTTAACAAATTGTTTCGGTTGTCTGGCCTGTAACCCTGTTTTGCTGCCCCCAAGTGGCAAAAAACTTAATTTCTGATTTAATTATTTCTTTGATTTACCGGAAAGTTTCTCTTTTGTTTACATTAGATTATACATGACGAGAAATGCTAAGTAGCAGTAACTTTCCTGCATAATCATTCAAATAGACTCTGTAAACATGGATGTATACGATTATTACGCCTGGAACCAGCTAATCGTTAAAACGATGGTTATTTGATCTTCACAATTGCCTGTTACTAATCAATTAATAGGCTAATTGTTTCAGCAGTAATTTCATCAGATGGTCTAACTCTGCTGAACAAGGCTGCCACTTTACCCTGGGGTGGTCCGATAATGAGCTTCCATTAGCAGCTAATCAGACCATTATCCAGGCTGCAGCCTCCCTCTGCCATCCTCCGTTTGCTTTTACTTTTCAGTGTAGGTGGACAGGAAGGATTGATGCAGCTCGCGCGTGTGTGTGCACGTATGAGCTTGTTGTGTGTGCGTTCCTGCAGGTGCAGCTCTTTGTGTCTCAGTAAGAAACGTGGGAGTGACCTTGCATGTCTCTTTTAGGGGGAAGTATTACTCGTGACATGTGACCTTTCTTAGTCCGAGAGGTTAGCGGGCTGATCCTGGAGTTAGCCGAGTCCTGCAGCCGCCTGTCTGCTGCGGTGATGTAAGAGCCAGACCTCCTCCTCCACCCTGAGAACTCCTATATGATTTGTTATTATTACAATCGTGGATTTAAGGATTATTAACTCTAGCTCATGGATTTTTTTAATGCTGCGTATATAATTGTTTTTCAACATTTTGTCAGAACTGATTTGTAAGGCGTGTGGGAGATGTTTTCATAGTGTTTTGCTCACCCTGCTCCATGTAAGTGACTAGGTTGTTAAAGTAAGCAGGAAAATAAACTGCATTTGTTTTGGTTAAGAGCTCTTAGCAGCTTTCCTGAGAGTGCATGCATTTGGCAGAGAGGCTCAGCGCCACCCGCTTTTTATGATTTTCATCACTTAACCTTACTGCCAGGGTTCAATCACGCAGCCTCTGGGCGGCTACCAGGCCCGACAGAGATTAAAGAATAACAGGATGAGGTGAAGAGCCCTTTCGTTGCCGAATGAGCCTCCAGTTGCCGAGAACACACCAGAAAAACTGTGAGTGATTGACGGCAGAAATCCTCAAGAGAAAGAAAGAAAAAAGAAAACAATAGATGCAAATAAACGGGAAAGGTGACATGATGCTGTGTGTGTCTGTGTGTGTTCATACCAGCGGTAATATACACAAAGCTTGTCGTCATGTATTGGCTCAGCACACTGCAGGGCACAGAGGCAGTTAAGTAACACTGGGCCAAAGCAGAGTACATGTAGCTGCTCTGCTCTTTGTGTTTCTTAGTTGTGGAAACAGACAGATAACGTTACATAATGCATTCGCTCTGTACTTTGTTTTCTTCCTTTCTTTCTTTCTCTCCTCTTATTTGAGACCCTTGGATTTATATAAAACTTGATCGCCCCTGGTGGCTGGCTGCAGTATGTAGGTCATAGATCCCACCTCCCCCATGTTAGCGGATGGGACATGGACCAATAAAAGCATCATGATCGACAGCTGAGGCTGACTCGTCATTCGTGTCGGGGATATTATGGCTTTATGGTTTGTGTGAGGAAGTGGGAAATGTGTTGTGTCTTTATCTACACTCAAACTTTGTTGATCCCCGGACTTCTTTCTTCAGCACAACTAGCAGGTCGCCATATGTTGTTTTAGATGAAATGTCTCCACATGTACTGGATGGATTGTCATGATCTTTAACCTCTTTACACCTGGTAAGAAAATGTGGTGAATGGGTTAAACAGCAATATCCTAAAATGTCGGCTGCCTGAGTTTTTATTATTTTTTAAGGTTGTCTCGTCTCCAGTCTGTGATCAGATCTCATTTTTCATGGGCACTGTGCAAAGCTGGTGAGTAGGAGGGAACTGGGAAGGCAGCAGCTCCGTTTCCAGTTAAACCAAACACTGGAGGGTCAGCACAAGTCACGTTACTTCATCTTCTGTACTTTTACTTTTACCTGCTGCCAGAGAGACATATTCCACCGCTGAAAAACCACAGAAGAGACAAGCTCCTCTGGCAGGCTTCTACAGAGCAGCCATACAGTCGTCCTGCTGCAGCTCTGAAGGGCTTCTACCCCTCACCAGGAGGTTTTCTGACTGTGAACACGTTGTACAGATTGTATTCACACTCGACTGACCCTGTTTATGCAGTTTTCCTAAACCTGAACATTTTGATATCAGCTGACTCTGGAGAGCCACCAGGGTCCCTGCCTGCAGACCACATTTTTCTGGATATTAACACTATTTTCCTTGTTTTAGGTAAAAGGCCAGACCCTGTTTGTGACCCATTATCCCCCTCTGTGTGAGCTGGAGCAGGCGTATCCGAGACATGTGGCTAACTACCATATGGCTTTCCTACTCAATGACCCTGATATTGCTACTGCCACTGAGGGTGTGTGTGTATTTTAGTTTGATGGTGGAAATTATGGGTTTGACTGTAATGCAGTTAGGTTTTGAACAGTCCTACTCCAACAATTTAATAGTCTCCTGGCACTTTGCTTTGATTTTAGGGTTTACACATGTGTGTTTGCTTACAGGCGATGAGGTTCAGCCCGAGTTCATCACCTTCCTCTACCAGCTAACTGGAGGAGCTGCAGGGCGCAGCTACGGCCTGAATGTCGCCCGTCTGGCCGACATCCCAGATTCCATACTACACACTGCTGCTCGTAAATCCAGAGAGATGGAGAACGTGGTCAACGCCAGGAGGTACAGGAAACACACATATTCACCGTAACCAATCTGTAAAGGCTTGCTCCGTTAGTTTTAAACATCAACATCTATTTGTGAGGCACTTATGGCACAACTTGGCCTGAGAAAGCATTTGTCATTTATTTTGTGCCCAGAGGAATTTTTTTTAAGTGAGCTCATGCAATCTCAGTTTGGGCTTTTGGACTCAGAACATTAAAATGGAGAGTCTGTGGTTCAAACTGGATGTTTCAAAGATGCAGCTGTTTGAGTCCAGCGCCAGGGGCTGTGTCAGTGGGGGGTGTTCCCTCAGTTACAAGTGAAACAATGAAATCCTGTATTTTAAGCCTTGAAAACACAATATAGTCATAATACTCTACGACAAGGTTTCACACCTCTGAAAACAGCATCAGCCGTTATTCAATCTTCGTCATGTCAATCACAAGACATGTTTTAGGCATGTTCTAGTACAAAGCCACTGCAGTGTTTTGCCAGATGACATCACGCACCACATAAGGCGGCAGGAGTGAGGTTTGATATATTTTTATCTGAATCAGGTTTTAGTGCGTAGCAGGTTTACACATACAAGGAATTTGCTGTGGTGTGTTATCCCGAGCAACCTGAGTTATATGATTATTACGTGATATTAAGGAATTAAAGTATTTTTTTTTCTCTCAAGTCCCCTAACGTTATAGATGTGAAATACTAATTCACAGGCTTAGCTTTTAAACCCTCCAACAAATCATAAAATATCCTTCTCCTGTGTTTTTGCAGAGTTTCTCAAATATTATAAAACACAAGAGGAGCCTGGCCACTGAAAACGTGGAGTCAAAGCTCCACCGACACTAAACTGAATGTTTATTTAAGCTTTAACACTCAACTGAACTTGATTTCATACTCGTGCTGACACATCTGAACCAGAAAATGTACCAAAACCCCCGGAAAATCGGACAGATTAACAGAGCAGCTCTGAGTTTTTCACCTGATGGACCTTTGCACAGAGGAGAGAGAGGGAGAGAGCGAGCGGGCGACAGGCAAGTTTGTGACAGGAAGTCTTTCGGTCTGAAAATTCGTTGATTCTGGAAAAAACTTGAACTCTCCCAATGAAAGCTCAATATAGGTTTACATGTTACCCAAGACTTCTCATGATGTCTCAGTTGTATGTTCAGTCAACTACAGAGACATTTATCCTTTGTTTCTGCTATTATGTGCATTTGATTTGTGGAGCTGAACTGATGCTCACATTACAGTGCAATTTGCAATACACAAAACAACTATCAACCTAATGTGTGTGCAAAAATATTAGAGGAAAATAAATAGTGGAAACATTATATATGGGGAATGGTCATTATATATAAAAGTGAACATACCAATAAAACACTGTTTCTTTTTGCCTGTAATGAAAGTGGAAACTGAAGTAAAGAGAACATACAATAAAATAATTGAAATAGGTACAAAGAAACATTTGCTGGACTTTTAATCAACTTCTTGTCGTTGCACATTTTGTCCCCGTGCAGGAGTCAAATCCTCCCTGGGATTTACTCCTTCTATGAGACTGAACCTACCAGGGCAGGTAGACACGTTCGAGTGAGTGAGGAAACTGGAATAAGACTAATTCTTAGTCATTTGCTGTCAAGGTGTCAGCACATTGCACTTTCTCAGAGTACACACTTGTGTCTCTATGAATTTGTACATGGCATCTCCGCTTGGTAACAGACAGCCTGCTGCAGCGGAGTGCTGCTCTCACTTAAGTAATCCTCACCATATGAAATACAGAATCGGTCAATTGGCACACACACACCGCACACACACACCGCACACACACACACACACAGAGCCATACCTCTCTGTCAGTGTAATCCTCTCTATATGAAATGTTTGTCCGTTGCTTGAGTGGAGCCGCGCTGAGTACACAATAATCGTAC
Source organism: Platichthys flesus (assembly GCF_949316205.1). Taxonomy (NCBI): domain Eukaryota; kingdom Metazoa; phylum Chordata; class Actinopteri; order Pleuronectiformes; family Pleuronectidae; genus Platichthys; species Platichthys flesus. The sequence continues at coordinate 7,334,428 of NC_084947.1, forward strand.
ACAGTGGAGTTGAGCTGCTGGTCGAGGGTTAAGAACAGGGATTTTATTGCTCCCCTCACACAGCTGTGTGTCAGACGTCAACGTGTTAAGACTCACATAGGCGCTTGTGTGAGGATGTAGAATTGTTGTGTACAAAGACCTTTGTTTTAGCAAGGTCTCTGTGTCTTTTTCCCTCCGTCTCTCCAGGAGCAGAGTGAAACTCCTGTCGGATCTCTGGAGCGTCTCAGACATGTCGTCCCTCCTGGAGTGGCAGCGGTCAAACTGACATCGCTGCAGCAGAAGTCAGCACATGAGGAGGAGAGAACTTTGCAGGCTGTGAATCAACGGGCTGAGAGATGATTACTCGTGCTCACAGAAGTGAAAGCCTGCTTCACACAAGGCTTGCTGCCGAGGGAGAGGAGCAGTCGTGTGATACGGATTTGTGTCTATCTCAGGTTCTCCCCATCATCTGTACTGTCACTGAACTGTGTAAATGGACTGATGTAGATTCTACCAACCAGACGATCCGTGACTTCATTGTGTTTGGTGGTTGAAAAAAGAAACTACTTGATGCGTTTCAGTGATTGTTGATTTAACATTTCACGTCCAAAACCTTTTCCGAGTCACGTTCGACATTTAAAAGAAGGCAACACAAAAAAAAACAAGAAAATGTCATGTCATCTTTTTTAATACCACACATTCTTCATCCTTGTCCACATGGGCTGCCTTCATATCCCACAATGCAACTCAACCTCTGACCGTTGAGGTGAAGGTGTGTTTTATACAGGTAGAGGCTTTGTGCTGCAGAAGTGAATGTCGCTTGTCAAAGTTCACCTATTGTGTGACCGTGCCCAGATGATGGGTGGGCCGGGAGGGGCTCATGTCTTTATAACTACATTCGACTTGCAGTCTTAATCACCTCGTCTACTCTTGAGCCTGTTTATTAGAGATTCATTTTTTTCCGTGTGACGGTGATTGGCGGCCATTTTTAACCCTCCCCCAGAGACCTTTAAACAGACTTTAATGTGAGATCAAATCAAAATAGTAGAAAGTGTGAAGGAAATAGATTTCTAACATAGGGGGTTTTCAAATGTTGAGCCTCACTGGCTTTTGTCAATGATTCAATATTCAGTTTAGGCTTTTTAATATGTTTAATGTTTTACCTATTAATGTATTCATGTGCGCTTTGAATCCAAAGCTGTTAATAATGCAGAAACAAATCACAACATTGGACTGAGGGAAATCGACCTCACATCTCCATCTCTCTCAGCCACTCATGCTCCGCCTTTAATTCCGCCAACTCCAAGATCAGTGCCCATCACCAGAGAGAGAGAGAGAGAGAGAGAGAAGCGCGAGAGAGAGACATTGTGGGAGTGTGTGTGTGTGAGAGAGAGAGAGATCTAGCCACTGACACATAGATTTAAAGGGTCTGCGCTCCTGTCAGTGTTTGTCCACTTGAGGGTTCGTCCCTCTGTGAACGACGTCCCCGCTCCTCGCTCGTTCATGTGCTCGACCATCACAATGGATTTATTCTAACGCTCGTGGGACTCGGACATCTTCACCCTGCTATGAGTTCCTCTGCGGAGACGCTACCGTCAGCGGGGCAACTTTTCCGTGCGCACCGGTGCCGCTGAGCCGCGCCTCCCTCGGTGGGAAAGTTAACACGCAACCTCACCACGGACATGGACTCGCGGTGAAGACTCCGGACTTGTCCCACTTTCCTCTCTGCCCCCGAAACCGGTCGTCGAGATGCAGAAGAGCGTGCGCTACAACGAGGGACACGCGCTGTTTCTGTCGCTGGTCGCGCGTAAAGAGGGAACCAAGCGCGGGTACCTGAGCAAGAAGACGGCCGAGAACAGCCGCTGGCACGAGAAGTTCTTCGCCCTGTACCAGAATATACTGTTCTACTTCGAGAACGAGCAGAGCGCGCGACCTGCAGGGATTTACCTGTTGGAAGGATGCACCTGCGAGCGCGCGCCGGCGCCCAAGATGTCCACCACGGGGAGAGAAGCGCTGGAGAAACAGGTGAGAGGCCGAGAGAGAGGGGGATGGGGGGCGTCAGTGCACTAAACCCCTGCTGTCAGTGAACAGGTGACCTCATCACATCTGTCTCTACAACTTCACAAATTCTAGTCCATGACATGAGCGTGAGGAGGAAACTGGTGCTTGGCAACAGACATGCACAATAAACCAGAGGGGACTTGCATTGGTCTTCACATAAACCCTGTTCACCAAAGCTGTACTTTAACAAGAACAAGAATCTACTTGATCAAAAAGTTTGTTCATCAAAATGTAAAGTTCCATCGCAGGCTACAATGCGGCTCAAGGAGGGGCAGCAGTGCATGCAGCCTCTCGGCTCTCTGCAGAAAGCCCTGCAGCATTACGAGCTCAAGAGCATCCTCCCCGCGCAGGTGACCATCCTCCAAGGATTCAGATGCAAATGGGAGCGGGCATGTGGCAGACAACATGCAGGAGCAATCACAGCACAACAGCTCCTGCATACATTTCTATTTCTGATCCACAAATAAGCTCCTTACCTGTGAGCAAACTGTAAAACTATTTTTACTTTCTACGTTTTTCTCTCTTTGATATAATGTTGCTGGCTGGTTACCACAGAATCTTCTTTATTTGTGATCTGGAGAGTGTGAACTTGCCTTATCATGATGCAAATGCAGTTATTCTGTCAACAAGCAGCAGTTTCTTAAGTCAAATGTATTACAAGTCAGACGCTGGGAGGCTCAATGCAGCAACAGGTTTTCTGTCTTTAACCCTTTGAATGCTGAAAAGTAAGAAAGCACTTTTCCTTCTAGACACATTTGATATTTTCTTGATTTTCCAATGAAATATTTAATCCCCGGGTTGCCATGTTTTATATTCTGTAACATGAACATAACATATTCAACAAGTCCTGTGCTTCATTTACTGCAGTGTTGCACATTTAGTGTCTTCAGAAACCTGTCGTCTGGAGTATTATACAAAATAAATGTGTAAAATTTGACCCTCTCCTGTATCCTGCTGGTCTGTGAAATGGTTTCATAACAGTACAGCTGTGATGCGTGCTGTAAAATATTTTGGGTGAATGTTTCAGTGGCTGTGCTCCTGGAAGTTGCCTCTGTATAGTTGCTCCGACAGTTAGGGAAGAGCTTGTTGCTAGGAAACATTTGATTTACTGTTTGCACCAATAATTGTGCATTTAAAAAAAACAACAACAGAAAAAATGCACATTTATTGGTCAGACATCACATCAATGGGGTTTCATCACTCTCAGAATCAGTGTTTGTGAATATATTCATAAATTGTATTCTAACGTAATGGAGAAAACAGACTGATTCCAGTCCAGGTGGCCTTGGGAACAGTGAGCATGTGTGTGCGCAGGCACCTTGCCCATCGACATGTACTGGGAGGAATGTACTCTGGACTGAATTGACTTGTCATAGTTTAAGAAAGTATTGAGGAGACAGTGAGTGGATGCAATCACTTGGAAGTTTGAAGAGTGGTTAAAATTGGCCGCCAATCACCATCACACGTGAAAAAAAATGAATCTCTAAAAGATGTTCTTGCACAGTGAACCTCTGTCTCTTTAAATGTGAAGTAAAGACAACTCATTCCAGATGAATGCAAATGGAGGAGCCACTAGATGGAAGAGAGTGGTTTTAATCAAGCAACACGTGAAGAGTTGGTCTTTATTTCTGTACTGGGTTTGTGAAGTATGATCATGAGAGGATAAAAAACTCTTTTAGAGGGAAAAAAGCTACAAGTGGCTCCGACCGCTGACGTTGATGTGAACGTGAAAACAGCCTCTCCTGATGTCCCCCAGCTCGGCCGTCATGATCTCATTTGATCCTCTTTCCACACTGTCTCATCCTCTGTGCCCCTCTGTGCCCCTCTGTCTCACCCTCTGTGCCCCTCTGGGCCCCTCTGTCTCACCCTCTGGGCCCCTCTGTCTCACTCTCTGGGCCCCTCTGTCCCACCCTCTGTGCCCATCTGTCTCACTCTCTGTGCCCCTCTGTCTCACCCTCAGTACCCCTCTGTGCCCCTCTGTCTCACTCTCTGTGCCCCTCTGTGCCCCTCTGTCTCACCCTCTGTGCCCCTCTGTCTCACTCTCTGTGCCCCTCTGTCTCACTCTCTGTGCCCGTCTGTCTCACTCTCTGTGCCCCTCTGTCTCACTCTCTGTGCCCGTCTGTCTCACTCTCTGTGCCCCTCTGTCTCACCCTCTGTGCCCCTCTGTGCCCCTCTGTCTCACTCTCTGTGCCCCTCTGTCTCACCCTCTGTGCCCCTCTGTCTCACTCTCTGTGCCCATCTGTCTCACTCTCTGTGCCCATATGTCTCACCCTCTGTGTCCCTCTGTCTCACTCTCTGTGCCCATCTGTCTCACTCTCTGTGCCCATATGTCTCACCCTCTGTGTCCCTCTGTCTCACTCTCTGTGCCCATCTGTCTCGCTCTCTGTGCCCATTTGTCTCACTCTCTCTGCCCATATGTCTCACCCTCTGTGTCCCTCTGTCTCACTCTCTGTGCCCATCTGTCTCGCTCTCTGTGCCCATTTGTCTCACTCTCTGTGCCCATCTGTCTCACTCTCTGTGTCCCTCACTCTCACTCTAGTGCCCATCTGTCTGACCCTCTTTGCCCACTTGTCTCACTCTACAGCTGTGACGTCTAATTAGGGTTATTTCCAATCTGCCCACGGCTGACACTATATTACTACACAGCCACGCAAACAGGGGGATCAAACCAAACAAAGGTGGCATTTTGTTGGGCTTATGAGGTGTGTGTGTGTTATTGTGTGTGTGTGTGTGTGTGTGTGTGTGTGTATGTATCTGTTCATTGATCAAATGTCAGTAACAAAGGATTTTAGTCCTGATCCAGGCGTTCTCTGGATAAAGGCCTCCATCCCTCCATCAGTCGCTCTTCCTCTTCACTGGTTCTCTGCACAGTCAAGTGAGTCTGCCAGCAACCCACAGTATCACACCCCCACAGTGAACCACAATGCGACCACACAAATAACACACAGCCACCGCTCACTCCCTCTGTCTCACTCTCAGAGAGACACCAGCCCTTCAAATCCTTTTGGAGAGTGTTCACACAGGCCTGATTGGTTTCCACAGCGACTGTGGACGAGCACTAAGTGAACACGTGTGTGTGTAGAAGACAATAATAATGTCAAATTATCCCTCTGCCCGTCATCAGGTGTCCAGTGATTATTGATCCCAGGGAGAGTTCATCAGAGGCCATGAACCAGTGGAGAAGTTACAAACTGTCTGTTTCCAGAATGCCACTCTAAAGTCAAGATTCAAAGGCCAGGTGTTCCTTTCTTGAAAGGCTGTTTGTCATGTTGTAAAAAAAAAGAAGCAAAATCTATATCTCAAAGGTTTCATTTTTCTTTTTGCTCAGGCTCCCCACACGTTTCGAATAAAACGTGTTTTTGTCAGCATCTGGTCATTTCAGTTCAGCTGGTGCCTCGAGAGAAGGCAAGCGTAATTTGTTTTCCCCTCATTTCCCTAGATTGAGTATTTAACCCAAAAAGCTGACGACAGCGTAAATAGACATTAATTACATCATGAACTGGTGATGAAACTTATGTTCAGTGTGAGGAACAGGCTCGGTACGATGGCTCCGAGGTGCAAAGCACAATTTTCCTTAATGTAAATGAGGAAAGTGCAACATCGAGAACAGTGTATTTGGGAAAAATAATGTTTAAAACTAGAATGGCACTCAGTGCAGCACCTCCGTCCACACAACATTCAATTCTGTCAAACTGCACCAAATATATTCATGGATATCAATCCCTAAATATGCCAGAGTTTTTCATCAAGACCCATTGTTAAAGAAAGTCAAAAATTCCCATGGTGTGAGCACTGTGGTATACAGGGTTCCAAGTTTAGAAATTGCATGTTCCTCTGGTGAGGTTTTCTTCTGGGACTGCCAACCTGGATTAGAACCAAAACGGGTTATTCCCTGAAAAGAACCACATCCCTCCACTAAATGTTGTGCTTATCTGTCCCATGGGTTTTGAGTTATCTTGCTAACAAACAATAAAACGGGTTAAAACATTAACCTTCTTGGCAGAGGCACCCATACGAGATACTACCTGCTGATTTCTTCATGTTTTTTAACAATTTGTGAAGGTTAATGATTTGTGTTCATGTTGTATACGTGGGTTCATTCTGCATATACAACAAATAATCTGCTTTCTTTCCTGCATGAATTTAAGTAGCTTCAATTTTCCTGTCCAAAACAAGGTGCATCCAGATCACTGTAGCGAGACCTTTGATTCAGTCTTTGGGTTTAATCAGGGAAGGCTGTTCATGTGTAAACATTTTAAAACCAGCCTTTCTTATCCATTGAAGAGGAACCTTACAATATGTTCATGATTCCAGAACTAATGGCTCAGCAAGGTCACAGAGAATGCTCTGAGAGGGACGGACAATTTGGCTGTAAAGGGGATCGAACGCGTGACCTCGTCTCCATCCGCGCGTGATGCACACGGCTGTGGTGCAGTGAAAGAGGAAGTTTCATTAGAACCTTGGAGCAGGTTGGTTCAGTGTCGTCTGCTGCGGCTGCACCGGCTCCAATAAAGTGTGTTTTTGTTGAGCTGCAGCCGCACAGCATTCTTTTCAACAGCCTCCCTCCTCATTAGAGTTGATGTGAGAAAATGTGGGGTGACACTTTGGAGTTGAAGTGCCGGTGCTGACGCCCTGATGTGCGTTGTGCATGTGTGTGTGTGTGTGTGTGTGTGTGTGTGTGTGTGTGTGTGAGTGTATCTGTGTGTAATTAGTGCTCATTAGAAAACCCCCCTCGCTCTAAATGCTCCTCTCATCACATGTTTTGCTGCTGCTCACGCTGATCGGCTGCATTCAGAAACCAGCTCTTCCCATTGTCCTGCTTGGTTCTGATCTGCTCTCCCTCTGCAGCCTGCTTTTGATTTTCCTCTCAAGTTTCCTGCCAAGTGTTGGGGTATGGACCTCATAGTGTTGGACAAGACTTTAAAGCTGGCGTCTGTCTCTTTGATTTGACATTCTGCACTAATCAAAGTGTGGTCAATGTGGATTATTAAGAAAATACTCAAAATACAACAGGAAAAGCGGTGTCCAAAGTTCAAAATCTGGTGAAAACAATGATGGATACTGGGCACATACTGGGCAAAGGAGGAATATCCCAGGGCCCCGGAGCCACAAGGGCCCGTTGGGCTCACGATTTATCATTAGGGCAGTATTTGTTCAGTTTGATAGATTGGAGTTTGAAAACGTTGCCTGATGCCTGGAGTTTAAATGATTTGTAAATCAGCAATAAATATGAAGTCATAAATTCCACATTGCGTTGACCTGTGTTTGATGTCTGTGTGGTTGTCGGTTGCCCTCAGGCACAGGCAGTGCACATGTACTGTTTGCGTGTGTGGGTAGGCAGCTGTGGAGAGTATGTGTTTAAGGCCCACGGTCATGGGTGAACATAGTGAAACATTCAACAGCTCAATGCTGAATGTCGGACTTAAGTTTGTCACAGACTCCGAGTGAAGGCTAATATTTATACATCTGCTTGATGTGTAAATAAACTGCTTCAATAACCGGTTTTCTATATCAACCTCCTCAGGTGTGGGGCTTTTCGCAGGGAATCAAGTAATGCAAGTTTGAGTGACATAACAGTGTGTTAGTAGTATTGATCTTAAAAAGGCAGTCTTGATTACTACCCTTCAAATTATGCTCTTTTTTCAAACCATTAGTATTTAATCTTTGCGTTGTTGCTAAAAAAAAGAAGGCTTTACCAATAAACTTGCCATCAATTAGCCCCAATTTTTTTTACTGACCTATAAAGTTGGTAACCGATGAACCAACAGTGAAAAGTTGTGGACCTGACAAATAATTCAGATATTTACTTCTGCAAATTTGCTGATTCTTCCTCTGGAGAATAGCAACACGATATGAAAATGTTGCAGCATGTCCTTCAGCCTGTTAGGAGAGCTGGTTCCTGTCAGTCGCCCCACTGCCTCAGGTTGACTGGAGCAGAGGAAACCTCCCAACACAGCACATGTGTACGATGAGAGAAAAAAAATTGTATGTCACATTATTATATGTGCATGTGTTTTTGACCTACATGTAGAGCAGGACAGTGGCAAAAGTAGACCATGGAGGAGGGGAGCGATCTGTTTAATCTCCAGATAAACGGCCAGGTAATCCCCGATCACAGTATTCTGAGGCAGGCACAGCAAGTTGTATACAGTGTGTGTATGCGTGATAGCTTTGTGTGCACGTGCATGTGTGTGTGTGTGTATGTGTGTGGGAGAGGAACTTCTCTGGAGGAAGTGAACAGCATGCAGGGCAACGAGGAAACAGCAGGATGTGGGAAGCTGATCCAGTGATTGTCACATTAGCTGCCACATCATTAGTTGAATTGAGCGGTTACATAAAGTAAAGCTGCTGCTACTGTCAAATTCATGTTTTGTATCGCTCCAGGAAACCGAAAAAAAGTTGCTTTTGGTTGTCTGAAGATAGAAAATGAATATTTTTCGGAAGTGAAAAGGACCATTTAAACGGTAGAGAGATGATGAACAATGAAATCTGCCACGCTTACCTGCTTATTTCATGTGTTCTTTTTGATCCTGTTGACTGTTATACTGTATAATTATGATGGCTTTCTTAAAACAAACAAAAAGAAATTGAGATATTTAAAAAAAGCTCACCTGTTAACAGAACTTAGTAAATAGCCCTGTCAAACAGACGTGTGAAGACCAAGGTTCAGTGGTTTTACAGCAGTTATGTGCCAGTCTATTTCCTGGCTGGTTGCAGTGACCTGCTTCTTGTTACCTGTTGTGAGGTTGTTAAACTTTTCAGTTGCTAAAGCTTCACATTTACTGTTCAGACGTCAATTGTGACTCATGACTCTGCAAGAAAGCGAATAATTGTGTTTCCCAAAATGTATTTATTCTTTGAACGGACTTTTACAGAAGGCTGATTGAAAAATCTTTCGATTACCAAAAATAACAATAAGCAGTTTTACAGGAGTTAGCCTACTTCTTCAAGTTTTGTCACCACTTGCAACCAGAAGCTCCACGTGTAGGCCTCATGAATCTTTTGCATCATTTTTATACAACTTTTGTAACTTTTGTCTGAAATATACACATGAGCTATAATGTGTTTCACTGATGCAGAAGTCCTTGAAACCTGTACTCTCTCAAATGACCAGCAGAGGACCATCAACCAATCACTAGACTTAGTTCTTAGTCTTCTCTAATACAGATTGACGCTCATGTCATAAATGAGGGTCCCATTTAAAGTAAATTAGAGATTAAGCATGGCATAGATACCCTGTGATTGACAGCTACTGTCCAGGGGCATAGGTTGCAGGTGGGGGTGGGTGTGCAGTGTCCTTGAGTCAGGGTCGTCCCCCCAATCCCCCAAACATGGTTTCTTCTGTTTTCAGACAACCAAGATGGCGCTGGCCAATGCTAAAGCGGCCGCTCCCAAACCAATGGGTGACGTCACCATTGGTAGTTACACTGCATCTTCAGTAAGCTGTGTATGGGCTGTGTACAGCCAGTCTTTATGCTATGCTACGCTAACAAGCCGATGTCTATAGAATTATAATCATTAGACCCATATGCATATAAATCTCATCTACGTCTTGTAAGAGCGCGAGTAAGTATTTGCTCAAGAAAGAAGATGGTTTTATTCTTTGAACCACTTTATCTATTGTAGCAAATATTATGGAAGACATCTGGCCACCCATTAAAAGTTAATTCATAATTTATGGCGTTGTCGAAGATGAATGGGTGTGCAGCCTCTGCTACAATAAATACGATTAATATCGGTGAACGCACAGGGCTTACACAGCAGTCGCCGTTTGTTTCTTTGTTCTTGTCCCCTGAGCTTTTCATGAAGCCGCGCTCTGCACAAAGAGACATTATTGCCCCTGTGGGAGCGCGACAGGAGTTGAGAAATGAGAGGAATAGAAAGAGGAGATCGGGGTTTGATCCAGGGAACTGGTGGGTGTGAAAAGTCACCCCACAACCCTTTTCCCTCCCATTTATCTCCCTAAAGCTTCTTCTCAACAATGACTTTTATTACGTCAATATCGGAAGTAACTCTCGTAATAGGTAATAATGTATTTTGGCTTAATATGGAAATTATAAATTAGCCGTGCACGTTGTAGATTAAAATGTGTCTGTAAGCTATTTGGAAAAACACTCACATGTAGCTTTAGTTAATCGTATTTAAATTTTCTTGAACACCGAATTATGTGGCTATCTTCTGTAGAATGCTTTCATACTCAAATGAAACAATTGAAATTTGTTGTGACTCTGTTTGTTGATGTGCCTGAGACACCGTGTTCCCCCTTGTGATCCGTACTGACAGCAGGAGGTTTGATTATCTCTGTTGTGTTAATCACTCACTACCATTGCATGTGTGTGTGTTTTTTTTTTTTTAATGGTATCTCACTCTGTGTTTTATTCCGTTGTTTTCAAGAAGACACACGTGGTGCGTATACTCCCACACACACCCACACACACACGGAGGGAATCCAGTTTATGGATTATATCAGTTCCTCTAACATACACATGAATCCGCTCGACTCTCTGTTGTATTTCTCTGTAATGGTAATTATCGCCCTGTGGGACTTGTGGGATCACTGTGCGGAGCCCGATTCGCGGCAGCAGTGCAAAGGTGGAGACACAGCGGCTTCCAGTGAAGGCGAGCTTTTAAAACGGCTTCTTAATGATTTTCTTTCACTTCCTTCTTGTAATCAGCACGTATGGATCTCAGGAAAAAGATGAGACAAAAACCTGCTGTTGCTCTGAACGTGGTCAGAGATGAGCTGCAAACACACACGACGAAGCCGACCTGTGATTGCTTTCCTCCACAGCTCAGAATTATGTTTTACCAAGGAAACGTTTGGTTTCACAAAATAAGGCCAACCTTTGAGGTTTGACACTGATATGAAAGAACAGTATCTGGTACAAACACAGTTCATCAGATGAAACAAGGCAGTAGCACGATCATGTATCTCTGTGAGCTACCTGCTGCTGTAGCCCCCGTGACTTCTGCATTGGGTTTGTCTTTTAAAAGTTATTATATATACCGGCGTTGATGATAAAAGGAGAAAACACAGTGTAGCTTTAGAAGCCAATGCTGACATTTACTTAATAGGTGTCATTTGTGTTGTGTCACAGAATCGCAAACGTTGTTATCCTACTTTTACTTTAATCACCATCCCTGTGGGTATGTGTGGATGAGCCCATTTACTGTACTACATGTTTATATTGTTCTACTCAGCTGCTGCTTTCTACTTTAAATGTCTGCTATTTCAAATGTATACTTAAAATAGCAGACATTGAAAATGGATGGATGAGGGATAAAATAAGTCAGTTTTAATCCTATAGCACACAGACACACACACACATGCACATCTCTCTATAGTTGCTAGGACACTGACACATTCCTTAGCACCATACCTTAAACCTACCCATCAACTCACTGCCTCACATTAACCTTAACCTAATTATAACCCTTAAACCAATTCTTAACCCTCAAACAGTCAATTGAAGAAATGAGGAGCAGTCATTACCACCTCACTCTGTTGGGTCTTTGCCTAAAGTGGTCCTCATAGAAGTCTAATTACACACACACACACACACACACATATGACTTTTAGTTTAGGAGGCAAAAACACCGGGGCAGATCCGGGGGCGGGGCCAGGCGGGGCCAGTTAGCCGAGCTTAAATCTGATTGGCCCCTAAAATAGTCTTATTCTGATAAAAGAGTCACTTACTATGAATACTAACAATACGACTGACTATTTGAACGCCTGAACAAGGAACACATTTCAGTGATATGTGGCTTTGTTAAAAACTATAGAGATAACAGTAAACAAGTAATGACTCAAATGGGCACTTTAGTGAAAGTTGTTGGGTCATATAATTCAATAAATCCACTTCATAGCCTCGGATTTAGAAAAATCCTGGATCCCCCACTGCAAAAACATACTGGTTAAGTCGATTGGAAACTCACGTAAATGTTGCATCGGATCCTTCAAGGCAGAAATGCAGTACTTCTCTGATGCTGCTGTATAATGGAGTATACAGTACTTAACCTATATAGAGTGTACAGAGAGCGCTCTATGTGACTGAGCTGTCTCTTTATTGTCATTCAACCAGCCTTGGGGTAACGTACAGTAAGTGTATACGCAGCCCCAATGGGGATCAAACCGTTAACACGTTCAGTGCACACGCCTCGTTCTACCAACTGACGTGCACAAGATCAAAGCTGTTTAATGCTGCCTTCAAAGCCAGAGTCAAGAAAACATGTAAAAAAAGGTCCTAGACTAGATATTGTACAACCTAGTTTGGCCTCTCATCAGTGCAGACACCAACGGAGACAGCAGTGCTGAATCATTAGTGGCAATTCCAGTTTCTAATCATCAGTGAATCCCAACTGTGATAATGCCCTCTCCGCGTTTTAAACATTTACAGATGTTTCTTGATTCTTCAGCAATCGTTTGCCAAACAAATCGTTTGCCAACAAGTCCAGTTTCATGTTAGACTCTTTAAACCATAATAGGGGATAAAGGAATATTCCATACAGGGATACAGTGAACCTGAGGATGTGTGTGTTTGTGTGTTTTTGTGTGTGTGTGTTTGTAGTAGGTATTAATCTCCTAATGTTCGGTCCCTGTTGGACAGTATAAAGTCGTCAAAACTTCTCACTTGTCACATCTGTTCTCACGGCAGGCGGTTTTGAATGAGAGACCCGAAATTGCATCTGGATAATAACATTTGCTGCCCTTCGTTGTGTCTGTGTCTTGCTCTTTGGTGTTAAAATGCACTTTGTGTCACGCTGACAGTCGCACAGTCTCATTTTCCGTAATGGCTGTTTCTCAGAAAAAAAAAAGAAGAAGGTTTCAGGTGGTAAATCGGTCGTTAGTGACATTAAGATTGAAAGAGTGGGAAAGAATCTGTCTCTTTGTCTCTTCTACTTCTCCTCTCTGCCTTTATTTGTCTAAATGAAATTTCTTACAGTACAGTGAAGGCCCCGAGGCGTGAAGGGAGAGCGAGCTGGTCGTCCTGAATGGTGCTGCGGAGTTAGAGAACTGTGTGTTTACAGCTCAGAGGGAGTTAGAACTCCTTCCGCGACTAATGAGGACACAGTTGCAGTCTAACCCGGTGCAGTGTATTAAAGCCACGAGGTCCAGCATAATGCAAATTCTCCTGTATAGGATGATATACGATTACACTTTAATGACTGCCTGAGGGTGTACGGGTCACAGCTGCAGCAGATAGTTATAAAATATAGTAGCGGTAGACAAAAAAGAATATTGGATTATGAAAAAGTATTTAAATGTATTTAAACAGACAAACTGGCAACTTTAACAAATGTCAAGAAGAGAGGAGAACAGGGGATCCTCAAGAAGAGTGAAGAACACCCACATTATGTAAAGTATCTCGGGAACAGGAATTCAATTTAAGAAAAATAATACAGAGTGGTGATGCTGTTTGGTATATACTGGCCACACATCTCATTGAGGTCTAAAAACACTGGTGAATGCTTTTCATTCCCTTAAATATATTTGTAAAGTGGACTCCAAAAAACATTATCTACATTTTTTATACCCATGTTTGCTAGATGATGCAAGGACAGTGCAAAACCACTCTGCTGCCTACGGCTGTCTGTGGCATGCATGCATGTACATTCTCATGTGCAGGTACGATATGAACAGAGACTCCACAGGGTACCTTTTTAGTACAATTTATCGGTACTTGAAGTTGAAGTACTCTAGTTGACTAATTTTCATTATTTATAGTTCTGTGTGTAAATGAATGGTACTTGCTAAAACTTTAGAAATCAGTCCAGTAGATTGCCAACACTCAGGGAATGGCAGCAGTGGCTACAATGTGAATGTAATTTTGCGGTTAAAAGGCTCAAATTGTTATTCTTTGCTAAGAGTCTGTGAAATTGTATGTTTCCAGAGCACAATGCAAGATGGCAAGCAGCTAGTCAGCATGGCCAGCATCATTGCCATTGCTTTGTAATGTTGTGTGTGGTCCGTATACAGTTTGTGTAGCTGCAGTGCTTTTTTCCCAACAGCACACTGGTGTCCCAGTGACAGGTGTTTTTAGACTGGTGCATTTTAGCCGGTGCCTCCTCGCTTTATTACGTTGGGAGGGGGGGAGGCCGACGGTTTCCCAGGGATGGACACGTGCCTGGACTGGTTACCAAAACAAAGTGGTGAAAACACACACAGAGGGAGTGTGACTTCGTTCTCTACTTAGAACAACAGCTCCACTATATCTTACAAAATAGTTTTTGGCTGCAGTATTAATATTTACCATCTTGCACAGATTCAACATATACTTTGCATTTTAAATTCAACAAAGTCGTTTGTAACAATGCTTTTTTTAAACATTTGGTATTGCTACTTTTTAATCAATAAGTAAAAGATCCGATTACACCACTCATGTATTTACTTTAGGCTCAGATTATCCATTTACAGCTCTGAAATCTGCATTTGTAAACAGTTTTGGTTTCCCACTGAAGGGTTCCTCCTCCTCCTTGTGTCTAAAGTGGCAAAAGGATGGATCAATAAAAGCATTAAATGAATAGAGGCAGCACTGAAAAGCAGAAAATGGAAGTGCAGCAGAAGCATCAGATATTGGGTTGCCATGGAAATGATTTCTTGTTATGTAGTGGCACAATTTATAAATGTACTCGGTTAAGAAATATTATGTAACGAGTCCTTTCTCTTTCTCTCTGTCTTCTCTTTCTACCCTTCTCTCCTCCTCCCTGTCAAACACTGTTAGAGCACAGATTATTGTTGATGTAATAAAATCCAGCCAGCCAGTGAATCGAAACGAAAGATACATACAAAGCAGTGTGTGTCTGTGCATGTGTATGTGCGTGTTTACACATTTTTGTTAATGGTTCTGGCATTAAAAGTGATCTATTCACAACCCATAGTTGTTATTGGGACCAAGAATGACAACAATTCTGATGTCCTGGTGAAGGCTGTGAATTGAATGTTGAAATTTGGCTTTGGCTGTTCGATATAAGTCAGTCTCCCACCAGGGATCGCTGTGCAAATGTTGTGTGTGTCTGTTCCTGTAACCTCGGTGACTCTATCTCAGACCCATCCCCTGTGCACCGCGGCCGAAGCCCGTCCATCCTCCTGCAGGGTAATCGTCCCTCTTCGGGACTCGGTTTGGTTCACTGAATCCTTACTGAGAGAGACACAAAGGGATGAAGGGATGTGGAGATGGTGGAGGAGGAGGAGGAGGTGGAGTGGCTTCCAACAACAAGAGGAGTGAGGATGCTGGTGGAGCCGCATGGGCAGAGGAGGCGGAGTGGGATGATAGGTGAAGTGCAGAGAGAGAGGGAGGAGGAAAGAGGTGGTTGGATGAAGAGAAAAGAAGAGAGGGGGAGAGGGAAAGGCCATGCAGAGCTCAGTCTTCTCGGTTTTCCCTGACTAAGAATAGCAGCTCTTCTGGTAACCCAGTGCCCCAGGACATGACCATCTGAATAAAAGCCTCTATCGCTTGATATAATGTCTGGTGTGTGTGTGTACTTGCGTTTGTTGTGCATGTCTGTGTGTGAGAGGGGGGAAGTATTTTAAAAGGCAGATACTTGGGGAAACTCATCAGAATAATAAGAGAGACAGACGGGAAACGAGAGGGAGACAGAGCGAGCCGGCTAATTGATGGTGATGACAATAGGCTGGTGGAGAAGGGAGGCCCGGGCGAGATGTGATGTTTTTATCTCTGCGAGCAAATAACTCTGTCATGTGTGTCGAGCCGCCCACCCACCCGCCCACCTCCCCTCCCTCCTCCTCCGCCTTGTCCTCCTCTGTGTCTGCGGGCTCTGCTTGGTTCATGTAAGGGCTGCGGACCTTTTATTTTACACGGAAGGAATCTGGGCAAGAAAAGAGTGTGAAGAAGAGGATGTGCCTGAAAGTAATGTTTCCATATGTCTGCACCATATGCCTGATCAGCTTTGGCTAGCATCTCCAAACGAGCAGCCAAAACATCGAGTGCTGCACAAGCGAGACTGCCGACTCGACTGAAAACGATTCGGTCCCAGGCTCACAAATATGAACAGTTTTTTTTTTGTCTTTTCTCCCCTTGTGGTTTTCTCTCTCTCCAGCACTACTTCCTCATCGTGTTTGGCCACGATGGACAGAAACCTCTGGAGCTGCGGACAGATGAGGAGTGTGAGTGTGACGAATGGGTGGAGGCCATCCAGCAGGCCAGGTACACACACTGGATTATTTAAAGGGTCTTTCCCATGGGTTTAATAAGAGTTATGTTTTTTTTTAACGTAGCAAGAAAATGTTGCTTTTCTCCCTTTTCAAGGAAATGTTGCATCACATCATATTGTGTTCCTTAGTTTTAATTTATATAACCCTGGACGATGCATCTCCACTTCCTCCCACAATCCAGAAGTAATGAAGCATAAATATTCCAGATAAATGAACGGTTGGACACACGTCACAGTGATGAGAACTACTTAAAATTAAAGAAATGTATTTATACATTTGAAATGTAATTTAACTTTAAGTTTGGTCCATGTCCCACCACTTACATGGAGGAGGCTGAATTTATGACCTATACTGAAGCCAGCCACCAGGGGACGAAAGAGGGCTTCAGTTTTGGGGAGTTGTCAAGTTGTCCATCTTTATATAGAGTCTATGGACATAATAATAACACAAGCATTAGCATTAATGATACTTTTACATGCTTTGGGACATTAAATATACATTATTTGTAATTTACTGTTAAGCTTGATGTTTTACAAAGAATATCCAAAGACTTGATATCTTTTGTTTCTTGACTTTCAGTTCATTTCAGTGTTGAAAATTGCTTTATAAACAAAGTAAAATGCGACTTTATGACCGAATGCATCTGGAATCCAGTGGCAAATTGGACTTTTGAAAGCTGCTCCTTGCTGGTTAACAACTCTCGCTGTGGAAAAATCAAACCCTGAGGATAAATATCCTCAGCGTTTAAAAATATCTGAAACAGATAAAGTACATGTGGGTATTGATTATATTTCAAAGTGGGGGCTTTACAACCTCGTGTTAATTTCCCCTTAGATTCATGCTAGGTATTCAGTAATTATTCATGTTCTGAGCCGCTTAATAACTCCACAGTATATTGTGTTACTTGTGATGTGTGGCATTAAGCTGAGCCAAGCGAGTCAAGTCTGAATCATCCTCTAGCTGCAGTCATAAAAGGAAGTGATGGAATCCACCTGAACTCATTATGGCTAAGAATATATAGGAGACACTCCTGAAAGGGCGGATAAGAATACATAAGCATAAATTACAAGCATATATATGATTTATTCAGCAGCATCCATTGACTTTCTGCACACAGTGGGGGACAGGAATGTATCAAACCAATGTTTTGTGCAGCCAATGACTTAGAAGTGTTATTTATGTGTCTTCCCAACCCGTCCATGCTGAGGTATTTGTGCAAAACTTTATTTTGCAGCTACTCTGACATCATCATCGAACGAGAGGTGCTGATGCAGAAATACATCCACCTCGTGCAGATAGTGGAGACGGAGAAGGTGGCGGCCAATCAGCTGCGCACCCAGCTGGAGGATCAGGACACAGAGATCGAGAGGCTCAAATCAGAGGTGCAGCACATACACACACATACACACACACACACACACACACACACACACACACACACACACACACACACACACACACACACACACATACACACAAACCCAGAGACCTTAATGAACACCAAGGTTTATCAAAACTAATTTCATCAGAGTTACCACAGGCATTTGTAAATCAAGCAGGATTTCCAGATATTAAGGATAACAGCTTTAAGGAATGTGAAGAAGACTACAGACCTCCGCCCCTCACCCACACTGTAACAGCAGGAGGTGGAGGAAGAGGGGGTAATTCATGTATTAAAGTATGATTAGCGTTTTAATATCATATTTATGATATATATATATATATATATATTTATTTATTTAATTGGATTGATAAAGTCCATTTATTGGACCCTGCCCTTCGTCTAAACCTTCCGGACATTTTCATGTTGTTTGGTCTGATCTGGAGATTTCCTGCTGCATTTTTGTGAAAGTAAAATTCTGGAAAATGTTCAAACCCAATTGTCCGGTTATTGTCAAGAGTTCATCTTTAAAAACTGCTCATGTCTGATAGTCAGTCGGTTACTCCCTCACTCACTCACAGGCCCACACAGCTCTGAGACAACTCTCCTGTTATGAATCAAATGAACAGTGATCTAAGTAGAAACACATGTATAAACCTATCTAAACCCATAACAGCCCAATGGCTGTGCATTGTGCGTTTGTGCTGTCTTGTTGTATTTATGGCAGTGGAGGAGCGGGGGTGGATGGTTTTCCGTCCCCTCTGATTGTAGGAGGAGAAGCCCACCACTCAATAGAGACAGCCCATCAGCTCCCTTACAGATGGCTGCCAAACCATTAGAGAAGGCAACACGCCTCTGTTCTGCCACCAGGGCGCAGTTAATCAGGGATTCATGTTCAGAGACAAAACAGAACTGATTTCCACAACACTGTTTCTCAGAAGTAATTACAATTCTCTGCGTGACAGCAGCTAATTGCTGGTTTGTGTTAATTTGATCAATAGCTGCAATCTTTCATGAAGTTAACGATAAGTGAGTTAATCACTTTAGATCCTGACATCACTGACAACCTGTTGAGAAAACTTTTAGTTGATGATTCACGACCGTTGTTTATTGTCTTTCACTTATTCTGTTTAAATGATGCGCTGCTACAATAATATCATTTGATTTCCAAGCGTATAAAATAAGCGGAACTAATGGGACGAAGCTATTGCATCCAAACCTGCTTTATTTTTATGATTTGGGATTTATTTGCCTTATAATGCAGTGTAGTATTACGGCTGTGCAGCGATCGTTTCGGCGTCGAGTCTATTTTTTCCTCGACGTGAGCGTATCGCGCCAGGAAACACACTGAAAAATTATTTTAAACGATATTGATGACATATTTTATATGATATAAATTACCAAATATGCATCCCATACTTTGAATTCCCCTTCTGTTGTCCTGGAGTTTTAATTTGACCAATGTCCCCCTCTGCCCATCCACTACAGCCACACAAGCAGTGATAAAGATAAAAAGAGAGGGGGGGGGGGCTACGTATTCTCCACATAGGCTTGAGTGGAGAATAAGTAATTTACCCCCGACACCCGACATTTAACGGAGCAAACAGCGGAGAAGTTCTTCAGCATGGATGACATTAAATTCATAATTGAAGTGGAGAAGGAGAGTGAGTTGTATTATCCTCGGAACATGTTGTATAAAGACAACACCAAGAAAGACAAATGTTGGAAAGCTGTTGCTTAATGTTGGAGCAACATGTAAGTACCCAACGGAGCGACTCCAGACCGAACTTCCCGACCGAAAATGTTGTGGGCGGGGCTAAATTTGCCTGGCATCCAGGCTAGTGCAGTATATCAATTTTAGAAAATGATTATAATTTGTGTCACGACAGTGATTTTGTTGTGTTGTAATGTGAATATTGGCAAAGTTTATTTTTCTGACTCTGTGATCTCTGAATGATTACCTAATTATCTCCTGAAATGAAAACAAAGAGGTTTTATGCAAATTCTACAGCTTCATTGCTCAGTAATAAAAAAAAATATATATTATTCTCTCTTCCACTTTTGCACGTTTATCTGACCCAACAGAAAAACTCACTACAAAAGCATTTTACTGCTAAGGAATATCGAGTCAGATTTAGGGCCACTTAAAAAATCGGAGAGCTCAGGAAATGAAGTCGTAATGTCTTGAGGAAAAAGTCAAAATTTTAGGCGATAATAATCAAATGATATCATGAGATCAGCCTGTCGCCTGCGCTCAAACGCGTAATGTGGAGCATCTCAATAAATTATACTTTATTATAGGTTTCAAACATGACTAAATCTTTCGGCTCATAAACACAACATTATCATACGTATCAGGACTTTGAAAGATTGTGTAAGAAAGGAGGAGGAAATGTTTTATTGCCGTCGACACTTTAGTTTTTGTTGAAACTTAGATATTTGTTATTGAGATTTCTAAACGACATTATAGAAATCTAGAAAACTGCATTTGGAATTTATGGACTCGCAAAATAACACAAAACTTAACATTGTTTTTTAAACTGTAATTGCTAATTGGGGGTTGTTGTTGTTCCTCTGCACATTCTTCATCACGTGCCGGAGAGATGGGCAGAGGGCGACGCAGAGTTCGCTGATTGATTGCAATATAATACTGCTCTGCTCCGCTCTTGGCCCCAGGAGACGCCATTCCCCCGACCTGCTGCTAACATCTCCATAATCAACACCCCCACTGTCATTTCAGATTCTGTATCGAATGTTTTTTTGCTTAAATACACTATATTTCTGTCTTTGGGAGGAATGTTTTATGGATTAGCTGGTTATGCTGATTTTAGTTGTAAATTCTCCCTTCAGAGCAACAAGTGTGGCAGATTCTTCTGGATGCTAAACGCCTCTCATTGGCCTGCTTTGTAATGAAAATGCTTACGAAGGACATTTTACATTAGGAGACATCTGCCGGTGTAATGGTGCTGCTCATGAAAAAAGGATTAGACTTTGTGGGGCCGCTGATCCGTCTCATTAAAACACTCTCTTGTTTGTTTGTTTGCGTTTGTGTGTCGCTCTGTGTTTATGAATATTTAAAACAACTAGCGACTGTTTCTGTCAACACTTGGCAGACTGGTCCCTCTCTGCTGCCACTCATGATGATGGCGCTAGTGAAGGAGAAAATGAGGATGAAAACGTTTGGCTTGTTTTTTTCCCCTCATTGTGTGAAAAGCTGGTGCTGTCAACAGGCATAAGGTTAAAGTAATACAGAGCAGAGCCAGACTTTAATGCTGCTGAGGTTATTTCTGCACGGAGGAAAACGCTGCCAAGTAAAACCTCTCACCAGCTACGTTTGAAATTCATCACAGCTTCTTAAAGAGAAGCAGTGTTTTCTATTATAAGCTTCATAATGTGGAAATAGATATTCCATTATTTTACACTATTTTGAGGTTTATATTATGATGCAGGTGCTGCAGGTGGTTTGTTTACCTCCAGGCCGGTGACAGCCAGCGGTCGGAGTCATTATGTTTTTCAGGTTGTCCGTTCGTCCCTCCCATTCCTCAGTCAAGGATTAACTCACATTCACACCCAAAGGTCAGAGGTCACGGCGGCCTCACAAAGAATGTCTATGTTTTTCTTGAACATGATCTGACCTCTGTGACCTCACTGCGATATCTCCGGACAGCTCAAGTGAAGTTTTCTCTTGAACAGGGAATTCATTTCGGTAGCCAAAGGTCAAGGTCACAGCGTTTTTCTTGATATCTGAAGATCGGCTTGAGGGAAACTCTTCGAATTTGGTGCAAATGTTCAATTGGACTCAAAAATGAGAAACTGAGTAAATTCTGGTTGACCTTAAAAAAAGTATGGAGAAATATGTACAAGGAAACTGCCCCGTAGTGCGGTAATTTCTTATATGCATCAAGCCAATGTGTCTCAAGGTAAATCGGACTCTGCTCTCTGAGGACACTTGTTTTAAAAGTGTTCCCATACATTTAAATAGAATAGAAATAGAACGTATAAGCAGCGGGTTACAGTTTTTCTTTTTCGACAGGTGATCAGGCTTGACCCTAATTTGCTCATCGTCAATAGCTGATAGCAGCTTCTCCTTCTCTGCCATTTCTGTTTCTGAATGCAGACGCCAGATTGTCAAAGATTAGAATGTCTAAGTTTGTTTAGTGTGATTTTGTTCCCGCATTTTGCTCAGATTGTTTGTTTGTTTGAATTCCTCTTCAAAAGATTGTAGCTCTGAACAAAACCAAGGAGCGAATGCGGCCTTACCACATCCAACATGAAAATGAAGACCCGGACATCAAAAAGATCAAGAAGGTACATCAGTCATTTTCTACACCTTCAGCCCAAGAGAGAATCTAGGTTTCATGTATTTGCACTTTGTTTTCAGTAGCATTTTGTTGGGCCAGGTTTGCTCCATGCTTCCCTATCCGTATCTCCACAGGTGCAAAGCTTCATGCGGGGCTGGCTCTGTCGGAGGAAGTGGAAGATCATCGTTCAGGATTACATCTGCTCCCCTCACGCCGAGAGCATGAGGAAGAGGAACCAGATCGTCTTCAACATGGTGGAGGCAGAGACAGAGTAAGTTATCAGCCACCAAAGAAAGGTTGTCTCCCTCAACACAACGAGCCGACCGATCTGTGCATGTTGTATGAGACCAGTCCAGATAATTCTGGGAACCATATTGTACTATAAACAGTTACTAAATTTGTCAGGTCTTTGATTTCACAAGTAGCAAGAAGAGACGT
This sequence comes from Platichthys flesus, assembly GCF_949316205.1. Taxonomy (NCBI): domain Eukaryota; kingdom Metazoa; phylum Chordata; class Actinopteri; order Pleuronectiformes; family Pleuronectidae; genus Platichthys; species Platichthys flesus. The sequence continues at coordinate 7,356,761 of NC_084947.1, forward strand.
TAATTTCCTGTATTTCACCTTCAAAGTTCTTAATTAAATAAAATGTGTAAATACAATAAGTATAACGGTTAATATCCATTAATCTCTATAACAGATACAAATACATTTGTTTTAATTGTATTATATAACTGTAAAATTATATTTAAATATGTTATATTATTTGTACAATATTATAGGAACATTACCTAATTATTAAATATTTACATTGACGTTGTTGATCATTATTTCCCATGTGTTTAGGAGCTCAGATTTTCTGCAAGGTTGCACACATTTTCCAGGTGATTTCCAGTTGACACAGATGTGTGTTTCTCTCTCGCTCTCTGTGTGTGTGTGTGTGTGTGTTTGTGTTTGTGTGTGTGTTTGTGTGTGTGTGTGTGTGTGTGTTTGTGTGTGTGTGTGTGTTGGTTTGATGACAGGTACGTCCACCAACTCTACATCCTGGTCAACTTTTTCCTAAGACCTCTGAGGATGGCTGCCAGCTCCAAGAAACCTCCCATCTGCCACGATGATGTCAGCAGCATCTTCCTCAACAGGTGTGTTCTGTACATTTGTATAAACATGTCCGTCTTTGCTTTATTCTAGTTCACAGAGTTGGTTATGCTTATAGAAAAAACATAAAGAATATTTTGTCAATTTGTTTCTACATTTGCTTGTGTTCAGTGAGACCATCATGTTCCTACATGAGATTTTCCATCAAGGCTTGAAGGCGAGGATAGCAAACTGGCCGACTCTGGTGTTGGGTAAGCTGTTACTTGACTTCACACAGTACACAAACACACAAACACACACAATACACACTGTTTGCTGTGCATCCACTCAGTGACATCAAGGTCAGGGTTTCAGTGGTCCTCCACATCCAGTTTGTCTCATTCAAATGTCAGCCTTGAGACACACAAACACATACACACACATTTTCCTATCTCTGTCTGCAACACACACGTTTATTGTCTTGGGGAACAATGACTGCCCCGGCCAGAAGGCATCCCATGATTCTTCCTCCGAAAACCGAATCGCCTTCGACAGATAAGCATCACCTAGGAGACAGACCGCTGAAAGACGTCACAGCAAATCACATGTGACCGATTCCTAAAGAAACTGCTCCACTGATTAAACACAGCGTCCTTATCTGACTCCGCTCCTCGGGTCGGTTGCTGAACGCTGACTTTTGACCAACAGCAGGATTTTGATCTTTTCATCCTTTCGCGATCTAATCATTTGGTTCTCTGCAGTGAATAAGAAAACAGCATCAGCTACATTGGATGCTGTTTCACTATGTTGCATAAATGTTCAAATTAGGTTTTGAACCTGCTCAGGATTTATTTCTCCCAGTGATCGTGTTTGACGTCACAAACGCTCCAAACACAAATTATTATTTACTATATATTCTACTTTATCAAAATCCATAAAACTTAGCAACAGTACCGATACACTACCTTCCTATATACCTTTTTTACATATTTCCAATTTGCCCTTTGTTCAGATAGTCTCACAAATCTGGCTTTTTAGTCATAAGCACCATTACATGAGATTTTGGGGGATTTTTTAGATTGAAGTTTTTCTTATTTAGCTGGAACATAAGCTGGTTATTTAATGGTTACCAGCTTGGTTATGGGTTGATGATTTTTTTTTATATTCCTGCTCAATTATAATCACAAAATCGATAAAACTGTATCAATAGATGATTCCCCAGTTTGGCAGGTAGGTGGTTCCAAGCATCTTGGAGAACTGGCTACAGTGGTTCTGTGGATTCTTTACTTTACTTTACATTACATGTCATTTAGCTGACACTTTTGTCCAAAGAGACTGCATTTTTAGTACACTCAACATTCATGAGGGGCCATTTAGGGGCTCAGTATCTTGCCAAGGACACTTTGGCATGCAGATGGGGAAGAAGCTCGCTCTACCCCCTTGGCCAGATCGCCCCTAAGGTAATTCTGTCCATCTCTGTATCTTCCATCTCGTCACGTGACGGACTCCATGATGTGGAGATCTGGGATCTGCCATCTGTCTCTGAAGACAGTGCTTTACACTCTGGTTGTGTGTTTAGGGTCATTGTCATGCTGCAGAATGAGTTTGTGGACGTCTCCCTGATGGATATGAATCTAAAGTGCCTCAGATGTTTACACAGTCCTGTGTGTGTGTGTGTGTGTGTGTGTGTGTGTGTGTGTGTGTGTGTGTGTGTGTGTGTGTGTGTGTGTGTGTGTGTGTGTGTGTGTGTGTGTGTGTGTGTGTGTGTGTGTGTGTGTGTGTGTGTGTGTGTGTGTGTGTGTGTGTGTGTGTGTGTGTGTGTGTGTGTGTGTGTGTGTGTGTGTGTGTGTGTGTGTGCGTTTGTCTCCAGCTGACCTATTTGACATCCTGCTGCCCATGCTGAACATCTACCAGGAGTTCGTGAGGAACCATCAGTACAGCCTGCAGGTTCTGGCCAACTGTAAGCAGAACAGAGACTTCGACAAGCTCCTGAAACAGTACGAGTCCAACGCCGCCTGTGAGGGAAGGATGCTTGAGACCTTCCTCACATATCCTATGTTCCAGGTAGAACTTGGGCACCAACATAAATTGGTTTTCTCAAAGAAAACAAATGCAAATGTCTTTTAATAAAGTTTGCATATATTGTCATATTGCTCTTCCCACCTGTCAGATTCCTCGCTACATCATCACCCTGCATGAGCTGCTGGCGCACACACCTCATGAGCACGTGGAGCGAAAGAGTCTTGAATTCGCCAAGTCCAAGTTAGAGGAACTGTCCAGGTGTGTATCTGGGTTTCAGAATAATCCACTTCCCTGATACATCTTTGTGTTGAAATCGGATCTAATTAGTGTGTGTGTGTGTGTGTGTGTGTGTGTGTGTTTCCAGAGTGATGCATGACGAGGTGAGCGACACAGAGAACATCAGGAAGAACCTGGCCATAGAGAGGATGATAGTGGAGGGCTGTGACATCCTGCTGGACACCAGCCAGACCTTCGTCCGGCAGGGTGAGCCTCCGTCAGCTCACAGCAAATCTCTGGAGGTTCACTCTAACATTCATCTTGTAATCTGAGACTTCGATGGAGCTCAGATTTACATTAGCTGTTGTAATGGTTTTACAAGAGGGTTTTACTGTCTGTCATCTTGCATCTTCAAAATGTGGTTCTACAAATGGGTTTGGCTGTTTAATGAGAACTTTCTGACAAGTTTAAGATCAGCTTGGATCATTCATATATATAATTGAAAAGATGCATCTACTGAAGTCTTAATGGATTTCTATCAAATACCAAACAAGGCGTTGCAACAGATTTTTCTGGATTCACTGCATAAGCTGTATTGCGTTTGCTCATACTGACCTGAAGCACCAAGTGGTTAGAGACTCATCGAAACATCTAAACTCTGAACTTATAAAATAAAAAAATGCATAAGATTCATATATGCACTGACAAGTTATATTCCTATTACTACACTAAGGAGTAACAGATTCAGATCAATGCAATATTTCACATTATGCATCATTGATTATTATTGAGTGAAACATCAAGTTACCCTTCGACTACTCAGGAAAAAGAGGATTGTGATGCCACACAAGATGTGACACCAACTTTGAAAGTGGATCAACTAATCCCAACTGTTTTTTAAAAATATTCTTTCAAGATGAAACATTACTTTGCCAGTAAATGGGCAGTTGCATGTGTGCAGGGGTCCAGAAGTATTTTATAATTTTTTTCACGTTTTCCTGTTTGGGTCGCTGCAAACAACATTGTAAACCTGTTCTCAGCTTAGTGTCAGCTTAATGAAGTGTAAGGTAATCCTGTGCCCCTCCTGCTCTCCAGGCTCCCTGATCCAGCTGCCGTCGGTGGAGCGAGGAAAGTTGAGTAAGGTCCGTTTGGGTTCCCTCTCCCTGAAGAAGGAAGGGGAGAGGCAGTGTTTCCTCTTTACCAAACACTTCCTGGTCTGCACACGAAGCTCTGGGGGAAAACTGCACCTTCTCAAGGTGAGAAAAGCTTCAGCACTTTAAATCTCAACTTTCGTCCCAAATGTCAATATAAAGCATATTCTCTCTTTTCTTTTTGCAGCAAGGAGGAGTTCTGTCCCTCATCGACTGCACGCTCATAGAGGAAACAGACACCAGTGATGAGGAGTGTAAGTTTACTACAGCTACAGTTTGAAGCAGTGTGTTCACAATGGTTGACACACAGGCAGCTCTTATTGCCTCATGTAGGCTCCTCACCGCTCAAGGGGGTTAATTAGGTGTCAGACAATAAGTGTCTTCCGTTTAAATATCAGATGCTCACCCCTTTAAATGTCAGGTTTTGATCTTTCAACATCAAGGATCCATTAATTTATTCTCAGAGGATTCATGTTGCAAATAGGGAGATTGATGAAACACTTACACACGTACACACACACACACACACACACACACACACACACACACACACACAAGAAAAACACATGCATATGCACACATGCCTTTAACACACACCTTTACACTTAAGCCTCAGGGGTGCAGAGAATGGAGATAGCAGGTCTGCTTAATTAACCCTGAGTGTGTGTGTGTGTGTGTTACTGTTATCATCACAAGGTTTTCTGTTGCACTGTAAAAATCTCCTTCCTCCTCTATGAAACAGCTAAAGCTGGCGGTCAGGTGTTTGGTCAGCTGGACTTTAAGCTCGTAGTGGAGCCATCAGATTCTGCTTCATTCACCGTGGTGTTACTGGCGCCATCGCGTCAGGAGAAGGCGGCTTGGACCAGCGATATCAGCCAGGTAACACGCGCCGGGAGTCACACCAACACACACCCAGACCAACACAGACTAACAAGAACCTGCAAATAGCGAAAGCATGTCTCCTCTGGGCATTGAGGACGCTTAGTGATAAGTAAACACAGACACGGGTGCAGCTCTCCAGGGGCGGGTTCAGCTCCCCGCCTCACTTCTTCACAAACAGAGTGGCATCATACAAGCATGTCACACTGGATTCATTCTCATCGGACAGAAAAGATGCTCTGACAGCTCACACACTTTTTCCTCATCAATCAGACGGCGAAAATGATTTCAAGTTTGGGTTCTGCATGAATAAAGAATATAGCTCACGTGTTAGGTTGCTTTCCTCAGAAGTTCAGACACATTTAAATCCCTGTCGTCTTTATTCAGGATACGCATTTCAATAACCACATTAAATCATTGAGCTTTGTGTCATTTTACAACTAAGAAATATCACAGATCTCATGTCGGTGAATGTAACATCTATAAATGATGCTGCTTGACTTTAAAGAAAAATAAAAGGAATGCAAATATACAAAGACACAGATAGAGTAACCCTCAGGCCGAAGCTACACATTAAACACATTCAGGACTAAGAGCAATGTCAAGCTTTGTTCCTACATCAATCACTTGTTAATGGTAATGAGTAATATTCCTTTAACACCATTGATTGTTTATTTATTACTTTTGCAGTGATACACTGCTCAAGGAATAACGTAATTTCAATCTCAATTTGAATTTCAGTTTGCCAGAGCCGGTAGAATGACACATCACACACATTATTCTTTCTTCATATTATGCTTCCCATGAGGTCTAGGATTCATCTCCATCCATATACATCCAGTAGGTCTGTCAGATCTTCTCTCCAGGGCCTATACTGGCTGTTCTGAGCTCCAAACAAAGGGTGAGCATTTCTTCAAAGTCGTGGCTCCACCACTATGAACCTTTCCTTCTGCAGCAGCTGAACATCCCCTGTTCAAATTGCTCCTCGGTTTCTTCCCCCAGTCTGCTGCTTTAAAAACTCTCTCCTCATCATCTATCCTCCTCTTCTCTCTGTGTTTGCAGTGTATCGATAACATTCGCTGTAATGGCCTGATGACCAGTGTGTTTGAGGAGAACTCCAAAGTCACTGTGCCTCATATGATCAAGTAAGTACAAGATATGAGGCAACAAAGGGGGGGGGTTCAGTTGTTTCAGCAGCAGGCGAGTCAGATTGAGGTGAACAAGAGCATAGAAATATTCAATAAAAATTTTAAACAAAAAACCCAGAGTGTTACATGATTTACACCTTTCACTGTAGAAGTGGTTTGTACAGAAATGTTATTTAGCCAAGTGCAGTGGAACAGGAAGATTCCCTGAGAAAGTAAAAAACGGTTACATAAGTACAAGGATATGTTGTGATTTCTTTCCTTAAGAAACAGTGATATAAATAGAGTGACATGAGAAAAAACAGTATTTATTATCATTCTGGTTGGTGTTGTAGAGTATGATTGTGTGTGTGTGAAGAGGAACACCCATCTCTTCATGCCAAACTTAATGTAGCCTATCTACCCTGGTGACAATGTTACAGTTTTGTTGTTGTACAGTAAATTTGGAACTGTGTGTACAGTTTTGTTTTCTATTTATTTATGCTTGACAGTATTCATTGGTATCCACTCCTATTTTCAGCCTCCTTCTTTGAAATGTGTGGGTGTTGTATTCTTTCTCTATTTTACTTGGCTATTTGTGTTTGAGCCCTGCTTTGTTCAACAGTCACCCATGCTCGGTGTGTGTGTGTGTGTGTGTGTGTACGTGTGACCGTGTGTGTCCATCAGATCCGATATGCGTCTCCATAAAGATGATGTTGACATTTGCTTCAGCAAGACGCTCAACTCCTGCAAGGTCCCCCAGATCCGTTACGCCAGCGTGGACCGGCTGCTGGAGAGGCTGACGGACCTGCGCTTCCTCTCAATAGACTTCCTCAACACCTTCCTGCACACGTACAGGATCTTCACCACCGCCACGGTGGTCATGGACAAACTGGCCGACATCTACAAGAAGCCCTTTTCCTCCATTCCTATCAGGTCATTCACAGCATACACACACAAACACAGAAAAAGGGCAGAAGGCTTAAGGTCACAGGTTTTCATAGAATCTAACTCAGATTTGTCTGGGTTCTGTCGATGAGCGTGTGCACATTCATCAATGCCAATTTAGTATGAGTGTGTATTTGTGTTGGTATGATTTTGTGCTGGGACACACAAATACACACACACAAAATGTATTTTAGCATTATGTAAGTGTTCTGGGATCGGTTTCTTAGCTCCCCTGAGGTGGTCAGATGTGTGTCTGTGTTTTGGACTCAGGAAGCAGCTTTCACCTCCGTCCACAAGGTTTAAATACATGCTGGCTGAAACACACACTGGCCTGTGTGTGTGGACGCCAGCAGAACAGATGCTTCAACAAAGTTTTTGGCACAGTCATAGGGATTCTTTTGTGTGTCGGATGAGGAGTTGCTCTCAGGTTTGAATGGATGGTCTTAACTCACCGTGACCTGTGGGTTCAGGATTGAAGGATCCAGGGACCAGACGGATGCAGGACGTGTGGCCAAACTCCCCTTTCTTAAACTTTTACCTGAATAAGATTTACATACCTTCCCCTGTCTCTCTTTTTCACATTTCCCAAATTAGCATCATGTAACTCAACACAAACTCAACAAAACTGAGCGTCTCTCCCTCACCTCGCTGTCTTGCCAAATTTGCTAATTAGAAGCCAGAGGTGATAAAAACCTGATAGAATCTTCGTTAAAATCAAAGAAATCTCGTTAAAATATCTTGCTGCCTTGTTTTTGGGCCGAATTTCTCTCCCATGTTGTCATTATATATGTCGATATTTGTTCACTGCCTAACTCGCTGCTTCCCCCTTCACCTCAAACACACCTCTCCTCTTCCAAGAAGCTCATACATCGTCCCTCCATCATCGTCCTTCAAACCGCTTTCCATTTCCCACGTGTATCTCCTTCTGTCTTTTTCCACACCTCGATCCAATCATCACATCCATCCGTTTAATCCTTTTGCTCTGTGTCATCCATCTCTTCGTGTCCTCTCCAACTACAGGGCGCAGTACCACTCATTTGACCGTCTGTCCATCTCATCCATCTGTCCTGACTACAGTCTGAAGATCAAGAAGATAGCCATGGATCAGCCCAAGTAACCAACTCCTCTCTCTCTGTCCTCTTTCTTGTGCTACATCCACACTACAGCGTTTTCATTTGGAAACGCATCGACTCTGCTACAGATATACGCCCGGTGTCCACACTACTCTGCTGTTAGGAAACACCGCTGGCCCCTGTTTTAGTTTGAAAACCCCAGGGATGTGTTTTAGTCTGGAGGGGCAGAAACGTAGATGTTTGAAAACCGTGACAACTGCCGATTGGATCTTTTGGGTCACATGGTTTCGTCCGTCTCCTTTAACATGAGGCTCTTCCACATGGATAATGAATTACAGAAGACCGTGTTGTCTTTGCCAACAGCTAATGGAGACGAGTTATTATCGGATCAATTCCTGCGCACACTGGCACACGCATGTCCCGTGTACGTGAGCGGTCACCTGATATGCAGACGTGTTAGTTTGGACAGGGATTCTAACACCACTGTGGACCGGGGTTTTTAATTGTAGAAATGAAAACGTGGCAGTATGGATGTAGCCCAACTGTCTCTCTCCTTCTCTTCCTGCCTGCTCTTTCTCTCCTCTGGTCTTGGTCTGATACTGATGCATGGTTTTTCTCCCTCCTTACTTTGACTTCTAATCCATCTTTCACTCACAGGGCTTGTAATTACAGCAGTTTGAACCTTGTTAAGTTGATGATGCATAAAATGGGAGACGGGGGGAAACCTTTTGTTGTCTTCAACCTGCAGCTGGTCCGTAGCATGTTTTCTCTCCGGAGCATCGCTTCCTCGAGGCTGGTTTTCCCCTTCGTATCCATATTGATACTTTCTGTCATTCCTCCTCTGCTTCGTATCCTTCTATTCACTTTTACTCTGGTGCTTGCTTCCTCTGCTTGCTACAAATTTCTTTCCAAAGCATTCCTCTCCCCTGCCTCCGTGCGTTTTTCTTTCATCGACGCTCCTCTCTTCCTTCCCTTCTCTTTCAGACTGGGATGCAATTTGTTTTTCTATCTCCTGCTGAATAACAGGCTTATGTGAATAAACGATGGCTGTGTTGATCGAAGCATGATTACTCTTCCCTTGATGTAGCTCTGCACATTTGACTCTGAGCGGTGACACTGTTCACACTTCTCTCCTTTATGAATTCTGAACACACTCTTTTTCATGCTAATATGACCCTAAACCAAACATTGATCTCTATTGCATGGAAACTATCCCAAAAGAATCTATTTGCATTGATAATAAGCCTTTTAGAGTCGAAATTAGAAATCACCAAGGTCTTGTAGGGTTGTTGCTGCGGCATTTCCTTTTCATCCTTTTCTCAATTTCCCTTAACTCTCTCTTTATTGCTTTTTTTAAACTTCCTCTTTTTTACTAACATGCCCCCCCCCCATCTTTCAGGTCCTTGGAGCTGTTCTTTGCCACCAACCAGAATAACAGAGGTGGTGAGCACACAAACGACAAATCTCCTCGTCTTTGCCGCAAGTTCTCCTCTCCTCCTCCTCTGACCATCCCGGCCCACACCTCCTCCCCAGTCCGAGTGCGGAAGCTCTCCCTCCACTCCCCCATCACAGCCAGAGTGGGAGGCCTCGACCTCACCAGTCCCCTGTCAAACTCCAACCACAACCATTCCCAGTCTGCCACCAGTAGCCCTACGTCTGCACACACCCCGCAGACCCCGACGCCTCTGACCCCGACCCCAACCACCTCCTCTCCTCCTCCACCTCCCTCCTCCACCTCTCCTCCGCCAAACAACTCCAAGTCGCCGCAAGACCAAGTTCCGCCCATTCTGTCGTCTCCGGACCAGAGTCCCACCCCGTCCGCAGACGGAGAGGAGGTGCCCCGGGTCGACCCTTTCGGTGGGAAACTGCGAAGGAGCATCCGCAGAGGTAGGCTACACCATCTCTCTGTCCCTCTCTAGTTTCCAGTCTGTTTTGCCTTAAGTATGATCAGGCATGAGTTTCTTTTATAGCTCTAACCAGACCCAATATCAATGTCACGACTGCAGCAAGGCAAGAATTTTGATACCTGAGGGTAAAAACATCCATCCCTCTATACCACTGATTCCTTAGAGGTCACTGGGCGACAGGTGGGGTGCACCCTGGGCAGATCGCCAGTGTATCGCAGGACTCACACAGAAACAGGGAGAACATGTAAACCCCTAACAGATAGACCATGGCTAAACTGGGATTTGAACCCGGGGAACTTTCTTCCTTTGAGGGGCCTGCACCACTGTGCCACCCCAGATAAAACAGACTGTAGATATGTATATCTAGTCCGATTAAATAGCTCACTATTGGGCTCGTGGTGTCGGTTGTCTATGAAAGCTACAGAAATAAAGAGCTGTTTCTAATTATCTGTACATGGTCACCTGAAATAAAGATGAATGAACGTATCATACTCTTAACAATCGTGAAGCATTGGCAGATTATTCATCTCACTGTGCTCCTGCTCTGTCCTCAGCTTCTCGCCTTGTACAGTTTGACAGTGAATGCAGTTTGCTCTGTAGATGTATAATATATATATAATTTCTATCAGTGAACTTCCACCTATAGAGCCTGATTGGACATACACACATAAAGAGCTGGAGGTCAGTCATCTAACGACTCAGTGTGAAGACGCCTGGCGGGGCATCATTATCTCCGTGAATTTGTGTGCTTGTGTCAGCTGAGTCGACTTCCCACCACGCACACTCACATATTCTTATAGTGGTGTCAAACAGCCTCCCAGACTGGGGGGGGGGGGGAGACTGTCAGAGCATCTGGAGCAGAGCAGCAAGGATAAGCTGCAGTGAGACCCTCATTAGCATGTGCACACGTTTGCAGTATATGTGTGTGTGCGTGTATGGAGTGCGTTCATGTGTGACAGCTGCTAACCGCTCACTGAGACCCGTTAGCACCCGTTCCTCCTCTTCGCCGTCTCAGTTTCTTGTCACCAGAGTATTTGCAGGTAGTTTATTTTCTATAATGCACATAAACCTATTTGCACGTCCTACTGTTTTTTTCTGCTGATCTCGTTTTACTGTCTTTGCCAAACTTTCGAGAATTGTTGCTGTGATTTGCAGGGGACTCATACTTTGGAATATTGAGCCTCTCCAAACCTTTCAAGTTGCAGCCAAACAAATTTTCTGTTCTTCCTGAAACTTATATTTTATTACTAAATTAGAAAACTTTGATTGAAAACATGATATATGCACATTTACTGCGACCCATAGAGTAGGTCCTGCACATAGACTTACTGTATGAATGTGTGTGTGTGAGCGGGTGAATGGTGCTTTGAGTGTTCATCAAGACTAGAAAAGTGCTATGTAAATACAGACCATTTACATTTATAGTAGGGCTCCAGGTAATCATGTACCTTGTGCTGTTTACTGTGCTAAGAGCCAGATATCAAAATGAATGGTTGACAAATTCAAGGAAAACCCTGAATAAATAAGCATAGAAAAGTAGTGAATGCTTCTTATTTAGGAGTCGACGAATGGTTCAACCAATGTGACAATGATGTGAATCACACTGTGGGCCAGGACCTTCACAGTCACTAAACCTCAACCCGGTTGTACCTCATTAATGTGGCATCAAAGCACCAGATGGAGGAAAAGATTGATTCTCTACTAAAAGACGCTCTTGTATTACTGGTCTCTGTGTTTTAAGGTTGTGTTTAGTGCCCCTGTCTGTTGATTTGTGTGTTTGTCAGAAGGATTACACAAAAATAACTTGGTGGAAAGTTGGAACATGGGCCAAGAAAGAGCCCATTGATCCGGACAATGGGAAAGATCCCCATTTTTGTCATCATCATCATCATCATCATCCTTATTCGTGTCCCTCTCCTCTTCCTCTGTCTAGCTGTTCTGGAGTCAGCGTCACTGGAGAAGATCATCCCAGAGTCTCCTCAGAGCAGCGAAGCAGGAGACCTGTCTCCATGTCGCTCTCCTTCAACACCTCGACACCTCCGCTACAGGCAGCCGGGAGGTAAGAGCCTCTCCTTTCTCAAGATGATAGGAGAATAATTATCAAGTTAAATTAAATACAAAACGGTTTGGGCTTCTGTGAAGGCCTCAGGGTTCCTCACTGCATCACAGAGAGTCTATCCAGTGTGAAGGACAGCTTTGTCTGTGGTAACAGTTTTAATCACAATAAGGATTCCTGTGTTGTTGTTGGAAACATTTCCAATAAGTAGAAGTGTATTAATCATATGTAACATGTTTGTGATAAGAATAACCAGGTTGATGATTGGGAGTTTCATAAATTGTGAATAGGTTAATTAAAAATGTTCACAGTGCTCCACAAAACCTGTAATTTACAGAGTAGATTATTACTTTCCCTTTTTATAGTTTGTTTATATGAATATTAACTTAGCCTGTTGGCCTTTTTGCCAACTGTTGTTACTATGAACAAATTATTTGATTTGTTATAATAAAGGCATTAAGGTGAAAAACAATTATATAATTTTAATTTGTGGCCATTGTATTTAAATTTCAATACGTCAGAATGAAAGGTCGTTTATTTTCAAATGTGCTCTCACACCTAAATATTAATTTGATAATAATAACAACAGTGGTAAACAGTTATAACCGTTTTGTTGGTCTTGATAATAAATAAGTGCTGGTGTCTCTGTAGTCCAGTCAGGGGAGAACTCACGCTGCTCAGTCTCTCCTGCCTCTGCCTTCGCCATCGCTACAGCCGCAGCAGGACATGGCACACCACCAGGTGTACAATCACACACACACACACACACACACACACACACACACACACACACACACACAATTAATAATTCATTTGGAAAAAAGACATGTGCTGTGTAAAGCAAACTGTGGTTGATGGTTATTAAAGCTGAACATACAGTATGTGGAGTATGTACATATAAATTGATGCAATATTAAGTAGTTCATTGAAGTAGCAATATAGACCAACTTTAACAAAACAATCTTAAAACAGTGCCTGAATAATATATGAATAACCTGAGACCCTAAAAACATTAAAATTACACTTTATTATTTGTAATATGAAAAATAGCATCAGCTAAAATAAATACACTGACATCCTGTTACCACACAGGCCAGTATTATAAACACCAATTAAACAGCTTTACTTTAGTTTTTCTAGAATTGTAAAAAAAAGATGTAAGAAAAATGATAAAACTCTGTAAAAAAAAAAAACTAAGATATGTTTATGTATGACGTATTGTAAAGTATCCACGGGTGTTTTGAAATGCAAAGTGAATTATAATTTATTAGATATTATTATTATTATAATTATTATTATTATTATTCATAGTTGTAGTAGTAGTAGAGTATTAAAAGGGAGCTTTTTTCAGAATACAAACTTTTATTTTAAAATTGAGTATATTTTGATGTATAAACTACTACTTCTGTAAAAGGTTAAAATACTTTTAATAAACTGTTTTGTCAATGTGCTACCGATATTAGTGAAAGTTTAATAACATATCAAACAATAATAACAAATTCTCTCTGCCTCTAAATTTGCTCCTTTTTCCCAGCGTTCACCAACTCCGAGAGAACTTGTGATAAAGAGTTCATCATCCGCAGAGCTGCGACCAACCGAGTTCTCAACGTGCTGCGCCACTGGGTCTCCAAGCACTCACAGGTCTGCCTGCTCCCACCGCTCTGTGTGTGTGTGTGTGTGGTGTGTGGTGCGTGTGTGTGCGTTTGTGTTTGTGTGTGTGCGGTGTTTTTCGGGGGATGATCGGTGAGTCTGTGGTCTCATTAAAGTGGGTGTCTGATGCGTTCTCTCTCTGCTCCAGTGCTCTCACTTGAGCATTGTAAACATCCCCGTGCACACAAACACACACCGCTTGTTGTGCCGTGTCATCTGGATGACCGAAGCCCGCCTCGGCCCACCTACCCACTCTTCTTCTAAACAGCCAGTGTTGCCTCTTATTAATAGAGTATCAGGGTAATTGCCTGACTCCCAGCATAGAGGTCCTTCAAGTCTAACTGCATTGATTCTATTTTATGAATTTTTCTCCAATAATACAAAACGCTGGGATGACAGGCCGGCGTAAGAGAGCTTATTAACACTCGGGCGTGTACGGACGCACACATACACTACAGGACGAGAGAACTAAGAGCTTGTTAAATCTGACCTTTGAACAGGAGTTAAACTGACGAGGGAGGAAAGGAAAGGGGACAAGAGGAGGAAAAGATGAGGAGGATTGATGAGGCTGAGGAAGAGGAGTGGAGGAGGCTGGAGGGATTATGTAGCCATGACTCTGAAGGATTGTAGAGCGGGGATTGATCACAAAGAGGGAAAAGAAATGCAACCACCTGTAATTTAGCCCCGTTGTAATATTATGGTTTGAGATTGTATTCTATCTCTTAAAGGTGATGTCCCGCTTCCCTAATTGGTTTTCCACTGGTTTCCTGTACCATACATAATGATTTAATTCCAAGTATATATTTTTTAAGTGGGTAATTAACGTAAAAGCCCAGAGACAGCTTTTGCCTTGTGGTTCACTCTAATGACCTACGCAGCAGAACTGGTGATGGGGAACGTTATCCACCCACTTCTCTTTGTTATGGTGTCGGTGCAACACATCAGCTAAACTAAGTAGTTCCCAAAACTTCAGGCCAGTCGGGAAAGCTTCATGTCGTTCTTCATCCACCATCACAGGTTGTTTAAACAATTCAATACACACATGGCCAACGATTCTAAAACGTCCAACACGCCAAGAAACGCCATTAAATAAGGTATGAATGTAGTTACATAACTAATATCTATCTATCTATCTATCTATCTATCTATCTATCTATCTATCTATCTATCTATCTATCTATCTATCTATCTATCTATCTATCTATCTATCTATCTATCTATCTATCTATCTATGTATTCATCTATCCATCTATCCATCTATCCATCTATCTATCTATCTATCTATCTATCTATCTATCTATCTATCTATCTATCTATCTATCTATCTATCTATCTATCTATCTATCTATCTATCTATCTATCTATCTATCTATCTATCTATCTATCTATCTATCTATCTATCTATCTATCTATCTATCTATCTATCTATCTATCTATCTATCTATCTATCTATCTATCTATCCATCTATCCAGTTATCCATCTATCAATCTATCTATCTGTCTATCTATCTATCTATCCATCAATCCATCTATCCATCCATCTATTTATCTATCTGTCGTGCTAGTTCTGGCGTGTTGAGATGAAGCTGGGGAACCCTTTGTCTATATGTTTATGAGAGTTCTTTTAAATCTAGCAGTTCCTTTGTGTGTGCAGGACTTTGAGATGAATGGGGAGCTGAAGATGTCGGTGATCTGCCTCCTGGAGGAGGTGCTCAGAGACCAAGACCTTCTGCCGCAGGAGAGGAAAGCCACTGCCAACATACTAAGGTGCAGCACACACACACATATACACACACAAATATAGAAGTCTGTTTATTGTTTTTCTTTTGTTGTTTATATTTCATAAAAATCAGCTTCTATTCTGTTCTATTTTTACTTTTAGTGCCCTCTCTCAAGACGAGCAGGACGACGCCCAGCTGAGGATAGAGGACATCTTACAGATGGTGAAAAAACTGAAGCACATAAAATCTTCTAATAACTTCTTAGCAAGTCATTGAATTACTCTTTTTTGGACTTTATCAATAGCCGGTTAATATTCTGTTGGATTTATAGAGAGGTTCCTCCTTTCGCTGCATCACATAAACCTCATGTTACTGCAGAGTCACCGTCTGATACAGCGTTTAATCAGAATATTTATGTGTCTCTCCATGGGATTACTTGGTTTTATGAGACCACATCCTCCCTAATGTATTTACACTTGAACACAAACTTCCCCTCATAATGTTGTGGCTCAAACACGAAACACGATGCGTCTGTAAGAAGTGGAAAGAGTCTGTCGGTGCTCACGCTCCTCGCCTGCAGACAGATGGGGGGGGGGGGGGGGGGGGGGGATCACTGAGACGGTCTCCAGGGGACTGTCAGATGTCATGAGACATATTCATCGTAGTCAGTCTCTTTATTAGATATTTATATCTCCTTGTTATTTATGTTGGTGTCGTGGTGTGGATATTTGTTTATGACTGCTTTTCCCTGTGTGTGTGTGTGTGTGTGTGTGTGTGTGTGTGTGTGTGTGTGTGTGCGTGTGTTTAGGCGGACTGTCCGAAGGCAGAGTGTTTCGAGTCGCTCTCAGCGATGGAGCTGGCTGAACAGATCACTCTGCTGGATCACATTGTCTTCAGGAGCATCCCCTATGAGTCAGTTTCTCCCTCGCTGCTCTCCCACTGTGATCTGCACCAAAACAACAAAAATTAATCCATTTAGGAAACTTCTTCTTATTACGGGACCAGTTGATCACGTCAGTTTCCCCGTGGCAGCATCACGGGGGTTTTAGAAGAACAACAAAGAAAACTTTTAAATAAACAACTTTCACAAAGTTAGTTTTCAATTGAAAGTAAGAAGATTCTTTCTTAATATTGCATTTACTATGACTTATAAGATATAGACATCGCTGTGATGTTGGTTTCTCTCTTCAATCAACTTTTTCATTTAATGATTTCACTCCCTAATATCATGAAATGTATTTTTAGAAGCTATTTCATATATTGCAAATATTAAAAGGTAATCTAATTTATTTTTAATCTGTGAGCTAAAACCGATTATCCAGCTCAGTATATGATTTATAAAACCATTTAAATTAATCAAAAAATGTAGCTTTTAAATAATTACAACTAAAAGCAAATCTGCTTTATAGTACCTCAATTATGAATAGATAGAAATACAAGTTCCAGATTGCACTCGATCACCATTAAGTTCTTGAAGTCTTAACTAGACACCATTTTTCTTTACTCAAGAGTTTGATCTCATGATGTGTTTCTGTCTCCCCTCTCGTTCAGAGAGTTCCTCGGTCAGGGCTGGATGAAGGTTGATAAGACGGACAGGACGCCGTACATCATGAAAACCAGCCAACACTTCAACGACGTGAGCTTGTCTTTAACCACCGTTTAGTTCCTGACACCACAGCCGGTATCCACCACGTAACCCCATCTCCTCTTTCCCTTTGTGAAGATGAGCAACCTGGTGGCGTCACAGATTATGACCCACACCGACGTGGGCTCCAGGGCCAACTCCATAGAGAAGTGGGTCGCTGTGGCCGACATCTGCCGCTGCCTCAACAACTACAACGGAGTGTTGGAGATCACCTCTGCGCTCAATCGCAGCGCCATCTACCGTCTGAAGAAGACCTGGGCCAAAATCAGCAAACAGGTGGAGTAACAGCATCATCCTCTCGGAAATCCTAATGGAAAAGGAAGAAAACAGGTTGTCGGTGGAGTTTTGCTCAGCAGAGAGGATCTTTTGTATCTAACATCTACAAATGAACATCTACAAATCCTGTGTTAGACTGACGTAGTTCATGGAAGAAGAAAAAGCCTTCACCTGTCATGTCTTCTTCTCGTTTGATTCTCATGAACACTAAATCAATTAAGGCCATAATCGTCCGCCCGAGCCGTTCTCCCTCTTCAGAGATGAGCCAAATTCAATTTTTGTCATTTTATTATTATCATCTTTTATTAAGAGTTCAGTGGATCTGGAGTTAATGCAGCCCATCTTGTTTAAAATGATAACAAATGCGTGTTTGTGATCTTTCTCAGACTAAAGCCCTGATGGACAAACTGCAGAAGACTGTGTCATCGGAGGGGAGGTTTAAAAACCTGAGGGAAACCCTGAAAAAGTCAGATTTTGCACATAATTTCAAATTATATCATCATAAATACCACAAATAAAGAACTAAATGAAAAGGAATGGGTGTTTTTATTTTGTTTATGTCTTCCTGCAGTTGCAACCCTCCATGTGTACCGTATCTGGGAATGTATCTAACAGACCTCGCCTTTATTGAGGAGGGAACGCCCAATTTCACTGAGGAAGGCCTTGTTAACTTCTCCAAAATGAGGATGGTAGGCACAAACATCCATAAAGGAGATTTGATTCATGTAAACAATCATCCTGAACTGATTGTCGATTCCATATTTTCTTTAGATATCCCACATCATCAGAGAGATCCGACAGTTCCAGCAGACGCCGTACAGAATAGAGCTTCAAGCCAAGGTACCCGTCTGTAACACGTCACTGAATGAATTGTATGTTTAGAGAATCATTTATAATACATGTCTTTAGTTTAAATACCTGTTAGCACTTGCTTTATAATGTAAATGGTTAAAAAAACATTAAAACTAAGACCAAAGATAAAGAAATGAGACATCCTTATTTCTAGGACTTTGAAAATATATTTGGAACAATGAATTCCACAAGGTTTAAATAAGAAATCCAATAATATGATCCTGATAACAGAGCAGAGTAGATTGGATTGGACAAATGAATGAAGTGTTTGTTTGCGTAGTCGTTTGTGTTTATCCCCCCGTTGAGGCTTTTAAAAACCATCGACTCATCTAATCGCTAAAAAGTTTTTTTTAAACGCTCACCTCTTCTGTGTCGTGTGTGCAGGTGACCCAGTACCTTCTGGATAAGACTCTGATCATGGATGAAGACACGCTCTATGACCTCTCGCTGAAGATCGAGCCCAGACTTCCTGCCTGAGCTGTGGCCAAGAGGGAGCCTGCGAGACCTGCAACCCCCCCCTCCTCCCCCCCAGAGGCTAACACGCCCACATAACTTCATCAATCAAGAGGAAACCAGGACGTTTTTTGAGAGCGTCGCCGAAAAAGGAAAAACAAGAGACTGATGATGTGAGAGATTTCTTAAGCGTCCAGCGTGAGGACAGTCGGGCAGAGCTTCCGACTTTTGCGAGAGGTTTCGAAGCGTCGGGCTTTGCGTGAGGGTTTTGAGAAAATGACATGTCGCCGTGTGTGCTCATCATTCCTCCGCGTAAAGTGGCGCACTTAGACATCCCACTTCCTCAGCACTGAGAGTCTGAGAGCATGGCGTGAATGAAACACGATGGATGTAACGGAGATGTAGCATTATACAGATAGTGTGACGGAGAGGTGTCCGAGCTTGTGTGTCTGTGCTGTTGTCGGTGGTCTGCTTTTTTTTTCTTTTCGTGCCACGTCCTGGAACAAAGAGCCCCCGGGGATGCTTTCAGTTCACGAGGGTCACTGTATACAACTTGCATGATTTCAGCTTGGGTTGTATCTGTGTAAACGGCCTTCAACCTGACCCCTGACCCTTGACCCCTGACCCTGAGCTTAGCATGCTTCACTCTGCCCCGGGTGACTCTCTACGCCACTATGCACCCTCAGTGGGCTGGGTGGGTTCAGCAAAACGCCTTTAAGCCTTCAAAGGAAATGTAGACAGACACCAAAAGGAAAACCATACAAATTATATCTTTTGATGAAGCGGCTGTTTTTTTTTCATTTATCAAACAATTAATTCTCTATTTATCTTGAGTCTGGCCTTCTTTATGAGAACGGAAGCCCTTTTCTTTTTTTAAATGTCCTCATGAATGATACAAAATTGAAAACTTTATCTGTGCCTTCCACTCGGCGGAGGTCAATTTCTGCTCAATTGCCAATTTGCAATTTGCGTAAAGTTTTGTACAAATCCTGCTTCGGGGGGGGAAACCTTTGAGGTAATCAGTAGTTTCACTCGTTCCACTTCCTTTGACAGAAAACAGGTCATGTAGACTTATCAGTAGCATGTTCGTGAAAACTGGTGATGTCATTGCAGCGTCTGATCATCAGCGAATATCGCCCTCTGGTGTTTGAAACCCTGCTATAACCTCCATCCACTGACCCAAAGCTTTTTGCTGTGCTTGTGTGCGGTTTGAATTTGTTTTATTTTGCCGTTTTGCAAATTGTCCGACACTGACGTGTTTAGTCAGGTCCCAGTGTTTGAAGTCTTGGATGTAGGCTGGGACAGTTTTTGCACTCTCTGACATGTAGCTTTGCTTGAGTGACAGTATGATAGTTGTTGACCATGCTATTCATTTCATCAGATACTGTATTTATATCACATTTGCATATAGTGACTCCACACATGTCCTATGACTGATGAAGGAATACTTTGAATTGTTATGCTGTGAATATTTTTTATCTTATTTTGGGTCTCTTGCTTTCATGTTGAATTCTAGTTTTGCATCCCAGGCTCATGATTCAGTGAAGAAGAAAATCTGTTTAACTTTATTCTAAAGGAGAAAAAAAATGTCTTATGAAGTTTTAAAAAAAGAAATGTAGCATTTGAAAGTTTTTTCCATTTAACTGATATGATGAACGTAGTTGTCCTGCATGCACACAACATCTGCATGTTGTGCATGTCTGACCGGACGCTCCCTGTACCTGCTTCTCTGTGTTGTCTCTGTAGTTGTCAGGAGGTTCTGGTAAAAAGGCATGAAAACAATATTCTGTCCATCTAACCTGGGATATTTGTTTCTTGGTGTACCACAACGCGTCCAGCACAGTGTGTGCACGGAGCTTTCTTCAGAGCAGCTGTCGTCGTGCAGTAGCAGTGTTGGAAGTTTCCTCAGTGAAAACTCCGGATGGATGAGAGGAATCGTTCTCAGGCTTAGCTCGTGGGGAAACTTGTCTTCTGCTCTGCACCCGTAACTGAGAGTCTGTTTTACACACATGTTTAAGAAGACTGGATGTTTGTATTGTAATATCATTTTTGTGTATTTGTTTGTGTGTTAATTTATTGGTTTGCATTTTTTCACTTGTAGGTGCAGGGGAAATAAATTCAACATGCCTTATATGTTTGCATTGTGCAATGATTTCACAGAAATTAGGTTTACTTTTTATTCCCATGTCAATTTCTCCACATAATGTAGAGCTGTAACAAACTCTGGTGCATCAACATATTCCACATTTGAAGGACGATATTTGGACCAAACTATATCTCGTGCTTGATCAGATCAAAGTTTAATTTAACTATGAAATAATCCTCTTGAACATTCTTCACCAACATTCACAGTTGTATCTGGTGTAGCCAAGATCTAGAAACAGGGCCAGTATTTTAATTAAACATATTTTCAAAGAAGTAAGATACTGGGATGTTTGTAATATTTGGATCTTGGATTTTATGATTATTTTCATAAAATTACTATAAATATTAAGTACTCTGTTGAATCCTTCTTTCTGGTTAGGTCAGTGGGTCAAGAAGGAAGTTGAACACAGCCAAGAATATATTGTGCACTATGAAGTACACAGGCAGCACACAAAGCAAACATGTTGCTGCACTGACAGAGAGCAGTAAGCGCTCAATAATTTAAAATATTGTTTAAAGGCAAACATTGAATATATAAATAATCCTTATTATTTCTAGTGTGTGATCATCTCAAATGTACGTCTTGTTGTTTTCTTTACCCTAGAAAGGACCCTTTATATTTAAATACTTTATATTCACATCAGGAGTGGCTCCTCATTATGGAGGAAGCTGTCCGAAAACCTTTTGAGTTTTTATGACAACTGAAGGCCATAGGTTCGCTTTAGTGTTTGGAAGAGGAGGATGAGGTGAGGAGCAACATGAAACTTCACCACTAGATGTCACTAAATTCCTCACAATAAACCTTTAAACCTGGAATTTTTCAAAAGGTCCACAACTGCTCGTTCATCCATGACCTTGTTTGCCTTTTCCCCACAACACAAAGGTCTATACACTTTTTAATTCAATCTGATTTAGCACTGTGGTCATCCTGCCACCCGGTGGTCATGAGTGACATTGCCTCATTTTGCACCAATAAGGAATGAGCTGCATACAAGACATGAGCTAATGTGGCCATTGTTTTACAAAATATCCTAGAAGTGCAACAGACTTCATCATTTGAATCTGATCTGCTGTGATATTAAAGTGAGGATTGAACATGAAAAGGAAACAGGGTTGAATCCAGTTTCAGAAACAACTGACACAGCTCATTGCAGTGTAAAGTGAGACCGACCAGACTGACACAGAGGCAGTGAGAGGGACAAATGGTCTGGTGTAAAGTCCAAGTTGAGCAAGTGTTTGGATAGTGATAAAGTCACCGCTCGAGATGTGCCAAATTTTCACTGTGCGATCTGGAGTGGGAGAAACCAGCTGGAGAGTGGCACTCGTGGGTTGTTGAGTGTTTGTCTCCCAGTGGGGGTTTCTTAGCAGATCCACCCGACTCCACTCCTGTTTCTGAGGGGACAGATGGATGGCAGTTATCTGACGTTTATCACAACACTGCAAGCGTGACATCTCAGCCATTTGCAGTCAAAGACAACAACTCATGGGCTTCGTGAAAACCAGTAATACTGGAATTAACATGCTGGAAAACTCGGAGTGAAACATTGGGGCAATAAAAGTCGATATCTTGCAGGGCTGATAAACATGTGACCTTGACCCACATGTTCGATGAGTCTATATGGGCCTATTGGCACATTGGATATGAAACACACTATAACTTTGTCTTACGGCCAATGAATGAAGCACAAACAGAGTTATGCATGTTTTCATAGCTTCCTTCCTTTGGAGCCATAAGGCTAAAATATACAATTTTCTCAAAGGTAGCCAACTTACATTTCCACAGGAGGAAGATAACGCTACTTGGAGTTTTGAAGCTGGAAGGGCAGTGCTGTGAAACATCACTGTCAACATCAATCCCAGCACATGAAATCAATGCACTTAATGCTCCAGGCCGGACTTGACATGTTTTATGACACATTCAAATATTGCTGGGGTATGTGTCACCAATCAAGCATCAGACTTCTAAAATATGTCAGAGGTTCAGAGTCATGTTATTTAAGAATTAATGTAGCCAAACTTCAACATGTATATTGTTAAGTTTAGACAGGCCCAGTGAAATCAGGGAAACCACGCTTTAGGGTCAAACATCTGTCTGAATTGCTAGTTGTAAAAACACACTTATATTCTTTGATTGTTTATACATTAAGTGTCTGACTTAAAAACATGAAGATTGAACCCAAGATGTTCCAAACTTACCTCGTTCTTTCAACCTGAAGAACCTAAATCGCGTGGGCTTCATTTGTTGTAAAATGTAACTATTTCCTTTAGACAGTGGACTTTTTGGAGAACATCACAATGATGGAAGCCTTGACCTCACAACTTTGTGAAAGTCTGTTTACTCCTGGAGCCGTTCACTCAGCACCATAACTGTTTGTGTTTCTCACACATTATGTGCTGCTCTTATAGAAGCTGGAGCTTAACTCTAGCAAAGTGAACTGAGGACTGAACCCACAAACTCAATATGTCACTGGTTTTGAAGACTGGAGTTCAAACTATACAGAGCCTTGTGTGTGTGTGTGTGTGTGTGTGTGTATTTGTGTGTGTGTGTGTGTGTGTGTGTGTTTGTGTGTATTAGAGAGTGCATTTGTGAAGAGGAAGGCAGACATGCTGACTGACGGTAGAAAGAGGATTTTCTATCTGATGCCAAGTGAGAAGCTAATCCTGAATCTCTCTCTCTCTCTCTCTCTCTCTCTCTCTCTCTCTGATCCCATCTCCTGTTCCTCAGTCCCCCCTCACTCTGCAGATTGAGCGTCTCTGGACTGAGCTGCAGGACAAACACTCCACAGCTTGTCGGCCTCCTTTCTCCACTTATCCTGAGGTGAGTGATGGACTCTCGAACTTCTCATCCCTCCGTGTCTCCTTCATGTCTCGGCAGGCAGAGCATCAGCTCGATACATGAATTATGAAACAATCTGTCATATGACACTCATTTATGTTTATAATCAAAGTAAAGCATCAGTTTCCCTCTTGAGATGAGAAACATTAATTTGCAGTTGTATTGTGAAGTTTTAATCTTTGCCTGAGCAGCCTGAGCATTTCGTTTTGTATTTGCTCCTCAGACGCACATATCAGCTGCCTGCACACTAGCCACCTGATAATTAGGGAACGTGTGCATTACCTGAGCCGCCACCTGTCACAACTGTTCTTCATTTTGTGCTCCATCAAAGCTCCAGCAGTGGCTCCCTCGCCCGCGCCTGACTGCTCATCTCACATTTAACATCAATTATAAAAACTCTATTTGAACTGAAGCCATTTGCAGTGACTCATGTTAATTTGCAGTACAACTTCCCCTGTTTCAGTTAAGGTCAAAAGATGCAGGTGCCGCTTCATTTAATCTTCTAGTCTCTAGTGGGAATCTCTGTAATCCAATATTTTCCACTCTCTCTGTTAGTTGCCCTCTTTCTCTTTCCCCCTCCCCTTCGACCTTAATCTGACCCGTAACCCGTTAAACACTGACCCTCAGGCCTTCATTCATTTTCATCCACAGGTTGTCTCCTTGCATTTTTTTCAATAAATCTCCCTTAAATCCACAGTTTCTCTTGATCTCTCTTTCCACTAACTTCCTCTCGCTCCGTCTCATCTTCTCCTGTATTCATTCGACTCCTCCGCACCTCCTGCCCACTCTCTGTCTCCTTCTTCCTTGTGGGAGCTCAGCGGACCGGCCCAGGATGTCAGACAGGATCATGTGTTTATGTCCAGGGTCGATGCCAACTCTGATCTGGCGACCTCAGCTTATTATCACCAACTGCTCCAATTGATACTGTGTGTGTCTTACGTGATTTGAAATTGCCAATCCTATTCAACAGCGTTAAGTAAAAATATTGATCCTACTTTCCCTGGGTTAGGGTTGTAATTAACTTATCAGACACAAACACTAATATGACAGTCCCTCTCTCGGCATCCAATCACAAATCGTCTGATCACCTGATCCGTTTGGTTCTCCCCGGCTGACAGGGCTTCCGTCTGCTTCCAGAATAATCTGATCACACAGGCTGAGGGTGTATCTGTTACTTAAGCTTTTGCTGACTTAATGCAATTAATAGTTCTGTCTGTGAAATAACCTGTAAACGTGTGGGTTCAACATCTTAATGTTAATCCTTCAAAACAACACATCATATAGCCTGAGATTTACAGCTGTATGAGACTGCACCTCAGTGGCAATACAAACACTTTGGAATGAATAACAGAACATGTCCATGAGATAAAGCCTCATTCAAAGGTGTAAATATATAGATTTCGGTAAACTGATATCACATTGACATCCAATTATGGCAAACCTGTATTTGTAATATTACATTTTTTGGATCAATAAATCTCACATATTTGAATTTGAAGGAAAGTGATCTTTGCCCTCTGACCTTTCTTCAGGTGAAAACTTAGATCACGTGACCATGGCAAACTCGTTCACCCGTATGATGTCTGGTCGTAGCACTGCAGTGTTGTTGGCTAGCATCGGAGCTGGCACACTGGCATCTGGATACCTGCTCTGTGACAGCTCTGCTGCTGCTGCTGAGAGGAGGAGGCTTTATCCACCCAGGTGTGTGTGTGTGTGGGTGTGTGTGTGTGTGTGTGTTTGTGTGTGTGTGTGTGTGTGTGTGTTTCCATCAATAACGATGGTCAGGCAGTGGATCAATTAATTACAAATGTAAAATAGAACCAAGGTTTGAGTGTGTTGATCCCTTTGTGCAGTGCTGATTTCCCTGACCTGAGAAAGCACAACAACTGCATGGCAGCAGCTCTGACCCCGACTATTTATGCACGACTGAGGGACAAGACCACTCCCAACAACTGGACCCTGGACCATTGCATCCAGACTGGGGTCGACAACCCCGGACACCCCTTCATCAAGACTGTGGGCATGGTGGCTGGAGATGAGGAGAGCTATGAGGTTGGAGTTCATGTTTAGAGTGAATTTTTGCATTTGATTTAGTCCTAAATGCATCAGTCTGACCCATTTTTTGTTGAATCAGGTGTTTGCTGAGCTCTTTGACCCTGTTATCAAGGACAGACACAATGGCTATGACTGTCATACAATGAAGCACCCCACTGACCTAGATGCCACCAAGGTTACACCCACATTTCTCTTGCCTCCCTTTGCATCCTTCCATTAATTCCTTGTGTCCTCTCCTGACCTGATACTTTCTTCCTCTCAGATCACCTCAGGAATGTTTGATGAGCGTTATGTGCTGTCATCTCGTGTCCGTACTGGACGTAGCATCCGTGGCCTGAGCCTCCCGCCCGCGTGCACTCGCTCCGAGCGCCGTGAAGTGGAGCGCGTGGCTGTGACCGCTCTGTCCGGCCTGAAGGGAGACCTGGCCGGTCGATACTACAGCCTGGGAGATATGTCCGACAGGGAGCAGCAACAGCTCATCGAGGTTTGTGCACAATCCCCCACACTCGGAGAAAAGGCTTCTGTATTTTCTTTGAATGAACTAATACCTCCCCGCCGGTTCCTCTGTTCCTTCACTGGTCAATCAGGAGCACTTCCTGTTTGATAAACCTGTGTCACCTCTGCTCACGTCAGCTGGGATGGCCAGAGATTGGCCCGATGCTCGTGGGATCTGGTAAGACTGTCGGAGAAAGAAATAGTGTAGATTTTTTTTAGCTTGAAGGCCCTTTAAATCCTCGAGTTGCTGCATAGTTTGTTCCTGCTGTTGTTCACAACCGTCACCAGTGGTTGGTTTGTGCTGAGAGGAAAACTGATGAACAGAGGCATCCCCAGAAACACAAATAAGATGACTGCAGCGTTTTATTTGATGATTAGTTGTTAGATGAAAGTTAGCATGAATTACTTGAAAATACTTATTTTATAATATTTGTATTACAAGGGTTTTTTCATTCACTCTAATATACATGGAAATGCAATTTGCCTGTAGTGCTTAATAGATTGCTGCTAGAATCCCAGTCTTTGCATTCTTAGCTCCTTTAGAACCAAATTGAAACAATGTTCTT
This sequence comes from Platichthys flesus, assembly GCF_949316205.1. Taxonomy (NCBI): domain Eukaryota; kingdom Metazoa; phylum Chordata; class Actinopteri; order Pleuronectiformes; family Pleuronectidae; genus Platichthys; species Platichthys flesus. The sequence goes on from NC_084947.1 coordinate 7,383,299, forward strand.
CAAACTGATTTTCAAAATTCTATCTAATTCCTCTTTCCTTCCTTGATGTCCAAAAACTCCAAAAAGTATTGTTCTTTGGCCCTTCGCCCCCCCAATCTGTGCCTTCACAGCTCACACCCTGACATTGGAGGCTCTTGCTGAACGTGATTTAATCGTAACTTTTCATCTCTTCACACTGCTCCAGTAAACTAATTAACGTGGATATGAAATGTTCATTCTGTGTCAGGCACAACAACGAGAAGAACTTCCTGATCTGGATCAATGAGGAAGACCACACCCGGGTCATATCCATGGAGAAAGGAGGAAATATGAAGAGAGTGTTTGAAAGGTTCTGCAGAGGTTTGAAACAGGTCAGCATGTCTCTGTGTCTTAATGCCCCCCTGTGGTCCAGAACCTCAATCCTCATTTTCTAATATGAAATTCATGCAGTTGTCATCTCTAAGAGTCCATTAAAACAAAGCCCTAAAAGCAAATATATAGAAGAATTAAAACATAGACAAACTGGAATGGCACTCAGCAGAGTTCCTTCCTGCGCCAATGCCCAATAGACCCCATCAATTCAATCAAGCTGCAACTATCTCACAATGTGATTAACAACTCCTGGATCCGCCCTCTGATCCAAATCCACAACAGAATGTAAGGGAAACTTCCCTGACCCCTCCGGCGTCCTTTTGCCAATTTTTGTTGCGATCCGTCAGGTAATTTTAATTACTAATATAATCCTGTTCACAAACAAACAAACCAACAAACAACTGTGAAAACAGAGGTGAAAACCTAACTGTCTTGGAGGAGGTAATCAAGTTTTTAAGGTTTGTACAGCTCTCTTCTATATTGTACATGTGTTGGTCTTTTCTGTCACTTGTAGGTGGAGCACCTGATTCAGGAGAGAGGTTGGGAGTTCATGTGGAATGAGCGTCTGGGCTACATCCTCACCTGCCCCTCTAACCTCGGCACCGGGCTCAGGGCTGGTGTTCATATCCGCCTGCCTCTCCTCAGCAGGGTATTCTAACACACACACACACACACACACACACTCACACACACACTGCCAACAGCAACCACAAATAACAGGAAGACAGTTTACTTCCCTGGTGTATTCCTTGTTTGTGAAAATGATTGATGGTGTGTGATGTTTATGATCCAGGACCCTCGCTTCAAAAAGATCCTGGACAACCTGAGGCTACAGAAGAGAGGCACCGGAGGTGTCGACTCGGCTGCGACCGGAGACACCTTCGACATCTCTAACCTCGACCGTCTGGGCAAGTCGGAGGTAAACACCTGACGAGGAGGGAGGCAGTCTTAAGTAAAAGTGGAAATGAGCAGCGAGAGAGGAGAAGAGACGTAGGCTGGGAATATCCGTCTCCCCTGCTGCTCTCTAATCTGTAATCCAGTCAGGGATGTGCCACTTGAGGTCAAATGTCTACTGACTCCTGATCTGAGCCCTTCATGCATCTCTTCCACACAGACTGGGTGGCTACCAATACCCACTATCAATGAAATGCTATGAAAGGTAATAGCATGTTAAGGTCAGGACTGAAGATGGGCATGTCTTCCAGTCAGACTAGAGGCGTCATGAGCCTGAAAGACTAAACTCAGGGACCCAAAGTGTACCTGTGGTAATGAACTTGCCACCTTCCTATAAGATGAGCTCTCCAGGCATTTATAAGGTAGTTAAAGCCAATCAGATGGCAGCTGGTGTGGGATGGGACATGGGTGATCACATGGGCTTCATGTATTCAAATAAAACTCAAAATAAAAGAGGTTAAACACAAACACACGTCACTGGTTCTCAACTTCGATGTAGTGAAGAGAGTTCAAAAAGTGGATTTAATCTCACTTTACTACTATTGAACTTAACTTTAAAGGTCAAGGAAACAAAATGCAATGTGAGTGAAATTTAATTATGTTCCTTTCTTTCCTTGTTTCCCGACTGACTGCACACTGGGAATTAACTTTCGATGCTCATTACAAGCTGACAAAATGTTCCATCCGGCATGTGTGTGACAAAATCCGCGATGGGGTGTAAGAATAGGACTTTCATGGAAAAATGTGTGTTCATGTAAAACGCCTCCTCGAGTCGGAACAGCAACGCAAAAAGTATTCGGTACAGAGTCGCTGATGTCATCACTCATAACCAATCATGTTTTACAACTAGATTGCAAATAGCAGCTTCTAATGTGAACTGTTGTCACTCAAACTATATGTCCATCTCACAAGCACCTGACAGGATCTACCTTTTAGATCATACAGATGTTTTAGATAGATAGATAGATAGATAGATAGATAGATAGATAGATAGATAGATAGATAGATAGATAGATAGATAGATAGATAGATAGATAGATAGATAGATAGATACTTTATTAATCCCGTGGGAAATTTAGATCGTCCAGTAGCTTATACACTTAAACACATCACTGAAATACATACATAAATCCCATACGGAGAACGTATTTACAGACACAGGAATGAAATGTATACTTACTGTGACTAAGTTTATTAATGATTGCTCTTGGTAATTAATGCAAATATTGGAAAGAGCTGTCCATATGTTGTTTAAACTTTCAGAACACATTGTTTTTAAACGCCTCCATGTTTTTTTCCCACAATACGATTTCAAAACACATCAGAACATCAGTCGGAACAACGACTTCACAAACATGGGATCTTCCGAGGAGCATAAGAAGTTAAATAAAATCCTGCATGTTGACACATTGTGTTTGGTCATCATCAGGACCATAGTTGATCATTTACATGGATATTAATGTAAACATGTCCTGAAGCTGCGCAGCATCTTGATATTTAACAGTAGTTTCCATGCATTGACAGGTGGAGCTGACCCAGTTAGTGATTGACGGTGTGAACTACCTGATTGAATGTGAGAAGAGGCTGGAGAGGGGGCAGGACGTCAAGATCCCCTCCCCCATCGCTCAGTTCAGGAAGTGAACGGCACCTCTGCTGGGAATCGAGCAGGTGCTCCAACCGCTTGACGTTACTGTTGGTCTTACAAAACTATTAACGGCATGTGTAGCACTGTAGTGACTAACATGCGCAGTAAACACATTACGTGTATATTGTAAAAACACAATAAAAACTCTTGATGAACTGAGTGGTATTAATTGTTTTACAATTCTGTGGTGGAAAGCCGAAAATGACCTGAACCACGAAGAAGACCAAAGGTTGTCACCAGGTACTAAGTAAAGTACTTAACTGCTATTTTTAGGGTCTTGGTATAAACTTATTCTAGTACAGTATCTATAGTTTATATAACTTGAATAGAATGAATAGAAACTTTTGTTTTCTTTCCTTATCTTTTTTACTTTTATTAAGAATGGAGTGTTTTTCCATTCTTTCATTGCATAAAAGAGGTGCTTGTTAAAAATGATAGATAAGATTAAATATAACCAGTCTGACCTATTATTAAACTATTAATCCTTTAAACAAATGAAGATTATAAAGCATCTGTTTCTAGGTCAACAAGAAGAGAAAACAAATCACAAACACACGACACACACACACACACACACACACACACGCACACACCTCTCATTTCTTTACAAGTACCTTTGAGCTGTTGTTATCAGGCTGGGGCCGACTGCCAGACTAAATAAGATGGAGCTATATGGGACAATAATGTCACGACCTTTGCACCTCTATCATTAAGTCCTGATCTCTCACGTGACTTGCACTATGACTTACAAGGTAATAACCACAGTTACTGCACCAGGGTCAGATTTTTTCAATGATCAGATTTTTTCATGTTGTCTATTAACCATGTTGACCAAGTGACAGTCAAACAAACACAATCTAGTTAAAAATATAATTAGAAAGTGCTGAAATGGTGCATCTGGTGGTAAACCCGGCTCTCAGACCTGCCTCCTACACAAGGAGTTTAATCAGGGGGCAAAAGGCCAATCTCATTACCGACACCAGACACCAGACAGGCCGAGTGGAGGTGGCCGCTAACACCACAACATAGTCACTTTCATTTGATGCACATGCTCTGATGGGAGGGGGGATTACAATTTACAAATAAAGGCACCCTGCCACGAGAAATTAGCCTTTTAATTATTCCGGTGAATGGTCCCTTTAAATCCTGTTGCTCCGAGAGGCGCTTCACCTTTTCCCCGGCAGCAGATTAATGACGTGGACCTATTAATGCTATTAGGGATCTAAACTGAAGGACGGTGTGTGTATATGACTGTGAGCTCGTGGAGAATTCCCGCTGCAGTTATCACATCTGAATGAGGCTAAGGTTTATTAGTCGGTGAAAACACAGAGCCAGGTCCTGCTGATGTGTTTTGGGTGTGTAAACATCGATTGGTTACACATTGACATCTCCAGGTGCGCCAGCTTCACTCTCAGCTTCACCTCGGATGGATGTAGTGTTTCGGGGGAACGTCTTGTGCAAATATCGGACAAATGCAAGTCCTCAAGTTAAACAGCCTCTTTATTCCAAAGTGGAATTTCTTTGGAAAATGGATCGGTGATGAATGTGCAGAACAGAACATAACTCAAAGTGTCAAGTTTAAAGGAACGCCTGGTGCTGGTGGACACTCCCCAATCGTTTTGTAATAAACAAAGGTGGTTGGCTTTTATTCAATGGGACTATAAAATACAAAAGGAAGTGGATAAAGTTCATTTGACACCAGAGGTCGGAGAAGATTTCTATTCTCTGCTCTTTCAAGTTTGGTCTGAGGCTCAAAATGAAGCTGTGTTTGTCTTTGGCGTTTATCTCTGTGCTGCTCTCAGCAGGTAAGAATTTGAAGATGAACAATCAGTAATGACATAAATGCAAAATCTGGATATTACATATTTTCATTCCGCTTTGCCTGTAGTGAACGGGTTAGAGTGTTACACCTGCTGGGATGATAATCCCGGCAACTGCTATAATATATGGAAATGTCCTCATCAATATGACCGCTGTGCCACCACGATAGGTAACTATTCAACACTTTTGGCTTTAATATCATGTATTGATATCATGTATCCTGACAGGTTCTTTAAAAGCTAACTATATAATTCTGTTACTCTCGTCTTGTCGCACATTAATTAACTTTTACATTTCTTTTCTCTTGCCTTTGTTTGCTGCAGTTGCTCAAAACCTGATCTCCAAACACTGCATGAGGAGCGACATGTGCGATAATGTTTATTCCGTGGGAGTCAGATGCTGCTCGGAAAATCTCTGTAATAGAGCCAAACACACGGGAGTCTTTGTGCCTCTTCTTCTTGTGCCCTTAGCCATGAGTCGCCTCTTCTTTTGAACAACAAGAGATTAATATTCTTTATATTACACCCTCACACTGTAAAAGATCTACTTTTGTCCTATCAGGAGAAGATCAGCTATCAAAAGGTAAAAGTTATTTTGGCTCAATTTATTTCTTATTACAAATCTCAACATACAAGACATAGAACTGCTAATCAAACAAGTTTGGAGGCAGTGGTGATCTCTGAAATCTATTTGAAATATAAAACCATTCTCTAAACTCTGTTTCTGTGTATCTGTAATTACTCTGATGTTTACCTGTATAGTTCAACTTCCTCTTGTTTTTTATGCAAATAACAGATACTGTAGATTTTGAAATACTTGTGTATATAGTGTACTGAAATAAACTGCCTTCACAAAATAAACCTTATTTTTATTGAAAATACAATTTGACATTTGTACTACTGGTCGAAGCTAAAGCCTAAAGGTGAGGGTGCGTTCGCTGTAGCCGCACCCAAAGCTGTGGAACTGTCTATTTTCACAATCAAGTGCTCCTCTGCTCACGCCACATTGACCATAAACTTGACTTTACTTTCATCTGAAACCAACATCCTCAACCTGCCAATGAAGCAGAACTGTTTTCAACACAGGACAACTATTGTCCTTTGTTTGAGTCGACTGTGCTCTGCAGATGTTCGGTGTATTTTGAAGGAAATAAAAGCCTGATGACTTTTTCTACTTGTGCAGTTGAAAGGAAAAATCTGTCTCAGTTGGACAAAGCATGATTGTAAAAAATTAGTCCCCTGACAGTGAAAGAAAAACTTTGAGTTGAAAATAGCATCTTGTTTTGTAGTTAAGACCAGATGAGAACTGTCAACGCTGCTGTAGTGCTGAGCCCAGAAAGTGTTTTTATAATCATTTCTGACTTGGAACCATTCAACTGCATGGAAATACAGAATTTTGACTAAATCGGGGCAGGTCAAAATATAGGACACATGGGTGGTACGAGCGTTCACACGGACAAAGTAATGAAAACCAGCATCATGCATGATTTACCCCAGAGGTAGCATGAATATGATCAATAAAGTATCGCTCAGAAGATTCCCCTGGGTGACGCTAAACAAGAGTGGCATATACGAGGAGCGGGAATCTCCAAGCACAACAGACAAAAGACCTGTTGGACAGATTAAATAAATCACAACCGAACCACATCACTGAAGTTCAACCCAGTCCCTCGGGTTTGCTAAATTAAAACAATGTGTTGGCATGGACCGTGGTCTGGAACAAGCTGCCGACACAACAAAGCTCGGATAAGTGGAAGGAGATGCATTGATTATTATTTTTCATGGTTTTTAAAGTGGTCTGGGGTTGATGGAGAGTTGACAGTAAAGTGGGTCAGGGCTGAAGACCGACCTGAAGCGATTCATGGTACATGTACAGCTGAAGTAGAAGGAATGAAAACTTTCTCAGGATCAATCAAAAGTAGAATTCTGAGGTTATTGTTAAAATTATATTTAATTAATAAATAATTAAACGTATCTTGCTTCTGCAACCTGTGCTCTGACAAACAGACTTATCTCTATCTCTATACCAATCTATCTAAATCTCTCTTATTCTTCTTCCTTGTGTCTTATGTTTTCGAATTGGCAAAGTCCATTTCACAGCTTTTACAGTAGAGGGCAGTATAGGAGAAGGCAAAAGGTGCCAAACCAACATGTAGTGCGTGAGTAAGAGCTGAGATGAACAAAACAGATAAAATAACACAAAAAAAGAAAACCAAGGAAAGAGAGTGCACAGAAAAGAGGAGTCGGATCATTAAAGCATACAAATGACCACATTGACTTACAGTTATCTGTGGAGCTCATGTTTATATACATTCTCTTTTCAAGTTTAGCCATTTCCAGCAGATCATCAGTTCAGGCCGGTCTGAATCCCAGCACAGCTTTCTGTGGGAGGTTTTCAGTTCCTTCCATGGCCCTGATATTTGACATGCTTCCATCTGACAGGTTTATTTGAGAGACTTGTCAAAAGTTAGTACCCGACTCCTGACCTTTGTCAAATGGGATTGACTCCAACCAATGGATAAACTGAGTATAATACAACCAGTCGTGGAAGATTTACATCCTGTAACTGGAGTGATTGTTTAATAAACCTTTGATGTTGGTTTATTTGCCTTTTACATCGCAGACCAAGGTTTTTTTCGGGAGCGAACAGAGGTCTGTAAGTTTATATATGATTTTTTTTTAACTGCTGTGAAGATTTGCTCTTTCACAAGTGCACACCATGTCAATTGTTTCATTTCATTTCATCACAAGTGCTTCACGATTGCAGTCAAATCCCCACAGTGAAACAAACTGTCACCCCTGGCCGCCGTTGGTCTCCAGCTTTCAATCGGGCGTTTTGTTATTGGAGTCACAGCTGTTGTTTTGCACTCAACTCTTTCGTGATTACCTCATATTGACATGAGCAAATGACAATAAATTCCAATAACAAGAAACCATTGCAAAGAAATCCCTAGTTAAAGTCAATGATTTGTTTTAATTATTCTATATTTTCAGATATAGGCTCATACATTTGGCCCATGTCTAGATCCTGTGAGAGCTGATGCACTCACACATACACACATTGGTTAGATTTGAGTTAGTATTTTTGTCTGTGTTTATTATGAGCATAGTGTGTTTGTTGACACTTACAAGAACTATAAATAGTGAAATATGTATTCTTGAGAAACCTAATCTACAAATCTGCTTCAAAGACAGATTTTACCTATTTGGAACTGACTTACTCAAACCTCTTATTTATCTATACAGCTAATATACAGCTAATACAAAATGTAATCACCACTATTCTTATTTTGTGGCTGCAACTGTTATTTCACATCAGATGATGAAACAAAAGATTTGAGATTTCACTCAGTAAATCACGCATTAAATCATATTCCATGCGTCAGCTAATGCTCACTATCCGATCACACTTGACCACTCTAGATTAGGGCAGTTGGCCTCATGAGTCACATGAACTGAGTGAAGTCAAATTGATAAATGGGAGGATTTTATTGTTGTTGTTCTTTGTGTGCGTAGAATAAGAGAAAATTCCCCAAATAGGTCTGATCACACAGATCCACTTCACAACTGATTGTGACACCTTCAAGTAAATCACATATGAACAATGCACTGTATATAAAATGCTGTGATTTGCATTGGCTCGTTTCGTTTGTTTTTTTTCTCTCCACAGAGGCAAAGAGATGCTCTGAGCTGAGATCGCTGGGAGATCTCTGGCTGAGATATGTTGAGCAATCTACGTGTGTGTGTGTGTGTGTGTGTGTGTGTGTGTGTTTGTGTGTGTGTGGTTGTGTGCTTTGACCGACTGTGTTTGATGTGAGGCTGATTTATGCTCTTTCTTTCATTTCATACGCACGTACTACACACATAAACAAACTGCCAGTTTCTCTAAGCTCCGAGCTGTCAGGTGAAGGGAACAAGCTGCTTGCCGGATCTGGCTTGCATTTCAAACACTGAAGTCATGTTGTTTTTTTCATTGCTAAATTATACTTTATAGTTATGTTTGTTCTATTGTTTGATTATTGATCTCAGATCCTGCAGAACATCAAGTAAATGAATGAGGTATCTTTGCTCAGTTTGGTTTGCTGTACAAAATCATCAACAGTATATGTGTGCCAAAGGATCCTAAATAGCCACTGGACTGAACTGTTTTGAATGGAATCCATCCATCTATTCATCCACCCATCCATCAATCCATCCATCCATCTATGTGGGCCTTGAGCCAATAACTGATCACTTTGCACAAATACATGAACATGGCAGCACTCAAAGTAATAACTTACAAATCCACTTTTGTTGTCTGTAGTTTTATGAAAAATATTGAGCTCTGAAAACTGTTTTGATGAGTAACTTCTTCAGTGGCCCTAATATTTTGGTCAGTATTCCTCACAGATACACACTCACCCAATTCAGCTGGTTTTAAATGTTAACTTTAACAAAATAGTCAAGGAAATAAAGAAAAAGAGAAAACTTATTTACAAAATCTGATTTTGAACTAAACAACGTTATTATCCCAGTACAAAGATAACAGCAGAGTGACACTTTGGTTTTGATGATGGTGATAAGACTTTGTTACCAGCAAATCTACCGCTAAAGACCTGGAGCTATCTCACACTGGTCAAAATCCTTGACCTGGCCTGTCATTGTGGCACATGACAGCATGTTGCTTGTCCCCGACCCCAGCACCACCCCCTCTTTTGGTTATGTCATGGCAGATGCGATTGCTCTCTCCCACCCAGTGGCAAACAGAATTTCGCTGTAAAAGGGTTGTTAATGTGGGAGTTAATCTAAAAACCATTACATCATTTACTGCATAATGTTGCTAAAAGCTAAAAAAAAGAAAAACTTTAAAGGGGCCTTTTAACAATAACATCTAGACTAAATTGGTCTCTTGCTGCCACTGAAAACACATAATAGCTAGTCGGATACTGTTGGTGAGACAGGAATTCTTATTAATCTGTCATGGAGACAATCATGGTCTGTAACATAAAGCAGAGCAAAGGTTGAATCTAATTTGTACCTTAAGAAAAAAACTACTTTTAAAACTTGTCCTTTAAACAGATCCTACCCTTGACATAAAAATGTCTCTTAAAATAGTTCTCTTCTTAACGTAGGAAAGTTTGAGTACATTATAAATCAATTTACTTTTTACTCCACTTCATTTTCACAGTTAGAGTTTCTAGTTATTTTAGCTGCTGTTGATTAAAGCCAATAATGGCGGTGCCCCGGATTCTGGATTAAGACTCACATTAAAGGGACCGGGGACCTTTTCACAACTCTTGCCGTCTCTTCCTTTAATTTCTCTATTGTCTAAAATAAAACCTAAATCTATCAAAAAATACTATCCAACAGAATATAACACACACGGAAAAGTACAATATATATATATATATATATATATATATATATATTGTATATATATATATATATAATCTTGATCAGGGGGTTGTTTTCAATAGATAATAATAATTTTGATATTATAATTAAATATTGGGGCAGTCAATTGTCTCCTGTAGTGTCCCGCAAACAATACAACTTAATCAGCTGTTATCAACTGACAGGGGATTCTTGCTTGTTTAAAACTAGGTGTCTTTAAAGCATGTAGAACAGCAGTTACAGATTTTTCTCTCAGTGGCATATTTACTAACCAGCAGTGTGAATAATTTCTTAAATAAACATAATTTCCTCTTTCTCTTACAATATTGCTATAATAACACATAGCACGTCTCATTCAGTGCTGGGCAACGTATCATTCACAAGGACGTGTGATCCCTCTTGACCCAACAAGTGACAAACTGATTTCCAGTCCACCATCACAGGCCACTATAAATACATCTCTGATGATTAAAGACTGCTGTGCTCGGCTCCAGCAACAAACACAGACTTTATCCCTTTCGATGGCATCCAATGTGCATTTCGCTCCTTAATTAAGACTGAAAATTGCAACACATCGAGCGAAAAAAGACATCCGCTGGTTAATTGAATCATCGCGGCTGAGCAGGTTTGAGATTAATTCCACGTAAGGAGAAGATCAAAAGCGAGCCGGTTAGGAGGAGGTTGAGGGGAACGGGAGCACTGAGGCTTGTGGGATAATCCCATTAAGAGCTGCACATTCGTTCAGAGTGAGGATCCACAACTGTACAGTATTTCTGAGATTAGGGCTAATCAGTCAGTGATGGAGAAGGGTCACAAGCAAACCTGCATTCTCACCATTCTACAACATTGTATTCTGTGATGCCGTGCCCTCTGTGCAAAGCCTTTTCCATTCTGAGCAGTGATCAACCTCTATGAGAGCTATTTCGGAGTTTGTGTCTGGAACAGATTGGATTACAAAAACACAAGCGGAACGTATGCGTCATTGCTTAATACTAATTGCCAAGGACACATTTTAATACACTGGAGTACACATACACATTAGCATTGAATGTATCAGTGCAGGGTCTTTCAATGACGTCTTCTCTGAAATGCGCCGCAAGCATTAGATCTAAAACTGGACTTTATTCCTCTGGAATCTACATGTCTGTGTGTAAATATTAACATTTCCATACCACACAGTCTTTATGGAAATCATACACCAGTGATTAAAGGGCAGTAAAAGCCTGTATTTTAAACAAAGAATCGAAAGGAAAGTCTCTGTGAGGCTCCCTGATTCTGAACTAATGCTGCTTTTAGCTGAATGCAATTGTAATAATGCAAACATGCTCACCATTAGTTTTATGTGTTAGCATTTTAGACTGTATATAAAGATGGATGATGTATCTTCACTTCCTCCCATTTTCCTGGAATTGAGCTAAAATAATTCCAGATATCGTGAGTCGGGCTCAGCAGATAATCGTAATGTTTCAACCTATTTTATAAATCATCATGTCGAACAAGTCATTTTAGGTTTGGTCAATGCCCCATCTGCAAACATAGAGGAGATGGGATTCATGAACTATACTGAAGCCAGCCACCAGTTGGCGACTGAGATGCTTTGGCTTCACTTTTGGGCAGCTGTGATGTTATCCATACAGTCTATGGTTAGCATTAGCTTATTAGCACAGTGCACAATTTAAAACTGAGTAGGGAGTGTCTTTAGTTTTTGCAGATAACAAACAAAAGAACTGGACTTGACGCTGTAATGAAGTTAAGGAATCTTCTGCAATTGATCCTAACGGGCTCGTAAATGTCATAAATTTCACGACAGTTCTGCCAGTTGATGTAGCAACATCTCACTTAAGACCACAAATTTTATTCTGTATTTAGGCCAAAAACACAATGCTTTCCCAATGCTTAAAGACACACAGACCATATAACATCCTTTTATTTCTTCATGTCTTGATTATTGCAACAGTCTTTTCACATGTTTCAGTCAGAAATCTATTGTTTGACTCCAGCCCACCGGAACTAATCTTTAAGCAGAACCAGAGCCATGATTACCTCCTGTTTCAGCTTAGTCACATTTGCCTCCCAGTATGTTTTGGAATTTTCTTTATGATCTTGCTGATTACTTTTATAGCTCTGAGGCTTTTCAACCATATTAATATATGGCTCAGTATTTTGTCAGTAGTTTGAGACCAAATTCACATGTATATATATTTTCCCCTTCCCTGAATATAAGTGAGTTCATCTCTGTGGGGATTTTAGGGGACCACTGGGTCTTGGCAGACGTATGTGTTGTACTGATTGTCATTCCGATATTGATATGAGCCATTCATAAAATGATGAACGTTACTAACCTCATTGATGAAAAATTACTGAATATTAACACTCTCGATGAGGCGATGCACTAATAGTCTGTCAGGAGCTCTCTTATTTTCCTCCTATAATTTATAATTCTCACTTACATCTACACACTTCCTGCGTAAAAAGATGTGGGGATCCAAAATGACCTTCTAAGAAAGTGAAAAGATGCATGCCCCTGTCTCTGTTCTCTTATCACCTCCCCTGATCAAACCAAAGCGTATAGGGAGAGTCATTGATATGTACGGTATCTGTAAATTCCGCTTAAAGAATAATATCAGTAGCACACAATAACTTTGTTTTGCCTGCCCCAAAGAAGTTGTTTTCATCTGTGTTTGTTAGTTAACAGGATTATGAACAAATTCCTTAAGATTTTTTCTGGAGAGATCTCTGCATATTTAAGGGGCTGAGTCTGTACAATATAGCTAATGCAAATAATGTTTCAATTTAAATGTGGTTTCATAAGGAGAGAGTTGGGCCTTGGCTGAGGTATATGTTCCACTAAGTGCGATTCTAGTTGTATTTACTGCTGAACAGACTGAAGAACAGAACCCTATTTATTCAGTTCTCCTGAGCACAGCATTATTGTGGTTTTGAGGTAAAACAGATGGCTCCTGCAGAGGCACACAAGCAAAACAAACACACAGACGGAACATGAAGTTATTCTCAGTCACTCACAGAAGCCAAACATTAAAAGATGTGCTTTGTCATGCAAGTCATATTTATTTTAAATTGTCATGGTGATATAAACATGAAACAGCAGAGAGGAAGACCCTCCAAAAGAACACAAACTGATATAAACAGAGGGAAGGATGCTCTCACCAACGGAGTAAATGTTTCACAGATCAAGACTAAAAGGAAAACAAGTATATTCACCATCATCTATAAGTAACATAGAAATAATTGAGAGGAATGAAATAACTATTCAAATAAATACTTTATACTCAAATGACACTAAATAAAATAGCTGGCAATAGCAATACAAAATATGTATTGACAGCATTTGTCAAATGGGGCATTTTCCATAAACTGGTCTATTTACAGAGAAGCGAATGGCTGTGTGGTCGTGTGCGCATGTTCACGTGTGAGTCCGTCGGTTTACATGTGCGCGTGTGTGTGTGTGGTCTCATTCCACAGAGCAGAAATTATCCAGACTGTTCTCTTGGGTCTTGGGGAGCTCGTTTTGTTCCAGTAGTCGGTACTGGAAGGAAACTCGGTTGATGTAGTTCCCACTGGACACCACCCTCACCACTGAGTTATCACAACCAATCTTCATCTGGGCTGAGGGCCAAAAAGAGAAAAACAGATATTTTACACAGGAACACACGCAGGACATTTTGTTCTGTAGCCAGACCTGCTTAGCCTCGTTATTACGAGTGTATGAATCAAAGGACAAATCTTTGGTACAGCAAATTGCGATTGAAAATGTAGAAATTGCTCAGTCATTCGATGATAATCATATACTCTGAAGGGCAAAGTGCACAATCACTCACATGAATAAAGATGAAAATATATTAGTGTTTACTTTTGCATTTGTAAAATCAGGTTGTAAAACACAGTTTGCATCTTTGGTGATTCATAATGTATGTATACAGATGATAGCAATTTGATGGTCTACCAATAAAACTGTATTGAAATTAATTCACCATGAAGGATCTTCCCATTAATTTGAAGTGCTGATCTCTGGCATAATCTCTGCATAATTGGAAAATATACTGTATGGAATATATTCTAGAAGGAATTTTCTGTTGCAGCTCTTTTGATGAAGAGTTGATGAGTGTTTTTCCTGAAATGTGCAGCTGCAGTTCAGGTCACATGTTTTTGTCAAGGTTATATTCAGGTAAAGTCAGTGGTAGGTTTAAGCATCAAATAAAACTATATAGCAGTACTCATGTGACAGAGCAAGAGGACGGATTCACATATTAAAACCTTCCGATGGAAACCTGCTATCACCAACAACAAAAACAAACAGATTCACTCTGGAGGTAAACTGGGGCGTCTCAGACTCACCGAGCCCATTGGTGGAGAAACAGAGGTCGGCCACGGGGAACATCTTGGAGGTGTCCACCCCATTCCCTCCCAGCAGCTCCACGTAGTCACCTGACCCAGAACAGCCCGACCACACCTGCCTCTGCACAATACAAACATTGGCGCCTTCAGTTGCTGAAGTGGAGCTAAGGCAGTGGAGCTAAGCTAAGGCATAAATAACAAGCTATATTACAACAAACACATATTTTCTTGTGTCTGGTGTCTTCCTGGCACAAAGTTGCAAAAGCAATGCTACACATCTTCCTGCTGACAGGGAAGAAGATAACAAGCAAACTGTGAACAGAGTGTGTGGTTATGACTGCACATGTTATGATTGTGCTGGAGTGGAAACAATGATGCGGTTTGTTAGTGTTTCTTGAAACCAGTTGTCTCGGGTGGCTCTGAGCCCAGGATACAAAGATGGTGACCCGTGAAAATTGGGTTGAGGGGAACTTTCTATGAAAAATGTGCACTCTGGGAGGTGATCACTGTCAATAAAAAATTATATTTACCTTCAGGATTCAACCCTCAGTCCATAAATTGCGTCTATTCTCCTCGTTTATCACATACTTTTGACATATTATATGATCCCAAGCAGCTGTATTCGCTCAATGCAAACCATCTATGAAGTTGTTGAAGGAACACCTACAACTTTCCTCAATGTTTGAACAGAAAGTTTTTTGTATTTGGCCCTGTAGACGCAGAGCAGTCCGTTAATCATGATGTCAGAAGTCTGGCAGCCGCTGTCCGACCAGCTGCTAACATCTTCAGGAGCCTTTTCATTACGCTCGGCCTGTCACCAACATGATTTACACAGTTTCTGTCCTTCTCTGACTCTGAGCTCTGGACTTTGAACGAACTTAAATATGACACCTCTTCACATTTTAGGTTGATATGGTGAACCTGTTAGCGAGCAGCACAAACTTTCTGCAGTTAAAGCAATATTACTATCTACTTGCAAATAGGGATATAAGCAGAGTTTTTCTTCAGTGGACTGCTGAACAATGATCTGAAACTCCTTAGAGCGAAGGAGAGCCGCAGATCCCAGGATAATTCTGTGTTCCCTTTGTCATTTGATATATTGCTGTCATAAAATATTGATTAAAGCCTATTTGCATTGGTTTTGACTCAAGCATCTTTCTTCACTACATTTTAAACTGGTTCCGACATCAGAAACTAGCAAACATCTTTCTTGAATGTTCAATAAAAAGGGTTTACACATAAAAGTGAATATTTAATGCTCGGTTTTTGTTATTTTTATTGCTTTGATTAGACATCCTACCCCAGAAGTCTATTATCCGACCCGGTAGAGCAGAACATCAGGGTGTCTGCAAACGTTTTGCCAAACAGAACATTCGTTTTGGATGGCCCTCCTAAACCTTGGATTTCTTTCAGTGACAATATTTTTCAAAAATTCGCTGCCAAGGATTTTTAGTTCACTTCTGTTATGATATCCACATGTGGCAAAATAAATATGGAAAAGGTCAAAACAGGGAACATGAAACTTCTATTGGTCAAAGGAAAAGTATTTTTGCTCATTCACTTTCATGCAAAGAGTTGAACAGGAAGAGAGACTCTCATATCTGAACTAAACAATAAATAAGCTTGAAACCAGTTAGCTTAGCATATAGACTGGAAACTAGAGGTTGACGCTATATCCTAATTTTTACACTTCAGTGTTTGTACAATTTAAAATCGATTTGATAGAGCACCAACATGTTGATTAGAGATGTCTGTGTATGTGTGTGTGTGTGTGTTGGTGGTTACATTGAAGTTTTTTTATTAATGAATAAGGACATTATAAAAAAAATCTCACTCTGACAAAATATTTAAATATCAAGTAACTTAAATGTTCCTTCATGAAATCCTTTATTAAGAAAATTGTAGATTATAAAAACTTTAAATCATAAATTAAGTGAGTACAGGAAAAAATATTTCTATATTAACAAATAATATTTGTTAACCACATGATGCTAACTTCACAGACACCTCAGAGTATTGGTTGCGGTTTCTGTACCCATGCAATATGATGAAGATGTTCCAGATGATCCTGGAGGCTACTAATCAAACTGAATTACTTTTTGTTCCACTAACACATTCTAGGTTTTCATGAAGTGTGAAGTGTGCTACCAAACAAATCAGATGTACAAGCACAGAGTATCCCCTCTGATTTATTTCTGAAAAGATTTGTTAAAGTTGAGGGGAAAATGTAATATATGGTTAATGTGGCTGGTACATGGACAAACCACATATAAATAACTTTCCAATGTCTGTGGCTTTACTGAGAACAACCCTATCTGATAACAACGGTCTGCTGTGGCAGCTCCATGGTTGAACCACAGACCACAGAGTATTTCCAAAGGCCTTCTGTCTTCTGTACACCATATTATGTGATAAATTAAAGAATTGTTCCAGTAAAAGGAGTGGACTTGGAGAGGACAATGAGTTTATTTTGCAAGAAAAACAAGGTTGCTTGTCAGTCCATCTGTCTGTCTGTCTGTCTGTCTGTCTGTCTGTCTGTGTGTCTGTCTGTGTGTCTATCTGTGTGTCTATCTGTGTGTCTGTCTGTCTGTCTGTCTGTCTGTCTGTCTGTCTGTCTGTCTGTCTGTCTGTCTGTCTGTCTGTCTGTCTGTCTGTCTGTTCATCAGTCCGTGCGTGTCTCACCTGCAGCATGAGCTCGTTGCTTTTGGCCTGCCCCAGGCCGAGTTCTGTCAGTCGGATCTCCACGGGGTAGATGATGGAGAAGCTGCAGTTTCTGCGTTGGTGTGGCATCACCATGGTGAAGCTGCCCTCTGGACTCTGAGACATGATGTTGCAGGCTTTACACACACACCAACACACACACACACACACACACACACACACACACACACACACAAGCAGAGGTTTCAAATGAACGGTTCCCCATCGCTAGAGAAACTCATTATTGACACCTCATGTCACAAATTGGATATAATCAAGGCTGACTGCAGGGAGGGGACACAATTAGGGACGAGCATGGAAATCCAATCGCAGTTCTGATGACAAAGATGAGAAAATAATGAAATTTGAATTGATAACAGTATGGTAGACTAGACAGGCACCAACAGGAGTCGGAACCCTTTACTCCTGCCGGCCTGTTGTTCATTTAGAGACGTGTTCCTGGTAAATGAGCCTTGGCTATCAGCGCTGAGTGGAGAATGTTGGAACGAATATTACAGAGCACTATCTGCTTGGCAAGAGCAACCTGGAATGGCTCTCGACTGTTGTGCAAGTGTATCGTATTTCCATTTTTTTACGATGGTATCCATTCCTAACACTTACAAAGGATGGGAAGAAATAAAGTAAATAAAATCTGGTTTAATAAAAGTCCCTCGTCACTACAACATTACAGCTGCAGTGACGAGGGACTGTCCCACAGGGAGCATAAACTTTGAGGGACTCATTATTGGCCAAATGGGATCTACAAAATTTGAGAGACAAAATTTATGACATGAATTTTATATATATATATATATATATATATATAATTACATAATTGCACACACACTTATAAACTCTGTTTTACAGCCAGTCCTATCCAGTTGCAGCGACACATCCGAGGCTTGCTGTGAGATCAAATAAATAAATATTAGAGGGTCAACGTATGAATAACGCCTCAAAAACCTGTCTGAGATTCACGCTGCTCTGCTACAGACAATCCGGTCAACCTGTGTGTCAGTGCTCCTCCTCTGTCCGTCTCTGCCACGCAGCCAGACTGGGATTGTTATGTTCTGTTGCCTGACACAGTGTTAGCGCAGTGTTTGTCAAGCAGCTGGAGAACAGGTGCACCCCTCTCATTCAATCTCTTCCTGTCGCCCTCGGCCTTGATTAATGCTCAACCAAGCGCAAATGTCCGGGAAGAACACACATGCATGCACACAATCGAGTTGCACCGGTCCATCCCTCCACCTCAAAGCACAAGCAACACAAAACTGATTTAGAGGCAAGTCCGTGGTGCTTGTTTGTCCTGTTTTTTTTTTAAACACAATTTCTTGTGCAATTTCCCTTTCATGGATCGGGCATCTGTTTATTTTCATTTGAAAGCACCACGCCATAAATTGGTTTCAAATGTGTGCAGCAGGACTCACGAAAGGGGTTGTGGAGCTTTTTGACGGCGAGGGTGAAGCCGCTGTCCGGGCTGTGGATGCGGAAGAAGATCATGGCGACGTTCTGGGAGGAGCGGCTGGAGGCTCCTGATCCCGGGGAGGAGCAGTAGTCTGTGTAGCGCTGGTGCATGGGGAGCTGGTGGTCCCGACTGCTGGGGAACTTCTCCCCCTTCAGGACCCAGCCGTCGAATATCTGGGGGGAGGAAAAGGTTTCAGTGATCGTCGCACACTTTATTTTATCAATTCAGGCAATACAGTTCTAATATCACTCTAAGGACAATATTGGTTTAGAGTTGAAAATATGAAGTCTAGGTGTATATCAGTGTTTAGTGGGACCTTGTGAAAATCCCTTGGATCAAGCTGGATGAAGAAGACTTGGGCAAATTGCCATTTTTTATTTTGGTCTAGATTATGAATAGTTTCTGTTCACATCCACTAAGACGTGAACATGATGAACAACTGGAGCAGTTCTATATTTCATGCTAGATTAATAAATAGTTTCCTATCGATTACAGCGAAAGATGAGTAAATACTTATTTTGTATCCGTTTCTCTGTTTACCAACATGCCCGCCTCTGAAACTAATTTTATTAAAGCTTGATTCAAGCAGCCGCTGATGTCTGAGGATAGAGAAATTATTTTTAATTTGTTCATTAAGGTGGCTTTTCTACGGCTATCAGGCCAACAGGATTCACAGCCCCCTCCACAGATCTTATTAACCATTGTCCAATGGAAATGTTGCTCTATAAATATCGAGGTATTCATGTTTGAAGAGAGAAGCGGAAAGGACATGAGGAAGTGTGGTGTTGAGTGTCTGTGTGAGCGGCCGTAGTGACTTCATGCTGAAGTGTGCAGCTGCTGTCGATAACCGGATGCACAGACACGTCGGTCCAGCCTCCACAACTCAACGAGTGCTTTCTCCCTGTCAAGCGTTCTAACCAGGCTGGCCCACACTGAACCTGAAGGCTTGGCTTCAGAACCAAAGCCTCCGCTTCCCACACTTGCTCTGACTAATGTGACCAATGCACAGAAGAGCCAGTGTGGCCTCCTAACGCTGCCTCAACCCTGTTTGTCACCATTTCAATCGAGATGAAATAGAATTCAGGGTTTAAATCGCAAAAAAGCAATGAACTTCCTGTCTCCCTCGTTGCGTGAGGGCTGAGGATGTGTGGGTGCTCTCTCTCTCTCGGGTGAGCGGGGCCAACCTTGATGAAATCTCCAGCGCTGCAGTCGATATTGACGTCAAACAGCTCCAGGCTGATGACCTCACTGGGCTCGGCGATGATGAAGGCAGCGCAGGCGAGCTGTGGCCGAGACGCCGCGAAGGAGAAGTGACCGTCTGTGGCCAGCATGTCCAAGCATCCTTTGAACAAACAAACACACACAGAGACAAACTTCATTGGTTCATTGTAACCCATTGCCCGTCTTTAGATCTCGAAGAATCCACCTTTATTCGGTTAGATCTTTGAAAAATCATGTGGGGGGGAAAGTGTGATGGTATCAGCTTTAGGGTAAAAAACAACAAAGTGTGCAGTGTTCAAGAGACACAAGTGTTGACCAGTTTTCTTTGAACATTTGAAACAGCTGATGTAGCTGCGCGGAGTCTGATAGATGTGGACTCTAAGAAAAGTCTTACATAACACTTCATTGATCATATTTCTGTTTGGACACCTAGACTGCAGGTATTAGTTGCTGCACACATTAAATACACACATGCACACACACTACTACACATGCAGGCAACACAATGTAAAGATGTAGATGATTGATTTTTGATTGATTGATTGATTGACTCTATCGTAACTGCATGGCGTGGCTGTGGCTAAGGGGGTAGAGCGGTCGTTCTCCAACCAGAAGGTCGGCAGTTCGATGGCAGTCTTCCCCATCTGCATGCCAAAGTGTCCCTGGGCAAGATGCTGAGCCCTGAATGGCTCCTGATAGAAAATAAAGTGATGCTAATAGATGCACTGTATGCATGTGTGTGTGTGTGTGTGTGTGTGTGTGTGTGTGTGTGTGTGTGTTTGTGAAAGGCTGGATGACAAACTGTACCGTTAAGCACTTTGAGTGGTTATCAAGAATAGAAAAGCTGGATGTATAAATACCAAACCATTTACCACAGATACAGTTAAACATCCCTGCACTCACCGCTTTGAAATGTGGGTTCTATTTGACACGCTGTTTACCAAGTAAATCATCAGTGTTCAGAGCCTCATTGACTATTAAGCTTTATTCACAGCAGCACTTACTGAGAGGTCGACGGAAAATATAATCCTCTGAGTCTCTCTTCTGGTCCAAACCGAGCAGAGAGTACAACCCATCCGTCGCCTCCACGTCCTGGATCACACACAGAGACAAGTTCTTTACTTGGACAAATTCACCCTGCGTGACTTATTCCACCTTGCATTGGTTCAAGCACGCATTCGCACACTGGTATGAGCGGGATCTTACCTCTACGTATCGGCTGAGCCCCATCCTGGAGGAGAGGGAGATGAGGAAGACGAGCAGTGGTGCGCGCACGGCCAGCGACATGGTGAAGTGCGTCTCTCGCTGAAAAGGTTTCCTGGTGCGGATTGGGGGGGAAATGACGGCGCTGGCTGCGAGGTGGCAGCTTTTATAGCCGCTCAGGCACACAGGCAGGCGGGCAGGCAGGCCCACATCAGAGGGTCACTGTGGAACACAGAGCCGGGGGGTGAGGGGGGGTGGGGGACTCACTGGATCCGGATAAACAGCAATTTGTTCAGAGGAGCCATATAAGGGCATTAGCAAATGCCCTTGGGGGAACAAGGAGCTGCGTCTGAAATCGAATTTAAGGTCAGGATGTGTGTAAGTTGGTGATAACATTGAATTTGCTTTTTGTTTTTAAATATGATGCTAAAGTTACCAATACTGGACATATGAATGTATCCAAACATTTCATAGCCTTCGTGCCATAATTCAAAAAGTGCTTTTCAACATTTGTTTAGATTGAAATCAACATAAGAGGCTTGTTTTGTCCCTGAAGAATAAGGGAGTTGTAATGAACCCATTAAGTCAAACCCAGGCACATGTTTTGAATGGAAATTGGGAAATTGCGCAAGTTAAAATACAATTTTCCAACGTGCCATTGAATTGGATTCAGTTCCCATCTGCAGGACCTCAGAGGAAACATCAAGTGAATGGTCATGGGGCATTAGAGGTCTGAAGCTCCTACGTAATCAACAGTGAGGTGCAAACCTGTAAATCTCCTCAGGGTGCTGAATGGAAAGGACATTTATTCTCCAGCAATAACAACCCCTCTGTTGTGAGTTTTGTTTCTTGGAGACGGGGTTGTTGTTCTTTCAAAGTACAATCGTGCCTCCACACATGTTTTAACTTATTTGACCTCTTATCTCTACTTCCTCTCTTCCTTCTCCCCCCCAGCTCTACAGGGTCGGCAATCTGTGGTTGATCGATACCATACACTTTACATGTTGGATGGCCAACTTCCTGGATCAAGGTGCTGGTTAGTGTAACGGGCAAAATAGAAGACGTCAAGGGAAAATTTTGTTTAATTGCTTTTAAAGATTTTAGAGATCTCGTTTGTCAGCAGGATGGTGCAAACGATACGGAACAGATCAACATGACACTTGATGGGTTTCTAGTTTGTATTGTTTTGGCATGAGAAGGTTACGTGTTGGAGTCACACGACTTACACTGCAGCAGAGCATCAGTGTCCCAGACACTGTTCATTGAGTGTGCGGTTGTGTTGTCTCTTGTATGTCTGTGTTAAAGAGGTTGTGTTTTCACGACTTTGTTGTTTGTTTGTTTCTAAGCAAGATCAAACTGAACAGAAGGATGCTTCATGCTGGAAGGGATTCCGCATGCGTCAGAGAACAAACCATAAAATGTTTGCGCAGACTCGGATTAGGGAGAGAATCTGATTTTATTTGCGCTCTTACACATTGCGTTAGAACGTGTTTTACAGCTGTTTTCAACTGTTTTTCCGAAGAGTACCTCATGAATCTTGATTTGAAAACCCCAGATTTACGAGTGTGTGAAATTTGGTGCAGCTTGATAGGAACTAGGGACTGTTGGGCCTTAAATTCACTGAGGGTCATTGTAGTTCACAACATGAACACAACCCAGGTGGTTTCCTTCTGCTGAGAAGATTCATCTGTACAGCCAAAAATAAAGGACTTCTTTAATACAACAACCAAACAAGGACAAACTGTATAGAGACACATCTTGCACGAGACAAATGGAAAAGATGAATGCAGGTATAGAAAAGAGGCAGAGAGGCAGTGTGAGGGGTGCCGTGATGTAATTCGGTTCGGAGTGAGGGAGCCAATTCATTTGGATGAGACTAATTGTGGGTGTCCACGCTGCCATTGTGAAAGGTCAAACCGAGATGTGGCCGTGTGTAAGAGATGATCATCATCCTGTCAGCGTTCACACACACTCCTGCTGGAGCAGCCCACACGCTCGCTCAGTCATCTGAAAGGAAGACTGCGTGAAACTCTGCCCCGCAATTATCCCCGGCTAATGATAGCTGACATTCTCTCGTACTGATGAAGGGCTGCGAGGCCACATACAAGCAAACACACCAGAAAAACAACAACAACAGCGGAACAATAGTCTAATTGTCTACGATGCTGATGACCTATTCGAGGTGTATTACTTTCATTTAGAAGCCGGTGGTAATAACGTCTGAACCTATTAGCCCGAGGTCCCGCCACTGGAGTGTGGTCTGCTAATGTGACTGACAGCAGAGGGAGAGGAGATGTTAGAAAAATGCTACACGGTGTGTGTGTGTGTGTGTGAGTGTGTGTGTGTGTGCGTGTGTTTCAGGCTGCAGCGTGTGCTACAAGTGCCTGTCCCTCGGCGATGTCACACAAGTGCTGTGATGTGTGTGATGTGGTGCTGTGATACATACTGTAATTGTTCTAATCCAATTTATTAAATGAATCGATAGATTTTAATGAACAAGTAGCCCCACAGTCTCATTACACAGCTCTGAACCATGAGCAGAGATATCAATTCATATTGTGCTGTTCACAGACCTTCTAATCTGATGTGATCACATCTAACTCTCCTCTAGCCCTCTTCACCTCACACCAACCACAGAGCCTCACCCTTTCACTGGATGAGTGGATTCATATTAACACCCTGTGCTAATGTCTCACAGTTGCACAACGGCTTGAAGATCAGCGGTTCGATTCCTGACCCCAGTGTGCAGGCTGAAACCTCAGTTGCCCATGGGAGATGTTTAATAAGAGTGTGAATGTTTGATAGAAAGGTGCAGTATGTATTAATGATGCATGAATGTGTGAATGGGACTTGTAAAAGGGAATGCAGTCTACTAATAGTAATAATACTTTAATTTTGTTTCATTCTAATAAAAAGAATGATTGTTGTTATCATTATTATAAGTCAACAATGATCATAATCATTAATCAGCCACACAACACAATTAAATTAAGAAAACGTGACAGTAAACATGCATGATTTTAATATATTTTTATAAAATATTTATTTTATTTCCCCACATTAAATTTAAATTGTTTAAAATCGAATTATTACTAAATATGCCTGTCCCCATTATTCAAATAAATCTTAGAAGTGTCAACAAATGACTACACCACCATCTGGTGGTGAATGTAGGAACAGGCTTAAATCTCTTGAGCTTCACCACCTTGCAAGTAAATACAAGTAAGAATCAAAAACCAAACGTACGATTTTCTTATAATCAGAGTTTTCCTTTTGATCAGAATTGTTCTTGAAGACAGAAGATTAGATAATTCAGGGGGGTGTTATTCTGGGGTGTCCTCTGCTCCTGTGCTCGTGGCCTCAGCTGGCCAGATGTGACAGGCCCCTCTCCATGGGGTCAAAGTGAAATCACGATGATTGTTGACTCCACACCTCAGAGTCTTAGCCCTGCTTTGTATCCCAGCACGCAGCCTGCTTCTGTACACCTGCTCCCGGCCAAAGAAGGAACATGCAGCACAGTTTTTTGGGGTTTGTTGTTGAATCCCTCACACACACACACATTCACATTCACAAATGCACACACACACACAAACACACACACACACACACACGCACTCCTTGTGTGGATCTGTCTGTCAGCGCAGCGGCCCAGCCCAGCTCTCCTTGCTGCCTGACTGACCCATTCATCTCCTGCGGGGGCCGTAATGAGCCGACCCTCCCCGTTTGGACCGACCTGACAGAGAGAGATTGCTCTAAAGCTTCCATGGATTTTCCTGGTTGATCCCCTCCTCCCCGTCCCACTCCCATGAAAATGGTTAATTCCATGTACATTAATGAGGAGCGATGGATAACACGCTCTTCTTTTAATTACCTTCCAACAGGGGAGGTCAGCGGCTCCCATCTGACAGAGGCCTGTTTGTTTGATTAGTTTTACCACAGTAAAAGACTTTCATCTCATACAGCCTGTGGTCATAACAAAGATAAGGAATGATTGATGAGACACTGCATGTAAAGATACAAAATTACAGGATATGTAAAATAAAACACGTTGATTCTATTAATATGTAAGAAAATACTGATATTGCTCTAATTGTATGTTAGTGATGCTGAGATATTGTTCTTACAGGAAGAGCCAGTGGAACATACGTGTCGTATGTGAATATGAAATAAACACATCTACGAATTGGGAAACAGTGATTGACGGGGGGAGGTGGATGAGGAGAATAATAGTACTACATAATAGTATAATTACAGAGTGCAGTGTGGAGTAATTGTTCCAGTGTAACAAGGGACCTCTTTACCCAGGGAAACACAATCAGACAGAGAGACACAATCACAGAGCATCAGAGGGGCAGAGAGTTTAACTGAAGGAAATAGGTTCAGCATAGTGAAGAATAACTAAGTCTATATATTACATTTACATCTACTGTATATGTTCTTTGTTTAATTGATCCAACAATAGTCCAACAGTGGTTGTCATTACTTTTCTCACTCAAGCCTGATCCTAAACGTTTAATGTGACCTTGCTTACTGAAAACTCGGCCTGGTGAAAACATAAAAAAAAATAAAGTTAAAAAAGTTAAAATCAAATAATATTACGAAGGGACACAGTTGATATGTTCTCTCGTACAATCACTTGTTCTTTCAAACAATCCGCACCAAACTTTGACGAGTTGTTTCCTGACCCATATCACTCCCTACGACCAGGTTTCATGATTATCCGTCCAGTTGTTTTTGTGTAATCTTGCTTACAAACAAACAAAGCTCCTTGCCAGAGATAACAAACCTGCACTTTGAATCATCTCCTCACACATTAACAAATCCACATCAGTATAGAGAAAGAAGGGATATGGCTACGGCTCAGGGGGGGAGGGAGGGTCGTCCACAAACCAGAAGGTGTGTGGTTCGATCCCTGGCACCTCCATTCTGTATGGGCTATGTCCTGAACCCCTGTGCCATTTAACTATCATTTTCACTTACTGCAATTTCTCACTTATCTCCTGATCCAGTATATAAACTGTGCATTCTTCCTCACACACACACACAGGGTGAAGTTCTGAGGCTGAACTTCTCTGTGTGGATCTGAGGCGTGTGTGCTCGGGGCAGGTGGGTGGGCCTTTGACACTCAGCAAATGTGTTCCTTCATCATCCGGCCTCCACTGTGGTCTGGCCAGTGCTTTCCAGCCTAGTAAACATTGATTAGTCCACGTAATCAATGCACTCAATGACAATGATTCAGTGCACTGCATAAATGTATCGACCGCAATCAGCCGCAAACAGCCGCCGCCTATTTCATGCATTTTCCTGTGTTTTATTAGCAATGTTTTTGATGGAACAATAATTGTACGGCTCTGTGCAGCATCAACAGACATATTTCATTAAGTGATACCGAGATGAGATAAAATCAATTGACCATCCGTCTAGATTCTTATTAAATAAATAAAGAATTGCATGAATGAATAAAACACTTTTTGTATTTTTGCACAGCACCGTGTTCGTCTCAGCAGCAACCAGAAGGTGGCAATGTTTAGCTGCTGTTGGCTTTGGAGCTCAGACGGCCCTTGGTAGCTTTCCTATTATAAAGGGCTGCACATTAAATTGTATTTTGAGTGAGTTAACGTATTAGATCTGATAAGAGACCAGTTTTACCTGTGCTTAGAATTCAGTTAGAATCAGGGGAATCAACGCAGAGCAACTGCTGGATATTACAACACTATAAAAATAAAAAATAGAAAGTTCATCCACCTGCGTTCAGGTTCAACATGAGACAGGAAATCTGACCTGTCAGTCCAGGTGTGGAGAGTTTTTGGGGAATACCACAACACACCTATCTGCTGTCTGCAGGTTCAAAGTGCCAATATATCATCTTTCACTGAGAAGCTGAATGCAGGGAAAAAGGTACAGAAGGAAAAACCCCAACGTGAGACGTGTAACTTTTCTATTCCTGGTCTCCGTGGCCATGCATGACCGGGTCAGGTAATGAATGTTGATAAAGTAGAAAAGCTGGTTTAATCAGGACGGATCACTGTGCAGAGGTGGAGAATGTCAGGGAGAGCAGGCACAGCTGCTTAGTGAGAAATCCAATATTGACTGTCGGGATAGATGTCCTGCATATTCTCTCATCTGTCCCAGGGGCCGTGGTATTATGCCTCTCACGTTAACACTCCTAATTGGATTAAAAATGGCTTGTTATTGGGAGAAAAATGACTGAGAAAACTATCATGATTATTGCCTCTCAACAATGTTGGCTCCCAGAGCTGAGGAGCTGAGATAATTGTCACGGCTTTGGAAAATGTCAGAATCGGGCGATAGAGTGAAACAAACCGTTGCTTTGATTGATTGTGTTTTAAGATGAACACAATGGGAGTGAACACACGGCCAGGGCCATTGACTTATTCTTGTGATAGAAAGGAAGAAATGTCACATCAAGGTCTTGCAGTTGTGGCATTTATTTGCAACTTTCTATAGTTTCCGATTTTTACCTGTTTGTGTGTGTGTTTGATTGTGTGTGTGTGTGTGTGTGGGGGGGGGTGTATGGTGTGTGTGTGTGTGTTTGCAATGAGACATGTACTGTACACATGGGTGTTAATACATGCGAGAACAGAAATGAAACAGACAAATCCATCAGACGTCCTGTGGGTTTTGGTTTGTATACCGCCAGGAGCACCCATTAACAGAAAACAAATGCCTGATGCCACAAAGCTGACAGTGTCTCATTCATACTGACACCAGCTAAATTACACATAAAAGCACTGATAACATCATCATTAAATATTGATTTTAAGGATGGTTGAAACGAAAACAAATCCACACGCGGCCTGCAGATGAGGGAGCATGGACGAGAGTCGAATCAGGGCTGAGCCGGGTGGAAAGAAGATGGACAGAATAGAAACAGAAGAAGAAAAGTAGGCTGGGAGGAAGAAAGGGGGGAGAGGGAGTGAAAAGTAGAGAGAGGTAAAGGGATGGAGGAGGGGGGGGGAGTAGAGAGAGATTTAAGGCTGAGGCTCAGAGCAGATGTTGGTGTTGATGATGATGGATGCAGGTTGTTGACATGCAGAGTTGTTATCACGAGAGGCACTCGCAGCCTCCTCACAGGCCAGCACACTTTCCCCCAGATGTCTGTGTGTGTGCATGTGTGTGTGTGCGTACCTGCATGTGTGTGTGTACCTGCATGTCTGTGTGTGTGTGTGTGTGTATGTTTAATGTGAAATTAGCAAGTCCCACGCCAAAACTAGGTAAACATACTTTATCCGTCTTGATTTTCACAAAGTTATGGATGGAGATTCTTTTCAGTCTAAACTCAGATCCACTGCAGGTGAAGAGAAGCAACGTGACACAATGAAGCAGAGTTTAGAGACTGACTGGCACAAATGAGGCTGATAAACAACTATATTTTACACTGTTATGCTCAAGCGGTGGAAGGAAACTCCCTTTCAAGGCGCTAATTGGATTGATTTGAATACGTTTTCTCACACAGTAGAGAGGTTACATTCTCTTGCATTAAACCGTGTATCACTGGGCGACCTCACATCCCTGCAATAGTCCAAATTCACCAAAAAACACACACACACACAGGCAGCAGGTGGTGTTAACGTCTATGTGTGTGTGTGAATGGGAAATGTTGAGTGGTAACCTGCTCTATACACTCTAA
Organism: Platichthys flesus; assembly: GCF_949316205.1. Lineage (NCBI taxonomy): Eukaryota > Metazoa > Chordata > Actinopteri > Pleuronectiformes > Pleuronectidae > Platichthys > Platichthys flesus. Next base: position 7,412,038 of record NC_084947.1, read on the forward strand.
CCAGATAAAAGGTGCAGGACAGAAACATGTCGGTAATTGATTGCTAATTAGTTCCTTTGTTGTCGTCCATTGTGTGCTGACACAGCTTTGCCTCCAGGCTGTCTATTCACACGGGGACTCCGGGGCCTCACAGCGTGGATCTGAGCCCAGCAGGTCCACGGTGACACACGCCAACAGGCACCAGGAGCTGCTGCACAGGAGATTTAACGGTGTAAATGGGGTTGCTCAGGAATTCTCTCACAGGAAAGCATACATGCAAGTTGTCCTCGGTGATTCATGATCATGCGAAACATCTCCTCCCCAAAGTTGTCCAGCTGCAGGCCTCCACCCCTCCTCCACCCCTCCTCCTCCTTCTCGGCTGCATTGAGCTTTACTGTAGGAGAGCTGCAGCACCATACTATGTGCCATTTCCACTGAGTCGCCATGCCCACATCTCTCTCCCTCTCTCATCAGTGCATGAGAAATTACCTAATGAGGAATGGGTCGCACATTTCCACAAACTCATTAACCCGCGAGCGAGTGAGACTAATTGCAGCGTTTGGGTAATGTGATTTCACATCTGTTACTGCAGCCCAGGACACAGTGTAGTCAGCACAGGGCTGGATCTGGTGGGCTGAGCCACACACACACACACACGCACACGCGCACACACTCACACACATAGAGGGTAGATTCAGCAGAGCGACACACACACTCTGGGGCCTGACACAGGCTGCAGCACCAGCCTGGATGGGTGGAGCAGCCGTCAGTGTGGCTGCATGTGTGGTTATAACATTTGATCAACTGTTGTCATGAAATATCCTTTGATTACATGCTTCTGGGGGGGGGGGGGGGGGGGGCACTATGTTCTGGAAAAATAAACTGTACATGCAATGACCTCAAATCACTATGGAAACAGACATAGAGAGGTGGGTCTGTTTTTCCTTTTCTCTCTGTTTCCCAAAAGATGTCTATTTATTTGAAATTGAATGTGAGACTAAGAAGGTTGGCTAAGTCTTCACCACAATTAAATGGGTTTAACGTAATTTACATCTTTATTTCATAATGATAGTGGCTTATTGTCTCTGACTGTAACTCTTACAGTGAGTGTTAACAACTTTACGATTCTGCCTCAGCGATAGATTTACCCAAGAAAAAATTATATTTCTCAACTGTTCAACCTTCCCTGGCGAGTTAATTATATTTTTTCCTCTCTGTGAATTAATGGCGTGGCCTGGTCATTGAATGTAAATGTAATTACAGTGTGATCCAGTGTTTTGCTGCTGTACGGCACGCTGTTAAACAGCTTGAGAAATAATGTAAAAATAGTTTCTTACTTAATGTTACAAAACTTTTAATTTCATTCCATTCACGCTAATTGGGCACAGCAGACACAGGGGGTTTCACACAGACACACACACACGCACTCTCGCACACACTTACACACTTACACTTACACACACACACACACACACACACACATGTGAAAGCGTAGCAAGGAATAAATGAATTTTTCAGGGTCTTGACTTGGGTTGGTATTTTCAATAATTCCGTAAATTACCGCAAACAAATTTATGTTAATAAAAAAGGTGGGAACCAACTGTTTAATGTGGGAAAAGTAATATACTTTTGTTAATTATGATTAATCCTTTGTTTAACCCTCCTGCATTGTTACCGAAAGTCCAATTAGAAGTTTACAGGCAGTGGGACTGGTTATGGTAATGCCATACCTAATCAATTAGCATCCCGTGACCGTAAATTGGCCTCAGCGCTGACAACGAGATGAGGTTAACACGCTGATTAATCTGAACTGCTGTGATTTCAGGCTCAAGTTGACACTTCTCATCTCTGACTGTGGGGTCCGCTCTCTCTCTCATGGAAGAGATTTTATTTACGTCACAGGGAACTCAACGTGTGTCTGGGTGGATGGACGATGGACGGTTTCACGTCAGGATCTTTGGAAAATTAAGCAAAAGTAACCAGGGCAGTTTTTCTTATTGCAGAAGTGATGGCGAAGAATTAAATAGTCAGAAGTGATCGAAAGGTGTAGAAGCTTCACTGCTTAATACTGTTTGTGTGTATCTTCTTATGTGAAATAATAAAAACACCAGTTTATAAACTATGGGTGACATCAGATTTGTAACTAGAGGACTGTGTTTGTCCGTGTTTATCAAGAGACACACAAGCACTAATGTGTGCCAGCCGTAGCCAACATATATGCCAAGTGCAGGTCTAAAGAAACGATGGCTATCGATCGATCAATCAATCAATCAATCATTCAATCAATCAACCCATCAATCAATCAATCACTCAATCAAAGCCCATATGGCTTAGCTCTGGACTTTTTAACGGTTGTATCAAATTGATAAATATGGGCATCGTGATATCATAAAAACAACAAATCAACATATTTCGTAATTTATATGATATTTTGCTTATCATTTTCTTAAATTTGGCTTTGGGTGTATTGCTAACTAAAAAATCCTCAAATATCTATATCCTAATATTTTCTGCATAGGCCTAGGACAGATATAAAGTATATAACCACTTCAATGGTTATAAGACTAATTAGACTAATATACCATAGTATTCGTTAAAATTCGTTTTAATGAAAGCACTGTTTGGCTATTTGGATTATTTATGTGTACAAATTGATATTTGGAACCCATCCATGAGGAACACCGTGTTTTTTAAGGAAGTGATGATCCAGATATACAGCCTCGTACGCACCGTGTAGTTATTGAATTATTGATATAATCTTACATCTGGTGGGATTCCACTTCAACGCTGAGTTTTGCTGTAACTGATGGATTTTGTTTCTTTACTTGGAGCCAATCTAAGCCTGTAAAGGGAAGCTATAGAAAATTAGCTGCATGACATATATATATATATATATATATATCCCTCTGTTGACACGCGAACAGCCCCGTGATTCATGTTGGTTTCAGTGGAACCAGTCAGCTCAGTGGAGTGACCGTCATGGCTAAAATAAAAGCAATGACCGTCACATCACAGCACCGACATCTTTACCCCCATGGGACCCTCACCCTCCATAAACCCTCAGCCTCAAACACTGCGGAGGTAAATTCATAAACAGGTCACTGAGCAACCACGGACAGAACAAGAAAATTCAAAATCGAAAGGAATACTTCCAATATCGTTTCAGGCTTCCCAAATATAGTCCAAACTAAATCCCAATAGATAATTAAAAAAATAATCCACCATGACGTCATAATAGTGCTCAATATGACAACATAGTGTCTGTTCAACGGAGACATGAATCATCCTTGATTTGACATTCTTGAAAATTAATTTTATTAATTTGTCATTTTAAATTGGTACAAACCCGTCAACGTGGTGCATTTCGATGTAAGATCAAACATTTAAGAAATGTGTCAAGTAATAGCACATACAATAAGTTAAAACATGTCACAAAAAGACCAGCGGGTACATAGCAAGAATGTTTCATCTACACAAAACATCCTAAAACATAGTAGGCCTACTGAAATGATCTTTGTATATTTTTTTTAATTTTCACTCTTAAGATTTATGCTCCCGTCTCATGCAGACGAGACTGAGGTCGCCTTGAAAAAAGTATCTGTTCAAACTGAGTGGGGACCATTTCCTCCTCAAATGATCCAAGCTTTTGAATCCACATGCGCAGAGCATGGCATGCCCGAGACCCGGTTCAATAGGCCCACCTAAAGTATGGTGCGTGTGTGTAGGCGCTTACCAAAATGTATACCCCATCTTATAAATAACCGTTTGACATAACACAACTTCACCCGAACACAATAACACGTGCGCGTAAAGACGCACTCGAAGAAAACGTAAATACGACGATTGTTTGGCTCTCGTAATTAGGGCCTTTAAGTCTAGAGATCATTACAATAGTATTTATTATCAACATTTGATAAAATCGTTTCGAGATAACGAGATAAATAACCCATAACTCAAGTTTCTTTTTTTTCTTCCATTTGTCCATCAGTGTTGTCCTTTTTCTTTCTGTCAGTATGTCTAGATGAAGCCAGTCTTCATTCTCTCACTTCTAAGTGCTGATTAGCTCGCTCGTTCTCTCGTGTTGGTTTAAATAGCAGAGGGGTGGGGGTGAACAGAAAGGGGGCCACAGGCTGGGGCTGGGAGGGGGGGGGGGAGGGGGGGTCACTAAGTGAAACTCATGGACACTGTGTGCTCCAGTGCTTTGCGCCGCAGTGATGCGATGCTTGTCCCTCTCCACATGTCACTGTCCGGGGAACTACACAGCTGCGGGGAGCCCGTTACGTTCGTGGGGCCGGAGAGGGAGGCCGACATTCCGTGGAAAGGCGTCTGGTAGAGGTGGGACTGCAGACCGGAGCCGTTGGATGACAGGCCGTTGGAGAGACCCATGGAGTTTGATTGCGGGCCCAGGCTGCACTGTGACAGGGACTGCCCCATGCCCGGCTGACGACCCAGCGAGGGCGGCAGCTGCAGCTGGGAGACCCCCGGCATCCCCGTGGCCCAACGCGTGTCGTTGGCGTGGAAGGAGCACAGGCTGTTCTCCATGGCCGAGAACTGCTGCAGGCCCGGCGTAGGGAGCAGCGTCCCCGGGGAGCGGAACACATTGGTGGTCTTCTTCCTTTTCTTCCACTTTGCGCGTCTGTTCTGGAACCAAACCTGCGAGCAGAGAGAGATACGGGATCATGAGGCACCAGAGAGACAGACTGGGGAGCACATGTCTGAGGCGGTGTCAGGTCGTAGTCTGCACCATGATACAGGCAGCAAGGTGGATGCTAGAAGCATGCTCCTCACAGTATGTGCTGGTGGGGAGAATTACCCAATTATTACGCACGATAATGTCCCGAAAACCCCCTCCACATATTAAACACGCCTGCATGTAAGTGCATATTTTAGGCCACAGTAGCAGTGTCCGTAGGAAAGTCTTTCCGGGCAACGAGGCCTGAATTAACTTGATATACCTTCCTCAACTCGACTATGGACAACTGAGGAGAAGCCTCAATGGTACGTTTATAAACGTACCATTTTATACGACATTAAGAGAAGCCTCTCTTCCATGGTATAAAATATATAGACGGTGCTCTGTAGAAATATAACAATCACAGAGGGTTTTATTGCTGCTGTCCCGCAACAGTGACTCAGACAATTTATCTTCTCAATATCTTATTTACAAACAGATTAAGTGAAAATTGCCCTAAATATCACGTGGGGGGGAATGGCCTGCGTTACTTCAAACTGCACAATCCACGTGAAAAGAAACCCTGCCAGTCCACTGACGCGCGCGTAAAGAACACAAACACACCGAGCCACGTATACGCAGGGCCTAACAAAAAACGAACACATGCACGCGCGTCATAGTCGGGCTTTATAGAGATTTCATCATCCCCGGCCGTGATTAATGCGCGCGCGGGGCCGTGAGTCGATGCCTCCGTATTAAAAGTGAAATCTCGCTCTCATTCCGCTCAGCCATCCGTGAAACGTCGCCCAAACCCATTACACCGGAGGGGGAAAGAAAATGCAATTTCTCATTCCATTAAAAAAAAAAAAAAAGTACAATATATTCTTGAGTCCTATTAAGACGTCGCTGATGGAACATTTTAGAGAAGCGAGGATGCATGGTGGAGGCGCGCACGCCCTCCGACGGCTGCACCTGCGCGGGGCCTGCACCGGTGTTTACCAACAGTCTGCAGGAGCCCTGCACCGAGCACCACCACCCTGCTCTGGCTGGAATAAAGAATTGAATATTAAGGTGACTAATGATTGTGCTGCTTTTATTGCTTTCAGTGGGATCATTTGCATGAATTTTACATCACTGGTTAATAACCCGTTCACTGTTATAAATAAGACTGAAAATGGTTGATAATGTGTTTGGTTTGCTGGAGCCGTTGGTCCTGTGTGCTTGTGCAAAATAAGCACTTGTCAGGAAAAAAACAAAGATTCGTTTTTTAAGTCTCACTAAACATAAATGATTAATTACGCAAGGCTAAGTTTTTTTGCTAAGTGCCACATATTCCCACCCTAATCACTTGTTTAATAGGGGAGACATATTATTAAATTGTACCATAGAATATATATATCTGTTTTGCAACCTTAAGTCACGTTAATTTGTTCCAGGCTTTTTATCTAAATCCACGTCTTCATGTGCATTTGTTGCACGTCCAAATTCAAAAATTGCACAAGAGAAAATCTGGCAAATCCTTAAGAAGGTATATTAAAATGTCATACCTCCAACTTCAATATTTCCTGGTAAGCTTACCACAGGTGGCATTAAATAACATTTTCTGAAAATTCAAAAAGCAACCTAAATATCTTCTCTTGTTATTTAGAGATGCTTGTTTTTGTGAATGGTCCTTGTTTGACAAATTATAAAGTATAATATATCGGCTAGAAATGTATTTTAAAGGCACATGGGTTATTTTGTATCCGTAAATAAGAAATGCTTCAGCACCTTGGACAGAGACATTGTTTTGTTTTTTAAATTGTCTACAGCTTCTTAGAAAAATATTTAATATCATGCTCATCTTCAACAAATTGTCTGAGAGTTGAATTATTAATAATTAAATTGAATTTTTTTTTTTTGTTTATTTACTGAAAATGGTTGTTTGACAATCAAATCACAACTGATTAACTGTCCTGTTTTATGCAGGGTGTTTTTTTCATGCATGAATAATGTGAAATGATATATTAAATATATAGAAAATATTTGTTTATAATTCTATTACTAACAAAATAAAGCACCTTCATTATGAATTTGATGCAACTTGTTGTCATCAAGTCACTGGTGTGGGCTTTGGCTTTGATGTGCACTCAAAACTACTTGTCAATAAAAACATTATTGGAGAGACCAGTGAAAAATAACCGACAACACATTGTAGTAAATAAATGATTAGAAGTGACGAGATTATATTTTATAAACGCAGAGTCCTCAATCCTCTGCACACGAGAATTCCTATGTTTGCTCACTCCCTTCGATGTGGTATTAATGACCATCTGTTCATGTGGGAACAGATCAAATATGGACCCCAAGCCAATGCAGTGAAAAACAACATCAACATGCGGAGGTCTGTACCTGAACTCTGGACTCGGTGAGGCCGATCCTCAGCGCCAGTTCCTCCCTCATGAAGATGTCAGGGTAGTGGGTTTTGGCGAAGCTGCGCTCCAGCTCGTTCAGCTGCGCCGGCGTGAAGCGCGTCCGGTGCCGCTTCTGTTTCTGACTGGCGGACTGACTGGAGCTCTGCTGCGGCTGCTGCTGCTGCTTCTCCTGCTCCTTGCCGTTCACCGCCATTGCGGTTGAGTTGGATCCGACTGTGGCGATGTCTTCTCCCGGCAGGAGAGTGGTTCCCTCTACCGAGTCTGAACCAGGGGCCATGTCTCCCGGGTGCCCCTGGTCCTGCACCCCACCTCCCAGACGGCACTTGAGAGCCTCCCGGTGTCCGAGCAGCTCCGCAGCATCCTTCATCCCTGAGAGGGCGAAGAGGAGAGAGACTTTGAGAGGCGGAACGCATGGGCTCAAAGCGCAGCATCATAAAACGAGAGTTGCATGCTATAGCTTTGGATTACTCAAAAAATATACAACAATAAAGTCAGAAAGGCTAGAGTCATATTTCTGCTGTCAGACCATTTCCCATTCTAGATAAATTAAAGCAAATGATCATTCAAACCAACGATAAACAAGTTAGCAGTAAACACCATTAACTACAGTCTATTTATCACTTGAAGGAAAAATAAAAGATGAACAAGAAGTTGAAATCTTACACTGGAGTTTGGGGCCGGAGTTCACGGATGACAACTCTCCGAGCCGAGCATCCAGGAGGTCGGCGTGAGAGAGCATCGCGTACCGCTCCAGGGCTAAAGGCGGGCAGAAAAAATCCTACAACTTCGGGGGCAATTTAAAAGTATATATGGTCTAAATGAACGAAAATTCGGTTTGTGGTTAAAAAGGAGGTCCCTTGCATTATAATGTCCTTTAGAGCGATGGGGAGGCGCTTATTAGTTGAAAGAAGCCGTGCGCTTCCTCAAATAAGAGCCAATCAGAGCGGGAGCTTGGAAATGTCAGCGACGTGACTCCCCCTCCCTTTTCTTCTTCCTCCTCTTTTTCTTTTCTTTTTTTTCTTTTTCTATGTTATTAAACACACATACGCACGCGCACAGGCCAAAGACGTGCACGAAAACGCTACAATTCAATTCAACCCTCCGCCATTCCGTCCTCTGATTTATTAGCTTTTTCATGCTCAAATTATTCCACGTTAAGCATCTTAATGTGTTTGTTTAATCTCATCTATAGCCCCGTGCCATGACAGGACTCCGTGTTCGTGGATGGATCTGCGTGGGGACTGATGTGGGGAGCTCATGCAAGAAGGTTTGTTTTGCTGCAGGAGACTGGAAGAAATGCAACACCATTATTACCCATGTCTCAAATCTTCAAATCGCTGGTCTACAGTCAGGTGAGGCTGCTTCGGAGACGAAGGAGTGATTTGCCCCAAATTGCCCAGAAGGAAACCCTGTGAATTAAAACACATTTCATGCTTGTGGCTCGTGTGCAGGCCTGTGTTGAGATCCCATGATGGACTGTGTTTATAGAAGGGGAAATCAATGTGCCAGGTGAGGAGACACACACCGCCACACGCGGGCCTCCTCTCAGCACCACTTCCCTCCCCGCCCTTGGATCACAAACACAACGAATATCGCTCCCATTCCCCCTTGGCAGGTGATTTGTGGAAACAAATGGAGGAAATAAATAAATAAATGAGTATAGATGGATTTAAGCTCGGATACTAATCGGCCGCTTTAACTCCCATCGACGTTTCATCAGCACGGGGCGCAATTTAAGGTATTTAGGCCCATTTGGCTCAAACAAAACCAGACGTGGTGGATCCTGAACGATCGCGCCCCTGTAGCAGAGGTCTATAAGTAGGTCTATTATACAATTAACAGGACAGTCATTGATCTGCGCTCCTCGCTCCCTTTCTCCAGACAGTGCGTGGTTTTCTGGAGAGAGGGGCTGTTGGCAGATGTCAGGGTGAGCCCGGTGAATAGACCACCGCCTGGGACTAAATAGGTTTCTTTGCAGCCGCACAAAGGAGGCGTCCGAGCGAGGACTCGTCTCTCTCCTCTCTCCCCCGCTGCACGGCACGGAGGCAGCTCATCTTCTATGCTCCTTAACCGCAATCTGCCGGGACACAGGGAAGTAGCCTATATGTGGCACAGCGTGAGAACTTAAGGAAATGGGGGACCGGTCGGTGCATGGTCCACTGAGATGGGGGAAGCTGTGACCAGCTCCCGGAGGTTCAGGATAAGCAATCAGCAGCGGCGGCAGCAGCAGAGGCTCGACTCGTTTGATTCAGTCGTGTAGACAAGGAGAGAGGAAGAGGAAGAGGAGAGGGACTGCATGTCTGTGTTGAGAGTTGTGAGGCCAACACTGAGTGTGGAGCTGGGCTTGAGTCAGGAGGGACGGTGTGTATGTGCTCTGGAAGTTGTCTGATTTCCAGTAAGCATGAAAACAAACTTTGCAATTATAATAATAATCTGAATTTAAGCAATAAACTCAGCCGATAAGGGTCATAGATCATTTCCATTTGTGCTTAAATTCAAATTCTTGGTACACATGTAAGAATACGTTGTTACATTATTATATATAGAAGTAAATGTAATTATAATAACATGAATTCAACTAAATTTCAAGATAATTTTAAATGCATTTTTCAAGTAATTTACGAAGATTAGTTTGATAAAAAAATATTGTAACCGTTAAAAAAACGTGTGCTTATACTACTAGTATTAATAATGCAATTATCATAAAATATATATAACAGAAAATGCTAAATATTTATATAAGATGTGCATAATTTCACTGATAATAATAACAGTAATTATTATGGTTGCTAACATCCTGCTGTGCAAGTTATTTTCTAAAGCTGAACAACAAAATTATGATAAATAATTATATTAACATATTATTAACTTTCACAACATGCTAACATCATGTTGTGCAAGTCTTTTATTTTTTAAAGCAAGTTAAAAAAGACAAGGACACATTATGTATAACTTCTATTGTAATTATGATTAATAAAAGTATTAGCTTTTAAATTTAAAATGACTAATATGGAGTTCCTGTATTAGTCACGTGTAAAAAAACAGAGGTCGTATTATGATCCATCTATAGTTATCCATCTATGGACTTTGATGATATGACATTGGATATTGTGGATTTTGTTGCAGAGGAAACAGTTCAGATCCTCAGGCTGCAACTTATCGCTGTAATAAGAGGAACCCACTTGAAATGGGTCTATATCTCACTCAGCCTCCCTAACTGGACCACATCAATCTTCCCCCCCAGTGAAAACACGCGCACATACAATCCACCCGTGGGTTAATGTGGCGCATCTGAGTGCGGAACGGCTGTTTACACGCGAGGAGACACTTTTAATGGAAGCGCACCAAAAACAAATGCAATTTTGTAGAGCAATTTCAAAGATCAAGAATTCCGTGTCCACCCTCTGCGCGCTGTTATTTTTTTTAGCAATCAAACTGCGTTAAATCCATTGCTCATAGTGCCTCTGCAGAACCGCTTCAAATAACACCAGCAACCAAAAGAAAGAGCACGTGCAGGGATGAGATCCAACACGGAGCAAGAGGCGATCTGCTGGCGTCTTGTGATCAAGCCCCCTTTCACATCTGCATTCACTCAACTTATAGAAATCAAATAAAACAATCGATTTTCCATCTGCTCCCTAACAAAACCGCGCTGTAGTTTTGCGCCGATGATTTGACTACACGCCGGAGGAATAAAGGAGCGGACCAATGAGCGCTTCGCACCCGAGCCCGGAGAGATGCAGAGCGAGGCGAGGAGAAGTGGAGAGCCGCAGACGGGCAAGCCCATTAGAGGCTTCCCTCACCGGCCACCCAGCCCGGCCGCACCGCCCTGCGCATCTCATGCCCCAATTAGGCCCGCTGCCCTCCGCCTGGTCCCCGCCACTGCGTGATCTGGTGCACAGCGCGGTAATCACGGCCTCAAATAAAATAATCAGCGAAGAAGAGCCATTTCCTTAACGAGGAAGAGGAGGCGTGTGTCACGGAGGGAGCGCGTGCGTCTCTGCGCGTGTTCTCGGAGATGTGAGCGTGTGTGTGTGTGTGTGTGTGTGTGTGTGTGTGTGTGTGTGTCAGCTGTGGGGTTATTAAAACAGCAATGAAAGTCACACTAGGTGTCATCAACACACTGGTGCTCTGTCTCGACAGCTTTGAAATGGTCTCGTAAGTTGTGCTGTTAAAAGTTAATCCTTGCACCAGTCAACATTACACATGAAGGTGGAACACTTCCACTAATGGTCCCACATCCACAAAGTACATCTATGAATACACAGTATGACTGTCCTGTAAGTATTTTAGTATGTCACAGATATGGATTTTGGAGGCAGAACCAGGATTATAATGCCTCCAAAAGTCTCAAAGGTTATGTCACCCCCAACTTATATATCATCAATACACGTATTGATACTAATACTCATAACATAACAAGACAATTTGAAGGTCTGGTCATTTCTTAAATCTGCCTGATTGAGAAACCTATCAATTGTGTCTTCATTGCTCCTGCAAGTAAACAGGCCTCTTAAAACCAAGTGCTAAATATGTTGTGATGATTTTATGAGCTGCCGCGTCACAAAGACCATAAATATTGACTATACATTTAAAATGGTCTTGATTTGCCACAAGACTTTAACGTCTGATTAGTCACCTAATTGACTAAAAGGTGGCAGGGGTCCTAAATAACATACTGACAGTCCCAACAATGAGAGGCTGGTGGGACAGCTGATGCTGCACAACATGTACAAAACTGAGAGGGTGTCTATCATCCAGTGAAATTCAAATGAGGTGCTGGCAACAAATCCTTTATTTACTCAAGGATTTCTAGGGCTGTTGACTTCCAAACACTTACAAATACAACCTGCACTGTTCCATAGTGTATATCTGCCATAAGGTGTATTAATACTTATACTGCAGATTTTACAATCTAACATAGAGGTGCACAGGTTTTTATATGTGATGTATGTAACCTGTTATTCTACATATTTACACTTTGACTTAAAAATGAATAAATGTAAAATTGCCAACTGTATAGCTGCTGCACATATGTACACCTTTTTTAAGTAGTTACTGGATTTTTTATTTTAATACTGGACATAATATATTTTAGGGGGGAGGGGGGGGGGGCTTTCAACACACTGATCAGTTTGTACTCAGAGCTTTTCTTCCTCTCTTTCTGAAAACATCCTGGAAACGCAGGGTTAAGGCCAACCAGCGAAACAAATCTGCTTTGAAATCTGTTTTGACAGTTTATTGGCTGAGAGCATCTACAGTGGTTTGGAGAAGGATTCTGATAAAAGCCTGATTCCACCTGATCACGAGCCCTGTATGTTTTCATTTCTCCTCCCTGTCGGCAGCTGGGTAAAGCAGCGCTGCTTGAATGTGCTATTTTTCTCCCTCTCCCTCCGTGTTAATTTCATTTTTACTAGTCCAGTGCGTCGAGCTGGAGTGTGACCTTTGATGATGTCACTGGTGACGCTGTGTCTGAAATCAAAAATAGAAAGTGCTTAACAGTGAGCACAGGGAAAGATGAAATGGTTCCATTTCAATCTAATGGCATTTAAAAAAGATCTCAAATATATTATATTCATATTAGTCTGATATTGTATTTACAGTCGGACCTCAGTCAATTTGGTTTCTCCAGCTGTCTACAGATCTAATTCCGTCTCCTCCCAGACACCTTGACTTTCCCTCCGGTTCTGCTCCAGCTATTAGAATATGTTCTTTCTTAAGTCCGGTCATTAGTAAGGTCCATTACCGTGGCTCCATCATTAGGAAGCTGTAATGCATCATTGAAGGTAATGAGTGCCTTACATTACAGGTGCCAGCGAGCCATCCACACACTGAACGAGAGCCTGTTTCTGCACTACAGCCAGAAAACAACTCCTGCTTTATTCATTTTACCCCAAAAAAGACCAGAGTGAGGTGATGGTGGCAGAACAGAAGCCCGTCCAATGATCACATATAACATTTAAAGTGTTGTGAAAGCTTTTATTATGGCAATATCAGAGATGCTCGTGTTGGGGAGGAGGGTGATTAAGTTAAACATCACAGTTTATGATTTAATTGTAGCAGATGGTGGGAACAATGTGTGTTTATCCTCGCAGCGAGCAGATGTACAGTAAGCGTACAGTGCAGCCTCACACACTTGTGCTCCTAAAATACCAGATAAAGGGGAGGACTTGGGTCAGCAGTGTCTCTGAGTAGCTTGAAATTAGAAACATGTGCTGGTAATTATCAGACTGCAGCAAAGCCACATCGTGCAATTTAATGCCTCAGCAAATTAAAGAATAAATGGGATCAGTCTCTTTGACCTTGCTCACTCTGACCTGACAAACTTGATCTACCTGATACTTCAAGTGTGCGGCTCACTCACTATAAGACATACATGGGTACAAACACACACACAAGTATTTATTTCCACTATATAGTTAAAAAAGAGGGGAAAAAAAACTCAAATAAAACACACACACACACACACACACACACACACACACACACACACACACACACACCTTGACCCTAATTTACTCACGCCCAATTATTGTTCATAAAATAATAGATGTATTTTTTATATTAAAATAACAAGAAATTTGGGATAATTGTATTGTTGTTGAATGATAAATTAAATTGAACTCTATGTAGAAAAAGATATATAGCCTTATTACATCTCCGTACATAACAATTTTTCAGTGCACATAGATATATATATACAAATTTATATAAATAGAGATGCACATGCTCACAAACAGAAATCGTAAAAATTGCCATAGATGATGATGGGAAATATGACAGTATTGCAGTAATACCTACAAGATAAAGTACTGAGTACACACACACACACGCGCACACACACACACACACAAACGCACCCACACACACAGGTCTTCTTCGGCTGTCGCCGGCTCATCACAGCTTCCTTGTGTTTTCAGTGCGTTACTCACCCAGCTCTCAGCTCGTCACTCACTTCACCAATCCCACACTTTCCCATCTATCCATTCTCTCTCTCTCTCTCTGCCCCTCTCTGCCCTCTCTCTCCATCCACTACTCTCTCTCTCTCTCTCTCCTCCCCTTCCCTCCCTCCATCCACTCCACCACATTCCTGCCTCTTCCCTGCTAAACACTACACACTCTCACACTACCCCTCCCAAGATTAATTGATCATCAATTTAGCTCTAATTTGGACCAAGTCAGCTGGTAAATGGGGCAGTTTTCCCTGATTGTTAGTGAAATGTGTGCAAGTACATTGATAAATTTTGATTATTTATCAATTACAACCAAATGAACTAAATCTATTGAATAAATTCCGGCCTGATTGCCATAATAGAGTTTGAAAATATGGCTATTGATAATGATTCCGGCTAATAGTCTTTTCCGGCCGCGGTTGCCGGCTTGTCTGGATGACAACACAAAACTCATTTTTCACAGGATCAGCTGAGTGAGTGCGAGGCCGATCTTTCATTAATCAGTCACATTAGGGAGCTGATACGCCGTAATACGCGTCGCTCTCCTCACAAAGACTCCCAACACTTTGTCATATTTTATGTCAATTACCAGTCATTCCGTTGTGTTCCATCAAGACATCTTGTAATAGTTAACATATGCTAAGGTAAAGCTCCCCAGTCCCGCCCTCCACAGAGGCTCCAGTGGAGGGTGCTGTGTTTAGGAGGGGGAGGCGAGGGGCTGATGATGAAATGGCTCCTGCTCTTAATTTCTTATTTTCCTGCAGCGGAGGCGCTTATGGGAAGGGTGGAGCACTGGCTTTTTTTATTTATTTATTTTTTAAATGGACCTGCCAACGTGTTTTCCCAAAGTTAATGGAAAAGCAGCTTGCTGGAAAATAGGGAGAGGGGGAGAAAAATTGGAATTAGGCTCCGAGGCTTCCATACACACAATAACAAGCTCTAACTATGAGCTACGGGCCTATTTCCACACAGACGTACAAATTAGTGCTGTCATTTTCTCGTGGATTATGATCAGATCAGATTAGATGCTCACATACACAACCATGATTGTCAATACCTCTATCATTACATTTGTCATTAATGTTCCCTTCATCTCTGTCAGACCTGTATAAAAAACAACTCTGTCTTTTCCTATCAATAATGTAAATACAGTTGTTCTGCTGATGCGCTCTGTGTCTATTGTGCTTCTATCCATCCTGGGAGAGGGATCCCTCACACGTGGCCCTGTTAATGTGTTGTTTTGGTAGTGTTCTTTTCTGAATCTGGTTGAGGGTCAAAGACATAAACAAACACTGTTTGTGAAATTTGGTTATATAAATAAAATGTGATTGACATCTTTCAGTTTTTTACCTTTATAATTTTGGCAGATAACGTCAGCCACAGGAGAGAAACGAAGCAAAATGTCATTAAACTAAAGTGCATGCAGGGGTCGCAGCATGAAATATTTCACCCTATACTGTTCAGTGACTCCATCTTAAATGTGCCTTACATTCACCCTCTCCATGCTGACCCCCTGGGAGAGAGGAGGGAGCTGAAATAACTGCGATATCAGCCTTTCCCTTTTAATCAACCACACGAGCCCCCCTGCACCAATCATGGCTGCTGGAAGCAACTTAATGATCGGCATTTAGACTGGGCAGGTAAACCACCGCGCTGCGGAGCCAACACAGGGGCCAACTGCAGGTGAATTAACCCAGTCCACATCTAATATGCTGGTGTCAGCTCTGGTTAGTGCGTGGCTAACTTGGGCCTGTATTGGCAGTGGCATAGCATCCAACATTGTCTCCCTCATATATGCCAGCAGGCAGGTATCTATAATCGATCGCCACTTTTAATTGGACAGGCTGTCTGTTAGTGGACAGCGAAGGTTGTGCCGGAGGAGGGAGCACCACTGTATTTACCACATGGTTATTGTGGATAAATAGGTTGGGGACGTTGGAGGGGCTCTCTATAAAAAGCCAATCAAGGCTTCAGCTGTTGCATGACAGCCAATTATGTTTGAGGATTTCACACAGTCACCCCCAGCAATTTATAAAGTGGCCGAGTCATAAATTCTGTAATGTGTTTTCATTTATTTTTTCAGATTTTATGTCCAAGAATCTGTTTTTAGAAATATGCCATATAAGTTAAATTGAATTATTTATTATTGAATGATAATCTAGACAGATGAAAGTGTTTATATGTATATCCATCATTCACAATTCAATGAGTCTTATTATAAATGCACTTTACATTTATTTTTAATCATACAAATTAAGCAATTGATAGAAATTATAAACAGAGCATCTGTGCAGCACATTGATGAAATATTGCAAAGGCAATGACGTTATATTAACTCTAAACAACCCAGTGCACAGAAAACTACATGTAATTGGCTCCTATAATTTCCAATGCTACAAAATTAAAAGGAACTTTTATGTCATTTAAGGCTTATTGAACTGAGTGGGTCAATTAGATCCAAACAACTGCCCCTAAAAAAATAAGTTGAATGGCGTTTAAGATATGGAATCAATAAGGTTGGACAGAAATATCTTCACTCATGTAGTCAGTAAATGAAATCAGAGGCTATTAGCCTCATTTCTCTCCAGGCAGGGAGGTCACAGAAGAGGAGAAACGTGAATTAATTCTCTCCAAGCCGGAACGACCTGGTGATGCTGGGTTGAAAGGCTTTTCATTCCGTATCCACATATACTGTTCATTATTTCCAAAAAGAACTCCACAGAGGTGGGCTACACTGCCTTGACTAATAGGCCTTATGACTTTTCCTTTATTTCTGCTTTTGAGGTGCGAGAGCCAATAGGCACAATTAAAAACACCATCCTGTGGCTGCGTATGTTTAAAAATTAGGCTCCATGTTATTTGGAGTGGTACCATTTGCCTTAGCTGTCCTTTTTCATTTGTCCCCCACGATAAATGATGTTCGCCTAATGCCAAGCCTTTCTTTTTTCTTTTTTCTACTATTATCATCAGGCTACTATTTTTAAAGCAGAGGACTGCCAGGCAGCGCTGGGAGCAGGAGACGGAGGGCCACCGGTGGACATGCTGCTTTTGGCGCAGCCTCTAATTGATATTGAGCGAGCTGCTGGTGAGGAGCGCACAGGGCCACTGCTGGCTAATCTATGCTTTAATCAGCGTGCGTAATGAGAGTGGCTGCACACTCGGAGAGGAGAAAAGAGACTTACAAGCAACGTCTGCCGGGGTCCGGGGGAAGAATTTGGGTCTAATTGTCGGGATTAAAGATAACTAGAAGACACTAGAGTTCTTTTTTTTTTTTTGTTTAGCAGGAGAGGGTTTGAGTGACTCTGGATTTCCTTCAGCACCAAATGAGCTGAGCCATCAGGCGCTGTCCAGGGTGCTGAAGCTGGAATGAAGCAGGTAACACAAACCTAGAAACCAGTGAATGCTGTTACTGGTGAAAATGTATTCATTGCATTCAATTTAAAAAAGGATCAATTCTTAGTGAATGGAAGAGCAAACAAGAGTAAACAGACAATTCATCCACACATTAGACAAGACTAAATACTGATAAATCGAAGAATAGAAACACAAACCAAAAAAGTAAGACAAATATGTAATGTTAGAAAATGAAATCCCTAAAATGTGTCACATTTGAAAATGTCTTACTAATGATTGATAAGGTTAAAGTGCAAGTGCATCCATCTTAACTGACCATTCCCTGAGGCCTCTGAAATAAACCCATACTTCCTCGTTTTAATTTTTACATGCAGGGAATCTACAACACATTCCTGCGGACATACAATATTCTCAATGATTATAAGATCATCACCCTGTTTCCTTGCTTTTTCAAATCTAAATTCTCGCAAAAACCCAATCCGTGTCTCAAAAGAGCCTGATCACAATTCTTGTGCGGTAAGCTCATTAGCGACTGAGGCTGCCATTGTAACGGAACAATCCGTACTGAAGGGAGTGGGGAAGATGAGAGGCAGGAGGAAGGCAGGCCGCAGACAGAATAGCAAGCGGAACATTAGTGGAGGTGTGTGTGGGAACACTGTCAGGCAATTAACAGGGCATTAGAGATGACACACACACACACTAACACACAGCCATGTAGTCACACACATACATTGTTCCACACATCGTCTTTCCCACACCTGGGCTATACATAGACTACTCTGTGCACAAGCAGATATTCAGTTGCAGCGTTCACACACTTGTGAGGGCATAGGAAATGATAAACTCCCATAAAATGCAGTGCGAAACACACGTGTTTGAAAAACTTGTAATTCTTAATTGTTGTCGACGTCGTGTCACAGGTGCCGATTTGAACTGTGGAAATTGTGTTGTTACATTAATTTGTATTATGCAAGTTTTGTAATTATCTTACTGATTCTCAGGCTTGTACGGAAACCCTAGAATACATTTGATCATATGGGATAGATTCTTTATTCCTTATAATTTCTTTGAAATTGGCAGCAGCTATAACAAGGCATATGCCACACATCAACATGGGGTAAAAAAACACAAATACTTTATTGCACCTTAAGAGTTGACAGAGGTAGACATTTGGATGAGCAGCTGGACATCCTGCTGTGTCTCTGCATGTTAAAAACTTAACAGCTTGTGTGTGGTGCTGCACAGAAAGACGAGGTCAACAATAGAAAAGTAGTACCGGATTGAACTGAGGGGAATTTTTATGTTATACAAGTGCAATACTGTTTTACTGTTTATGTTTTGTTTACAATGTAAATATAGTTCCTTGTCTTTATATTGATTTTAGTACCTTAGAGGATTCCATTATTCCCCTGTTGCGACTGTAACATAGCAAATTTCCCATAGGGGGGCTTCTAAAGGACTATCTTTATCTATCTTATATGAGGTTACAACATTCCGAACAATAAATGTTTACTTTTTAAATGCATGCACAGTGTTTTCTATTTTGCTGGTCACTCAGTGTTTGATGGACAAATAGACAGAGAGAAAGAGGGAGAGGTGGAGGGAAATGAAACAACAACACTGCAGGGCAACAGCCGAGCGCCATTTTACACCCAGAGCCTGAGCAAAGCTGTTTGACAGTCAGCCTGCCGGTGGCTGAGATTAGCCTCATCTATCCGGTGTCAGTGACGGTCGTGTCCACAAAATCACAGCATAAACAGGTCTGACTGAGGTGCGAGCGCTTGTGTTTGTGAGTCACACACACACACACACACACAGGGCAGAAAGAGAGAGAGGGAGAGAGAGGGAGATCAACTTATTACTCTCATACAAACAGACTGAAATTGACTGCGGTGCTGTGGGAATGTGCAGGGGGAGAGAGAGAGAGAGAGAGAGAGAGAGAGAGAGAGAGAGAGAGAGAGAGAGAGAGAGAGAGAGAGAGAGAAGGTGAGGAGGGGGGTTGAATTGGTTTTCCATGTGACAGCAACAGAGCAGCCCCCAGTCTTCCCCGGCCGGGTCCACTTCCCGTCCCAGGAGCTAACGCTTTGTCTTTTCATCAATCACACCTGCATGGATATATATACAGTGTGCCCTATAGACGCCTTAACAACACACACACACACACACACACACACACACACACACACACACACACACACACACACACACACACACACACACACACACACACACACACACACACACACACACACACACACACACACACACACACACACACACACACACACACACTTGTTTTCTTCTTGTTTAAGTAACACAACTTGGCCTTTATTTTAAACACATAGGTAAATTTACAATCACATAACTGAAAAATACCCCCCCCCTCAACAAAATGAGATCCCCACCAGGGCACAGAGGTGACAGCTTCTAACGCAATGATTGAAAACACAAACCACAACACAATCATGGCACTTTCATAAAGGTTAGGAGACACCTGGAGTCATTGGTTGACAAAGTGATTACACTTGTAACAAAGGGATCCTGTAAATTTAAGATATATAGTGACTGATGACACTTGGATGCTGTTGTTGTGAATTATATTGTGTTTTTTAAGAATCCCATCTTATTTAATTGCAGTCATTTGCAAAGTGACAATATAATAGTGAAAGTGAATTTTATCTTTAAAAAAAAAAAAAAATCATGGGAGACAATATCTTTAAGACTCAAAACATTTATAAGGATTCACAATTCAAAACCATCAGAGACTAATTGTGCTTTTAAAATATTTTGTAGCCTGTTTACTTCTATTTTAATTGCTTGATTTAGATTAAAAATATATATATTTCACACAAAGATATTGCAAAGCAAACACTGGAGCGTTTCCTCTGCGTGTCTGTGAAAACCCATTTGTGAAATATCCAGTGGGACGGAGAAATGAAGATATCAGGAGCGATCATATTTATGAGACTTTCTGACAAATAGGCGCAGTTACGCTCCGCCGGCGCACTGCCTGTTTACACAGAGCAGCTCCATCTCAGCGCCAGGCGTTTATGGACCGTGTGTGTGAGAGAGAGAGAGAGAGAGAGAGAGAGAGAGAGAGAGAGAGAGAGAGAGAGAGAGAGAGAGAGAGGAGAGAGAGACCCACAAACGGCCTGGTGACCTTGGAGAGGGTCACCCTTGAGGAAGTGATGCATCCCGCAGAGACGGAGGACAAACCGCAGCTTGCAGGAGGCAGACGGCTCCACTAAACTAAACCTTCCACCTGTGCGTAAAGCTGCCGAAGTTTCTGAAGGTGACTGCGTAATATTCCCCTTCGTGCACCTGGGAACCCCAGCGTCCACGTGCGCACTCCCGCTTAACCAGGGTTCCTCTGCGATCTAACTGCCTATTATGGCTCATAACCAACGACCCCGCAGTTATTTCCTACACAAATAAAGTGCCTTTGAAATAGATTAGAGAAATATGTATGAATTTCAGCTTAATTTATTTGATCATTCCACATTACAAAGCAGCGTACTGCTCAAATGCGATAACAAGTTTTCAGTTCCTTTCATTATGTAAGAGAAATTAGACCTGGATAGGGTTTCACTGGGGCGCGGTGTTTCCGCGGATGAAATGTAATTTGTGGGGAGAATTTGTTGTATCTGTCACAAATATTCCCAATTAGCTGCGTAATTATTTGAGGGTTTCTGCAATTACGGCTTAAGCCAGTAAATTTGAGGCTGTGGCTGTCCCTAATTGGCCCAGATTTGATATTTTGCATATTTGCATAATGAGGAAATTGGGAGGAAATTGTGTTCATCCATTTGTGAAGAATTCTATGAATTTTATGAATCTGAAAGCCAACCCCCTTGCGGCCGGTACTTTGCCTCACGCTCCCAGAGGAAGCGGGGCGGGGGCGCGCATGAGGGGGACGGCCACGTCTCCATGTGCGCGCCACACGCACTCAGGCTGAACGCCAGAGCTTTAAAGTAAACTCTGCAGGGAGGCTGCGGAAATCCACGCTTTGTAGATAGAGTAGTTAAACAGATATAATAATAATGATGTTGATATTCAGTATAAAAACAATGTAGCTGCAATGGAAGATGTAAGCATATATCAATGAAAGCTGTGTAATGACATCCTCACTGATTTATATCTGAGGGGCCATGCTTATCTTTTTCACTTTCCATCAGTTACAAACAATTCTATGGCTTTTATTAAGAAGCCTTTGATTTTGTCATTAGGTTTGTATTAGATAATTCATCCAGATTGGTCTGTGAGACTTAATTATGCATTATCACAGTGTGCTGATTGATATTGAGAAAGCTAAGTGTTCTATGTAATTGGTAATAAAGAAGGTAATTTTAGAAATTTGTCCAATCAGTAATGATTATGAGGCAGCGAGTAGGTAATGATGTTAACCCTAGTTGCCTCTTACACAGTCCACCTCCAGCATATCAAATATTAAATATAATAAGTGCTACAAAAAGAGGAAATACCCTATTCACACACATTAACACACTTAAAAAGGGCCTTGTTCCTAAAGTTAATGAAAATCAAAAAAAATTAGTTAGAGACTATATAGATATAACATCCCAGGAAGGCTCGGCCTGGTAATAGTGGAGTGTGTGTCCTCTTCATGTGAGGGCTTGAGCCCACTGAGAGCCGTATATCAGGGAGCAGTAAAAGAGGGGCGCTAAGAGCACTGATGAATGTCTGAGAGATAGATGTGTTAAGTGACCTTGGTACATTACACTCTCCTTCAAAGCCAGAGGCAATGAAGATTAGTATGGTCTTATCCTGCCACGACAAGTGTGTGTGTAAGCGTCTGTGTGTGTGTGTTTGTGTAATCTTCACACGTTACAAGAATGACAGCATGTTAATGTGTTTCCACAGGTTCTGCTACTGGTCTATTTTTTGGCTTATGTTTGCAATTGTTTATTGCTTTTTAATGAGGGGTAGTAACTACAGATTATATCAATGATTAACCTGCTGGGATTCTTTTCTTACTTTGGTCTAGACTTCAACAATTACACATCAGAATTTCTCAATTTGACCTCAATTGTTTTGTTTTAACAAGCCCACAATCAAAAATTCACATATTTTTACTATAGAAAGATATAAACCAGAGGAGAGGAAAATCTCACTTATAAGATGATACATATTATTTATATTATATATTGATATTGTATATTTTCGCAAAAGATTAACTGACTATCAATATGCTATTCATGAGTCTCATTTTATCCGACCAACAGACAAAAAAAAGGTTCTGTTGAATCTAAAATGGTAAAAGACAGGAAGACAAAAGTAAAAGTCAAATGAATTCTGCTTCATAAACAACAATCAACTGATTATCAATAAAGCAGTGGAACAACATTCTGCCTATTCACCTGATTACTATAGCTCTAGTGTTCACCTTACCTTCAGGATGAAATGTGAAAATCTCTTCAAACAAAAAAGGTTATTAGCAAACAGTATTTGAACATTGTTCACTAAGAGAAAACATTGCACTGAGCCTTCCAGCAAAGACCCTGAATTACTGCAATGTGGTTTTATTAAGAGGAAAGAAAGCAAGAGGAAAAAACAACCCCAATCCTGATTTATGAGAGGGACTTCGCAGAAAATATCCTTCTTTAATATTCACAGGCAGTTCATAGAATAGGCTGCATAATAATTTCACCATTTCATGGGATATTAGACCATAATGACCCCAGTCCACCCCTCTACACCCCACAGCCCTACAGGCTACACACACATACAGATATACACCTCAACCCCTGGGCCGACCAGTGTCGTGGCTAATTTATAGGTGAAAATGAAAGGCAACTTTAATGTAATGGCTCCTCGCAGCCAAGAGATATTATTCACACCATCTCTCCAGCACAGCTTCAGAGAGAGGAAGATTCTGAGGCAGCAAGAGGACACATGGATTAAAGAGAGGAGTGAGAGAGAGGGAGAGAAAAGAGAGAAATAGATAGAGAGATATCGAGACAGAGAGAGGCTCAGAGAGAAAGAGAGAGAGAGAGTGAGAGACAAAATATAGAGAGCGATGGAGAGACACAGGGAGAGAATAAGAGAGATAGAGATTAAGAGAGATAGAGATAGAGCAAGAGAGATAAAGAGAGATAGAGCTAAAGAGATAAAGGTAGCGATAATCTTATAGAAATAGAGGTGGATGGGGATAGAGGGAAATGAGAGAGAGAGAAACAGAGAGAGAGAGAGAGAGAGAGAGAGAGAGAGAGAGAGAGAGAGAGAGAGAGAGAGAGAGACTGAGGGACAGAGAGAGACAGGCAGACAGAGGGAGACAGAGAGCGACTGAACACATCAATACAGGGACTGGAGGGCTCACAGAACACATTGTGGTGGGGGGGTTTTCCCAGGAAAAAACAACAGCAGCCATGAATGTGTTCCCAATGAATCTACAACTACAAGCCTGAACAAATAGAATCACACACACACACACACAAACACAGCAGCAGCGGCAGCAGCAGCTGAAACTGGCGTATTCTACTCTTTGAGTTAATGGGAATAAAATACCTCAGTGGATGAGTGCAGATGTGTTTGATACAAATAGTCATTTTCCTATTTGCTGCCTCATTGGGCATGATGAATGATGGAAGTCAGGGAGGCGGTGTGATAAATGGCAGCACCTTGGCTCTACTGCATGGCCTATTGATTCTCCTTCTTTATTACCCCTCCAACCCAGCTGGCTGCTCTGCCCTCCCTTCTACACACACATATGCAAGCACGCACGCACACACACACGCACACATGCATGCAGGACTCCCAGGGAAACAAACACCCAAGCGCACGCAGCCATGTGCTCAGTGGATATGCACACACGCGCGGCATGCAACACATGCACATTCGGAGATACACGGAACAAGGGAAGGTGATGAGAGGCGGCGAGAAAAA
Source organism: Platichthys flesus (assembly GCF_949316205.1). Taxonomy (NCBI): domain Eukaryota; kingdom Metazoa; phylum Chordata; class Actinopteri; order Pleuronectiformes; family Pleuronectidae; genus Platichthys; species Platichthys flesus. The sequence continues at coordinate 7,436,310 of NC_084947.1, forward strand.
AGAGGCAAAGAGAAAGTAATAAGAGGTTGGAGGTAGAGGTGAAGAGAGCAAGGCAGAACAGTGTTTTCATGTTAACGGTCGGACAAAGCCACGAGATGCTTGGCTCGGACAGGAATTTGAAATTAAAAGGGTGAAAAATAAGGCTAAATGTAGGAAAATGTACACATGTCTCAATTAAGACATTTTGTGAAGGTGATTCAATCTTCCAGAAAAGGTATGAAATCCCAAGCTGTCGAAGACACAATAGTTTGATGAGGGATTGGCCTGCGGGTGCGACGCCATCAGTCACACAGACAAAGTGGGCAGGATAAATAAGTGATATGACCATCTACTGAGCTCTTCATCACGAGGTAATGAGAGGAAGATCCTCCTCTGTACAGGAACATCCAAGCAGATTTCAAACAGACTAATGCAACGTACAGTAAATGAAGACAGTGGGAACCCTCTGTCAGCGAGGTGGAGGTGTGTTTGAGCAGCAGTGACAGACGCACTTTGTGTGACAACGTGTGCAGAGGTGAGCCGAAGGAACTGCTTCTTTTTGGAGAGTTGGAAGTGACACGGGTCAGAGGGAATGAGGCTGAGACGCAGCTGAGAGAGAGAACGCCTGTCAAGGAGGGACGAGGAAAATGACTCCATCATCGCTGTCATAAAAAAAAAGAAAAGAGGAGACATTCCTCCTTTATCTCTCTGAACGAGCCCGGAGGAACAGAGAGATCAAACCCCGCTGACCTCTCAGAAGGCAATTTACCTGCTGCATCTCCTTGACCTTGAGCCGCAGAGATATTAATTCCGGGTCTCGTGCTGGTGATGAATGGTTTGTGTTCATGCGTGCACAGTCCTGTGTCTCTGTGTGTGTCCTCATCTAATTCACAAAAGCGTGAAAAATGGAGGCGCTGTGAGCTAAACAAACAGGAGCAAAGTACACACCAGCGACTTGAGACTGTGTTGTGTAATGAATCATATTAATACATGAAGTGGGTGTTTTATAATCTATAAAGATCTACTTTAATACTGCAATATTAGTTGGTTTGTGGTGTTTATCTATAACATCTTCCATTTTTCTAATCAAATTGTCAGTAAATAAAATATATTGGTTTAATGCCATGAATAATTCCTTATGAGAGGTTTATCAGAAGTAACTTGCTGTTATTAATGGTAAATGCATATTTTTGTGTTATTTAAAAAATCTACCCATAGCTACGACTAAGAGCAGGTCTGGTTTGTGTCTTTCAATGTGTTGGTTCTGTTTGGTAAAATAACTTAAAATGTTTTGTTATAACTCATCATGTCTGCAGTTTCTAACCTTAAAGCTATTGTCAGTACTGAAGGACATATATAAGTAGCAGAACTGAAATATAACAGTCCTTTCAAATGTTACGTAAGTAAAGGAAGAAGTTATTCAGTTTAGAAATTCTAAACGAAACACATGACGTTAAAAAAAACAGTGATTTTCCACGACGACTGATAAGTGAATTGTACAAAGTGGCCTTCAGCTTCATGTTTCAGAACGGTCATGAATCTTTGGTATTGTTAAAAACATAACAGTGACAGATAAGATGAATATTTGGCTTGAACATGTTATCAAAAACAGCCAATAACGTGTTTCCAATGTTCGATAAACCGCTTTCGCTTTGACTTAGCCACCAAAGCTAACTTGAAGCATAATGAATAAATATAATTTACTTAATCTGGCTTCTCCCCCTTTACAACTCGTATGGAAAACCCAACACTACTAGTTGACAGGATTGGTTGTGTTAGTATGGGAATTACAAAATCCTGGCTGTCTGATAGTTTTTTTTCCATTGTTACACCGCAGTTCCAAGGTGGATTTACTAATCCATGGTCCTGACTCTTAGTTCATAGTTTGATTATTATGTCATATAAAACATATTAAAAAGGCCCAATACTTTAATTTTATTGGAGGACCTCCTTAAAACGTTCAAATAACTGGAGACTTTAGAAATAGAAGTATGAAATGTACGCAAGTAAATATTTAGATACTTTTCATGACTGGATTAAAAAGAAAAAAATGAATCATGCTGGAGGAAGATAAACAGCTAAATGGATTTTTATGACATTTTTGAAAAGATCTGTCTTGAAAATAGTTATTGATCATTGATTTCTTAGAAATTATAAAACCTTTGTAAAGGGAATCCCATTATAAATGTTACTTTTTGGTAACACTTTAAAATACCTTCTTAGCATTTTTAACATTTAATAAATGTTTTATAACACAGTTTAAAATATAAGTATATAATGGTAATTGTCAAGATAAGCCTCTATAAATAAACTAATCGACAACTATACCTCCTTATGTGGACAGCCTGCTGTACAAACAGATAATGCTCGACAGTATAGTAAATATGTCTTTATAAAATAAGTTGACAAATGTTTTACATTGTGAAACATTGTTCTGTCAAGGCTCTTACAACTGTGCACAACTATTAACTATCGAGGCTATTAAATGTTAGAAGATTACCTACTTAACATGTGGAGTTAAAGTCAATTTATAATATAAACTTTTTTTAACAATTCATCTTCATGAATATTTTCCTATTTATCTTTTTTGGACATTATATGGTACATGACAAATAAGTGGACACAGCTTGTTGTTTGTTCACACGTATATTTTAATTACATTGTATGTATATGCATATGTGTGTGTGTGTGTGTGTGTGTGTGTGTGTGCTGAGTGTGTGCGTGCCTGTCCCTGAGCATGTACGTGTGCATGTGCAGTCTTGATGACTTCCACCTCACGCTCGCTGCTTTAAAAGTCCATTTGGACTCCTGCCTACAATCACCTTCTCGTCATCGCTGTGGTAACGGAGCCAGGCCTAATTAGTATGCATTATCAATTAACAAACTTAATAGCCGGCAGATTGATTAGATCCTCAGTTATAGGGGCAGAACTCAGGCGAAACATGAAATGAAAAATAATCATACACACAGGCTTTCGTGCTCGCTCTCGTTCACTAGCACACAACCCCCCCCACCCCCCCACCCCCACACACACACAACTCCACACACACACACTCACCAGCAGCAGTAGCAGCTCACTAACCTTCTCCTCCTCCTCACTTGTGTAATTACTGTATGCATATGGCGGTGAGTGGATTGGGAATGAGGCAGTGTGAGGTTTTAAATAAACCTTCAGCTTATAATGAGTCAGGCCGCCATGGCTAGTTTAGCTCTGATTGTGCTCCAGTCTAATGAATGACAAACCTCCACAACTCATGTATGCATGTGCACACACACACACACACACACACACAGACACACACATACCTACACAAGTACAGAAACTGTTCAACTGTGCCTCAGTACAATAAAGACACGTGCAATGTGTGGAGAAATGTACAGGGTGCATCTTTCACTCCCACGCACACACACCGACACACTGAGAATGTAATCAGGCGTTAGGTTTACCCTCCTATCAGTCTAATGGAGGTTAATGAATGATTAGGTCTAATAATTTTAGAGTGGAGCTCCGGTTTAGCAGCACGGTGCATCAAACGCTAAACAGAGGGAGATCAACAACAGAGTCAGAGCGTCAGCAACAAGAAACAATCAGCGGTGTTGTGACGGTGACATGAATGCAGAGGAGCAAATGTCGAGAAATACAAGGAAAACAACATCTTTGAATTTAATTATCACGTCGTTTTTTAGAGTTTCAGTTTTAGGTCTTGGTCGCTGCTTGTGCTGTCCGTGGTGCTGAAACTATTCAGTTCAAAGCTGGAGCTATACACTTAAAATATTCTGCAGGTAAAATATTCAAACTATTTCTCCTACACTACATGTTCAAAGAAAGAAATGATTTGATATAAAAAAAAGGTACATTTATGAGTATTAATTCATTTTCTTTGTTTGGGTAAAATACAATGAAACTTAAATTTACCCTAAATCATATTGTTATGCGTTTTATTTTGAATGTGTACATTTAAAGACGGCGTCAAATTAAGAAGAAAAAAAGATAAACAACCTTAAATAAATCTTAATTAACCTAAAAATAAATTCTAATTCTACATAACCCAAACAGGATCTGGTCAGTCGAGCTGCAGGCTTCAAATTGTCATATACTGTTAACGGGAAACTGACTAATTTTCACAGGTCTACAAAAGCGATATACCATCGCGTAGAATCCTGGTAAAACAAGTGGTATTTTAAAAGAGCAATAACTCAATTTGTTTTGCAATATTGATGCTTTGTAATAGTGTTTACACTCAGCACTTGGAGATGATAGTGAGGCAAGATTCAATCTGTCATTAAAAGAAATGCACTTCCTTCCTAAGCCCCGACTACTGAATGCAGGTCTATAGCACACAGATCCTATATAGAACCAGTGACCTACCACATCAGTGAAAGGCCAATTCATGGGCATTAAAATGCAAACGTGCGCATATTTCACAGTGTTAAATTTTATGAAGCATTTAAAGCACCATCCCTCCAGTAGTAAATCCTAATGGTCTTATTTCCTATTCATACCATTCGTACTCGCCACCTCCAGGCGGTGACATTAAAAATGTTTGCATCGCCACCAACTTAGAGGTTGGAATTAAACCGAGTTTGGCAGCAGAGATGTATACACATTTACGCATAATCCCACATGCACAGACACACAACACGCACACACACACGGTGTGACTTTAGTGCAGATGTGCGTCTGGTTTCCTCTGTTGCATTGTGGCCCAGTTTGCAGCCATCTCCCTCTGATGTATAACTCGTTGTCCAGGCCTTAATGTTGATTTATTATCCATCCATAAATTAGAAAAATATGTTTGAGAATTCCGCGGCGCAGCCAGGCTCTGCGGACCGTCTGGGGATTGGCTGACGTGTCAGAGGCACATATTGGCTCGCCAGGCAGCCTTTTGTTTCCCTGCACCAGCAGGCATTTAATGAGTGCTGATGGCTTAAGGTAAATGTGTTAGGACAGACAGCAACAACAGCCACAAAAACAGCCTGCTACATGGGAGAGGTGTAGAGCAAGTCCACAGCAGAAACGCACTCCTTTGCTTTTAAAAGGCTTCTGTGCGTGTTCAACATCAACACCATTCTCATTATCAATCAACTGACCCTTTGAGTTAGGAGTCAAATAAAGTTTCATAAGCAGTTCGGGCTTGTGAAGTTCATGAGCACTGTTTTAACACAACCTTAAAGACTGTGTGGAAAGCTTCAGCACTTCAGTAAAATGCCCGCCTAGAGACAAGTCATCACATTAGCTCCAGCTTCAGCTGCATTCAGGCCTATTTTTCTCTTATCCTGCTATTATCGAATAAGGTTGATTATTACTGGCGATGATTCTCCAGCCGCTCCTGGCTGACTTGTGTACCGACATACATACTAATTTCTAATAAAGCCTCAGACATCTCTGGGGGTAATGTGTTGCAGCACAAACCAGACTGTGCCACGGTTCCATCAGAAATGTTGCTTTTTGTGCGGTTCGTATTAATCCCAGAAGCAATCACAGGTCAAGGTTTAATTCTGTGACATAAAAAGCTGCCATGGTTTTCACGCTGGCGCTTCATTCCCTATTTATCCAGAACAGCCTCCGGCTCCATGAGACACACTGTGTACTGTGCATAATCAACACACTGAGACAGAAACATCATTGTCATCTTGTCTTGAGCTGACACTGTCACTTCATTGTCATGGCAGTTATGGTCTGCTGTGCTGATGTCCTGCTCTACTGTTTGTGTTACAGATGTTGCAGTAATCAGAGCAGCAGCGTGTGAAGGACTCCGCCTGCAACCCCGACCGACATCACGCCTGCTAAAGGTCAATGTGGAAATGCTGGGTGATGGTGATGCTGATGGCTGGGAGCCGATGAGACGTGGTTCCACTGAGATAACCCATTTTCCTCACGTCGACACTTTCGACCATCAGCGGATCTGAAAACTCTTTAGATGCTCACGTTTCCTCCTGGAAACCTTTAACGGACTAAAAACTGTTGACGGTTGCTGACAAATTGATTCAACTTGTTTAAAAAACAAATATGTTGAAATATTTAATAATATTTAGAACTATCCTTCGTGTTAAGTGTATTTTCTTGATGTCTTGTCCAATTAGTTTGTTAATTGCACCAACAATAATAGTAACAGTAAGGTTACTTCTGTGCTCAGTGTTTGTTCAAAGTCCATATTAATACATATTTTAATCATCTTGTTGGAATTCTGAACCAATTACAGCGCTTGTCACAACATTAGCGGGGCCAGTTTACTCTCAAAAAGGCTTTACCCATTAGCTGGGAGTTTAAGTGCCTTTTCTCATCTGGAAAACATTGAATCTCTCTCAGAGAAATCCATATCAGTCAAGACTGAATTGCTGTTCTGATGCCAGCCTGGAGCCGAGGAAACAACTGGTGTAGTTTCGAAGGGGGGGGTGGTGGGGGGGTAAATGGTGCCCGTGAGGCACACTTATAGTCCGTCAGCTGGGTTAGCTATGTTTCAGTCTGAGCATTTATCCCGCGCCATAATGGGTTGCTGAGTTGCCGGTGGCGGCCATTGTTTAATGATCTCCTTCGGCTCTGGGAGTAAACTACTGCGGTAATCAGAAGGGTAAACTCAGCTATATTTCAATTTGGAGAGTCGCTCTTCCGTTCAGAGAGGCCGCTCGGAGACAATAAATAATAGGACTATTTAGCCTATCCCACTGGCTGCCTCTCTGACACCTACCCAAACACACACACACACAGCCACACACACACACAAGTCCGCCTATAACAATTCATGTCCCTTCCATAAATCAGCCCCACTAAAAGCTGGTGATTAGCGACATCATTTAGCCCCTAAAACCCAAACAGCGACAACTGTTTCCTTCCCCGTTTTAGGGAGAAGATGGAGAGATGCACAGATGGTGAATTGGTTGGAGGGGAATGAACTGTAGCCGGATGACTGGACTTGTGAACGTAGAGGAAATTCAATGCAGGTTTCAGTTCAGGAGTCGAGATTATTTGGGTTATTTATCGCGACCGCTGACGCTTTTGACCTTATCGATTATGACACGGTCACTGAGGAGGTGGCGGCGTCCTCTTGGAGGCACTTTTGTTGTTTCTAAGGTCAACAAGAGATGTAGGATGTGTTATGTTCATGTTTTTATGAATATGAACTACAAACAATGAAATAAGTGAAGTGCTTAACTGAAGAAAGGACTGGTTTTGATAACAGAAATACACTAAATGTATATATTTTTTTTGCAAAACTAGAGAACATAACTAAGCAAAATTGTGCAAATGTAATGTTGTGGGTAACTTTGGCACTTTTTACTTTTCCACAAATGTTATCATCTTACCCCTTAGTTCAACAAGGTGCAAAATTAACAATATTCAATTGCACATCAGCCAACTTTGCTCACCCTCTGAAACATCTACCAGACCCACGGGTGACAAACAAGCAGTTGACAGGAATTATCGTTTTGTTACGCGCTCTCGTTTTCCATCTAAATCCTGGTCATCGTATCGTTTAAGCTTCCTGACGTGCCTTCAATTCCACCATGCACAATTCCATAGTTATATACCCGCAGTTATTTTCTTATCAGGAGCTCAGTTAGCCTATGTGACGATTTTGATTTTGGTTTGACACAGGCGCAGAACAAAACACTCCTGTGGTTTATTTGCTTCGGAGGATGTCATGTTGAGAAGCAGAGGGCTAAATATCGCAGTCAAAGCTCAAACTCAAAATTCAAAACAAAACAGTTGATGGCACGACACTGTGTTTTATGACTGCAATATACTTTGCGTTGTAGCTGGGCAGAGTTGTCATGGTCTTTACTCCAGACAAAAGGAGAGTTCACATCTTAACTTTCTTTTTATTTCTTGTAAGGTTTGTAAATTGCATTCAAATAAAAAAGGACCTTGCAACACCTTCTGCTTTTACTGCTGGCGTCGTATTTTCATTGATTAACAACGAAGAGAGAAGAGTAATGATCACAATAAACTGGCAAACAAATAAAAGTTGGATTTGTGACAACAATAAGTTCTTTAAGATAGACTATTCAACGTGCAGCTTGCATTAAGCATCACATTTATTTAATTACACACATTAAATTCTAATTCATCAAAGCGCAAGATGCAGTTGGTTACTAAGCTGGAGAGAAATAAAAATATTTTCCAGACAATACTAACCTCACTCTTTTTTCTTTTTTTTTTTAATCACTCTGATTTACAAGCGCCAATAAAACCAAACACATTAAGCTACCTAACCTAACAATTTCCTCTCCCTCCATCCTGTGATACTGTTCTGCTGGTTCTCAGTGCGGAGGATCAGACGTGTGTCTGATGATGGCTTCCTAAAGAGCTTCAATTAATGGCCTGTCACTTATCATTAGAGCGGCTGAAAGGCGGGACGCCAGGGAGCACGATGCAAACAAAGGCCCGTTTTAGAATGTCAATTCTCAAAGCATCCATCGACTGTGTGCTAGCGGCCGTCCTCCGAGCCCCTTGTCCCCGCTGGCCCCGGGGCCCTGCTGTCTCTCGTGGGGGATTAAGGGGGGATCTGCAGAAATTAGCTGTTTGGATGACAAGCAGAGGCCAAAGGACGAGCGGGTGTTAATGTCCCCTTTTACAGGAACAAAAGCAGTGGGGATTTTAAATAACACGTCTTCTCGGCCGCCTGCGGCCACTCCAGTCGCGGGGGGTGTGTGTGGTAGGTTACGCAGCAGTGCTAATTGACTGAAGCCGTGCAGTGGCAGGAGGAATCAGCGTGTCTGATAGCCTACACCACGTTGCATCTGAGGCTCGCAAATGGTTAGAAGTAAAAGCTGAAGTGTTAACTTGAATAGTGGGATGTGTAAAAATGGGATTTACCACCCTGGAGCCAATTTAAAACAAATGTTGCCCCTATATTGTCACGATGAAAATTATTTCACTCAACAATTTCTAAAAAACCTGTGAGTTGGATTTAAAAAATGTTCCCATTAGGGGCTAAAGGTGCAGGATGTCAACATTCAACTGAGAGTCATACGATTCTTAATGCGGCCCAACTATCTTTGGTCTGGCAGTGGCCGGGTTGTTTACTCTTCATTACAGTTTCAGACAGAGGCAGGGAGATCCTCAAAGAGAACATCCACAACAACATCCTCTTGACTGGGGCTCTGCAGTGCTGCTTTTGTCCATTACGCTTGGCCTCCTCATTGACAGCCAATAAATCATTCATTTAGAGGCAAAGCAGGGAGAGAATCAAACAGCCATTTCAGAGCCTGAGGCCTTTCACTGTAGTGGCTGCAGCAGGCCACAGATCTAATGTAGAGTGGCTCGGCTGCCGGCGGGTGGAAGGGCTCTTAAGAGACAGGGGCGCATTGTTTGGAGAGACGGGAAACGCTGCTCTCATTAGACCTGGAGCTGAAAACCAACCTGAAAGACCTGCTTCAATTTACCTGCCCTGTGCTTGGAATAAATCACCCCAGTGTGTGTTTGTGTATGTGTGTGTGTGTGTCGGATGCACACATAAACACACATGTGCATCTGCTAACGATCACACACACACACACACACTCATAAGCAGACACTTACAAAGAGCTTTATGCATGTCTTTCAGAGCACACCTCTCTAGGTTCAGAGTTGTTTTAGCGCAGCGCTTGTTAAAGGTAAAACCTTTTACCTCTCTGCCTCCGAAGACCCTTTTATCAAGGTGCTTTCTCATTCAAATCCCAATTAAGCCTTCCCCGACTCCCGGTTCTTTATGTATTCATACTTCCTGGAGATGCGAGTACGTCCTTGCACAAAGCAGCAATGAGTAGTTCATGCACGAAAACAAAACTACTGTCAGGAGCATTCGGCTGATAGAACAAGAGCCGCTTCTGATGTGTGTGTAAGAATACAAAGATGTAGCCGTTATTATAGTTCCATGGAATATTGCCAGAAAGATTCAAGTTAATTTCAAACTCAGATTTAGCCTTTGGCTTGTCGCCATGCTGAATTTCACGAGAGCCAAAAACTCACTCAGCGCAGCCAAAGTAAAGAGAATCCAATACTTTACACCAGGTAGTCAGGCACAGCAGGTAACACTCTGTGACAAATCCCAGCACACACTGAATAGAAAGGGAATACATTTCACAGTCTCTGGTATTAAGTCCAGAAAAGAGGAATTGACAGAGCATGAGAGCGGCCTGGTGGAAGAAGAGGGAGGGAAGGGAAGCAGAAGGGCAGAGGAATAACGGGAGAGGAGACGAGCTGGACAAGTGGGAGTAGAGGAGGACACCCCAGCAGAAATGTGGTGGCATAGATGTCAGTCCATTTAAATACTGATGAGGCCCTCTGTCCCTGCTCGTCTCTGGAAAGGACATGCTTGTTCGGAGCCAAACAAAAGAAGCTGCAGGCTGCTCCACTACGCCTGCCCCAACACACACACACTCACACACACACATGCACACACCAGGGTACGTCTGTGTTTATGTGTGTGTGTGTGTGTGTGTGTGTGTCTGGGGAATTCTCACATTCCCGTTCAGTCAGGGTGTGTAGGTACCACAGAGAGGTGATAAATCTCCTCTTCCTCGTCAGGGAGTGCTGGCACTGCATTCGCACGCACGCACACAAACAAACAACAACACGCGCACACACACACACACACACACACACACACACACACACTCAGACACAGACTCTTGTACTTTCATCTTAGTGATGACACTCATTAGCATAATGAATTATCTATCCCCTTACCCTATCCTTCTCCATGAAAACTAAATGCGAAACCCTAACCCTGACCCAAAAAGTTTTAACCCCCAAATACTCCATTGTAAAAGTGAGGACCGGTCAAAATGTAATGTAACTCTGTAGGTCCATTCTTAAAATGGTCCTCACAAGGTTCAACTACACAGAAACACACACACTCCCGACAACAAAACCTGGACTTTAGCTCCATTTAGATCTTAGACTTCACTCTTTCTTCATTTCCTTCTTCCGATCGCTCTCGTCCAATCACTCTCTCGGCCTGCTGTGTCTCCCCCAGCACTCGGGATTGAGGTGTCACACTGGAGCAGATGGATTACACACAGACACAGAGTCACACGTACAACTCAGAAACGAGGCGAAATGGAAACAGACTTATTGAACACCTGCTTGAAAAAACTGTGCGGCGTCCACGAGGACTACACTCGGTTTTCAGCACGTATCGATTCCCTGCATGTTATTTGTTTAGATGTGAACGGCGCGCATGTGTTTGGAGTAACCACAGAGTCTTTGTCTCTCCGGCCGCTGACAGGAAACAGCAGGCGCCGGAGGATGAACCTGAAAGGAGCAGCCTCTGCTATAAAGCAGCAAATAAGCACGACGGAGATGAGTGCCTCACAAAAACACATACGTCTGTTTGATACATGACCACAGAGTCCTGTCAGACAATAAAGGGCCCATGCCACAGACACTCAAATGGACAAGGTGGAAATATATTTGTTTGGTTTTCACTATGTGACTACATAGCCGATTGTTATTGCAGCCGGAAACAAAACTTTTGCACTAAATTGGCTTTAAAAAGACGTCATTAAACTGTCCCTCCGTCTTTCATCGCCTCGTTGTCGTCTTGCTCTCCCGTCTCCTCTTTGTGACTTTAGCTCTAAAGCAGAGGAGAGTGTCAGTGAGTGTTCTGTTTGATTCAGTGCTATCTAACCTTGCTTTATGAAAGCATTAAATTGATGGTTCCAGACCAGCCCAGAGAAAATGCACATAAAACTGAGACTAACTGAGAGATAATAGTCCTCGTAAATTGGCCTAAGAGCTCTATAACTCACAACGTCCTCAACTTCTTCTGTCTTACCCAGCACGAGCTGCCGCATCCAAAATACTGACGGCCCGGGGGCACGAGTGTAAAAGCAAACAAAAGGGAAAACACAACAAAAAGACTGAAACCTGCCAACACTCCCACTCCTCACCTCGTGACCAGTGTTCAGAAACAAAGAACACACATTATTTACATACAGGAGCTACATATTGTGCAAGACGGTCAATTCAACAAAAAAAAACATTTAAAGGAATTGTTGCAAATCCAAAAAAACGTTTTGCTTTCTGTTGGAAAGTGATACGAGGAGATTAATACCAGTCTATCAGAAAATATGAACGGCAGCCAGTTAGCTTAGTTTAGCATAAAGACAGGTAACCAGCGGTAACACTAGCCGAGAAATACCCGAACAAAACGCACTGGTATAACTGTTACATGAATAATTATTCAAGGGCCAGTTCAGAATCTTTTTGATGGCCAATAACTGGTTCGTCTCCGGCACCAACACTCCACAAGAAACATCTGCTTACATCGGGGGGCTGGGGGCGGGAATATTGTGACCAACAAGGCAGACAAAAACATTGTAACCAATCTTTATCAAAAAACAAGATCTTGTGTCATTTGCAGGCAGAAGCAGGAGCGGTCAGTGGAGGAGAAGAGTAGAATAGATATCAAACAAACTTAAAGATCACCAGGTTCACCTTGGACAGGGCCAGGCCAGATGTTTGAACCTGTATAAGCATCTGGATCCTGCAGATGTGAATGTAGGCATTACAGTGATATGGATCCTTTTAACTCACTGTCTGCTAGAAAATGAATACAGCCTCTATTTCCTAATATGTGAAGTTAAGACCATTATAAACAAATTATCGTGATTAAAAAGTACCTAGACTGAGCACAGTAGCTTTTCATCTGAATGTTTTTCTTATTTGGTATTATATTCTTTTGAAAGAACCTTCTCCGTTGGATAATTATAATTCATCAATAATATACATATCCAATAATCAATATTTATATCTGCACATATGTGAATGTTTGAGTTTTTGTTGTTGATTAATGTGATAAACTGAAAAATGTAAGTGTATGTGTAGCAGCTGCTGTCAGCTGGATGAGTGATGATGCATGTGAGGGCAGCGTTAACTGTGTGTGTGTGTGTGTGTGTGTGTGTGTGTGTGTGTGTGTGTGTGTGCGTGTTTGTGTGTGTGTGTGTGGTAAGTGAGAAAAGATAAAGACATTTTTCCTTCCAACACTCAAAACCTTCAATGTCTGCTCAGCTCCCATAAACCAGCTCTGCCTCTGGACGCTGGGCCTCCTGTGTCTTAAATCTTTCTGTTCCTCCACCTTCCACGCTCAGCCTCAGTCTGCCTTTACAGAACAGCACATATCACACAAGACGTGAGGGAGGAAGCAGGATTCTTCCCCGAAAAAATAAGAAATGGGGCAGGACAAACAGTGCCAGTGAATATGCAGACACCAGGTATGGTGCACAGGGAGAGCACGAAATCTGTGACTCCATCATATGTGTGTGCAGGTTGCACAGGCTGGTAATGGATGGCCGGCTGGTGCCCGCTGACGTGTTATTCTTTTATAAAACATTGCCTCCGCGTACCAGAGCGCAGGGGAGAGCGTGTCGTGCTTGTGATGAATGACCAGAGGGTAACATCTTCACTCCTGACCCCTAACACAGGAGAGCATGCTCATACATAGACACATAAAGACACACACACACATACACACACACAGACGTAAATAAACGCAAACGTGCACTCGTGCGCATTGAAGTTAGTAAACAGATTTTTTTCCCACCACAGTGGAAGCACACAAAACAGAGTGATTCCACTCAGCAGATGGTGATCCAGATGCAGGCTGGTGACCTTTCGTGTGCCTTTGCTCGGAGTGTGTGTTGAATACAGAAAGATGCTCCGTCTTTATATTCCTTTCAAAGCTTTCACTCGCATCCGTTTCATTGCTTTATTATTTTTTATTTGAGCACAGATCCATCATTAAAAAGACTTTTCCTTACTTCCTCCTCATTAATCACACAGGCTGACTAACAAGGCCTGTCGTCTTCAAAAGATATCTTCAGCTATGTCTCCGCACAAAGCATGAAAGACCAACATCAAACGCAGCTCCTATTAACACTGAGAGCCAGAGCTGCTGGACGGTGTTGAGGGGCTGGAGAGGTGAGTAACAAGCAGTGACCTTCTGCTTTTAAATGCACCACGCCGACAATATAATAAGAACGCTGAAACATCACACAACACGGCTACAAGGGAGGAAGTGCTGTGGCAGGAAGAGGAAACAGAAAGAGAGACAGAAAAAGAGATGGGAAGAGAAGGAGGTATGATAGGGAGGAAAGCGAGACAGAGGGGATGAGGTGGGAGACAATGAGACAAGGAGACAGAGACGGAGAGGGTGAAGGCGGTGGAGGTATGGTGAGGCGGGTGGGGAAGGGGGAACAGGCAGCCAGTCTATTATCAGGGGTCTATAGAGAAGCATTTAGGGACAAATAGGACACCACCCCCCTGTCACCCCACACCATTCAGCCCCTGTCAGCCCAGGCCATTCAGCCAAACCCCAAGGGGGAAGTGGCAGAGGGGGGACAGAGGGGAGGAAGCAGCATTGGGATGGTGGCGCGGGTGGGGGGGGGGGCGAAGATGGAGTACCCCGGTACCACCCCTCCATGATGCTGTATCCTAGCAACGGCACTCAGGGTGTGACCTGAAGTCATATGGCTCCATTCAGTTTCACACATCTTGAACACACACACACACACACACACACACTCAGACACACACGCGCATCCAGGGGCCAAAACAGGCTCTCGTGTCCAATAATTAGCACAGATCATGCCCCCCCCCCCCCCCAAAACCTGGCTACACCAGCAACCCCACAGGGAGCAAACTTAATTACCATCAACAGACAGAGGGGAGTTTATCTTTAAACACTTAAGATGATCCACTTTGCACACACACACACACAGACACAGACACACACAATCAAGAGGCCGTGCCATCCTATACAAAGACCCTCTATTTCAGCAAGCTGTCAATCACATGCTAATTAAAGCGGCGTATTGATGACACTCTTCTCTGCCCTGATTTTCATATGGAATTAGTAGTTAATGAGTTGTGTGCAGATTAATTACAACATAATGATATTTAATTGTTAGCAACTAATTGTTGTGGCACTCTTCTGCAGTTGCTGTGAACTTTGTTTGGTTTTAGTTCAGGAAGGGAACAGGTGGGGGGAGAGCACTTCACTGAGCACCGTTCAAACTTGAAACGTCTCAGCGAGAAGAGCCTTTTAATCAAAGTCACATTTTCTGCTTTCCTGTGAAAGATGAGCGTGTGATATTTCAACATAAGTGATATTAAAGACAGAGGGTTGGAAGGCCTGATGTGGGTGAAAGACAGATTGGATTAAATATCATTTAAACTCACTTTTGAAATCATAGCGTGTTATGTGTGTGGTTCTGTGGTTTATCTCTGCTGTCAACTTTGTACACACACACACACACACACACACACACACACACACACACACACACACACACACACACACACACACACACACACACACACACACACACACACACACACACACACACACACACACACACACACACACACACACACACACACACACACGACATTACATTAACTTACATGGATTTTCCTGCGTAAATGTAGTAGGACACTCACTTTTGGTCCCCATAAGGAAGATAAGTCCCTAAAATGTGCTCACAGCATAATAAATTCCTGGACCACACACACACATAGTTTGGAGGGATACATATCTTGTTCTAATAGATTTTTATACGCAGTCTATTATTTATCCAAAGATTATCTCTGTTGCCTAAAGCTAGGGATGTTCAATATTTACTCTGACCTTGGGCCACACACACACACACACACACACACACAAACACACACACGGTTATTCCTACAGCACTTTCGATTTGGCTTCAAATTGGTGAGCGATAATAAACAGGGATGCAATAATTGTCCCAAAGTCACTTTGTTCTTTTTCAACCCCCAGGAACCTTGCGAGCCAATTCTGGGGCCTACTGAATAAGATTGTCTACTGAGTCTTTATGACTACTCATTAACACACACTTTTATCATTTGTTATAATATAGTACACTCCTCTCCAAATGACATCATTAAACATAATTCAATCTTTACCTCTTCTTCATTTGCGCTGGTTTTCCTGATTTATCCCCACTTTTATTTCAATTTCTCTCCCAGACCTCGGGCAGCTGCAAACTGCTGCACTGCCCCTCTGTGGACGAGCGCGGTGCTGCACGGTTGACGACACAAGATAATGGAGGAAAAGGGGGGGGGGAAGAGAGACAAATATCACTTGGGGAACTTAACTCAAATTGATCCAGAAGATCACTGAAATACGAGAGAGAGGGGAGCATCAGGTTGGTACAAATGTTGCCAACCACAGACATCAGGCACACACACACACAGACACGCACACAGACACACACACACACACACCCAGATGCATTGTTCTGAGTGTGTGTATATATAAACACACACACACACACACACACTCAAACACACAGAGAGACACATTGGGCACGCATAGGGCAATTTAGTAAATGTCATCAAGTCTGCAGAAAGAGAGGGAAATCGGCCTGCCTCCCATCTTTGCATCGGGAACACAGGTGAGATTGATGAGTAGCGTCTGTTTATGATATCGGTTATTCAAGATGAAAGATGAGGGTTTGTAGAGGGGTTCCTCCCATTCACTGTCATTGATTTACACACACACGTGCAAACACACACACACACACACACGAGAACATATCAACAGTCCAGTGTCCTTGCTTTGTCAATAGTCAAGGTTATTTCATATGCAGTGGAACATTTGACTAATATGCTGAGATTGAACGCAGCAAATAAAATTTACTTTTGGTTATGAGGGACAGGGCGAAGACGGACTCCTTAAAGAACGTATAGTCTCACCGGACAAGTGAGTGAGTGTTGAGTGAACATCCATCAGTGAAGAACGCACATAAAAGTGGGTTTAAAAGCAATAAAAGACGGCGAGGGGGAAGTTGTGAAAGAGCGGCCGCGATGGAAAACGAAGCACTCAAGCTGGAGCCGATTCTGAGCCGGTGAAACCTTGTTCACATCCACGGAGGAACAGGCCACTGCGGCAAGCCGGCAATGTGTCGCATGCGTTTGTGTCAAAAGCCTGTTTTTCTCCCTCGTCCAATTAGGGCGACTACGGCACAAAAGCCGGCTAATTTTGTCAAGTTCCTGTAAATGGCATGATGGATGCTGACGTTTGGTTCGATGAGAGGAAGGGGGGGGGGGGGGGGGGGATCTCATGGTTGCCCAGCATGGCCTCCTGCTTCATTAAAGCACCTTCCAGGGAAAACGCATACAAACAGACACAGTGTGTGAGAGAGAGAGAGAGAGAGAGATGCACAAACACTTCCTATTCAGGATGAATTAAAAACCTACAACACACTACTTTTCAGGAGAGAGAGCATTCATTATGTAGCCCTAATGTAATGGCATAAAGCACGGGAGCAACAGCCTATCAAGTGCAGCGATTTGGCTTTTTTCACTTGTGCTGTTTCGTTTGCTATAGGGTAATTTGTAGCACTCAGCAGGGCAGGGCAAAGTGAATCAAGATTAATTTACATGCGGGCGAACACTTAGGCAAGGCAGAGCGGTAAGCAAATGCACCGCGTCTCTGTGGCTGAGAGGAGAAGGGGCGGGGGGGGGGGGGGGGGGGTAGTAGTGTCGGGTAATTAAGGAGCGTCAAACGTGATTGCTGGAGGCAGTTAAAAGGCCACAACATGCCGACTGTGGTCGCTCTCAGAATGCAGTCTTCGCGTTTTAGCCGAGCCGCATTGACGGAAGCTCGGGTTCTAATGGGAACAACGGCCTCACATCCGAGCAGCCACTTCAGATCCAGTCTTCATTAATTGTACTTTAGTGTGTCTCTCCCCGGCGCATGTTATTCCAATGCACAAGTTTGTCTTCATCTATAGGTAGAAGAGTGCCACACTCGGGGATCTGCACCAAATCAGACGAGTGCCTCGCTGTAGTCTCGGAGTCAGGGAAGCTCCCTGTGAACCTGAAAGTTGAGTTTATTCAATTGAAACGCTTTGATTTAAATAAAAATGTCGCCGCACATCACGGTGACACAAAGACAAAGAGTCCCCGAAGATGTGAGGCTGAAGTGACAAGGCTAACGTGGACAAACCGCCGCAAAAGTCCACATACAAATGCAACTACAAGTGCACCGAGGAGAGGTAGAGTGAAAACGCTAAATAAGCTGTTTGAGCTGGACACACATTTCAGACCAGCGATGGAAGCTAAATCCTTGCCCCACTGAACAGACTTAACACATCAGAGAAAGAGATCACTGGGATGGGATAAAAAAAGAAAAAAAGAAAAGACAGAATAGCTGGTACACTTTCTCCCCCTTCTATCGCTCACTGGTAATGGACCCTGGACCAAGCCTGTGGCAGGGGACTCTGATCAAGCATGCTGCCATCCTGGAGACACATGCACACACTGCACGTGCACACACACGCACACAGTCATTCTTTCGAATCTGAATAAACACAAACACACACCGGTTGGATTGCGGAGTGCAGCTTGGGGATTTGGGCCGAGCGTCTGGCATATTTGGCCATCTCAGATCTCCTGTCAGGCCGTGAATGCAGGATGACAGCGAGAGAGAGCCCACAGCGTCTGGAGACCTGTCTCCATCTATGCATCTCTCACATAAACAAATTCTCCCATCGCTGTATTCAGACCAGGCTCTCTGCTCTATTACACACAACACACAGCTGCCACAAGCACTCAGACACCCAATCAACAACCACAGAGAGAAAAGGAAAGAGAGAGGGAAGGGGAAAAGGAAGAGCAGAAGGAGAAGAAAGAGGAAAAGCAAAGTGTGTGTGTGTGTGTGTGTGTGTGTGTGTGTGTGTGTGTGTGTGTGTTTGGGGAGGTGGGGGGGCTCGGTGGAGGTGAGATGGAGGAGCGGAGAAAAGCGAGACAGGAGCAGCGCCGGGGGAGATGCTGAGATGTGAATGTTGAGAGCAGGGCCAGTGCTCCGGAACTGTGCTCAGCGTTCTGTCTGGCCAAGCAGGAACCTCCTCAAGGCAGGAGCGACTACGGCCGGCGTGGATGAAAGAGAAATGGGCTCCAGTGGGATCAGGAACAGAGGCGGGAGGGTCGCAAACACACTGAACGCATGAAATCCTGGGACCACCTGCTTTCTCCATGAAATAGGATGAGCAGGAGAAAGCTGAGGCCAAATGCTGAGAGAGTGATCCCAGTGTTTCTGGGTAATCTGAGAGTCCAGTCGTCACTGTCAGCTTTGTCCCCTCATGGTGTTTGATTACTGATCCCAATAACTTCTGGGTTTTATTATGTTTACGTATTTTTTGGGGGAAGTCAAAATGGACAATTCCAGGTTACAATGAAATTAATTTTATAAATAACATTTACATGTTTTTTTTATATTTTCTTGCCGGACACTTTAGTTTCTTTGGGCATATTATTAAAGAAGGTGAAATGGAAAATTCCAGGTCGAAGTGAAATCCTTGATTTTAAATATCTATAATAAAGAGCAAAGCTTTAATCCGTGAATTGAACAACTCTCTTTGCAAAGCAGATACACTATATGTCAGACAGACAGAGCCATGATCCCTCTACAAAGGAGGTTATGTTTCATCTACATTTTATATATATAATTTGTAGGATTATGCAAAAACTGAACCAATTTCTATGACACTTGGAGGAAGGATGCAGAATGGGTTAGGGAAAATCCATTACATTTCAGTGTGGATCCCGGGATTTTATGTTCACTTGCCTTCCAGAGAATAATACACATATCTTGATTATATCATATTAAGGAAACTGATATTTATGAATATGTGTAAAAATGAGGATCTAGTAAATAGAAATGGTTTTATACAATGGGACTGTTGTTGTTTTATTGTTTCATATTTATTTATTGTTAGAAATTACACATTGTATTATTATTGAAATGTATTTAACCGTTAATGGAGAAAAAGGGAAATCACTCACATTACTGGTGTTGACAAGTAAATGAATTGATGATAACAATAGTTACATAACAGTTTATAGGTATATATATATAATCTATATCACAAAAAATTACAAATTTGCATTAAGTGTGCTTAACAATCTGTATAAAATACTGCTGTTTTCTCCTACATACACACAATATCAGTTCATGTCCTAGTTTTTAAATATTGTTCAGCTCTGTAATTTTCTGTCATTCTGTGTTTAAACTTCACTGGTAACTTGACAAAGGCTTTCCTGTGAATTCTGTGCCAGGTGTGTTTCTCATGTGAGACTGTAGGAATCTGTAAAGATCGTAAGACTCTTCGGAAGATAGGTCGCAGGTGGTGGAGCACAACCCCTGAGCAAAAAATGTAAATATGCTTCACTGAAGTGTTTGGCCAGATTGATCTGCCACATTACAAAGCATCCCTCCTCCTTCCTCCGCATCCCTATTGTCTGCCCCCTCCTCTTCTGATCAGGTTATCGATCCTCGGACCAGTCAATCGTTTGCTACCCTGTGATCTGGGCCGGGCCAATTACTTCAGTGAGTAATAGTGATTAGTTTGTGTCCAGATCAATCCGCGCTGATACAGGTAGAGAGGCTGTGCAAGGGGCAGGGGAACCACTGACTATACACAATTACAGCACATTTGTGAAACAACAACGTCGATGCAGGCCCCTGTGCTTGGTATCCAGATTATAATTGTTTCATCACACCATCAAACCTCCGCCGAGTAAATATCGGTGGGCTTGCAGGTAATTTCAAAGCCTTCAGTGGGTAGCGGCGATTGTGAAAAGTAAAAAGAATATCGGGAATATTCTTCAAAGAAAATGTACAGCAGCATGGAATCAATCTTTTATAGCCCATAAACACACACACACACACGCACAAAGGCATCACATAGAGTTAGTGCTTAAATCTCAGCCGGTGGCATTGGGTTGACATTGTGCAGGTCATTAAAGGAAAACTAGTACTAATGTCGAAGGCAAATCTACTTATGCTGATAGTATTCATGGGCAATCTTTCTATAACATTGATCAACACAGTTTGTCTAATAGGAAAATAATAAACAATTACTCCTGCAGACGAGAAAGGGTAATTGATTTTCTTCTGTAAATTACCACCACCATCAGCCCTGCGTACACAGAAAGGTGATCATCTGCATAAAATCAATGGGATATGATCCTATCTGTATGATAATCATGGACTGTAGCCGAGGAGCCTTCATCAGCTCCAGGGAGAGGAAGGGAACGTGCAGGGTGAAACAAAAGAGACGGCAAGTGAGCGGTGAGACTCCGGACAGACGTTAAGACAGCTGTCCTCCTGGTGAATCAAGACTTCTGCATGTCACCGCTGGTGGACACATCTTCACCGTTAAAGCTGCTTAGCTCTAGAATCCCATGGAATGGATCGTACATGACATTTATGCTGACGCTGAGTGTGATCATCATTGTGCCCTAATTTCCACTGCTTTCTTTCCAGACTGCAGTCCCGCTGAAGATGAACAATATGAAGCTGTGCAGTATGAATAATGTGGGAACTGTGCAAACTCCTAAAATAGCAAAGGCGAGGTTTGCATTAGAACTCTGATTAATCTCTGATGGGTGCTCACACCACCCCCGGTGTTCCCTGCCAGACACTGACTTACTGTGATAGGTAAGCCCACCACCGGACAGCTGTATGTATGACTGGGAGCAGGCCTCCAAATCAATACCGCCACCGATATTAATATGACCACATACATCAACAAGAAACAAGGAATGGATACGACTGATGCTAGTACTGTAGATACTTAAGTCACAATGAGAATAAGACAAAAATCGTACATGTATTGTACTCTTCATAGTCTCAGAAGAATAAATCATCGGTCATGTGTTAAAAATCTTAAAGTGACACATGCTTATGTTCCTGAAAAGCCACTGGTTTGTGGGAATCATAGCCACTGGTTTGTGTGAATCATGACTGCTCTCTGGTGTGAGGCCGACAACCGTGAACTTATCACACGCTCAAAATTTCCTACCACATATTTGGAAACCATGGGTAATGTTGAAAAACAGTGAAATAATAGATTCTGTGTTTGTAATGTTTTTGTAATTCGCTTATAAACGAACCAGCCAACAACAAAGACAGGAGTGAAAACAGAACATCCTTGGTGGAGGTACAATCACAACAATTGATACCTTTTAGATTTTTGGTCCAGAATTGTTTTATTTGGGTGCTTTGTGTGAACTCTTCTGAAATCACCATACAAAGAGTCAAATGTCTCAACATAGCCAAGTAGTTCTGGTTACAGGTAAATTCACCCACATCTTTATCAACTAATGTAGCAACACTTTTGTCTGTTCCTTCTCCTGCCTGTGTATTTGGTTGAGCAACTATATATATGCATAAGATTCAGTTTTACATAGACACCCTGTAAACAACTTCGACCTGTAGGTCTGGCAAAGTTGGCGATTGAAATATGTAAAAATAATTGACTGTTAGGAGTCTTCTAGCATTTCTGTTGCTGCAGAAGTGCATTTGATTTATAAATTATTAATTTAACAACTAAAAACTTAAAGACACAGTGAACCTGGTTTGCGGCTTCGCCTGGTTGGTCACCAAGCCTGAACAACAATGCTGAAACAATTTGAAGAAAGTCCTGAAGGTCTGAAATGCCAGTAACAATACGGTGAGTGGCACACCAAGCTTTTAGTGAGATCACCGCACCTCCACGTCTCTATGAATCACATTCTGTCTTCTTCCTGTGTGTTTGGAAGCCATACGCACACTCTACTGTATAACATATACTGTATAATGAATCTATTTCAAGAGGGGACAGCACTCAAACCCTTTTCATTCTATGTTCACCGGGGGAAAAAATGTGGTGCACAATTTTGTTCAGTCCTAAAACCCAAACAGAGGCCTTTCCAGTTATAAAGGCTTTGGGCTTTAAAAGCTGAGAGAATGAGGAGTTGCAGACAAAAAGCCAGGAGGCTTTTAGTATATTAGCTTCTCAAATCAAATCACCATGAAGGGAAGACAGAACCAGCATTTAACACAGTGAGGAGCCCTGAACACAGATGAATAAAGTGAATGCTCTGTTTGAATCTGTCCTCCTTTCATAGATTTTAATGGCCTATGGTAAAGGGAAGTGCGTTAACACTTGATAACTACATTAGCCTGGGAGTACAAAGAGGGTTTAGCACATTTACCATTTCCATTTCCATTACTGCTATAAATTGCACAGAATGAAATCAAAACCTCCGCCACACTCTGCCCTTAGACTGTTATCAAATGATATAGATTTATTAAAACTACTTAATTTGAGACACTAAGTGCAATTAAGAGGCCCAGAAGGATTTGTATTGGCTGCTATGCGCAGCCAACACATCACCACACACTGAAGTCAAGTTTGTAGGTTTGAATGTAGTGGCTGTACAGCAGAATTATAGTTGTTGAAGAGGTAGCTTTGTCCAGATTGATGTCCTGGGTCCGTCATGACCGGCTGGAAGGCTGAGATCACTCAATACTAATCAACAGGCTGGACACGAGCTGGTCTTTATCACTTTGTCCCCTTTATATGACTCCCAACCTTGGCTGCGCAACCAGTTGCCTGATTTCTCATTTTGTTGCACTGCGACTGACAGTGAGCGGCACTGATTGAGGGGATCCATTAGGGATCAGCCTGAGGAAAGCCTGTTTGATGGATGAGACCAGCAGTCACCTTCAGAGCTTGCTAACAACACCTGTATCCTCTCTGTCACACATACACACACACACTTTTGCTGACATATAACAATTCACACATATTGCGCCGTGTGTAGACACGGCGCAAAATCAGCACAGTCTTATTAACATTGACGGCCCAGTTCCTTCTACAGCCAAAATTGTGAACTAGTTAAAATACACTTTTAAAATGAAAGGGCTGATTTTGAGCTAAATCTATTTAGTCAAAGCTTAGGGTTCTATTTTAAAGATACTAAAATTGTTTTATATTTGTATGATTCACAGCACCAAATCTCCTGCACACCCTCTTAAGTGCAGTGATATATTTACCAGTGAGGTTTCAGTGCTAGACGTTCATCAGGCAAAAGGTTTCTGACAAAGAGCAGCCATCTGTGTGGCTGTTGGCTTCAGATCAATCACATGACCCACACACAGACACAACATCAAGGAACTTACATTAAACCTCAAGGAACTATATCAGTCTCCTATATCATACATGGAGCACACATACTGTGAGAATAAATGTACCACAAATGGCAAATATGACACATTCATCTCATACATTTATACTGCAAGTACACACTCTACATTGATGATAGCACGTCATAATGAACACAACTTTACAACACCATCAGTTTGAAGTCATCGAGGAATCTGCAGTAAAGCTTACTTTTCAAAAAAACACAGAGAAAAAAGTCAATGTGACAGAAAACGGCATTTGAAAGCCCTAACCCAGAGACAAATAACACATACAGGTGGTCATATACACATCCAACAAAGAAATTTAAATACTACCTCAAAATCAATCAGACAACATCCAAATAAAATGACTGTGGCAATCACTTGAAACCATATTTAAATTCCTTAGATCCTGGTTTTTATTTGGATTGGCACAAAATGACACAGGAACAAATTTAGGTCCCCTCAACATGTCAGATTTTTTACATCAACATCCACGAGTTATTCTCCGACAAATTAATGGAATCGTGAAACACGATCTCGCAATGATAGAGAAAAAAATAAATCCTGGATACGCCTTATCCAGAGCTGTGCCAAACGTTGATGTGTTCTTTCCTGATAAATTTTGCATCCATGTTTTGTGGAAATCATCCTGTAGTTTTTTGCATAATCCCACTAATTTAACGTAAGAAGACAAAAGGTAATACTGTAAATCTTAAACCAGCATTCTTGGATGCAAGATACCATTTTAATGTGATCCACTGCAGGTGTCTTCCGTGATGTCTGTTGGTGATGTGGTGAGGGAGTTTCCTTCCAGCACCAGATAGAAACAGGCCAGTGTTGTGTGTCAGGAAACTCTTTCTATTTTCATTTTAAAAAGGGGATTTTTGCACAAACACATTGAGTCCACAAGCAGTCGCATGCTGAACTGAGCTTGTGATGCTGGGGAATCCCACCAGGCAGTGAAAGCAGCTCAGGGCATCAAGGAGTACAGTGAGTGTCACCTGCTAAAATACTGTTACATAGTGTTTTGAGTTGTTCAACTTCTTTCATGTTTCCAGGACTAAACTAACACAATGTTCATGTGGTAACAACATGCTGTGACAGGTTGGCCTTGTTTTCAAAACTACCCTTGATTAAATGCCCCCTTGTAGTGGCTGTTTTCTCCACTCAGTAATTTACAGTACAGTGAGTGCAGGTACATTTATTGTATGTGTGTTTGTGAGTACACGTGTGTTGATGTGAATCGGTGTCGAGCAGGCTAATTTCACTCAGCAGCATTATCTCATTAGGGCCCATCAGCATTTGACATTTAAATACAGAGCTGCTAAAAGCCTCTGTGCTTATTTAACATTAACATTATCACCCATCACGTCCTCCACGGGAGCAGGGCAGCACGGGCCTCGGTCCTGTTAGCTCCTTTTCTCTCCCCACTCCAAGCTCTTGAAGCCTCTGGGTAATTTTGGTTTCTTAAAATCACCAATTATTGCATTTAAATCGGAATAATGTGGTTAATAGCTCTGGCGTGGGACAAAAAGAAGGGAGCGAGCGGTCGTATCACACGTTCAGTCGATGAGCATGGTATGAAATAAGGAAAGGGAATGCTGTTGTGATTGAAGGTAAGGCAGGAAGGTGAAATGGAAGATGAGAGACGGAGGGAAAGAGGAAGAACGGGAGAGAGGGTGAAAGAGAGGGAGGGAGGTCAGCAGAGCAGCGTTGGAGAGGGAAGGTAGAGCCTGATGGGCACCAAATGAACAAATTATGACGGGCTCCATTTTGCAGGATGGGGTCACCCTCCCCGCTCCGCCCCACCCGCCTCACCCGCCCCGCTCCTCCACTCCTCCCTCTCTCCTCTTCTCTCTCTCTGACAGTTCAATTTCCCCCGCTCGCCTCCCTGCTCCTGCCTGCTAATTGTGAGTGAAGCCTTATCATTGGGCCCCCCATCCGCCCTCGGCCCAAGGTATCGCGGCGTCTGAGAGAGGAGACTGGAATGTCAAAATGTTATCCGAGACAGCAAACAGCCAGAGAGACGGAGGTCACACACAATAAGGCCGGACGTTCATCTGAATGCACGGGAACGGGCGAGCCACCGCTCACAGGATGCACACCCAAAAAGACCAAGAGGTGCTGCAGTTTGATTCTGGACAGAAAAGACGGTCAATGAAATCAGAGTTTGAATCCTATTTCCTTTATCTTCTGTTAATGTGTGAAAGATTTGTTCTCCACAAGCTTTGTCTCATGTTTAGCCTCTTGTTGATGATCTGATTGACTGGTTCCAGCGTTGGATAACCGAGAACCAGGTGTCAAACAGAGTCACTTGAAAACACCTCTGTAACTCAAGGGGCAATGAAACTGATCCAATGGATTTTGTTCTAAAACATATTGGATTTAGAAATGGAGAAATCAAACTCGCACATTCACAGCATGAGCGAATTCTAAGACCTGGATTGTTTCATGTAAAAATACCAGGTTGCAGGATGTACTGGTTTCTTATTGGGTATAAAAACCACACTCCTCTACACCAATCTTGCTGAGATCACTTGACTCTGGCGTGCAAACTGGAGCAGAGGTATGTTATTTACCGACTGGTGGAGGCCAGGTTTAAATGACACCTGAGGATAAAGCTCATCTCACACCAGCGCTCACCTCACTGTCTCTACTTTGTCATTTGAAATTGAGGCGTTGCCGAGGAGCATTTGCTCACGGTTTCCTTTTTAGCCGCGCTGTTCCTCCTGTTCATACGAGACAGAGACAGATAGACAAACAAGCTCAGAGATATGAGGCAATCTCCACACCGAGGGGGAGCAGCTGGATGCTGGATAGGTTGGGGTTTAAAGTGCTTTAGTGGTCGCCTGATAAGCCTGATCTGAGGTCAGAATAATCTGAATGCAGGAGGAACTATCATGGGCGACACAGGACAGAATCACTGACCCCAGACGTCCCCCATCACAAGGAGCTAGATGGAGGGTAAGAACAGGATAGAGCGGAGAAGACACGGAGCCAGAGGGGGGGGGGGGGTGGGGGAGAGAGAGAGAGGGAGCACTCATCTATATTCCAACACTGGTAATGAGGGTTAATTCATTGGTTAAGGATTAACAAGGTGCAAGAGTTTGATAGGCAAGCAGTTGCCTTCTCAAATATAAGTTTAAATCACCTCCATTAGCGGTGATGTAATTTCAGCTCCAGAGCCCCGCCTAGTGGGAAAGTAATTACGCCGTGACTTCAGGGACTCTTCTTAAAGTAAAACTCTGAACCTGTGACGCAGAGACTTGAACGAGAGGTGGTCCATTTTCATCGTGTCTCCGCTAAAGACAATAACAAGTCATACAACACCTGACATTTTGCAATCAAGTCAGTGTTGAAGTCATTAAACCCCAACACATTTTCATCGAGCCATATTAAATATGTGTGACCGTACATATCATAACGGCATCTTCTCTGGGATAATAAAGATACTGCTTCTATTCTGTGAGATCTACATTCGTATGAGCACATCAGCTTCAAAGGGACCACTCATAAACATCCGTCCCTCAGACAGGCCTTGTTTTCTTTCATCAAGATCCATGATTATTCCCTGTGAAATAAGTGAACATGTTAAAAAAGAAAAAAAACAGCCCCATCTAGAAATGTCTAAGAAAGAGAAAAGAAAACCTTGATTTCCACCAAAACGTACGGGTTATTTCCTGATGCATTATCATCCTTCCACTGAGTTATGTGGAAACCTGTCCAGTAGTTTTTGTGTACTGCTGCAAAATATCAACAAAAAAAAGCAGATTAAAATATAAAACATCTTGGCAGAGTACATTTTTTTTTACAATAAATTAAGTTAACTTTAAAAGTATTTCCGAAAAAACTATCTTTTCCCAACAACGTCAGAGTTTCTGTTAAATATTAGGTGGATTTTCAGTCTCACAATTAAGGATCATCTCAGAAAGATTAGATGAAAAGAACATAAACAAAAAAAGCTTCAAACAAAACAAAGCAAATCTAGGATATTGAAACCAGTAGAGTTCAGCAGCAGTCCACTTTTCGACCAACTGGCAAATTTAAGAATTTAATCAATACATTCATTCAATAACTGGGCTTGATCTCCGTGTGCGAGAAATAAGAAGGACCTGACCTCCAAGGCAAGCCCACACTAACTAATGACAGCCTGAACTAAGCTAATATTTCATCATCAGCTGACTGGTGTTGGAATGATCTTGATGCTATTAGCGGACTAAAGGCTAAATACTGTGGCTCTGCTAAACAGGAGGCAGCCACGGACCCACTTGGCATCCATTGTCCCGTTTGGCGTGGACGTCAATGAGTATGTGAAATAAAGACATGAGAGTGATGGGTACACCGGTGACTCCTACATATATACATTCACATATACAGACACACACATACATAGACACACACAATGCACGGACGTGGTGACCCCTACACGGTTGATGAGACGGGAGCTGATATGCGAGTCAGACAGAGCCACATTTGTAAAAAGCGATAGCCAATTACGGCAGCCCGGCTCTGGGATAATAGCCTGCCTGTCAGGGTCTGTGTGCAGTATATGCGAGCGCATGTATGTGTGCGTGTCTGTGCCTGAGCACGTAGTACCCAAGAGTGAATACGGGGTTCCTATTCTCATCTATTTGCTCTATATCTCCATTCCTTAGATATTAATTTCGGAGCAGTGCTGCAGCACGGGGCCCAGGTCGTTAGCGTGATTCATCTGGGCTTCATCCAAAACGGGCATGTAAAAGACAGAAAGTGGAAGCCATGTCCACCACAATTGGAGGCATATTTCTGTAAGGTTTCAGCAGCAGGGAATAATGGGGAGGTTTTTGAATCCATAATTTTCTCCATATCTGCTTTATGTTACAAATGATGTGAAATACTGAGGGAACCGGAATATAAAGGTGGAGGATAAAGACGTATTCTGGAGCATCAGAAAGAAAGAAAGGAAAAGAATAAATTACATTATGGTTTTTATTTATTATCCCTTTCCCTGTATATAATGCAAGGCACTCCAGCAATGCAAAGTCATGTATGGTTGTATGTGCCAAGCCATACAGGCCGCCCTCTGTCATAGAGACATTGGGAATGAGCCGCGGCGGAGATGGAGCGAAGGGGGCAACAACAGGGACACTGGTTTGAAAGCTCAAACATCAGCGCCTGTCCTGTACTTTCCACAGACACATGATCTCCTCAAGGACTCGGCCCCGTCAGCCACAGTGGCCAGCCACCTGAAACAGAGGAATGATAGACTATCAGAGGAAGGGAAACTGTTCAAGGGAATTGTGTGGATTTAGTGGTCTAGTGCTGACACATGGCTTTGAGCATGGTAGAAAAGCACTTTAACTCTTCAGTGCTTTTATCGCGTGTACACACCCCATAAAACACTGGTAGCACAGCTCGTACATACAGTAGCGCACACATGATGCATACGTAAGGCTCCGTCAGAAGCAGACGGGTTACACTAAGAAAACTAAAATCTTCTCTGATTTTTACCTCAGCCAGGGAGGTCGTGTTTTCATCCGTCTGCTTGATGATTTGTTTGTGAGACTTTGAAGGAATTTCCAGGAAACTTGGTAGAAGGATGCCACACGGGTTAAAGAGGAACTCAGTACCTTTTGAAGTTTCCTTCAGTTTTTCTTGCACTAAAACATTTAAATTGCAGTTTTCCCAGAGAAGAATTCATGGATCTTCATGGATCTAAATTCAGCCGTATTTAGGGCACATATATCTATGAGTGTATGAAATTTGATACAGCTTGATTGAATTTAAGGTACCTATATTGAATGTCATTCAATGGCCGAACAAGGGGCCCTTATTCGCAGAGAGGGGCCAATTATATGCCAAACAATCATGCATAATCCCAGATTCAGTCAAATGCACATTTAAATTACACATTGAATATATTTTGAAAGGTGTTCGAGCCCAATGTAGTTCCCAAAGCCTTTATTTTTTGTAAAAGTCTTGTCTTGTAAGTGCACCGGATGTGACTCTGCAGAAGAAACTCAATGTTAAGACTATGGAAACATCCTCGGAACGATTACAAAACTGTTGGAAATGTTCAGAGTTCAGACTACGGGCAGTAAAGCTCAGTCACTTGAGTAGATTTTAATGTCTGCACAACGTCTGCAGAAAGATTCAAGCATTCATTAATCCCCATGTGATGAGACTATAAAGGACAAGTTTTATCCTTTTATACAAGTGTCTTTTTTCCTCTGCTAGCAGCAACCCGACTCTGGCTTGTTATTTGTATTCGTCACATTTAAGTCGTCAACGAATTGCCAATGGGTTGGACACACACAGACTCAGATTCATGTTGCACCCAGCAAGACTCCTATATTCATAGATGCATCGTCCCTGCAGTTGCTATCTGATCATTTCCATAACAATCAAATCACAGAGAAAGCAGAAAAAAAAACCAAAGAACTTAAACGCACCATGGCAAAAATGCTATGGCACTGTTTTTTTTAGCATTATCTGATTGAATCTACTGTAGTTCTCCATAAAAAATTGATTAACTGAAAATAAATAATTTTTCAAGGGCTGGCAGCGTACAATTGCATATGAATTTGAAATCCATTCTGAAGCTGTAAATATTCTGAAGCTGTAAATATACTTTGCGCTTGTTTATATTTATTTGTACTGTGACACCGTGGTGACGATATGGGGATTTATTAAAGTTTTGACAGTATTTTTCATCAGGGAGCTTCTACCCGTTTATTTTTATACATAATTCATATGTACTTAAAGAAATCCCAGATTGGGGCTTTAATGCAGAAAACAAACAGTGAAGTTATAGTGTATCCTATGCGATATTCCCCTCTCTCCTATTCATCTCCATAATAGAGATGCAAGCTCCGTAATGCTCACTGGGAGCCAAGCATGAGATTGAGGATTTCTCACACACCATGCATTATTCATAGTCCAGAGCAACAGAGTGTGTAAGATGAGAATTACACAGCATGAAGAGAACAGGGGAGAGGGTATTGAGGGGAGAGGAGAGGGGAGAGACGAGGGAGGAAAGGGGGGAACAAAGGTGAGAGACGGTGTGGAAGAGAAAGAGATAAAGGAGGAAAAAAGAGAGCAAGACAGTGGACACTGTCAGATCTCCATTTCCCATCCCTTTCAGGTTAACCCCGGGATTGTTTTTGGAGTTTGTGAAAAGCGGGGCGCAGGAAATGAATATGGAAGCGGGAGCCCTGATAGCTTGACCAGATTGGCTCACAATTTGCATTTGTTAAATGTGCGTCTTGTGAGTTCGGTTTGTATTCCGAGCACAGACTGAATAGTGAGCAGGACATTTCAGGGTTCTGTTACGATTCGTGTCGAGGCTTCGTTCTTCATAATGAAAAACAGTGGGACGTGAGTCAGGGTTGGAATTGATTTGTTTAACAATGGAAATGAAACAAAGTAGGAGGCATGGACCAAAATAGAAGGCGCGCTAACTTAAATGAAAACTGGGGACCAAGAAATTGTGAGAATGTGGCTGATGCAATTTGACAAATGACTTGTACAGAATGATATAGAGCATTTTTCATCAGAATAATTGGTAGATGGATAAAAAAAATATGATTTTGTGTCCATTACGGTGCAAAAATATTCCGGCGCCAACTTACAGTACGGCGCCGGCCGATAGAATCTTGGTTCACTTCATTTAGAGCTTGAAAAGTTCTTGAAAAATAATTGTTCAATGTAGAAGCGACTAGTTCTGGTGGTAATTATTAAATAAAACAAGGATATGGAATATAAACTCATGGCAATAACAGTGTTTTTATTCCTCTGACGACGCCATTTACTTGTTCTTAGGGCCTTTCTCAGCAGGAGACTAATGGTATTAGATAGTGAAGTTAATTGAATATATTTTTATATAATAAAAATATTATTAAATACACATGCGACCATGTGTGTGTGCGCGATAGTGTGTATGGGCATGTGTTGGGTCAGACGCAGCCTTAATGGCAAGAAAGTGATGGTTACTGGCTTTTTAACTTCCCAGTGATGAAAAGCCAGTATTAATTTAGGCTACAGATTTCATTTGTTCCGAACAGGAAAAACAATATAAATCACTTTTAGAGTGATTAGAGAGAGGGTTGGATTAATCCAGGCCTGATTAGGGCATTATGCTGGCTTGTTATGGACACACAGGGTGACTGACGGTAATTACTGTCTGTAATAGGAGAGCACACACTCAGTCAAGGCATGAGCCACGGCGCGCTGTGTGTGGATTTATGTGTGTGCAGGTATCTACTGTTATGTGTGAGGACGGTTTGATGGAAACTGGGTTTGATAATGTTTGCTTTTCACCAATAACACATTGAAATATGTGGACTGCGCGCAATCAGGAGGACGAGCAGGGACGCAGCCTTGTGTGAGAGACCGACGCGGGCGTTGAGAGCAGCGTGCCGGGGGAGAGGTGAAAGAGTCATGGCTTTGTTTATGATTATTGATATCCTTAGACAAACATATTCGGCTGGGTAATAAAAACAGATGGCAGCAGGTATGGCAAGTATTACCCTGAGGAAAATTAGAGGGGTGCTAAATCAGCAAATCGAACCTCAATGTGCACATCACACACACACACACACACCTATAAGTCTGATCCATACACACACAATACAGGCCGCACCACTGTCTCCTGCTAAATGGAAGGATATTCTGATTGATCTCAATTTCACATAATTTCAATTCAAAGACAAGTTAAATGCAACTTTGAGGGTAACCAGTTTTATTCCTTACAAGCTGCATTAATGCCACGGTTGTCTTGGCAGCATTAGAAAGCATCGAGCACATTCAGCAAAGGCTCCGCGTGTCCGCATTGTCGTTATTATGTGGAATTTCCTGCAGGTGCAAAGCTAAATATCTTTTACAGTTCGGGAGCGGACATAAGGCAGTCAATGAGATGTGTCCCATTAAAAGCATGGAAAATAAGTAGGCATATTTAGCACAACGCTGCCCATCGCTCCTCCAACTGCACTCCCATCCTCCATGCTCCTTTTCCTTCTCTTCCCCCTCGCGTCCCTCTGGCTTTCTTTATGGCAGCAATTGTTCCCTTTCAACACATCATTGGTTGAAGGAGAACTTTAACACGCCGTTGACTCAGCAAGCGCCCCCCCAGCCCCCTCCCCTCACTCCCATCGGTCCCTTTGGGCTGTAAAACAACAGTCTGGAAGCTTATTTTATGAGTGCACGCCTCTGCTCTTTGCATGTTTATGTCAAACATTTGGAACAAATGGCATCCATTGGCTGGAACAACACAGATAAATCTAGTCAATTCACAAGCAAGGGGAAAAGCTGCAGGCCACTGAGAAAGTGGCCCACTTGATGGCTGACGGGAGGAGTGCTTGCATTATTCAATTAATACCTGAAAGGGGTACATTTTATGCTGCATTTACTAAAGCATCCACCAGTCAATGTGCGCTTGGATCACACAAATACATAAACACACATACACACTCCCACACAAACACAGGGGCTTGTGTTTGCATCCTGGGAAAAGACTGGACTCCCCTTCCATTTTGCCAAATCAAATATACAGTGAGAGCAAGCTAAAAGGCACTTTCAATCAGCCGCTCTGGGTCTGTCTGTCAATCTGGGAACAACAACAATCTAGCCTACTTGGAGTGGTCTAGTCAACATCCATTCCACAATAAATTCAATCAGTGATGCTTTGTGTTTGTGTGTGTGTGTGTGTTTGCGCGAGTTGTGCACGTCTAAGTGCACGTGTCTGTGAGAGAGGCAGAGCGAAAGACGTGGACTCTTTGTGACAGCTTTGTTTTAAAACAACAAAAGATTTTAAAAGTGGCACCTGAATGTTCATGGAGAAATCAAATTCACACACACATGCTAGTCCAGATATAAAGAAAATGCAAAAGTGAATACATTTTTACTTGGAGCACAACCCGAGTCTTCTTTCAAAGTGATAATAGGAATCTCTAGTTCACCAAATAATCTTGGAGCCAAGTAGCAGAGTTAACAGGCCTGAGCTAATGACATTGATGTGGAGGGATGTTCGCTGGAGTGATTGTCTGACTGTTTGAGACCTGAAGGCAGCGCGAGCAGCCTCATCATGGTCCCGCACTCTCATTATTTGGCCACAAATGGAAATGCAAATCGCTCGCTTTGCTGCGGACGCTTCAAATTTATTAAACTAAAAGGTTTAATTTCCATTTTTCTCTGCATCAGCTTTATTTATAAATGTCGTGCCCTATGAAGACCCTGTTATTTTCTCCCTCTCCTGCAGCTTCTTAACAAATCTGCTCATTAATATGGAAATGGGGAATCAATCGCTTTTCCGGCGACTGAGGGCTGTTTCCCCCCGCGGTGTGTAATGTGCTCTGACTGGTCATCAGCACAAACAAATTCACATGCATAAACACACCGCACATAGAAAGCCAGAATATTCCTACTTACCTATATACAGTATCTATTTATATCTCCATCAATGCATTAACATAAAAATAATGCGTGCTGCTTTGTATTTCACTATGCGCTGGTAATGCTGGTCGTAATATTGCCAGAATGGCACCAGATGTTGCAGCATTAATAACCCATAATATCAAGTCCTGCTTATCCAACCTTTCAGAGCCCTAAAATAACACTCATAGACCTTAATGAGATCTAATTATGCACAAGGTTCTTATTCAGGGCAATATGATAATTGCATCTGCAGCTTTTAACACTTGGTTGTCATGTTGGCCAGTAAATTGCTTCTCTGCTCCCTCTCCTTCTGTCTGTCTGTCTGTCTTTCTGCCCTGCTCTCTCGTTCTCTATCCACTCTCCGTCTCTTTTTTCCGTCTTTCTATACAGTCAACAGCGGGAAGTGAACTATCACACCTATCCACTCTTGTCTGCAACCTAATGAACATTACTAAATGGCCATGACCAGCTGGTTAAGAGACTAATGCAGCAGCTATTAGCCAAAGCGGTTGTTTCCACACAGAGTCAACTGAGGGAAGCAGCAGTGAAGAGTCAGGAGAGAGCGGACAAGGGCAGACAGGTCCTCGCTTTCACACCATTAACACACACACACACATACATATATACAGTACATACATACACACACACACAAACTTCACAGCCTGGAACAGCATGTTTATCTTTCACATTCTGCAGCAAACAAACCATGTGACGTATTCTTAACCCACAGTGCATTAGACCTTATTAGGGCCTCAAGGTGTGTGAGTGTCTTATTAGGAAAATTCAGTTTCACTCAAGGTCTCAGCACTGCGGTTGCAGACCACTGGCCATTGATTATTCATAGAGTCTGTGATTGGGTCCATTAATACAAGATTAGGGAGGGAACCGATGCTCTTTTTGTGCATGTGTGTATGCGTGTGTGATAGAGAATGTTTATATGGAGAGGAGTGAGTTGAATTGCAATGAATTCACAGTTTTGTTTTTGTTCATCAATGTGGCACAGTATATAGGTACAGTACATAAACCAAAATGTATAAAGTATCTGTGTGTGAGGAGGCATATTTACTTATGAGCAGAGGCAGAAGAGTTCAGGTAGTATCAGGTGTGAGGCTACGACAAAGCCAAAGCAGCCCAGTGCCTTTGTTTAAATATGAGCAAAAGGATTGGAACAATAAAAGAGAATATCTTAAGCTCCATCATTTGGCACATACTGTAAGATTTCCACCTAATAGCATTTGTTCTTCAATTGAAACTTAATCTGGGTAAATGGTGCTTAAATGTTTAAATCACATTTACAGGCTGTCAACTGATGTGATGTTCTTCACATGGTCACCCTTCGTTTGAATGAAAATAAATTGACGGCAAATGAGAGGATTCTGCAAAAACGGGTTGAGGAGACCTATTGGACCGTAGCTCCCCCAAGTGGCTACTTTTGGTAACTAAGACACTTTAAGGGGGAATGTGGAAATGCACACTCACTAAACGAGCTCTGATTCTTCTCATAGGGACAAGTGAAATGATTTACACTAAATTGTCTGGGATTTCCACTGATAAAGAGGTCACTGTTTAGTTTATTTGAGGTTCCCCATTAGAAGCACATGGGTATACCTCTAGTCTTCACGGGGTCCTGGACATAAAAATACAATACAGACACGAAATTAAGAATAGGCAATCAGGGGTTTGCCTCTCCAGCTCTATTTTCACAGGCATTAACATAATCATAGTTAACCTGATCATAATTATGACAAAGAGAAGATTGCTGTGGTATTTGTTCGACCATTGCTCAAAGGCTGTGTGGTATACATTAAGAAAAGAACTGGAAAAAATTCAGAACAGGAGTTTTTTTTAATTTTAATTGATTTCTGGGTGCT
Source organism: Platichthys flesus (assembly GCF_949316205.1). Classification (NCBI taxonomy): domain Eukaryota; kingdom Metazoa; phylum Chordata; class Actinopteri; order Pleuronectiformes; family Pleuronectidae; genus Platichthys; species Platichthys flesus. The sequence continues at coordinate 7,472,536 of NC_084947.1, forward strand.
AAAATATAATTTTATAGAAATAAATGATATCCACATGCTGACTGGAAATTGCATATTAATTAAAAAAAATAACCAGGTTTACAAGCCTGGAATATAAACACTGGGAGTTTATTTTTGGTTGATTTGCATAACAGCATTTCACAATTTGTAACAGTAAGAGTAGAATATTATCCTCACACAGAAAAGACGAGACCAGGCAGTAGTGTGTTGCATCTCTGGCTATATAATGAAGCTGCCATGTACTGTTGTGTGCACTGTATTGATGGAAATATATAGGCAAGATTTCTACATAAACACAGAAGGTAGTAAAGTAAATGTGAAGATAAAATAAAGAATAAACATAGAATTACATAATTTCTCCTTGTGATAAAATGATTTGTTTCATGTATTAAATTAATACTTTATGTATTGATTTGTACTTATATCATTTATTGTCCCCCAACATAAATAAGATTTACAAGATTGGCTAATTGCTATCACTACAATGTAATCAGTGTATTGATTATTGGATGATATAAATAAATGGTAGAAGTTTAGAAATACAAAAAATATATGATTAGAGAAATAAAAAAAACAATGCAGAAAATGAATAATGCAAAAATTTGATTATTTGTCACATTCATCGAGGCAAGGACTTTTATTCATGCTTTTGTCTCCAGCCATCTTGATTACTGTAACTCATTACTTGCAGGACCTGCCCCAGAAATCCATCGACCGTCTCTGACTTGCTCAGAATGTGGCAGCCAGAGCTCTTACAAAAACTCAAACGTATGAACACATTATCCTAAATCTGGCCTTATCTGTTTATTAAGAAGGATCCCCATTAGCTCTACCCTAAGACAGAGCTACTTTTATTGGGGTCCACATTCAAGACATACATACAGATATCAAACATTTTAAAACAAACATTATTGCGCTGGCTACGTGTCACGCTCAGAATGGATTAACATTTTAATGCTAGTTTTTAAATATCTTAGCAGCATTACCCCCTCTTATATCACTGACCTTCTAATCCTGTAGATACCTGCTCCTAATCTCAGATCTGCAGGTCATCTGTTGCTCTTGGTTCCCAGGGTGAGGAGGTGATACTGGTGGAGCTTCATCTGTAAGGTCTCCTGGGCTATGAAATAACACACATTTTTATCTAGATTTCTTAGTGTATGTCTTTGTGTATGTAATCTTTCCGTTTCTGTGTTTGAGAAGCACTTTGTAACCTCCTTTTTGAAAAGTCACGTTTTATTATCATAGAATAACCTTTTTGATCATCAAACTAAGTCTGTTTTGTGTGTTTTTGTTTATTTGTTTGTGCTTATGTCATTGTTGTCCTCTATAATAGATGGAAACTTAACCCCCCCCCACGCCTCCTATTATCTGAACCTATGCTGAGTGATTATTTCTAATCATCACATGTTCTGTGTTATCGATGAATTACAGGTAATAACAAATCACATCCGTGGTCGTGTACCTGTCATGACGTCATGCTGTCCGCGGTGCTGAAGCGGTGACGTCGCGGGCGCCGCTCGTCACACATCCTCTCCTCTTCTGCCATTTTTGTCCCCGCTACTTGCTAGCTTGCTAACCGAGGGGGTCTCCATCAGCCGGAGGCGGGGGAAGACTGCGAGGCAGCAGAGAGAGGCAGTCACCGTACAGACCCGAACCTTCCCCGCAGAACCGGGGGGCCTCTTCCGCTCAGTGCACTGCTTCCAGAGAGGCGACAGCCATGTCCGATTTTGACAGCAACCCGTTCGCGGACCCGGACTTCAGCAACCCCTTCCAGGTAGCCAGCCTAGCTAACCGGCTTGGAAACCCATTGAGGCCGGTTAGCATCCCGGCTAACTGTCATGGCTAGTAGCTCGATAGCTAGCTAGCGGCTTGGTAATCACTCTCCACGTTATGTGTCTCGTTACACACACAATGACTGTCGGGGTCGTGACGTCAGCTACGACTGACTCTCTAACAAACGGGGGGCGCTTTGTTTCTCACGTTGTGTTAACATACATTGACCTAAAGACACCTGTTGTTAGCTAGCTAGCTGCTAGCACCAGACAGGTACATTGTGTGTTTGTACATGCCGCTGGGACGCAGGAGGTTTACACGTCTCATTGTTGAGGAGATGTTGCAGCATTGTTTTGGTTTCCTTTGCGGGGATTCGTCGCACTGTGCTGGGACACGTAGCACAACACACTGAAGCCTCCCTGCTCACCGTAGCTTAGACACGTTAACCATTCCCTTCCACGTTCACAGCTGGGGTGGCTTAGATCATGTCTGTTTGTGCCACTGTGTGTTCCACATGATGCACAGAGGTGTGTGTTCTCCTTTGTGAGCTGTCTTACCTTCCACCTCTTTCTGCCATCACTGTGGCAGACATCAGAACAACTGCTCACAGGAGAATCAGCTGTTGAGTTCCTCCCCCTCAATTTAAAGGGTGTGCTCGTAGGTGGGTGGGGTTAAAATGCAAGAGTTTGGGTTATTCATGTCACGTGGTTGCTCGCCTCCAGCTCAAAACATGATTATAACACACACACATCCAGAAAAAAACTATATTTTCATAAGTTTGTGCTGGAACAATAAAACAACACAAAGCTTCCTTTAAAGGATTTACGAGCCAGTGATGTTTTGAGCACAAGGCTGTTCCTCAGATTTCCTCACACTTCAGGCCCAAGTAGTTAGAATCTGATTCTTCTGTACAAAGTCAAGACCACTTCCAGTAGAATATAGTAAATATATTGCAATGCATTGCATGCCCACCCTGCTCCCTGTTCACACCGCTGTCAACAAATCAATGATCAGACCACAACCCAGTGATTGTGGTCAGCTGTTGTTCTTTATATAAGCTATTGGTCAGGAAAAAAAACAATCAGCTAAAAACACAAGCTTTTGATTTTGTAGTTGTAGTCTTGACCTCCCTGAAGCCTTCTCTGTCCCGTAGGATCCCTCTGTGACGCAGGTGACCCGGTCTGCCCCTCCTGGTGGTCTGGAGGAATATAACCCCTTCACAGACGGCAGAACGGTCAGCTTGCATGTGTTTGTGTGCTTCTGAGAATATTACCTAATTTTTATTTTTCAACAACCCTCTTTCTCTCTTCCTCCACCTCTCAGTCACAGAGGATTTACAGTTTTGATTCAGTGTCTGTCTTTTGATTGGGTAAATATTAACATAGCAGGTCATTGCTGGTTTACAGGCAGCCCCTGGAAATGCCCCCAAATCAACTCCTGCCCCAGCCCAGAACACACAACCTGCCATCATGAAGCCCACAGAAGAGCCTCCGGCTTATTCACAGCAACAGACTCAGGTACTACACACAGAACATGCTCATATATATGCAAATTAATCTATTTTACTTTTAAATTTTACTGGTCCAGCCTAGTTTAACTTAACATGCTCTCAGCATTTTGATTCACTACATTGTAGTACTATACAGACTCTGTCTTTGCGTCTGGTTCACCTTTCTTCCACCTTTCCTTTATATAATCATCTGTTCTCTGATGGCCCAGCCGAGGCGTAATGAGGTACTGTCTGTCATCTGGTGTCTCCTGCACCCCTTCATGTCCCCGTCTTGAATAGTGTGAATCCATTTGAAGCCTTTTCCCCACCTGTAGCTTTCCCTTTGCAGTAGAATTTTAGAGCCAGTTCCTTACTAACTGAAGAAGACAAGTGAGTTGACAGCAGGAGCTGATTGCGTTTCCAACCCTAACCCCCTCTTTTCCTTCTCAAACTAACACGCCCAAGCTTACCTGAGTGGAAAATATCTTTCATTACTCACCTTATTGGATATCATAACTCCTGTCAGATGCTGCGCAGTAAATTTCAAGTGCCTTTCTGTGTCTTTGTTAGGACCAAGCACGTGTTCAGGCTGAGTTGTTGAGAAGGCAGGAGGAGTTAGAGAAGAAAGCAGCGGAGCTTGATCGTCGCGAGAAAGAGTTGCAGTCTCACGGAGCCGCGGGAGGTCAGTCAGTCAGACCTTCAGTCAGCCACTTCATGCACCCACTCACCTCACATTAACCTCCTGAGAATGAGTGGTCATTACAGATTAATCCGAGACAAATGACCATGTGGACAAGACTTAAAAAGTACATGTGTTGACACATTATTCAGTTTCTGATGTAAGTGAAATAAGTGTTGATATTTTGCAGATACACAGTAGGTGGCCTGGGATCCTTATCTCTCATTTTATTATGTAGGTTAAGTAAACTAAAACGTGTTTGTTTCCAGCAGGGAAAGTGGTACGATGAGGTCCGATAACGTTTGATACAGTGTTTAAATTATAGTTGAACTTAATGCCTTGTGGCCCTATGTCAGAAAGAATCTAGAAACATGGAAAAACTGATCAGGAAAGGACTGCTATCATCGGTTTTAAGACAAATTTAGAGTAGGTTGTTTTCCATTAAAAGTTCCTAATTAGTGTCATCCAAATATCCGAGGCATTTCCATATCTATCCAGGTTATTTGCAATAAAATAAAAAGTCCCATTTTTCTGTTCACTCACACCTGACCACCTTTTCTTTTTGATTTTACTAAACGCAAGAGCGTTTTCATTCAATTGTTTCAACACTTGCACACATATATTAACCAAGATGTTAACTTCTGACACTATTACTCAAAACACATCATCCAAACACTGTTTCCTTTCTCCTCAAAGGGCGTAAGAACAACTGGCCTCCACTGCCAGAGAAGTTCCCCGTTGGCCCATGTTTCTACCATGATATCGCTGTGGACATTCCTGTGGAGTTCCAGAAGACCGTCAAGATCATGTACAACCTTTGGATCTGTAAGTGGATCATTATGGAGACTATAGGAGCTATAACACTCAAAGGGAAAGACCACAATTATGAGTAAAGACAGGAAAGAAGCTCTCTATATCAACTGTCACATCCATAAATGAACAGTATTACCCAGTGAATGTAATCATTGCCTTTTGTTTTAGTCTGAGCCTTGGTTGACAACTTAAACTCATGTATTGCAAGTGTTTTACCATGAAACACATTTGTCTGCTCTTTTATCAAATGATGAGAAGAAAAACTGATTTTTGTTATTTTCTATGATTATAATTCACTGTAATCTTTTACTCTAATGACACTAACGATGTTCATGTTGTTCCAGTCCATGCAGGCACGCTCTTTGTGAACATGTTCGGCTGCCTGGCCTGGTTCTGTGTGGATGCATCCCGTGGTGTCGATTTTGGCCTGGCGATGCTCTGGTTCCTGCTGTTCACCCCCTGTTCTTTCGTCTGCTGGTACAGACCGCTCTACGGGGCTTTCAGGTAAGCAACTGGACAGTTACACTGCCTTGTGCAACAGTGGAAAGAAACACACACACACACAAAACTGTAGACAAACATGTGCCTGGCATCACCAAACACATTAAAACAGGTCTGGATCCCTGCAGTTCATTTCTGTTTTACATGGGTTTGTCATATCAACAAATGCAGCTAATTCAGTGGTTCTTTTCTTCTTTTAAAGAAAATCGACTGTCCAGTTTGTTATTTATGATAACTTCACGATAGCAGATCCATTTTAGTTGAATGGTTGTGATTGGTCCTCGCAGTTTCAGGACTGATGGAATCAGTCTGAACAGAAGAGGGGGCCAGACCCATAAGAAACATGAGTGAACATAAGCTCACTGGTTGGTCAGGCTTTCAGGCTTGCTCGTCAAGGTATGAAGATAGTAAAGAAGAGTTGGCAGTTGTCTTTGAAAAGGCAGTTAGTCCTTGACCTAGTAAATGTCCTTATCCTCCTTTCAATCTCTAACTCCACACCAACCAACACCAGATAATTTGTTTCTGTACGGGAAGATAGTGTAATGTAAAGTCATGGATAAAGACTTTCACAGGCTGAGGAAATTAGCGGGGAACTGATGTTTATTAGTGCCACAGTCAAAGAAATGTCTTATTGTCTCTCACTAATCTTGTTTTCTATCTCCTCCACAGGAGTGACAGTTCGTTCCGCTTCTTTGTCTTCTTCTTCGTCTACATCTGTCAGTTTGGAGTTCACGTCCTGCAAACTATCGGCATCACCGGCTGGGGAACATGGTCAGTATTTGGTCGGAGGCTTTCCCTCCTTCTGTATTTCTGTTGAGTGTGTGCTGAAGTTACTTTACATTTGCTTTGTTTTTGTTGTTTTTTCTTCCAGTGGCTGGATTACAGCTTTAACTGGTCTGAACGCCAGCATCCCAGTGGGCATCATCATGTTGCTGATCGCAGCTCTGTTCACTGCACTGTCCGTGGGCTCGCTCATCATGTTTAAAAAGGTAACACGAATACAGATCACTCCAACGTGACAGCAGACCTGGTTAATTCACGAATGTGAGAAACTGAAAGGCAGAGGCAAAAATGATTAAAGTGTTTTGTGGGACAACGCTGATACCGATAAAGGATTTCCAATACCTATATATCGGCCAACTTATGTCTATTCTTTTTTAAATTGGCATTGATTCCCATGATGTCGATATCAAACCCTTGTGACAATCGAGGCTTGATATTTGAACTCCATATAAGTAGCTGTGAATTAAGAATCAAATATTTAGACCTTACGTGAAGAAAACAGAAGAAAAAATTCTAAAATATATCTTTTGGTTCTTCTATAAAGTGAAAGTTTTCCATTGTAAACACAAATATCTATATATCTATGAAAGGCTCTTATCAGACAATTTTGTAGGGCAGCTGATACATTCTTTTCTTTTAATGGTTCATATTATTTGTACGCTATCAATAACTATATACAGTACGTTGTCTGAACATTTGAGAGTCAGAGTTTGTTCTCTGACCAACGTCCTTGATTCCAGCTAATTTTCTACTCCACTCTTTCCAGGTGCACGTTCTCTATCGGACCACCGGGGCCAGTTTTGAGAAGGCTCAGCAGGAGTTTGCGACTGGAGTCATGACCAACAAGACGGTTCAGACGGCAGCCGCCAATGCTGCCGCTAACGCTGCAACCAACGCTGCTCGTGGGGCCTTTAAACCTCATCCATAAACTGACTCACACACACACACACACACACACCCACACACACACACGCTTACACACAGTGACAAGGTGGAGATGCACAGCTCTGGCCCTGCTGGTTCTCAGATCAAATTGATTTTTAATTTATGAATGTTGCAATGCTACGGTTGCCATGCACACGTTGCTAAAGAAAAGTGTAACGTAAATAACAGACAAGTGTCCAGAGCTGTTCATCCTCATATCAGTGAAATCTCCTCTACATCGGCCCTGTCTGCTTTTCAGTCAGGCTGCTCACATCCCTTTGAAACATCCCCGTACTGACTCGACGTGTGTTCTGAGTGTGTGGGGTTCCATCTCACTCTGTCATCTCACTCCTGTTGTGGCTCCTCTGTCCTCCTCTGCTGAAGATAGTTCATCCGGACATGACAGTTCTAGCATTCCTTATTTTTCTCATGGTGACAACGTCTAAACAGCTTCCTGCCTGGTTATTGGTTAAAGTGATAATCCGCTCATGGTGTTTTCCACATTATTCAGTGTTTCTTGGTCAGATACTGAAAGTACAGTATATGTTGGATTGGCTGCAGCTGCGTGTGAATGTTTACTTCACTTGAAAGGAAAAAATTGGGGCTTTTCATGATCACTCCGGTGCTTGAACATGAAGGTATGAAATTTGAATTTTACCTTGTTCTATATCAGTGCTTCATCCCTCAGACAATACCATTCTCGTTATGGTAGAACCTAATTCTTATAAATAGGAGTCTGACAGCATTGAAACGACATGCATGTCAAGCACCCTGAAGGTAGAAGTCGCTCCCTCCACTATTGGCTGGATCAGGGGAACGTCTACTACGTGTTTTGTACCCATCAGTTCCCGTGAGAAGCGAGCTGCAGAGTTATGTCCCAGTGGCTGTTTGACTGATTGATTGATGATGTTTGGATCTATTCGTGGAGACGCACTGAACACCCAGGTCAGTGGAGGTCACCAGTACTCACCACAAACCTTCAGTCCGGTGCTCTCGTGCATTAAAAGGGGGGAGAACACCTGAGGAATAATTGCGTTTCCTTTATCGTGTGTGTGGCATTAATCGTGTGGCTCCCCCCCCCCAGTTGTTTCTCCAGACCTTCACACTAACGGCGCTATGAGTCTGGAGAGCTGCTCGGTCGTGACCTCCTGTTGAAAAGGACGCATAATAACATTCATGGTGATAACTGAGAGAAGGGACCTGGCTTTTCCCACTGAACATGACAGTGATGAAGCTATTCTCTTCCTTTTCCTGAGATTATCCTAAATACACAAACCAGTAAAAACACTGATACTGCTTTTATGAACACTAACAGTCTGTTTGCATTTCTACAGACAAAGCCAGTCTGCTGATTTTCCACATCAGTAATGGCCTCAGAAGTTTCTCAGCCATTAAGAACACTAAGGAAAGAGAGAACTGGACGTGACACAGTGATATCACTCAGATATTTTAATTTATATACAATAATAACAGTGTTATTCAGCACTAAGTTGTAGAGACGACTCATTGAAGGGAAGTATGGATGCAGGTTACACACGTGTATCTCTCATCGTCGAGTGTGAAGACGTACATGACCGATGACTGGTGACTGGTGCTGCTGTTACCACATCGCAAATGTGCAGCTTAAGATCAATAACTGGTCGTGACAAAGCAAGAAAAAGTCTTGGCAGCATTTTGTGTTCGAATTATCTTTGTTCTAAACTCATTGCACATTTCTTGTTTCGCGTTAAACTTAGTGCAAAAGACAAAACATGTTTTTATTTATGGTGTAATTTAAGTTGTTCGCATTTCAGTCGTGTTTGGTTAGATTTGACATTATATATTATGTTTGTTTGTGGGTTTTTTTTGTATCACCATAGCATAAGCTAGATTGTGTTTAACGACCTTGCAACTTGATCCTGAAGGAGTTGTGCTCGTGTGGATGAGAATGTGTGTATGACTGGTTTGAAAGAAAGAAGAAACCTCCCTCAAGTGTTATTGTAATTCTTGAAGAGCTTTGAGAGATCCACCAAATGTCCATTTAGATTTGTTTTTAAATCTCTGTTTGTGACGTGTTCCCTTGCCATGTTTTACTTTTGAGCTATTAACACAACTTATCTTTGCTACACACATGATTTCCATGTATCTATAGTTTTAAGCGGTTGTTAAATGAAGCCATTGCCTATGTGGGTGAGTAGTTGATGTGTTTGGCGAGCTGGTCCGCAGTACAGAACGTGTTTGAAGTTTGCTGACACATTATTTCACTAATTTCACTGAATCAGAGAAGAAACTCATTTGAAAGGGACACTTGTATATTTTGTAAAGTTGAAAATTTGATCCCCATTTTCAGTCACATGTAAAAAGAAAATGTAATGCACTCTCGTCTGGCCTTTGTCGCATGTGAAATAGTTTGAGTTTTGTATATTTATGGTATTAACATGAAATAAAATTTCAAAGAAATGTTTGTGAATTTATTTTCAGAAAAAACTAAAATCAAGGCTCGTTATTTCAACAACCAAAAGATAAAACAATATCAATATTTGCTATAAAATTTTCACAAATAGCAATATATCAAAGGTTGAATACAAATTGATATATTGCTAATGCTTGTACAGAGATATAACATAAAAATTATCAACCTCAGATTTGTTAACTGTTTCACTTTGTATCAGACTTTATCTGCTCAAAAAGAAAAAGTTTTAATTTTCAGTGTTTTTCACTGATATTAACATTTTTATCTTGATATAATTTCTGCCTATATCACCCAGCCGTATGTTCGCTGGTGCTACCTTTGTTCTAAAATATTTTTAAACAGTTTTAATTGATGGATGAATTAAACTCAATTGATGAAATGTATCAAGTTACACTGAGAAGTAAACACCAGTGTTTCCCAATCAAACTTTGATCTTTTGGAATCGGTTCAGAATAACTAGGCAGTAGTAGTAGAAACTTAGGACAGTGCTTGTAGAGTACGAGGTTAACATCCGATTTCACCACTTTAAAGATACTTAACCGGGGTTTGCTGTGTTCTTCCTTTAGTCATGACAATCGCCTCAGTAGTTTTTGTGTAAATCCTGCTGAGAAAAACACAGGAAACACAGAAATGAAGACACAACCTCCTCGGTGGAGGTAAAGAAGACACACACTCACGGATGTACAGGAGGAGGCCTGGTTTATTTGAGTACAGACTGTGTCTCTAATCACACACCATCAATCTCTTGAGCTTGCAGCGTCACACAACATTCCACAGACACCGTCACTCTTTTGTTAATGTAACAAAAAACAGCGGACAATCATTGATTCGTGATTTCAGCAAAACACACTACAGTTCAATTATTGCACATCTCATCTACAATGGAGAAAAAAGCATTAGATCTATACAGCGACTTGTGTAGCAATGTGAAATGAGCTCAGGGGTTAAGTGCAAAGCACGACATCAGGTGCTAATAGGGAACAGGAATGCTCTGAATCTCCCAAACTAAGGAGGTCTGCTCTGAAAGAAAGTCTGAGGCGGAATCTCCCATGAGCCACTGGGAGTTTTTTGCCTTCATCCATATCAAAGGCTTTTTGAATTTTCTCCCATTGTTTCATGTCTCGGATCTCTTTCCAGAGCCAGATCTTGTCTTGCATGGTTCTCTTCACGTCAGGTAGCTTGTGATAAGCTGTGGTGCAGTCGGCTTTATCTCGCTGAGAGCACCCCCCCCCCCCCCCCCCCACGCCTGTGAAAGCACACCACAGTGAGACATATGGAAAGTCTCCGCACACACTCGGCCAGTTATTAAGATAGAGCCACGAAAAATCCATTTAAGCGAAGGAACATCTTTTGAAGTCAGCAAATCCCTTAAATCTCACTGTCCTGCTGAGCTGCAGAATCAGAGCATTTGGACGTTTGGAAACCTCAACAGTTAACGCCTATCACACACACACACACGCACACACAAAGACACACACACACAGACACACATTGTTGGGGTTTTACTTTAGTGGGCACATCTGCTAGTATTCAGTGGTTTGTTGAGGTTTGCAGGTGAACCGTGTAAATGAACATTTTAATGACATTTACAATCCTACACACTGTTTCACTGGCAGCAGTGTCGGACCTGTCCACAACAGCACACGCGCTTATCTCCTGCTATCCTAGTACAGTGGTTTGTTTACGGCAAGAATTATAACAAGAATAAACAGTATCTTGGTAAAAAATAAACCCCCAAAAAGAAAAAAACACAGAATAAGTGTATGGATGACGTTTCTTGGCCTCAGGTGGGCTTCAGCAAGTGAGTACACCACCTAATGTTTAAAAAAAGCTGTTACCAAGCATTTATCTTTTCGACAATCAGCTGATTCGTGAAGAAAATCACTCTATTAGAGAGAAGGATGTCGTCCCAACGTCCCTGGAGGCTCAGAGCAGGCATATCAGACTCTTCCCCTCCTCGATCTCCTCCTGGACCTTATCGCTGGAGGTGGCGACCTCAGCCTGCGCGGACAGAACAGAGCACAGGAAGGTCGCCAGTGTTCCTCCTATCGCCGCGTAGAACGCCCAGCCGAGCGAGCACAGAGCCGGCCTGAAGGGCGAGGCATCAGGGCCACAGTAGCCGATGACCTTCTCTGAACCCCAGCCGGCAGGGTACAGCATGAGGCCCACCATCAGCAGCAGGCCTGGAGGGGAGGGGAGAGGAGGACACGAAGGGGGTTTAGTCACGTTCGGGTAAACACTGCGACTGAAAGTACAAACAGATCATGGTGCAGCCGGTGGTGACTCAGCTCTGGTGAATATTTCGTTTTTTCAGGCAACAAGCGTTTTATTTTGTGATGAGAGGAGCTTGAGGCCCGGTTTGAACGGCCCCTTCAGTGATGTCACATAATGACCGATGACCCAGTCCAGCCCAACCCACCTGTGGGAGCTTATTGTTGAGAGAAACATGCAGAGAGACGCCCCAATTAGGGAACATGTAATGGAACGCCCGTCGACGTTGCCAACTTGTAAACTCAGATCCTTCACCTCGTAAAACCTGCACGAAAATTCCCTCGAGGCTATGTGGCAAAACAAAAACAAAAAAAAAGCCATGTGCCTGCAGAGACGTGTAAGCACGATAGACCATATGCCAACGTAGATACAACACTGTTGAAACGAGACTCGACAACATATGAGATTTAGTTTAAGTTCCTGAGTTTGTCAGTCGCAGAACATGCAGTTTAGAGGATGCTAATAAAAAAGAACATGCATTTAATTTTGTTTATTTTCAGAGGGAATTGTTGCATATCTATCTATATATATATATATATAGATAGATATAAAAATGTTGTACCTTGTTTGCTCGTAAAGCTAAGGTTGGTTATCCTGGACAGTTTGGTGAAAAGCAGGCAACGACTGGTACAATCCACCTCCTCCCATTGGCCCCCTCGTCAAAGCTACGCCCCCAAAACCCTTGACCGTTGACTACCTGACAACTTTTACTGTTGACAGTTGCGCCACCAAATCATTTCATTCAGAGTTAAGTGCTGATACCGAATAACACTGACAACCTTTGAAACATCTCTCTTTCTCTCTTTTCCATCAAAGTTTCCTCTCTGTCTGCACAGCTCAATTAGGGCAAAATGCCATACAAACTCAAATGATAGACATTACAACTTGCGTGGCATCGATTTCACAGTTTGTGTAGAAGATCTCACCTGCGATAGCCTGCAGCAGCCCACAGATGTTGAATATGCTCTTCTTCAGGATGCTCTGGAAACACAAGCTGAAGATGGAGAGACAGGCCACGCAGCCCAGCACCAACGTCCCAGCGGCCAGAAACAACATGGCCGCCTTCCAGAAGCCACTGGCCACTTCCCCGAACGTCCAGGCGTACGGCCCACAGCTCACCCCCACTCCCCGCGCCCCGACCTGCAGGCAGCGGCTGTAGAGGCCGAGCGACGGCCGGTACTCCCCGGGATCCACCCCCGCACCACTCACACCGGAGTCCGAGCGGGGGAATCCCAGCAGCCAATCAGGACTCATGAAGGCGATGAGCTCAGCAAAGGCCACCACAATGCTGAGCAGTGTCCAGAGCATGGAGCGGCACGTTACAATGACATGGCACATGACGCTTGCCCCTCTTGGAACGGTAACAACCAGTGAATGAAAAAAAGAAAAGTTTAAAGTCTGTTAAAGCTCCTCAGAAGTGACGGAAATTCCTTTTCTTCCACGGAGAGAGGTCCAGTAGGTTCCCTGTTCAGATCCAGATGGGCTGCTGATCTTATCCTCTCCCAGCAGATGTTTTCTCTCCTCCAGCGATTCTTTCTTCCTCGCTGTGTCCCTCTCCCTCTGAGACGTGAGGCTCAGCCCTGGTCATCCCAAACAGCTACAACGCACCGAAGCAGCTCCCCTCAGCCATGGCTTCATCTGAAGAGGAGACCTGTAGAGACACATGATGAGGGTCAGAGACACAAAGAGACTCTTCACATAAGAACTGTGAGTAACTACTGTGCATGATGGGGGGGGGGGGCACTCTCATTTCCCATCAGCTATGAATCATCCAGCCCCCTTGGGTTTGGTGGACACCCCTCTGAACGGCCACTTTTCCAACTATAACAAACTCATCCTCCACCAAGATTCTTCCCACAAAGTGCTACTTCAAATTCACTAATAGCTGTGAGTGTGCCATGAGCCACACTTCCAGATGTCTGTTGTTCCAACAGTCCCAGTGACTCACACACACACACGCACACACACACGTACACACGACTGCTGGAGATGCCAAAGTTTATACTGTCGTCATTTTCCTGGTGATTACTAGGTCTTTGTGCGTTTGATTTTATCTGTAAAATGACAGGAGCCGTGTGTGTTTTGCTGCTGAGCAGCTGTCAACACAGATCAGCGCAGAGCTCTGTTACAGCACGCCACATTTGACAGTAACGCACAGCCCTGCATGCCAGATCCTGACGGCTGTGGCAAGCACACACACGACATGGGGCAGAGCGGCGTCATCCAGTTCACCATTTCACTGGTGAGATAACAGTCTGAATACGGGAGATAAATGAAGGGGAGTGGTTACTGGTTTTACTGGGACAATCTTTCTTGCTGTTTTTGACGCTGCACTAAAAAATGTCAAATAGCCTTTGTTCGTTATTCAACAGAATTCAAAACTTGATTACAAATTCGTAACAGATGACACATTCAGAGCTCCCCCCAATCAAGTGTGTGTGTGTGTCAGTGTTCAAGTGTGTTGTGTTCGAGGAAAGTGTGTATACGTCCCAATCAAAGTGAGAGGGATACTGTTGCTATGTTATGATTTAGTTGCAGGGACATTTTTGGCCTGGACACAGCCGCGAGGGACGAGGTGTCTCAGGACGTCAGCTCTTTCCAGCTCCTCTCTGATGGTCTCTAGCTGTGCAGATAGTGTTGGTTTCATTTGCCCAGGTTTCAATATATTGATTATAACCTTAGCAATTCAGCGGCAAATAAAATATCTGTAACAGCTGAATGAATATGAATACCGGAGACAAGCCTTATATATATTTAATTTTTTTTTTTTTAAATCCAATGCGTGTCCTGATTCTTAAGAACTAGGTTCTACTTTCTACTGATACTTATTAAAGCAAGTTTGTTTTTTCATCAAGATTATACAATAACGACTCAATGGATCACTACGGAACTTAGTGAAAGGATGAAGTATGGGTAAAGGAAGAGATGATTCAATTTTGGTGTATATTCAGATCACGTGTTTGGTTCCAGTAACGTTGTTCATCCTATTTAACATTGCATTTATTATTATTTGTTTCCTTTTAACTGAAAAAAATGCATATTTATTGAACTGGTGTGTGTATTTTGAGGCAGCTTGTTTGAATTGAAGGGGACTGTTGGGCCTTGAGGAGGACAAAGTTGTGTAAGTGCCCGTTTTAGAAAGACAAACAGCAGTCAAATTATTTGAATATAACTCTTAACTTTTCTTATTCCCCCACCTTTGTTCTCAGGTGTGAGCAGGTATCTCAACATCTGATGTTAGCGAGAATTTTTTTTTGTTTGTTGTATTTTGGGTGAAGCAACTTTCTCCGTTTTAAGTAAGTTTTTATCACTTCACTTTATCACTTCAATTAAAAAGGAGGCGTATTACTACAAAAGCAATACAACTGATAAGTGTGGGCTGTTCTATTAAATCATCAACCCAATTCTTGGTGTATGTGTCACTTCGGTGGTGATGAAAAGTTCACTCTTGTTGCCCTGAGGGGAATGAGTGTGGTATTAGGTTGCACATAACCTCACGGCCAGGAAGGTAGATCATCCCGCCACATCTGTAAGGAATGAACACTGATGCTTTACATAGTCAGATATGATCTGGAGTCAGTTCAAGGCAAAAAAAAAAGCTTCAGACATTTCCCAGGCGACAAAACAAGTATTATCTCATTCAGCTAAAAGAGGACGACTGATTCCTCCGACGTTGGGGTCGACTGGAAACCA
The DNA here is from genome assembly GCF_949316205.1 of Platichthys flesus. Taxonomy (NCBI): domain Eukaryota; kingdom Metazoa; phylum Chordata; class Actinopteri; order Pleuronectiformes; family Pleuronectidae; genus Platichthys; species Platichthys flesus. Next base: position 7,487,917 of record NC_084947.1, read on the forward strand.
GCAGAACTGGGTCATGATAATAAAGTCGAGAGGCGTGACAGCATCTGAGGAGCAGGTATGGGATTTGCAACTCTTGGAATGCGGGTGTGATTTAGTTCAGCGGGATCCTGGATGTCCTTCAGGTCACGGTTGTGTTTTCATTCTGTTCTGTTGCAGGTTTTTTCCCCTCTGGTATAGAGAGATGTGCCTGTTTGTGCACAGCTTTGCTTTGTCTCCAGTTTGACAGCGATGTCTATCTGGAACCTCCACGCTCCTCTCATTCCCTCCACTGCAGAATTTCAGGGGCACACGCATGACGGACATTTTGCTTTCGTCTCGTTCTACATTTTTTGCATCCTAATTAGAGATTACACAAACCCTCAGCCACAACACACAGTCTGCATATAATGACCCACCTCGATGACACACTGAGAGAGGTGTCTTTCAGCAGATCTGAGTGGAGTCACAGCATAAAGGAGCTGCAGCATTATGACTATTTATTATCAGCCAAAAACAAGAAGGAAATGGCCGCAACGAACAGGAAGCGGTTTCTGTCTAACAGCTTCGGAGGCACAGTCAAGCAACAAGAGGACGATCTCCCAAGATGTCTTAATTCAATGTAAACCTTCATCCGTCACTCAGGTTTACACACAATGCATCAAATCAATGTTTGCAGAAACATGTTGTCATCTGAGAATCTACGTCCAGTGGTTTTAGTTGTTTGGAGAAGGCAGAGAACAAAATAATCAGGTGCTTGAAGTGTGTTTATGTGTTTGGAGACAGTTTGGGGAGTTTCCCTTTTCTATTATAGTCCTTGAGTTTGTTCCCGACCATGGCCGTACTTATTGTTATCACAGTCTCCATTCTGCAAAGGGCTGCACTCGCTAAGCCGGATTCGTGTTTTAGCATTATGTAAAGCTCCCATGACAAAAGGGTTTTTAGAAATGTAGGTTTTTAAATGGGTGTGCAACCTGAATCAATCGTCTTTTGAGCTTGAACACATCATGTCTGCACCATAGACAGCCACCCAGGCTACAGTTCGAGTCTCTCTGTGCTGGAGTATTTTTTAGTGGAGTCTTGTGCTCGCAGCTGATTATAGTTCGTCCCGGCCCGGGCACCGTGCTGCTGTCTGTTAAGACTACAATGCCCACAAATTAGCAGCTCTGCCTCTTGAAACGACAGGGATGGAGCCTAAACATGCAGCCGGCAGGCACCATGTGTGATCTGCCCCCTGCACTTACAGGAAATCTGCTCACTTATACCTCATCGTGGTTCTCTGTAGTCTCACTGAAAGGCTGCACTCGGAGAGAGATGGAAACTGGAGGAGGCTTCAGAGGGGGAAAGAGAATTAGTAGAGTACTCAGAGGAAGTATCTAGTAGAGAAAGAATTTTCTTGACCAAAAATGTTGAAGGTTGGGTTGTTGAGTTGTTCCTGAAACACTTATTTTTGGGTCCCGATAACTATAAATGAATAAAGTCGTCTTTATTGGTAAAAATATTCTGAGGGGGCCATAATAATTCCCATTCCCTCTGGCCATGGATATCAACGTTTAGATAAATCGTTTGGTGACGTAATGCATTTGATCATCATATGTTTCACTAATCAAGAGGTCATTTGTATGTGTGTGTGGTTGCATGCATGAATGTCCTGCCTGTGTGTGTGTGTGTGTGTTGAAGTGTCATTGAGCGGGCATAAAGGTCACTACATCCTGAAACTGATGAATTCTTTCCGCTTGTTTGCTGGTTGTTCTGGGAATGTGCTTGAACAGCATTTTCCTGGCAGGGTCAAGATTTTCTCTTTGTTCGTGTGAGAGCTGAGCGAAGAGTATTTCACACTTCACGGCACCTCAGACGCTCCGGGTTCTGACTTATTCATGAACCGCCGATCAGGAGGCCGTGGGTGAGAGGATCCCGGCCTCCCAGTTGCTTTTGATAGATACGCATCTTCAGATCTTTGTTACCGCAGCTCTCCGTGCGCCTGTGGATTCCCCCGTCTTAGATATGTATCGTCACCAAAACTGACAGATCCTGGAGTCATGTGCTTCTTTCGTGCGACGCTGGGTTTGACGGATGATATTGTTGATTCGCCACAGGATGAAAGCTGATCAGCGGTAATGTGGTTCTAATCGGGACCTGCTCGTTCCCACACTGCTCTGCCGTCTTGACAGAAACTTGCCACGCGGGATGTACGCACGTATTGACGGCCTGAAGCCAACTTACATAGTTTTCCAATCCTTAAATCTTTGAGCCAACGTGAACAACCTCCGCTGCTATAAGACAAACTTATAACAAAAGCTAAAACACAGGCCGTGAACAAACGATGAAAATGTTGGCTGTGAAAACCTGCTGGTCAAGCAGCCTGTGATAATGTCAATAAGGTTTTCATCTAAGGCTACATCCACACTTCTAAGATTTCATTTGAAAACAGACCAGCTCTGCTTTAGATACATTTTTTGAGTTCTTGAGCTGCTAAAATGAAGATGTTTGGAAACCCTGACGCAGACCATCTCTCTGTGATTGGGTCCTATCCGTCATGACGTAGCTTTCGTTGATTCCCTATCACATGAAACCCTTCCAGAAGAGATTAGCCTTGGATACCAGGGTAGAGCCCAACATGGATAATCAATTACAAGCATTTCTGACCCCAACGTCTTTGCCAACAGCTGTTGTGCAGTTCAATTCTACATTTTACAACGATACAAGTGCTTACATGCTTGGGAGAGATGCTATTATATCAAGCAATCTGTCACAATTCCCATGTCCCGAGGCTGTTTCAGCCCAACATTGCCCGTGCATGCCTTCCTTCATGTGCTCCGTCAGTTGGCCGTTAGTTGGAGTAGAGCGCTGAGTAGTAAATCTGGAATAATTGGTCTGAGTTATCAGCAACAGTGCTGGTAGCATGCCAAGGTGCTGAGGTAATGAGCGCTGGCCATTGTAGCCTGGTCTACAGGAGGACAGTGAATGAGGACTGAGGGTGGGTGGTGGACAGATCTGAAGCACAGTTGACCCAGATCTGTTCTACGAAGGGGAGGTTAGGAGTTAAGAGTTTCCAAGAAAAAATTCCATTCATGGACATGATGCTGGCAATGCTCTGGTTTCTTTATAATAGGTGTGAGCTAGTCCCAGTTCAGAAAAGGGGTATTTGAGCTGATGGATCACCCACACAGATCAGATGACCCCCTCCCAGCTGATGTGGGCTGGGAGACTCCATTAGCCCACAGATCCTGAACCAGAAACCTCAAACCAAGGCAATCTGTTCCCCAAGCTGCTGCGCCTGGCCTGGTCTGGTCTGGTCATGCATCTGAACCAGCTGGAAGGAAGACCATCAAACCAAAACCACAGAAGAGGCACCATTTCAAGGGCTAGAGAGCCAGTTCCTAGTATGAATCCAGTCAGAGTTGGGCAGGACCTAATGTATCCCTCCCTCCTAAAAGAATGCAAGCAGCTGAGCTCTAGGTGAAGTGAGAGAAAATTAAGCAATGTAGCTTTTATACTGAACGTACACCACTGGCACAATCGATTTCCCAATCGATCTCTTGTAAACTCTGCAGGAGTCTTCAGTGGTTCATCGAGGATGAGTCAGGACACGGCAGAGGAGATGATGTAAGAGCAGCAGGCAAGCTATAACATCAGCCCAGGCAGAGACACCCATGCCCTGCAGGGTCGACTCAGACATCTTCATCACAGCTCATTTATTTGCACCCAGCAGGCAGATTTGAGAAGGTGTGAAAACTAAACCACATTAACCATCAGAGGCTGAGAAACGGCAACGCCTCCCCCCCACCCCCCCCAAAAAATGCACAACACACTAAAGAGTTATACGTTATGGCTCCCGGTGATTGTCCCACCTCCACCTGTAGGGAGGCAAAGATCCACCTGTTTTCTCAACATGATAGAAGCAGAGACAAAGCAGCGATACAGTGAAACGAGTGCCAAACACTGAGAACAAGCACAAGTATGAGTTCAGTTTCTCTGGTTTACGTAAAGCTGTTCTCGTCCCTGATATTATTACGAAACAACCTTCACCTTCACCAACTTTTCTTTTTGGTAAACATCACCATGTAAGTCACTGCTCTCTCGCTCTCCGTAAACAGTGAAGGAAAGAACTGCAAAGAGGAGGAAACGTTTCCCATGGCCGAGCATTCGCCACACTTAATCACACTCATAGCTGCAGCCAGTGAGTGATGGCCGCCTTGAAACGCATGTTTAGGGCTCCAGGGTTAGTTTGGATTCATTTTACAGACCCAGATTAAACACGAGCAAACTAGCCGTGCTCTAAAACGCCATTAAAATGTTATTCCCCAAATGTGCATGAAGAGTGGAGACATGGCAGCGGTCCTAGCTTTCAAACACAAGCGGGGGGCCTGAGGTTTCGGTGACAATAAGAGGCCCCCCCCACCCACAACACGTAAAACAACAAGTCGACAGTTAAAAGCCCCTCCGACGGCTTGCTGAAACAATACTGACTACTTTACTGACGCACAAACAAAAAGACAAATACACACTCATAAAGTGTGGAAGGTGCCAGCCTGGGCTCACTCATCCAGGGTGTAATTGCATAAAAAACGCATGACTTCCCCTGAGGAAAGTATAAGCCAGGCTCATTTGTGTGTGTGTGTGTGTGTGTGAGAGAGTGTGAGTGTGAGTGTGAGTGTGTGTGCCAAAGAAGGCTGAATAAAATCATCCCTCTTCATCTTGTGCGACTCAACTCAACAAAGGCTGCACAAAGACATGCCGACACCGGGCCCCCTCCCTCACTGTTGGGGCTCTCAGACCTGCCACCGTTGGCCCAGAATGCACTTCTTCTCTCTCTCTCTCTCAAAGGCAGGCCGCTGTGGCCCCCTAACCTATTCAATGTGTGCAGCACCCCCACCGGCCCCTCACTCCCCACACTGACTTTGTTGTGGCCCCACGGTTTCTGACGCACAAAGCCCCTCAGTGACCCTCACATTTCACCCACACAATGACAGGCACGACATGGCCTCCCACCCTCCTCACTTCTTCTGCTCTCACTTTTTGTTCCTGAAAAAGATGATGGACGCACACTCAAACTTTTTACTTAGTTTCTTCATAGGAACGTGTAGTTGCGTTTATTTCACCTTATATATTACATTTGCTTTAAGTATTGGTAAGTCTTATACTCATTTCCAAAAATCTCATAAGCACAAGAGGCACAAAACTATGAAGATGATTGATTTGATTTTAATTGTTGATCAATTCAGTTGATGGATGGATTTCCCGACTCTACCTTTGAAAACTATAAACGCCCAATCTCAAAATGTGAATCAAGAAAGTTAAGAAAAGTTTGCCATGGTTCGATCCACCCACGAAAACAATTTTAAAAAATAACTCTCATGGCACCACAGAGAGATCTCAGTTTCAGCCTGGGGACTTAAAAAGGAGAGCCTGCCCTGAATTACAAACTGGGCGCACGGAATACATCTGGATTGAAACATATGGAACACAGCCATTTGGGTTGAGAACTCATCTCCAAACATCTGGTAGGCAACAATGTACACATGGAAAGGAGCATTAGTGGAATAACTCCATCGCTGAACACAACCATAGCATCACCATCTCCGTGGTTCTGTATATTACTGGCTATCTCCTTGAATGATTGGTTGTTTTCACCACGAGGCACAACTTGTTTCTGTCCCCGTGGAGAAAACATCTCCTCTCCCAGCACCATCCCATCGCTTGGTCCAACGACATGTGACGTGTTTGCACTTGTCTTTACGCAGATTGTCAAAGCTCGTTCTGAGAAAAGAAGGCAGGCGAGGGAGAACACACTGAAGCGTGACTACACCATAAAGTTGATTAGTGATAAACGTTCTGGAGGGCACCTCTTTGTTCAGGCTGATGGGGAAAAGAAAAGAGCAGGGGAGGGGGGGGGGTTCCCTCCTCCAACTCATTGTTGTGCTGTAGTTTGTCCTTGAACTCAGTTTGAATAAACACTGGGCATGTTCCTGATTTTGTTTAGCTTACGATGTAGCACCACTTCCCCTCTCTCGGGGTGTGTGTGTGTGTGTGTGTGTGTGTGTGTGTGTGTGTGTGTGTGTTAGTGTCAGGCAGGGAGCTCCATGGGTGGCTCTCACACACAGATGGACCTCCTCCCTGCTCTTCAAGGACACGGGGTTGTGGTGGGGAAAGAGGAAAGAGGTGCGGAGCAAACGCTGGACACGTGAGGAAGAAACTCTGAGAAACAAAAACCAAGTGCTGGTTAAAGAGGCGCTTCTAGAGGAGGACGTTCCTCGGGCGCGGACCCCTGGGAGTCTACGGCACACTGCTGGGGGTCCAGGACAAGTTTTCACATTCATCTATTCAAAAAATCACGAGTTGACATATAGTAAAAATACTTTGAATAACTTTTAAATATCTGTCTAGGAGATTTATCCCGTGTTATTGTTTCACACAACTGAGTAGAAGCGAAAAAGAGAGGCTGTGTCATATCACTCTGAGTAGGGGGGTCCCCGGCATATGCTCTATGTTGCAGCTGAGAGGAAAGAGCCTCCGCTGTAACAGACACGGTGCTGTGATGTCAAACTGCTGCCAGATGTTGCCAGCTGCAAATACAGACGCAAATGTGTCTTCTCCCAACCCTCAGTGTTTAAATACCATCGCCAGCCAGAGAGAAAGACGTCAGCTGACACTTAGAAGAGAGAATCAACCCAAGATCTGCAGTTTGTGACTCGTTCAGTCAGCGAGAGCTCACATCTGCAGCCACAAAGAGAGCTGCACGAGAACCAGAGTCTCGAACAGCTTCTACAAGTTCCCTCCTCGTCTCCTCTGCTACTCACGTTCAGTCGGGGGGAGCAGGTTCGTGCAGGAGCGAGGGAAGAGGAATCTGCTCCTTTGGTTTTGAAACGCTGCGTCTCTTCCCGGGGGTGAGTCCTGCTCTCTCTCCTACCGCTCAGTCAGTGAGGCTGCTTCCTCTCTGCAGGACGGGACACACACACACACACACACACACACACTCACACACACAAAAGCCATCCCACTCGCTAACTGACGTCGTCCTTTCTCCTCTCCTCCCCACGCCCTCCTCCCTCCCCCTTTCCCCTCCCCCACCCATCAGAGAGAGAGACAGAAGTAAAGTTGCAGAGATGATTTGAAAGATGATGATGATGATGATGATGATGATGATGATGATGATGATGATGATGATGATGGTGGTGAGGAGGAGGAGGCGGAGGAGTTGTTCCTGGTTTCGGTGCAATGTTTTCTTTCTCTGTGAAATACATGTCTGAGTAATATCCATTTTCCTGGGTAAGGGTTAGTATTAATATTATTTTTTTATTATTATTTAGGATCCGCCCCGAAACTAAATCAATGAATCCTCTCATGTGTCTTAGGGATAAGTTAGTCTGGTACATTTATTTTTAAAGTAAACTTCACAGCACGAACCAGGTGCTGTACTATAAATACAAAAGAGAATTGCAATATGCATTTGGATATACACTGAAATGTAAGAATTAAATATATCCGTCAATGTGGATTCATATCATTTTAATATATATATATATATATATATATATATAACATAAAATATCTTAGGTGAAATGTATTTATTAGTCAGTATGGAGGTAGTTTCTGTTTGGTTTGTTTTTTACGTTTGAAGAAGTGGTCACCAATTACTTCAACTGTATTGGATTTGGCTGTAACGCTGTTTACCCCTGAAACTCCACAAGTGTTTTTTGGGCTCAAACACTTCAGCACACCCTCCATCGGCAAAGTGGTGAGTAGATAATGAGTCATTTTCATCTTTGGGTGCACGATCCCTTTTAACGCTAACGCCTGATCTCGCAATTAAAGTATAAAGTGAGAAATATATGTGCGTGTATTCAGAACTGCCTCTTTTGAGAATTCTTCCTCTAATTATCCGTCACAAGATATTGGAAATCGGTTCAGTAGTCAGATTAAACAAATAGGATCAAATGTTTATCAGTGAGCTTTTAGACGTGATAAGAGGTGAAAGTCCCAATTTTTTTCACTTTCTGTATTTCATGAATACTCCGATACCGGTTCCAGTTTCATATTTACAGATATGAAAGTGGGATTGTTTATCTTACCTGACTCTCAAAATCCATATGTAGAGGGAAGTTGACTTAACTTACAAACAGCACTGACCTGTGTTTTAAAGCTTATACTAGTGATGAACTTAATGTTATTATCAAGTTATTGTTTTTTTACAGTAACTGAGGTGCGGCCTCCACGTGATGCCACTTTTACAAGTTGATGAAAGAACAGAGACTACTCAGGAGGTGATATTAGTAGATTCTCATTGTGCAATGCAGCTGTGATGTTGAGACAACACATACATAATACTATGAGAACTAAAGCAGCATCTACCAACACCACCCACACATATTTTCACACTGTTTGAATATTTAGTCTCGTTTATCATTTCAGCACAGATCATCACTTCCTGCAGCTTGTTCTTCCTGTAAATGGACGTCTTCAGATTATTTTCTCACACACTCTTATGTTACACACATGATCCCTGAGGACAGAATAGAATAAATATTTTTACAATAAACTCAAATATGCCTGCAGTAAATAACAGATGGTAAAGTTAACCCGGTACATATTTGCTGATGAAGTGTGACCATCGGTGAGGACCAATGTGTGTGAGCCATATTTTGCTGTGTTTGTGACCGTGCAATTTGAGTTTCACCACATCGGTATTTAATGAATCCCCGCTGCTTCTGTTATTTTGGGCAAGCTATTTAGAAAACCTTTAAAAAAAGACAAGAAATCAAATCCTCTTCCCAGCCTGTTAACACCAGCTCTCATTTCCTCCCTGGGAAGTGAAGTGGGAGTTCGATAAGTGCAGCCGCCCTCTTGTCATTCCTGACACGGCCTTCTACCGTTGGTCTCCTCGCTCACAAGGTGCCTCGCGTCTCCACTGTGGCCGGGCCACTGTGTCATTTGGTGGGCCCGGCCTGCAGGACTTCCTCTCCCCACACCAGATCTGTCTGTGTGTGTTGTGCTGGCTGAGAACACTGTGGGAGGCAGAACTAGTCTGTAAATAGATAAGTGTGGTCCCGGTGGCAAGCCGGTTTCTGAGGGAGGAAGATGTTCTTGGCTGTAGCGCAATTCCATGGGAAACGCGGACCAGACTGAGGAGTCACTGAGAGAGAGATGATTGGTTCGGCTGGTTAGTGGTTGTGGGGAGGAAGTTACGAATTTATGCCGTGCTGCCATCGCTTCTACGTGTGTACACTTGTGTGTGTGAAAACAAGGGCTGGTCTAATTGTGTTAATTGCACCCGGGCCTTAAATATAGATCTGCAGTGCATGATACTAAAGCTACCAATAAACAAATCATGTTTGAAATTGAAAACACAGATGAGGGATAGAGAGGCCTCGAGGCCTTTGTGTGAACAAGGCCTGTGTTGCATGGATGAACAAAGCTGTGACAAGTCAGGGCACTTGGTTTGTACAGTTCTGGGTTTAGGAGGAAGTTATCAGGTGATGTCATGTTATGTGTTCATATAAATTTAAATAAATGCTAATAGATTTTTCAGAAAATAAGTAAATGACAAACCGTCATATCTTGTGTCACACATACAAACTAGAAGGACGAAAAGAGAGAAAACATTCCTTACACTCGATTGGTGATGCTGGTGCGTATTTGGGTAATCAGTTGTTTTTCTCACAATTCTCCTAATTAGTGAGGACACTCATTGACATAATGCATTCCCTAGCCCCTTACCCTAACCTAAACCATCACAACATAATGCCTAACCCAACAAAAGCCTAATTCTAACCCTAACCCTAACCCCAGCCCCAACCCTAACCCTAAAACCAAGTCTTACACCCAAAAAGGCTTTTGAGTTTGTGAGGACCCACCAAAAATGTCCTCACAATGATTGTATTAAACCAAAATTGTCCTTCATAACTAAACATGTGCACAAACACACACACACACACACACAACATCAGAGGACATAAACAATGATTTACATTCATTTCCTGGAGACCTTCTCTAACCTTAACTGTAACTACCACTTACCTCGACCTGACCCTAACTCATTACTTATGGGACCGGCTAATTGTCCCCATAATGACTGTGTAAATAGATTCAGGTCCTCATAACCCCCCCCCCCCCCCCCTCTCTCTCTCTCTCTCGCACACTCTGGAAGTTATTTAGGGGTTAAATGCCTCAGTGCATTGCTGTAAACATAAACAGTAACATGCAGTGTGGTCAGAGAGCTGCCATTAAAAAGGAAGAAAAAAATAAAAAGGAGAATCCATTTTTTCTACTTTTGTTTTGTTGGGCTTTCAAAGCAAGATGCAGTGTTTCGCTGGGATTGAGGTCAGAGCAGGACACAGGAGACAGAAATAAAGTGTGACACAAAGGTGAGAGCAGAATGACCCCCCCGCTCACACAAGCCAGGAGAGAGTAAAGTCAGGAATTTACAAGAAAGAAAACACTGCAATGTCTCTGCTGTGGCCAAAATCAAAGTGCATGTTGAGTTGCATTGTATCTAAAAACATCTAGCTATTTCAATGTGTTTCTGACTCATATGTGTGCCCATCATAGACTGTATATAAACATGTACGACATGTTTGCACCCTCTCCCTAAATATGCCAAATTCAAACGCTGCCATCTGGTGGATCAGAGCCAGAATCTGTGAGGTGGTGATCAGAGCTGCTGCAGCAAAGTCCCATCAATAAACACTCACCAATCTTGAGTCAGTCCTTGGTCTATACCGCAGACAGCCACCAGGTGGCAATCATGAATCTTTGGCTCCCCTTTTGGGAACAGTTGTGACCAATTTTTATTTCGTGCATCTATTTCATATATATTTAATATTATAATATCTCAATATATATATAAAACCACCTGCCGACAATGAAGTTAAACACTGCAGCATGGCCCCGCCTCATTCCCGTAAGCTCCCATTAAGCATTCAAACCAAACTGACATCAACAGCGTTACACTGCTGCTTGTTTTTGCCAAAGTAACTCTTGGATGCAGGTGTCGACATGAAAAGGGTTTGGAAAACAGGTCTGTGGTTTCTACCAAACAGAAAGAGAGAAACAGAAACAGCACGTACCAACTGATTTTTAATCAGGGTCAATCCTCTGGAATGGTTTTCATATCCTAGAGTTATTGATTCTAAAAGCTTTAAAATACGATAAATGTAAAGTTATTTATCATCAGAGGATATAAACAAGTTCTAGATTTTACTGGAGTCATCTGGCAAACGCTTGATGATATATATTCTTGTACAGGCTGTAACTGTTCAGTTATTATGTGAGTACTGGAGAAGAAGCAGTTTCAAAGTTCTGGTACTGTAAAGCTTCTTATACTTACAGTCAGAGGTAATAAAAGTAGGAAGCTAATGAAAAGCCACACAGCTGCTTTATGACACTGACCAGCGGGTCACTTTTCCCAGATTTTCTGAATAATAATTAACTGATCTTGATAAATCATATTTTGGGGACTTGTATCTATATGTGTAATTTGTTACACATATCCTAATAAATTCTAATAAAAATTTGGATCTAGTGTATTTAAATGTGGTTTCATGAGGGGACTGTGGCCCCTGGCGGAGGTCTGTGCTGTCTGAGGGCCGTTCTAGTATTTCTCCACTCATCTATTTGGGCAGTCACATGTCTAAAGAGATAAAGCTACTCACTGAAGATAATGTTCTCTTCTGCCCTCTTGTCTCTTAAAGTAGTTTTTACAATCCAGTTTGTTTTCAGTCAATTAAGAAAATATATTTGAAATGTTGAGAAGAAGTGGATCATGACAAGTGTTCTGCAACCAGATGCTATAACTTCTTAAAACCAGTGTCTTTTAATAAACGTATAAGTAATATAAGACACGGAGCTGTGAGGTCTGGGGTGAGTTTATAGGTCAGAGTGCTTGCCCTCTGTGCCTCTTGCTATCTCACTCACTCAGTGTGTATCTCGCCCTATCTGTCTCTCTGTGGCCTGCATATCCACAAAGAATGGACAGATTCAGCAGAAAGTCTTCTTGGGCCTGAGCTGTGATTGGACCAGAGGAAGGGGTGGAGGTAAACAGAGGGGGCTCCAGTCAACAGCGAGTGAAGCAACACAGAAAACAGAACATGTGTGAAGATTACAGGGAGAGAAGACGCCTAGAGGTGGGACAGTGCTGTTCTCTGTAGGCTCTGGTGCATATAATTTTCATTTTCTGTATCAGTGGGGGCTTTAACAAGTTCTCTAAGCATGCACAAACAAAATAAGGCCACAAACAAACTGCGTAACATCGTAATAAACATATAAACAGCATTACCATCACTTTGGCAAAGAAAAATCAATAATCTTGTGTCAAAGGTTATAATTTGGGGTAACTTTTCTTTTGCCACCAGGCCACAAGACCATGTGACAGTCCAACACTTTATCAGCGTGCCGGGAGTCAATAGTTAACCACATCTTTATCAGTGTCAACTCAGGATACGTTAGCAGGTTTCTCACGGCAGGAACCATGTTTGCAAACCTGCAGTTTTCTACACTCTCTTCCTCCACTTTCATGCCTCAGATCTGGCCTCTGTCCCAGCCGGCCTCGCTCCCTGTCCTCACACGATGATTCCAGCTCCAGCAGAGTCATCAAACCACCCTCTCTGCCCAAACACCCAGTCCCCTCTCCTTTGGTCTCTTTACAACTGCAGGGACGACCTCAGTTCCAGCCCCAGCCTGTGTGAACCAGTTGTGGCTGCAAAGAGAAGATGCAACTCGATACAGCGGCTGGTCAGCACCGGATACTCCGACTGGAATAGCTGGAATAAAAGAAATGTGATACGCTAGATATGAACAGTGCAAATAGATTTCATAGAAATGAATTCACGGTGTAACTCAAGAAGAGCCCTAGTAGAAAACTCTAGTTGTGGATTTTTAGACCCTTCTGAGACGGGAGAAGGAGAAAGAGAGGAGAGGAGCAGCCGTGAAAGGAGTGAGTCAACGATGAAGAAGTAAAAAGACATCCTGAAAAATGTTTAGATATTGATGTGATCACAGGAGGAAAAATAATCCAATCACACAAAAAGAAAGAAAGGGTTTATCATTCCATTTGGTCCCTACATTGTATCTTACATAATCCTTGAGGTCAGTCAACATGATGTTATGGGCAGTGGGCATGGAGAGCCGGGCTCAGGGTTCAGGTTCAGTGTGCACGTGGAATTTTGGGGGTCTCCACCACTGAAGGGGCTGGTGCTGCCTATGCACGGTGAAGCTTCTTACTTCACAGTGAACGTGACACTGCTCTGTGAAAACAACAAGTGCAAATCAACACACGTTCACTTGAGTTGTTCACAAGGAGAAGCTCAAGTGTCTGTTCGGTGAATAAAATGCATAAAACCATGAACTTCCCACTAGTTTATCACGTGGGGCTTTTTGTAAGATTTTCAGCTTTTTACTCACAACACATGCAAATTGGTACAAATTAGCTATTTGTCTGACAGCCTGTGTTTATCAATATGTAGAACCTACCTACGATAAACAGTTAGTTGAGATGATTGATTCTACTCTCACAACAGATTTTCTGGCTCTTTATAAAGTAATTAAAACATTAAATCACATCTGTTGGATGTAACTGCAACAGATTTTGTTTTATAGGGGAGTATGTACTGTGCAGTGGCATCTATAGACAACTTTTTTATATATGGTAAAGTCATTTTTCTATTCTTTTCTTGCACCGATAAAATAAATAAGATATATGTCTTTATTATAAGCTATATGATGATTACACTGAGTTTCAAAACCAAGAGGTCATATTATTGCTGCTCATCAGATGGACACATTCCATGTGTGTCTTGTGCATCTTTGTGCATATTTCTCAAGTCTTTATCACGACTTGAATTTTAAGATTCAATTCAATTCTATTTTATTTGGACACCTTAGAATATACTAGTCAAACCCAACAGTTCCTACAAGAGCAAAACTTTAACAAACCTCGGCTGCGCAGCACGAGTTTGTAACAGCTGAATAAAGGTTTAAAATCCCAAAAGTGCCAGAATCAATTTTTTTGGGACATTCACTATTTGTTTACGTAATGCACTAAACACTCAGCTCAGCAGAGGGGAACAAGTTCTGTTTAGTTCTGACACAAGCTGTTGAAATCCTTCAGTGAAGGAAAGATGGGAGGCGTTTTTTCTGAACTTTGACTCTGTTGATAAACACCGGAGCCGTATCTGTAACATTCCCCCTGAAACTGGATAGACCCAGACCTAACAGACCTAGACGTCACCGCTCCACTGAAGGTCAATATCCCTGTTTGTCTATATGTGCATGTGTGTGTGTGTGTGTGTGTGTCTGTGTGTTACAGTCTGTGTGTGTGTGTGTGTCTGTGTGTGTCTGCCTGTGTGTGTGTGTGTGTGTGTGTGTGTGTGCGTGTGTGTGTGTATGTGTGTATGTGTGTGTGTGTGCGTGTGGGCTGTGGCCAGGAGAGGAGATGTTACTGGTAAACCTGGTGAACCAGTTTATGCTTCATTGCTGGAATTGAGTTTTTTTATTTTTATAGAAAAATGTATAATAGTAGATGTGAAAAATACAATAACAAAGCTCTAGTTCTGTCAAAAGCTGCAACAAACAATTATTTTTCAATATTGATTAATCTGCTGTTTATTTCTTTGACGCAAACTGAATATTCTAAGACTAAAATATATACGCCATCCTGCTAACCAGCCAATTCCTGGCTCCCGTCTTTGTATATTTCTATAATCTTTGCACAACTTCATATTAAGATATTTCTACAAATCTGAATCACAAATACGAGCTAAAGTGCAGCAGCTGCAGTCGATGAGCACATGACTGCTGGGCTTGAGTTGCATTACCCGCTCTTATCAGCCGTGTGTCTCAAGACCAACAGAAATGTTAGTAATTGGGCAGACGGTGAAAAATAGGAGCTTATCGTCTTCAGGCCTGTGTGGAAGGTTCAAACTGTGAGGACACAGCCAGGCCTTAATTGCATCAGACATTTCGGGGTCACAGGAGGAGGATGAACACCTGAAGGATCTGGTGTGATACAACCAGGCCATTTATAAAACAAGGTTACGAACATGTAGGAAATAATCTGCGGGAAGCTGCTAAAAGTAAACTGTGCAGAATCAAGTCAAAGAGGAGGAGGTCTGGTCTGTTAAACTAGTCCTGGATTGTTCTTTACTAAAAATGGAAAATGGCTGGATTGCAAATATAATCATTAAACAGCAACGTTCACCTGCCCTGTCTTTCCCTCACCGACTCCATGCCAACTTCATTGATCAGTGATCCGGACGATGTTGCACAATATCTAAACAGTTATGTGGCAATTACACACGGATTTGGCACCGACATGAAATCCTCCCATATCCACCGGCAGTATAAAACGGGTGCAGAGGCAACTCTCGGCACGTTTCGAGCCAAAAGAGGGGTTCACTCTGGGGCTTCGTTCTGCAACTGACACTGGGAAACAGAGATGGCACCTGGCAAGAAGGTAAAATCACCTTTCGGGGCAGATATTTTCATATCAATTTGCAGAGGAGAGAGGTTTTCTAGATGCATCATGCAAAGTAGAAACAAACTTAAAGGCTATTGTTGTCTTACTGAGTGACGGACTGTGGTGTTGTAAGGAAAATGTTGTTGCAGGTTTTTTTTTGTGTGCATGCATGAGATTTGTTTAAAAGCCAGAATAAAGCAGCCACAGCTGGAGACTCTCAGACTAAAACTGTTTTTATCTTTGCACCTTTGCACCTGAACCGCAGCTTCTCTCACATTAACACATACGGAATCATTCAACTTTCTTGCAACTGCCATTGGTGAAGTTCTTGACCACATTCATATGTTTATTTATAAATATATGTGTGTATCTGTGTGTAAAGATTCTGACAAAGCTAAATATATAGTATTCAAACTGGTACTCTGCTCCTACAGGGTATCATTGAACGGCTGAATGCCGGGGAAGTGGTGATTGGCGATGGAGGCTTCGTGTTTGCACTGGAGAAGAGGGGATATGTGAAGGCTGGGCCCTGGACTCCTGAAGCCACTGTCACTCATCCTGAAGCAGGTGAGAAAACACACACACACACACACACACACACACACACACACACACACACACACACTCACACACTCTGAGGCACACACCAAACTGCCCCTGATGTCTGTGCCATATAGGTGTATGAACATGTGTTATTTTCAATAGTGCGACAGCTGCACAGGGAGTTCCTCAGGGCCGGATCCAATGTCATGCAGGCATTTACGTTCTACGCCAGTGATGACAAACTGGAGAACAGGGGTCAGACACTCAGTATCACTGTAAGTGTTCAACCACTGTATATCACTGTACAGCCAACATGAGCTGGGATGAATCAATAAAAGATCATATTGCAAAGAACGTGATTGTACAAACTCTTAACCCGCTCCATTGTTTCAGGGAGTACAAGTCAACGAGGCCGCCTGTGACCTGGCAAGGGAGGTGGCCAACGAGGGCGATGCTCTGGTCGCTGGTGGAGTGTGTCAGACTCCGTCCTACCTGAGCTGCAAGAGTGAGACAGAAGTGAAGGGCATCTTCAAGAAACAGCTGGAAGTGTTCGCAAAGAAGAACGTGGACTTCCTTATTGCTGAGGTAGACTTGTGTCTAGTTTTGTCGCGTCAAAGCCGCTCCAATCTGATCTGTGATTGGTGGAGCAGATGCAACCTGAGTGGTGACTGTGTAGTTTTCGTTCTTTGCAGTACTTTGAGCACGTTGAGGAGGCGGAGTGGGCCGTGCAGGTGCTGAAGGCCAGCGGGAAGCCTGTGGCTGCCTCTCTGTGCATCGGGCCGGAGGGGGACATGCACGGCGTCTCACCTGGAGAGTGTGCCGTCAGGCTGGTGAAGGCTGGTGTGTACTCAGTCCACCCTGCACGATCACACACTTGTTTCCTCACATGAAAGTCGGGTGTTTTATCTGCTACGGCGAACAAACATCTCCCCTTCTGCTCCCCAGGTGCCCAGATCGTTGGCGTCAACTGCCACTTTGACCCCATGACCTGCGTGAAGGCTGTGAAGTTGATGAAGGAGGGAGTGGAGAAGGCCGGGCTGAAGGCTCACTACATGGTGCAGCCACTTGCCTTCCACACTCCCGACTGCAACTGTCAGGGATTCATTGACCTACCAGAATTCCCCTTTGGTAAAATTATTTTTGTTGTCCCTAAACATTGAAAGAGAAATAAAGCATCTAACCAGAAAACAATTGGCAGCATTTCAAACATTTGTTTCCCTTTCCCTGCCGCTCTCAGGCCTGGAGCCAAGGATCCTGACCCGCTGGGACATGCACAAGTACGCCAGAGAGGCCTACAAGGCTGGAATCAAGTTCATTGGAGGCTGCTGTGGCTATGAGCCTTACCACATCAGAGCTGTGGCAGAGGAGCTAGCCCTGGAGAGAGGGGTGATGCCCCCCGGCTCGGACAAACATGGAATGTGGGGCGCTGGTCTGGAGATGCACACCAAGCCCTGGGTCAGAGCCAGGTAAAACATCTGGAAAGATCTCGGTACACTGTAATGCAAACAGTTCTATGAATGTTTTTTTCCACTGTATAACCGTCTGTCTTTATCTCCTGTAGGGCCCGCCGTGACTACTGGGAGCATCTCCTGCCCGCATCCGGCCGTCCCCTGTGCGCGTCCCTCTCCACACCAGAGAGCTGGGGTGTGACCAAGGGCCACACTGACCTGCTGCAGCACAAAGAGGCAACCAGCACCCAGGAGATGAAGCATGTGCTGGAAAAGCAGAAGAAGGCCAAGTCCTCTGCATGAGCGAGAGTGTCCTCGGTCAACAACAACCAGGAGGATGACGGGGAGGGAGTGAAGTCTTTCCCAGTTCAGCTTGAAGATAAAAAGCACTTGTAACAGTGATGCTCCAGCTGTGGAGTATTACTATGTGAACCCCTCAACAATAAACACCAGTTTGTTACATAAACTTTTACTGCTGTGTTGTCACAAATCCTTCAAAAGAAACTCTGCAAACTGGCCTCAACTATCAATATGTCTCAAAATCACACACACAAACTGATTTGAACATGATTCAATCTTTACTGGTTTGTTCAAAGTAGCTTGGTCAATAAAGCAGACCCCCCCCCCCCCCCCCCCGACACACACACACACACACACACACACAGTAAAAACAGACTAACAGCTGTATTTAATCCGGACCAAACTAGTAGTGCACATTCACAATACTCTCATTGAGCTAAAGAGGGCAGGGGGACGGAGTAAACACCCCACTTGTGTAACCTGTCCCCTTGCCAATCAGAGCCGCTCTCACTCAGACCCCGCCCCACCCTCAGACAGATTTATAGTGGCCCTGTGCTCCACTCTACTGTCACTTCAGCCTCTCACAGTCTGAGCAGTCAGGGGTCCACTCAGCTTTAGGAATATGGCACCAGCAAAGAAGGTATGTGTTGACTTTTGTCTGGAGCACCATCCTGCAGAGGATCCATGCAGGGAATAGCAAATAGTTGTTTTCTGGAATCCCAGTAGAATACTGCAGCATCTGCGGTGTGATGTGACCTGTTCAGACTCTCGAGTCGAGCTGCTGGGAGACACGCTGCATATTTGATTCGTGTTTTTCTTTTTCAAATGAATCTTCTGCACAACTGGCACGTCGGGTCACATTTCTGCCAGCTGAAACCTTCAGCTGTTACTGGAGAAATAAGACCATTGACCACACCTATCACATTCTATACAGTCTGGAATGAGTAGTAACAAGTGTTGCCTTCCAGCTCAGTGTCATATAGATGATGAATATTAATATTTCTCACTTACTGAGACATTGAGGTTTTATTATTACATTTAGGTAGATATGAGCATGTATGTAAATCCATTAGGGTCTAAAACTATTTTAAAAACATTAACCTCAATGAATAACCAATGATAATCATTTTTTATTATTGTAGCATGTCAAGTGCATTTTTATATTAGGATTTCTCATAAACTGCAGAGTTGCTCAATGTGGCAACGGAGCATCTGGTGAGGGCTCATGATACCAGTGCACAGCAGGAGAAGCTTTTAATAGATTCTAATTCATCAGTGAATTAATACATTTCACGTATCCAGAGTTAGTGCAGTGAGTGAAATTGAATTCATTACAGTTATTAACTCTTGGGACAGGTCCATTATTAAGGGACTTTCTAAGGGTGGGATGGGCACAGAATTTGGGATTATGCACAAATGGGATCTAAAATCCTGCCGAGCTTTTGGCCTCATCAATTCATCTCCAACAAGATTAGCCAGATACGGTCTACATGAGTTCAAGCTTACATTGATCCCTCTTCACAGGGAATCTTGGAGCGTCTTGACGCTGGGGAGGTCGTGATCGGCGATGGTGGTTTCGTCTTTGCCCTGGAGAAGAGGGGATACGTGAAGGCCGGTCCCTGGACCCCGGAAGCTGCTGCAGAGCACCCTGAAGCAGGTGAGAACCAGAGGGTTAACAACTTCAATTCTCTATTTTCTTTCTAACTGATATTGGCTTCCTCGCTATTCCCTGTGAATATCCACTCTCCATGCATTATGTGTCATGGTTATGATGCCATCGTTTGTTTGATGATTCACAGTGAGACAGCTGCACAGGGAGTTCCTCAGGGCCGGGGCCAACGTTATGCAGACCTTCACCTTCTATGCCAGTGACGACAAACTGGAGAACAGGGGCAACAAGCTCACTTTCACCGTAAGTGAAATCACACCGCTTTCATAGGAACAAACAGATAACCGTGATCAAATGACTTCAACCAGGAATGCTTGTAAGGTGTTAATAGTATTTCACATGTCTCAGGCTTGTCTGTGTGATCTGTTTCCGTCCTGCAGGGAGCTCAGATCAACGAGGCCGCCTGCGATTTGGCCCGTGAGGTCGCCAACGAGGGCGATGCGCTGGTTGCCGGAGGAGTCTGTCAGACTCCGTCCTACCTGAGCTGCAAGAGTGAGACCGATGTGAAGTCCATCCTGAAGAAACAGCTGGATGTGTTCATCAAGAAGGACGTGGACTTCCTGATCGCTGAGGTAGAGTTTTGTTTTTGCTTTTTAAAACATAATTCTGCAGCATTTTCTGTCTCATGCTCAGAGGTACGAGTGCAATACTTGAGACAGTTTTTTCTCATATGCAATGCTTGTATCTGTGTCCTGCAGTACTTCGAGCACGTTGAGGAGGCCGTGTGGGCTGTGGAGGTGCTGAAGGAGACGGGGAAGCCTGTGGCTGCTTGTATGTGCATCGGACCAGAGGGAGACATGCACGGCGTCTCACCTGGAGATTGTGCTGTCAGGCTGGTCAAAGCCGGTGGGTTTCGATGTTCTTCAGCACATCCATGAGCATCAATTGTTATCAGCCTTACTTAGTTTTTTTCTTAATAAACCATATGAAAAGTAATCAGAAAAGTATTAAGAAAAGCATGATGTTGGAAATATAACTTTTTATGACTGAGCAGTGTAACATAACACGGCAGAGGCAATCTTTTTAACAGGTGAACATGAGATAGGACACATGATCTCAGTCTACTCATATTATGGGAGCAGCCTTCATGCCAAATGTGTGTGGTGGTTGTTTTGTTCAGTTAACAGCTGCACCGTTGCCGTTGGATGAAATTGAAAAAGTTCTATGGATCCAACACAAACCTTGAAATCACAATGACAGTTGCTGTCGTCTATCCTATTGTTAAATAGTTGTGCTAATCTGCCACAGTCAGCTCACACCAATGCATGTTCCTCTGTAGGTGCCCAGATCGTTGGAGTCAACTGCCACTTTGACCCCATGACCTGCGTGAAGGCTGTCAAGATGATGAAGGAGGGAGTGGAGAAGGCCGGGCTGAAGGCACATTACATGGTGCAGCCCCTCGCATACCACACCCCCGACTGCAGCTGTCAGGGATTCATCGATCTGCCAGAGTTCCCCTTCGGTACTAACATTATGTTGCATTTGCATTTTAACAGTTAATGTAATCATGTATAAAATGACAGTTTCCTTACAGCAAGGTCTTCCATTCAACACAGAAATACACTGAACCGATCTGCAGGTGTATGTGTCTGTAACATTAAATCTTCTGCCAGGTCTGGAGCCCAGAATTCTGAGCCGCTGGGACATGCACCAATACGCCAGAGAGGCCTACAACGCCGGCATTCTCTTCATCGGTGGCTGCTGTGGATTTGAGCCCTACCACATCAGGGCTGTGGCCGAGGAGCTGGCCCCCGAGAGAGGCTACCTCCCAGCTGCCTCAGAGAAACATGGAAGCTGGGGTGCAGGTCTGGAGATGCACACCAAGCCCTGGGTCAGAGCCAGGTCAGTCAACAAGCCACCGTGTAACATAAAGATGCAGCCAATCACAGTCAAATGTGAAACATCAACTCTTTAGCTCCAGTGAGTTGCAACAAGTTTGAGTTTTCTTATTTATGTTTCCTCATTTAGAGCCCGCCGTGACTACTGGGAGAACCTGAAGCCAGCCTCCGGCCGGCCCCTGTGTCCCTCCATGTCTGCCCCTGATAGCTGGGGTGTTACCAAGGGCCACTCTGATCTCATGCAGCAGAAAGAGGCCACCTCTCAGGACCAACTCAAAGAGCTGTTTGTCAGGTCAAAGACCCACTGAGTCAGTCTGTCTCCTTCAGACATGGCAGCAGAGCTGATGGTTCCATCATACCTGGGTCAAACAGGCGCGCTATGGAGCCACCGCACGGCGTGTGTGTGTTCACTATGTAAACGGTGCTTCAGCCAACACACATGTCAGGGTCACAATCCACACCTGAGACAAGCGCTGTTCTCTACCTCTGTCGATTTATCTCAAGTTAGGAGTCGGCCTGTGTTAAGATCGGGCCCTTTTTGTTTTCCATGACTCAGGACCAGTTTGTGTAATAAAATCAAATCTAATAAAATGTCAAACTTAACAGTTTTGGTGTTTTCATTATGTTGATGTGTGCGTGAGTGCAGGGGGGGGGGGGTTACTCTCTATATCTGCTTTATCAGTTCCATTATGTGTGGCTGATGACCATTTCTATCTTGCACACACAGCTTCAATGCAATGAGAATTAGTATAAAAAAGAAGAGGAAACAGATACTTAAATGTCTAAATAGTCCCAGACATACTTAACTCATCAAGTACAGGCAACATTTAACAAAAACACTTTAGATATAAACCATATATAGTATATAAAATAGCCAATAAAAGCCCTCAGTTGTCTGACAATAAAATGTCAGAGAGAGCATGTCATTGACTTCTGGAAATTACCAGGCTTTAGAGAGTTGTGTAATGAATGTGGGAATCCAGTAGATGGCAGTGTTAAAGAATCATGGCCTATGTATACAGGGCTGTGTTTACAAAGAGCCTTGTATAAAAGATGTTCCAGCAGCTGGCAGCACTGGAAACTGGTTGGAACTGACCTCTTTTTTAGGTATCCCTTAACAATTCATACTTAAGTGCTGGTTGATTTTATGTTTGAGGTGTGTGTATTAACAAACATGTGTAGAATGAGGCCAAAACACAAAATGAAACGCCAGGATCGCTCCAGATATGAATCTGTTCATTAACTTTACAATACAACAGGACAGATTTGAAGCTTCATTATAATCCATATTCTCAGTTTAGTAGGAGCACTGAGCTAAAGACGAACACAGTCAAATACATTGTACTGAAATAAATCCTCTTCTCTAAGGGTTACGATGCTCAGTTTTTGCTTAGGCTGTTTTACAGAGATGTCGATTGAAATGCACGATCACTTTGGAGGCTGTTGTGTTACACTAATGAGTAGTATTATATTTTTTTCCAACTGGGATATAGTAATAAGGATAGGTTCAATAAGAGAAACAGCTGGTTGTCTACTGCTATATTTGCACAAAACATAAAAACTACATCCTCCAGCGTTACTCTACACTTTAATCACCTCCTCTATCCAACAATGTCAACAAAACTGAACATTATGAATGTAATTTCTATTGTAACGGGCCTTCATTAGTTTCAGCTTTCTGCAGCTAGGTGTTCCCTAATAAACTGATAACAAATGTGTTGTGCGTTTTTCTGCTAGTGACACATCTTCTCTCAGAACACAACTCCGGTGCTTTTCTCGATTGTGATTGGCCGAGCGTCATCGACTTGATCCGGTTTTTATTCTAAGAGGCGGAGTGACATTAAAGACGCGATGAGATGTGTCCCTCACCTGCCATTGGAGCCCGGATATTAAAGAAAAGACACATCTTTGACTCGTTTAATGGTGAATAACAGCGGACACCTGGTTGGATTTGAATCGTAGCGGATCGAGGGATGATATCTGTCTGTTTCCGGGAGAGATCGGCAGCGGGATGGCCTGAGATTTGACCTTTTAACGGGACAAACCCCCGGTAAAGGCAGCTCGAGGTGAGTCTAACTTGTTTAATGATAATTGACGCTGATATACATGTGTGTTATTGATCTGATCGATGTTTTTTGCCTGACATCTCGCAGCAGACATGTTGATCCCCCCCATGTGTCATCATTATCCTCAGCACCACTGTTATTCTGTGCGTTAACGGTATAGACTTTCAACTGTGCGGCGGAACCACAGCGCCCCCTCTCGGCTCGTGCCCGCAACTCCCCCACGCAGCGCTTCATCCCGGAAGTGAACCCGTGAGGTCATGGGAAGCAAAGTCAGCTCCAAAATGGCTGCCCCGGCCGCTCGAGTGATCCAGGTAACGTCTCCGCCGCGGGTTTGAACTCGTCCACAGCGAATTCACCCGCTCGTGTCGTGCTCAGATTCACACTGTGGAGTTAACCCGGGTTATTTAAACGATGTGAGGGGTTAAAGCGGGTTGTCCGTGAGGCTTCTGCCCGGAATCAACCCTCGTACCCTTGTTGATGTCCTTGTTCAACTCAGAGACTCTCCGGTGTTGTCAAGTTGAGACAGGAGCTAAAACAAAGTCTCTGAGTTTATAAATACACGTTAAAGTTAAGAGACGATTTCACAGTTTTAGATTCTTCAGTTGGTTCAGTTTGTCGCTGATTCAGTCTCGAGATGAACTTGATCTCAAAATGTGTAAAAACTTGACAAACACACATCGTTTACTGTCATTCAGAGTGACACCCATGTATCTGGAGCATGGGTTCTATTGATGGGACTGATATTATTAATATAAACTTTGATTTTATAATTTTTAGCTTGTTTCTAAATAGTTTAGTATGATATCTGGTGTCAAACTCTAATGTGCTCAGTTTACAATTACAAAAGTGAGCTGTGGATGAACTGAACTGGGAATGTGTGATTTGAATTTATTTATTTTTAAATTGTATTTATGTTTCAGTCTTCATTACAACATTATCTCTCACGTATCTCAATCGCCATGTAGTACATTGCCTTGTTTTATTTATACCTGTTGAGTATTTTACAGCATCGTTAAGAAAAGTGCTGAAAAAGTTAAAATGTCTTATTAACTGTAAAATGTATATCGTTCGACATTGCTGATTATCACGATTAACGTGTTAGAGAGGGATTTAAGTTTGTGGATTTATATTCTTTATGAACAGAGAATAAAAAACAGCTAAACAAATCTGAGGTCGATAGATTGTGTGTTACGACTCTTACTGAGTTCACACAATGCAAAAGTAATACTTCCATTTATTCATGTTTTTACTGTACTTGGGTTATAATGCCCTAAATTAAAATTATGTTGTGTTCAGTATTATCATTTATTTGCTCTGCCTTAAATTGACTATGTGAAGACTCTGATCCCAAACACCCCCTGTGGTGTTCAAACTTGTGAATGTTATTTTTGTGTTGTTGTTCAGGCTGTTCGGCCTCGTGCTCCACTGATCAAGTTCCCCAGCAGACAAGGGCTCCCAAAACCCAACGGTAAGTTTCTACCTGCAGTCAGAAAGTGGAAATCTTTCCCATGTGCTCTTTTACCTCTTTTACACTGAAATCAGTGGGTATATGCAGTTTTTCTAAATATGTGTCTAAAAACAGGTGATCGACTTCTACCCCTTTTTCACTTGGGGGGTTTGGAGGTAGATTTCTCAACTCGCTGTCTTGATAAATGATCATGTTCACCTCACGTTCCCATCACTGCCGATCAGCCAATTAAAACCCGTCTACTGCAGAGTTTATTGACCCCGGAGTGATTGGGGATTGCATCTAAGGGGCTTTTTGATGAATGTGTTATCTTCTCTTGTGTCTATCAGGCCTGGTGTAGCAATGTAATTTGATTTATGCAGCAAAGTTTCACCATTATTGATTTTTAAGGTTTACGTCTTTTTACACTGATCATTTATCACCTTCCAGGTTCTTTCTGAGTTGATTCACGTTCATTGTTTTGTCCCCTTTCCTTTTAGCCCAAGAGGCATTAAAGACATCAGCCGTTACCTTTCCCCAACACAGCGCTGGCAGCTCACCTTCAGCCCCAGCACCGCCTTCACTACCAAGACCTCACATACCTTTGGCCCCGATCCCTGGCACGCCGGACACACTGGCCTCTATTCAGCTCTTCCCTGCGAGGTACCGAAGGAGACCGGTGACCGCGGAGGAAATGGACTACATCCAGGTGAGAACTGATCACACACACACACCCCCATTAAACTGCTCTCAGATGATTCACACTGAACAATGTGGCCCCTTTAACAACCAAGTAAGGTAGTGAACAGGATTGAGAGCAGTTGTAACATAATCATTGTCCTTTATAACGTGTGGTGTCACGTATGAGGAGCTTGCGTCATGTTGCTGATAAAACGTTTTCTCTCTTCGCAGCGCGGCGGACCTGAGTGACACGACCCGACTCGAATCACTGCAACTAAAGTCCTTATCTGTTGGAAATCAGTTTGTGTCTTGAATTCTGTTCCTCAGCACAAAGAACCTAATGCCGCATGAGACACGATGTAGAATAAAGTATTATATAAAGCCTGTTAAAATGTACATATGCTTATTATTTAGATGCTTTAAAATCTTAATTGTATTTCATTGGTAAATTCATAATAAGGGAAATCTTGCATGTATTTCACAGTTAAGCCAAAAAAATAGCTTCTAAGGGTTTTCTTATTTTCTCAACTAGCCTCTCAGCTACTTCCTTTCAGACGTATTGTTGTTAAGCCCTAGTTTCAACAGTTTCTTGTTAAAAGCAACATGTCCCTGATGTTATAAACCTTGTTTGAGCTTCACTTTCACTTCAACTATACCCAAATCCAACCTCGAGGTACATAGAGTTCTATCACCAGGGGGCTTCTTAGCTTTTCATGCCTTTCACTGCAATAAATATTTAAGTTTAAGAGGGCTGAAGAGATACTGGAGTAGTACTGGGTGAAATGGTGTCGGGTTCATGTGAACGACTGGATTGAAATAATTAAAGGATTATTGTATTTTGATTGTGGTGTGCTTTAAATCACGGGACGTCACTCTCTGCAACAGACCAACAACATATTCAAAGTCCGTTTTTAGGGATTTATTGTTACCGTTGCTGGCATGCTCTATATGGTAAACATTAACGACATTGATGTTACACAACAGAGCAGTATGATCGGCCACGGTCAGTGTGCTACTGGTTTTCTAACTATGAGACTCAGCTCTCTGTTAATCACTCACATGAATGTTGGCACAATTAGCTCAGACATGAGAGAAAAGGCTAAAGGTGAAAAATACACTTGACCTTTTCTCGACTGGTAGATTGTCACCTCAGTCTGAACCAGAGCTGAGAAAAGCTCCAGAGTTTTTCTTTACTTTCTCCTCTCGTCATGAATGAATCGAGGACAAGTCACAGCCAGGCAAAAACACACAAGTTCAACTAATCTGTGTTCATGAATACATGTCCGGCCTTTTTTTTGGCAACATAACAAAAGAACCAGCTCCTAAAACACATGAATGCCATCAGAGAACAATTCATGGCTTTACAAAAATACCTCTGGGTGTTCAAAACCCCAATATCAAACACGACCTATGAACAAGTGCAGTATATGAACAAACACAGCAACAAGGAACCGTCAAGTCACAAATGGGCACGACACGATAAACACTGAGGTATGCACTGGATTACTGCGAGTAGGAATCGGGCCTACGCATGTTTGTCCAAGGAACATTTATGATTTCAGATCATATTGGATTCGGAACATTTTTTTTTTTTTTTTTGCATTCGCCAGACTAAACATTGCTTTGAAATGTAGGAGATGCAATCTGTGCCGAGCACCGGCGGCAAAGGGACTCATCAATTGCTCTGTTCGTCCAGTTCCTCAAAAGCGGGTAAGAAATCAGCAATGGTATCCACCACGTAGTCGGGCACCAGGCTCTGGTTGGCGGTCAGCTCGCTATTCCGGTACACCTCGGCGTCCTCGAGCTGGGACACGCCGGTGAGGGTGAGCATGGTGTCGAGGCCGCAGTTAGACCCGAACAGCATGTCCGTCTCCAGGCGGTCGCCGACCATCAGGCACTGCGCGGGGTCCACCCCGCTGAACTGACTGGAGATGCACTCGAACATGAAGCGGCTGGGCTTGCCGATCACAGTGGCCTTTCGACCAGAGGCCACCTCCAGCGCTGCAATGAGGGACCCAGAACCTGTCGGGCGGGGGGGAAAGATAAGATCAAGGTTAGATTAAAGTGAATCTTATGCGACATCCTCTCGCCCCCTCCCCTCCTCCACTCTCCTCTGCTGTACTATCTTGTATCCTCTGTAATAGAAGTCCACAGCAAACCACACGTTTTCACAAACAACAATTCCGGAGAGCGACGGGGGGGGGAGATTAATCCTGCATCATTGATTAATGGTTTTAATTAGCCGGAAGAGAAAGCCAATACGTTTCTGCTCGTATCTACTTTTAAGGTTCCTGAATGCCTCGCTGCTATTTAGCAGGGAGCAAAGTGCACTTTCCCTAGAGGCCTCACACTTCCTGGAATCCTGAAAGACTTAGTGGTTCCCTTTGTATCAGTGGATTTTGTTTTTCTGTAACGTGTAGCATCAGTTTGCTGTATGTACTGTACATAGTGGGTCCCTGACAGGTAATGAGCTACATCATCAGTGTGTCACAGTCAATACTGAGTCTGGTCTGCAGCTCAACCTCAACTGTGACGTTACATCAACGGTTGAAAACATTTTGTATCGATTTATCGATGGAATCCGACGATATGAATCTTTCCCAGACGCATCAGTGTCAGTATGTATGTTTGCAGTCATGTGCATGTGTGAAACATGTTTTCATAAATCAAGTTCTTTATAATTGGTTGTATTTGTGTTTTATTTTTATTTTTAGGTATAATAAATGTATGGTTAAACAGTAAAAGATCAAGCATTAATTACATTTTTTGTCATAAGGGGTTGATAAATACACCTTAGGAATTACTGCCAATTCTTTTTTAGTTTATACTTTCTGATATATAAATATCAGTCTTATTTAATCCCTATCAGTCAGGCTCTAGCTGTCAACAGATTCAATGACAAATTTTCCATTCAGTCTTACTGTAACTTAATTATATACCTGTATAGAGATGTTAATGTGAGGGTCTAGTTTAGGTCCTGGGACCCCTCTGGTGTCTGGGATTGAACCATGTAGGCCCCTACAGTGATGCATCTCACACAGTAACACTGGAATGGTTCTGGATCCACCACTGAACTGGTGTTGTTCAGAACTTTATCACATTAAGCTGAATTAAACACACAGCCCTCTATATAATAACAGATATACTACCTGGCAGTATCCTTCCTCCTGACAGCGGGTGCCAGGGGTCGTTGTCGGTGGCCAGGAACAGACACTCCGGGTCCCGCAGGAAACACGAGGCTTTGGCCAGTTTGAGAAAAGTCAGTTTGTCGTCGTGGCCCACCAGCACCGCCTTGACGTCGGGTGCCAGGGCGCAGTCGTAGATGGTGGCGGCCGGGTCGTCCTCCTCCTCCACGCAGGGGATGCCCGCCTCCTGCAGCTCCCTGCGCAGCCCGTCACAGCCGATGACGAACACCTGCCCGCGGACCTTCACCACGTCGCGCAGGTACAGCGCGGAGCAGTAGCCCGAGCTGAAGATCTGCTCCAGCATCACGCCGGTGAAGCCCAGGCGGAAGAACTTGTGCACGTAGCTCTCCCGCGGCCTGGTGGAGTTGTTGGTGACGAACACGACGTTCTTGCCGCGGCTGATCAGCGTGTTCACCACCTTGGCGGCGCCGGGGACCGCCTGCTCCCCATGCCAGATGACGCCGTCGCAGTCGAAGAGGAAGTAGTCCTTCGCCTCCATCAGGCTCCGGAGCTGCGGACCTCGGATCTTCTGGCAGCCTTTGAACCCGCCAAAGGCGCCCGCCATCCCGGCGTTTCCCTCCGTCTCCTCCGTGTTTCACCTGCTAGTGCTCCGCCACGTGGAGAACTGGGTCATAATGCGGTGGAATTGCGTGAAAACTGGTAAATGTCGGAGAAATCACATCGGATCGTCGCTGCGGTCACACAAGCACACAGGACTACATAAACATTGACGTATAGACACGCCCACGCCGTCAGCACCGGCCAATCAAAGCGCAGCACTTTAACCAATCAGATGGTGAGCATCATCTTCTGAAAAATGAAAGTGCGCCCCCTCACGGCAGCTGGTTGACACATCACAAATTATATTTTATGAAATGTTATGAATGAATAAACATCGATGGAAGTTCACCTCAAGTAAATAAAAGTGACAACATCACAGCTGCTGCATTCAGAGTAAACAAAGTATCAGCTGAAAAATTAGTTGTTATTAGGATCGTAAAATGAGTTGAGATCCAAACATGAAAAGGTTTAAAGTAAAAAGTAAAATATTATCAGTTATGTATACTTAGATTAAAACAAGTATTTGTGCTGTATAAACAATCAAATGTTTCCTTCTCCTTCTGGTGGCAGGTGGAACTGTTGTTTGTAACAGGCACCTAAACACAGGTGACTCTATATTGATCAACACAAATACTTCACTATGTAAAACAGCAACATTTGTCATATTTGACCATCTGCTTGAAAAGATTTATGCAGCATGAATGCTTTTATTTAAATCAACATTTTATAAACTTGTTACAAAAGAGTTATATGTATATTTTAATCTTACAATAAAATACACTTGAATGTGAGCATAGGGTTTTACTTGTAAGTGTAAAGTTGCACAAAATGTTAAACCAAATACATCGAACCCAAAAGTTGTCACTTTTACAACAGTAACAAACAATTTTTTAGAGTAAATCTACTTAATATATACATTACGAGCTGCTCTTGAAGCTCAGCATTCTTTTTCCTGGGTCACTAGATGGAGCTAAAACCCATAAGCAACATATTTGAGCTTCAAAACGCAGAGTGGATAAAAGTCCCTGCAACTCCATCATAGTGAATAATGAATATTCATGCAGTCGCACCCTATCTTCTGTGTTTTCTCCTCATCTGGACTGTTATTAAGTAGAGAGACAATAACAAGGGTTTACATTAGAGTCTATTGGATTTCTGATTTCCTGTTTGAACTCAATCTAATGATCGTCAATCATTTCTGAACTCTTTCAGACACAAAGCTTTGCTGTCAGATCCAAAATGAAGTAGATCCCACTTCTATTCTACCAATCATTATAACTAAGACCCAGCAAATCAAGACAGGAACATACTACTGAATACATTTAACAAGCATTAAAACCACATATGTTTTATGAAGAAGAACTCAACTTGCTCAATCGTCTCCTCTTAATCTACATTTTGTGCTTGAAATGATGGTGAAAATATCATTATGTCATTATTTGTTTATTTATTTCATCCGGTTTGTCATTGCTAAACATCTGTATTATGTTTTAAATCTGTAATGGTTGTAGATAATTTCAATAAGACAAAATTATTAAATTAATTAAGTTGTAGTGTTGAAATTTAGTTTATTAGTGTCTGGACACATATGTGTTATATCTGATTTAACTTGTGGTATTCAGATCATTATTTATTTCTGCTGATTCTTGTTTGTTTGTTTTTTCTGTTTCTTGTCTCTTGTATGAATTTCCTTTGTTCCGGTTTGTTTTGGTGTATTTATCTTCTGCTTCATTGAAGTTTCCTCTTCTATTTTTTTATATTTTTTATTTTTTTCCCCCTGTCATGCTTCAGCTGCTTCGCCCTGTCTGTTTTGCATTGCGTGCGAGAAAGAGGAAGACACACTGGCAACCGCCGGACAAATAGACAAATGAAATGCGGGGAAAGGAATGATGGAAAGGACAGCTGAATGGACAGAGAACAAGAAGGCCTAATTGGTCATTATTTCCTTGATAATCTATATTTCCCTCCCTGCTAACCTTCAACACAGATGTGAGGAGTGGGAGAGAGGACAGAACAGAGAGGGGGGTCCTCGATGGCTGCTCTCCACAGTGGCTTGAGCGCTGACCGTGAACATTGCTCAGCGCTTTTATGTCTTGTTCGGAAAGGGGAAGGAGACTCAGCGGAAACCAGCAGTGGAGGGTGTGGGGGTCAGGGTTGAGACTTGCAGGTGGTGGTGCTTGTGGTTAATAACCCAGGAGCCAGTTGACCATGACATAGCCTCAAACATACATGAGCACACACGTGTTTACACAAACTTAGCAGGTAGAGCAGATGTTTGAGGAATCAGCCGCATTGTTTCCATGTTTGGACCCAAACAGACAAGAAAAGCTCAAAGAACCCATTCTCAGCATTCTTTCTTCTCTCCTAACATGGTTTGCCTCCATTTGGAAACACACGCAACAACACAAAAGCATTGCTTAGCTGGGGTGTCATTGTGTGTGTGTGTGTGTGTGGATGCGTGCATACTGTCAACAACCCCTGCAGCCAGATCAAAACAGCCCAGAGGTGGAGGACAATGCGGCGCTACAGTACAATTGAGATGTCTGGTAGACATGAAGGCGCTGGGAGGGGAGAGGGCAGGAAACTTGGCATTAGGGGTCTCCTACTGAAGTGGGGCTCGAGATTCAAAAAGTGTTGAGTTAGAGTAAAAAGCATCCAAGAGTTTTCAAATGCATTATTAACTCTTAACATTGAAAGTACTTTTTTCTTTTCTAGTTAAATCTGTACCTCTTTGCTTTCAGTTAAGACCATTAAAGGGACTATTCTGGAAAAACTATTTTTTAACCTTTGCCAAGGAGGTTATGTTTTCACTGCAGTTTGTTTGTCAGTTGCATTACTTAAAAAACGACTGAAACAATTCCATGAGATCTTGTGGAAGCTTGGGGCATGACCCAAAGAAGAATCCATTTCATTTTGGAGCGGATCCAGAACAACAGGCAAATCCAGGAAGTCATTTCACTTTCTTTGACGTGGAATAACAAGCTGTTAACCTTGCTGGATACACGCACCTCTCCATCCACCCATTGTCCCTACTGTTTATCCTTGAGGGTCACGGGGGGAGATGGAGCCAATCCCAGCTGACACAGGGCGAGAGGGGACACGAGATTTGGGACAAACAGACATTCACTCTCATGGTCAATTTAGAGCCTCCAATTAATTAATCATACCCCAATCTGCAGGTTTTGGGACTGTGAGA
The DNA here is from genome assembly GCF_949316205.1 of Platichthys flesus. Taxonomy (NCBI): domain Eukaryota; kingdom Metazoa; phylum Chordata; class Actinopteri; order Pleuronectiformes; family Pleuronectidae; genus Platichthys; species Platichthys flesus. Next base: position 7,520,278 of record NC_084947.1, read on the forward strand.
TGAAGGCCTTGGTTCCCAGGGACATCCCACGCAACACAGGGAGAATATGCAGAAACAAAAAGACATCGGGCCAAACAGGGATTCAAACTGGGCGCCTTTCTGCTGTGAGGCAACAGTGCTGACCCCCCTTCTAGTTTAATTCTTATTTTTGATCTCTAGGTATATTTTCTTCTAAACCATGACAAAGCAAATATCTCCTGCAGTCTCCAGCATAAACATGGCTTCTATGAGTTATTTTCATTGAATGCATTCAAAGGTAACTTGAAGGAATCAGTTGAAACAAGCATGGCTTATTTATTGAACATTTGCAGCATTTTAGGATACATTTTTTTAAATTCCTAGGATACAGTACAGAACAGTAAGTCCATGACCAACAGGCGACTTCACTGAGGTGTGAATCTGAAGTCTCCGTGAGGGAATACTTGCTGCTGCTATTGTATCTTTTTATATTTACCACTGCTAATCATGTTCCTACAGAAAGTCCAGCAGAGAACCACAGGTCCAGTGAGCGCGAGGGAGAGGAGAAGGATCACATCCAACAGGTATCTCTGGTACCACGGCTGTGATAGTGAGCTCGGCTGCAGATGAGCACCACCTCCACTGTGCAGGATGTGGTCCACCCACTGCACGAGTCGAAGGGCCGGAGGGACGGGATGGGACTTGTGGATCGTGCTTAGGGACAAAGCCGTAAACTTGAACCTGTGGAGAAATGATTGGGATAAATAAAGAAAGACAAAAGGAGTATTGACACACGCAGATGACGTCACGAATAATGTCCACTCATCCGTCCACACACCTGGTGTCCTGTATGAGGGTTTGAACGGCTGAGCTGAGCAGCTCTCTGGTGATGTGTGTGGGGCTGATGCTCAGGCCAAGTCCCTTTGTTTCCGCTCTTACCACATTATCAAACTGGTCCCCAAACAGAGGAATTCCCAGCACAGGAACAGCATGGTACACCGCCTGGAGCAAACTGTTTTGTCCACCGTGCGTGATAAAGAGACGTGCCTTTTTGTGGCCTGGGATAAACAGAAAATAATGTTTGACACAAATGCATCCTGAAATTCATTGTTTTGGTCTTCTCTCAGATAGAGCACAATGAAGTCTTTTCACAGTCCACCATAAACTGTGACTAACTGCTAGGTTTGTAACAAAGGGTGAAAAGAAGGGACAAACTGTTCCTACCCAGCAGGTCATTTAGAGGCAGCCAGTCCACTAGTTTGACATTGGGAGGTTTGTCCAAGTCAGATGGCCATCGCCTGGGGTCATATCTGCAAACAGTCCACTGCAGGTTTAATGAATTGTCGAAAAAACATCCCGACATTAGTTGAAAATACAAAGTCTGTTTGTTTTGGGGGATAATTTAATATTTTCACGAGTGTAAAACAATGTTGTGTGTTTTTTTTGTACCCTTTATGTGACACTTCAATTTAAAAGGTTTATTTTTCATGCCTGTGTGTCAAGCTGTTACCTCCAGAGAACCCCCTGAGGGATCATGGAGAAGCCAGCCACCAGCTCCACAAGTAGCAGGTTCACAGAGACCGAAGAGACCATCGATCCCAGAGTCACGACAATGAAACCCGCTTCTCCAAAACCAGAGATCCACCGCTCAAGCTCCTGAGGGATCACATGGAAAGGTATTAAGCAAGGAAGGACTAGAGAAAGACAGCTGCACTACTAACCTGTGTGGATATCTGTACGAGGAAAACCGACCTGCTCGGGAGGCTTCGCAGGTTTATTCAGCAAACCACCCACCAGCACAGTGTAAGGCAGCAGAGGCTGAGGGAACTCCAAGGAGAAGTCGGTGTTGAAGGCCCAGAGTTCAGCTCCTTCGTGTAGCTCCTCCAGACCCCCAGGGAGGGAGCCCGACTCAAGGTGCCGATCAGCTACCTCCCTAAATTTCGACCATATAAGTTCTTGGCCTTGAATATATGACACAAGACAGAATAAAAAAAAATACAAAGCACAAATTTCTTGATAATTTTAATTAGTTAAACCTCTAAACCAATGCCCTTAAGGCAATTAAAAAAATTACACCAAAGGAAGTTGGCTATTGATCCAACTGTACCATTCGTTTCACTGTAATATTAGCATATACGCATTATTAATCAATTCATGGAGGACGCTGCTCAAATTGAGATATTATAAGAATTAAAATTCAAACACTTCATGATACTCACAAATGTGCTAAGTCAGAAATGTTAAAAGTCTGGAGAACCAGCGCCCGAAGCAGAAGTGATAATACCCCCGACACTATGTGATCTCCTTTTTCAAAACTGTTCTCACCTACAGGTGCCAGGAAAGAATAAAAGAGGTTCTTGGCACGACCCCAGAGGTTCATGCGATCAGACAGACGGGAGCTGAAGACCGGGATGTAGGAGACGGGGCTGGGCAGAGCGATGGACAGGGGGCCGTTCAGAGTGCCGGGATAGAAAGCTATGTAGTTGACACCTGGAATAAATCAAAAGCAAAGTCAAGTTCTGAGCTGCTGTTATTTACATTTAGATTTGAAGAAGCAGAATCAAATGCATCTACGCTCTGTGGCAAGTGTAAACAAACAACATAACAATGTACGATTGTAGTGATCTTCTAATCTAGTAATAGTCTTTCTGACATAAGCCAGTGAAATGAGCAGCAGTCGTACCAAGTCTGTGAGCCACGATGAAGGAACAGGGGTTAAAAGCATCAAGGATGATGATGTCATAGTTTTGCCCCTGGAGGAACGACATCATCTCTTTGTCCCCCAACAGCTTGTCACACTGATACGACAGGTGCCCCATGAAGTTTAAAAAGTTATGGAAGTTATCCCTGGGAGAAGATTGATGAAGAGAAAAAACAGTTAGAGTGAAAGATAAAGACCAACAGAGAATAACAGGGATATATCATTAGAACCAAATCTCCTGTGATCTGGGTGATACCTTCCCAGTAGAAACTGGGTTTGCTGCTCCAGGAACCAGCCGTTGTATTCTTTAATATACTTGTCTCCCAAGGACCATGTGCTCATCTGGTAACTGTCTGCACGGCCTTTATAGGAGAAACCTAGTGGGAAGTCGATGACATGAAAATAAGAGCGTATCAAAGAGAGAATAAGAATAACACAATTGTTTGTGTTGTGTGCTGTATGTGCAGTGTACCTGTGATAACAGGGTTGCCCAGTTGCAGGAGCATGCGGACCTCGTGGCCATGCTGGTGCAAGTTATGGGAAATTTCATCTAATAACAAGTAGTGGCTTCCTCCTGCAGAAGAAGAGAGCAGGTGATAAGGATACAACTACACTATTCTATCTGAATATATAGCTTTCTGTTCACCACGAAAATTTGCACTTCACCTTCACTCCCTTATTCTTCTCATATTTCTGAACAAATATAAACAAATTATTATCTCTATGACATTAAGTAAAGGTCACTTTTGATAGTCACTGCTCCACTACTCACCAATTAGACAGATAGTCAGGATCTTGGCAGACTGCAACACTGGAAAAGCCAGGAGAGAAAACGTCCAAAATACAATCCCCATGTTGTTATGAGAGCAGCACAGTGCGACCTGCGGCCAAAAATAGTCTTCCTGTTCCAATTTAAACTGTAATGAAAACCTCCCTGCATGAGCAACAATTCCTTGTGAAAAAGTTTCCTCTTTTCACCCTGTGATGCAGCGACAGTCAGATCCAGTGAGGGATCAGAATGGACGGGTCCTGAGTCCAGATGAAGAAAATGCACCAAAACTGAGAAAAATTACTTTCTTTTCCCGAACGTCTTCTTTTCTTATGTTTGTTCGAGGCAGGCGAAAAAAGCTTTAATATTCTGCAGTTTCAATTTGACACGGAGGGAAACCCCCAATTCTTATCTTGTGTGCTTCCAATGAATCCGCTGTTTGCTTTTTCTCTCCCAACAGATGTTAAAAAAAAAAAAAAAAAGGTCCTTATTATTCAAGAAGCTTTGGATGCAAGTCTGCAAGCACAACCCCGTCTTTATGACACATGTGAGTGGCTCTGTCTCTAAGACACTGAGAAGAGCCCTGGACCTGCACTGACAGTGAAAGGGAGGGAAAGAGAGACAATGCGGAGGGACGGGGGGGTGGGAGGTTCCCCTCGGCCGTTGTTGCATAAAATTAAACAAATGGACATTTCGCTAAGAGTTATGTTCTCTTAACGTCACATATAGAGTGCAAACCCTCCATCAACACGTAGAGATAAGCACTTTTTGATGATGATAATGATATTTGGTGTGACCTCTGATAATGCATCATAAGTTCATGATAAATTAGACAATCTAGTTAACAACACTGATTTGTTATTTACATATGCCCCTATTCATTTATTTTATCCAGCGTACACGTTAACTCAATCGAGGAAACAGACACCGGTGACTGTTAGAGAGAGACGCTACCCTGACACTAGGGCGTTAAATGGGCTGGTATAGGGTTGCGGTTGCCCTGGCAGGCGGTTGCTGGTAAGTCAGGCTTGACATGTAGGTTATCCTGGACAATGCACTCATTGTAGCTCCGACCAATGCTTTTCTGTGTCAGAGAGGTCATTAGAAAAACAAGTGAGTCAGAAAAACTGCTGGAGTGTATCAGGAGGAGAAAAAAAAAGTGAGTCGGAAGGGTCAATCTCGCCATCATTGATGTTATTGTTGTCATTTTCAATTACGTTGTCACTCCGACTGGCATCAGTTGAAGATATTTTTAGATACTGTGGCAAGTAAATGTTGAAAAGGGCTTTATTCAAAACGGAAGTGAGCACTACAGCTGACAGCAAATATTTAAAATGTGAAAGTAAGGAGATAATTGAAAAACGGCAGAGGCAACAATGACGGCTTCAGTTAAAGATCTTGTGATGATGCCGACAGCAGCATGCGGTGTGTACTGTGTATCCCTCATCCAGAGCTTTCAGCCTCTCCTTCACTCTGATTGGCCAGTAGCACGCCATGAATGTTCTGAGACACAGAGAGAGAAGGTTCAGAGAGAAATAAACGTTAAAGAAGAAAGAAAAACACAAAGGTGGGGAGGGAGAGAGAGACAGAGCAGGGAGAAACAGTGAGAATATAAATGCACATGACGGTAATGGTGGGTGTGTATTTTGGATTTGTGGCAGGGGAACAAGTAAACAGATGATGAACAGGGACTCACTACAAGCTGGTGGTGTATGGAGGACTCCATCAGGACCTGGATGAGAGGATGCTGAGACAGAATGGAGAAGGGGACACAGCTCTCAGGTGTGTAGCCGTGCTCGCTGAAAAGATCCACCAGGTGCTAGAAGGGAGAAGATAAATAATCAATATGACCACTAGGGCAGAGTTTCGCTTAAAAATATGGTTAAAATAATTATCCTCAGAAGATTACATTTATAGACCCCATAGCTTTTTAAAATGCAACTATGTATTATTCCAACCCTGAGAATCATTGAATTAAAATAGCTGACAGCTTGATTTGGTGTCGGTGAAGCCTAATTTAATTAGTGGACCAGATATGCAAACTAATTAGATAATCCTTTTTCTAAAAAAATGTATTCCTAACACCCTTAATGTCCAGTACTGCATGACAACTTACATATTTACTTCTACCTCTCAATTCAAACATTCATTGGTGTCTGTACCTGAGCGTGCTCCTCCTCACTCACACAGCCTGGAGGAAGCTTGTTGCCGTCTTTCATCTTGGTGACCTTGTGGCAGACGACAGAAAGGAGAGCAGGGATGGACACGTCCTGCTCCGCCGATGGGCTGCTCGATGCTAACAGTGTATCCTGCCCCTCTCCGTCGGGTTCTGAGGGGCTGAGCTCTGTAGCCTCTTCTATACTGGGCATGGACTGTAAACAAAACACAGAGTGATATTGTTGATGAACAAGAGTTATTACCCAAAGTGCTGGCATTACTGGAAATAACATCACTGTTATTCTCTATAACTGGAAGACACTGATGACAACAGAACATTGTTGATTATACAGAATTATAAATTGCTTTTCAGTCGTGTTTCTTTGTGCATTCATTTATTCACCTCGACAAGATGACCCAGTGAGATGTGTTGTCCCACATTGTGTCCCAGCACCACGCTCAGTGCTCTAATGAAGCCCTGTCGGGGGCTAGGGTCGGCTGCAAAGTACTGCAGCATGGACCCATAGTCCAATCGAGGGGGAGAGGAAGAGTGATCCGCAAACAACTGGAAAAAGGACTGAGAGAAAGAACATTCTGTCAACATGAGACTTTGGGGCTGATACCTTTGAGGTTTATAACAAAATGGATGTTTCTGTTATGAGTGTTTCTACTGGTGTTTTAGGTTAATATATTTTCAAATGAGATATCACCAAAAATAGCCAAAGAGACATTTTAATGGAAATAAATTCAAAGGTTGGGTAATACTCTTTTGTTCTCCTCTGTTTACCTTGCGTAAGTTGTCCAGACGGTTATAAGGTAGAGGCTCAGATGGGTCCTCAGGTAAAGGTTGGACACTCTCACTGGAAAACCACAACTCCGTCTGGGGAGAAAGGAGGGAAGAGGAGTGACTTCAGCATTTATCTTTATATTTAGTAACCGATCGATGTATAAAATGTATTGTATGTGACAATATTGACGTGAACCTAGGTGTGCTTGTAGAAATACGATCTAGGTGCACAGTAATGCAACAACAGTATGGAGGAGCTCTGAATGAGTATGAGTGGATGGCGGCTTGTAGACATAGCTTCATCCACAGTAGGACAACGTTGTACCTGAGAATCTGAGTCTGCAACCTATGTGTGAATGTGTGGGTGTGTAGAGACAAACCTGCAGGTACTGTTCCCTGTTAACATAGCCTGTGTTGCCTGTATCTGCTGCCTTGAAACGTTTTAGCACAACCAGCAGCTGTGGTAGGGAGGGAAAAGGCCAAGGGAGGGCAACACTGAGCAGAAACCGACGCCAGTCTATGAGGTCACACTGGTCCACTAACATAGACTCGATCTCCAATAGCTGGGAACAGGGGAGACAAGGACAATGCTTGTGTTTAGTTAGGTTGTTTAGACTTTGAGCAACAGAAAAAAGTGGAGCAGGAATATTTTGCGTCTTGCTTTAGTGCCTCTGCACCGTGCTTTGAAGAGTACCTGTCTTTCATTCATGCTGATCCAGGGCTCAGGCAAGACGTCTCTGCCCATGTTAACAGAGGTGATATTCCGGAGAAAACTGGAAAACTCAGAACTGGACATGAGGCCTGGAAGTGAGAAGGGAAGGAAAAAGAATGGATAGAAAAATAAATAGTTGGATAGCAAGTTGAATACACTTAATCACACCAAATTGTCTCTCCCCTATGAACACCTGAGGGAGCAATGTTGCATAGCTGCTGGTGGAGAGACTCCAGCTGCAGGATGGTCGGTGTGGACAGTGTGGATTTCTCCAGAGGAGGTGGATGTGGAGGGGGGGTCGGGCTGGCCACCATGTAGCAGTCTCCATTCAGATAGAAGTCAGTACATTCCTGGAGATTAGAATACAGAGAATACAGAGAATCTTCAAATGGGAGACGAGAGATAATTTACTGGAGTACATGTAGTTATAGTTACTACATACCAACACCAGCTCATTCTTCAACTTGGCACCAGCCTCAATGTGATGGCGAACTACTTTGCCTAGTTGTTCAATACTGAAGAAAATGAGACAAAGTTAGAATGTCACACATTTTATATATATATATACACAATGATCATGATCAGACTTAAGTGTGTCAGAAATGGCTTAGCTTATCCTCAGTGGAAATTAAAGCCAGGAAATGTTTATGTTCTCAAGATACATTTCAGAATAACTTCAAGAGCACTTTCTTATCTTTAGATCTTTCATGTTCTGTGAAATTTTTATTAAAACGTTAAATAAATCAATACAGACAGTGAAACATTCAATGCTGGGGGGTTATATACAAGCAAACATACCCACTATAGAATTATAATTTATACAAAGTTAGGACTGCTGCTACCTCAAATTAATATCAGTCTGTCAGTGTTTATATTTCTTAACAACATACCTCTTCATTTCAGAAAGATAGCGGTCTTCTAACCACTTCTCCATGTCGCTAAAGACCTGTTCTGTCGTGCTTTGCAGTCTTTGCACAACAAACAGACCACGACCTTTCACCAGCACAAGTCGAACCTTCGCTGCATTCTCTGGAAATCACACACATTTACATATGTAACAATCACATAAAATAATGTCACACACTTTTTAGAAAACCACTTTGCAATGTAATAAAAAACTCATAATGTGTTTGGGCATACCCTCGTGCTCCAGCGCAGTTGAATATTCTTTATGTATTTTGTCTCTCACTGAGTGATCATGACACTTTCTTTCTTCAGGAGGTGGTGCATGAGCGGGTTCAGGAGGTGGTGGTTCTGGTGGAATGTGAGAGTAGGGGATAATAAGTTGGAAGATTTACTGAAACATAGAGGACGTGTCAGAGGGCAAAGCTCCGTCATTTTGATCGAAGGACATAAATACATGCCTTTCACTGGTGGCTTTCCTTTTCCCTTTTTGGTTGTACTTGCATTAGCGCTCTCCTTTTCCGCTGGTTTCTCCTTCTGCTCTTTTGTCTCCACCTGTTGGTCTTCTCCTGACACCTACACGCATGTATGACCCACACATCAGGAGTGACATATATACTTCTACAAAAAAGCTCATGATAACTCAAACAGTGCATTACCAATCTGCTGATGGTTCTGTGTGCCTCCTCGTAGTCAGAGATGAGTTTCTCAGCCGATGGCTAGAGTAAACAAGAGTCAACATCTCTTACTATTAGATTGTATATCAGTGTATAAACATTTATATATGTCAGAGTTGGATCGTTTTGAGGTACAATTTCACAAACAAACATTTTAATTACTTTTGCCAACCAAAAAGAAATGCCTTATAAACATCCTGTTACTAACAAACAACCGACAGCAGAGTATATACTGTATTGTAGTGTCTATAGCAGTCCATTATGAGCTGTTATGTGTGAATTTTAAAGACAGCAAGAGGACCACAGAAAGACAAAAACAAAAGATGAAGGAAAGTACATAAAGACACACAGGAATTACCTTGCCCACAACTTCTGTTTTGGAGGCCCCTTGAGAGGAGTCAGGATTTTTGGAGAGGAAGAGAACACTGGAGAATAAGAGGAAATAGTTTGTGTATGTGTTTGGGCTTGGCAATATTAAGATTGTTATGACAACCATTTGAAGAAACATTGTTTGTAGAAGTGCATTTTCCTCACAGTTTAGTTATTCTCATTTCCTCTCCGTCATGCAGCCGACTACACACTGTGTCTGCTGGGTCCGAACAGGTGGAACTAGATAAAGGTATAAGTTTCCCCACTCGTTATCATCATATTATTTACAAATTTGACATTTTAGTTTAATATCTTCTATTTACATTCTTATATTGTTATCAAAAGCTTGATCCTTGCCTATTGTCCAGATCATTTTCGTCTTGGATGCCCAGTAGGGGGATACAGACAAAGTGGGATGGAGGCTCGAGCCCCAGATGTTTGTGCATGTACACATAGTAGAGCCTCAGAATACAGAGGGTCTCCTGGAAGCGGTCCAACTCCACCTATAAATCACAAAACAATCCAAGATTATAGTTTTATCTAAAACTAAGTCACAATGAAGAGACAAATAGATTACACATTCATTCAGCATTATGGAGGTGATGTGAAACATAGCAAACTTTAAATATACTCTAAATGAGCTGCACATAAAAACTGATTATGCACCTGCATGAGTGTAGAATGGTGGTTGATGAGTATGGCAGTGTTTTCCTCCACCCAGCCATTATACATGAGAGAAGCCCTCTCCTGCTCGTCTTCCGCTTTGCGTTGGTCACTGATGTCCCACAAACGTTCACGCAGTTCCTGTACACAAATCAAAACATCCACGCCTATTATATATTTTCATTTATGAATAGACTTTTTACAGAGTTTAAGAATCAGTTTAAGAATATTTGTCTAATAATATTTAAAAATCATCTTACATCGAGTCTCAGGTGTAGCTCTGCTTTCATTTCCTCATCTTCTCTCATATCATCAGCTATGCTGTTGAAGGCCTTCTGCCACTGAGACACTAACTCCTGCCTCATGTCTGGACGCTGCAGATAATGCTTGAACTCCTCTCTGAAGTCAAAGAGACCTGGGTCATACTTCTGTATCAGCAAATCGTATGTTAAATAATTGAATCTTCTTTTTTAATCGTGTCTCATTTAAAAATATTTCTGACAAAGAACCTGATGGTACGAAATTAACATTTGGGTTATATCCTGTGGTACAAAAAAATATAAACAATTATGGCGACCTGGAGTAAGATGTTCAACTTTCCACACTACATCTGCAGCAATAAACCTACATGACCGAACCTGGTACTAAACAGATTAATTATATCAATTGATTGTAGCTAACATGGTACAACTTGTTCGTCATGCAAATGCTTTGTGCATATCTGTGATTCAAGGGCCTTGCAGAATACCTGATGTTGAACAGATGATGGCTAATAAGGTTGTTTTGTGAGCGCAGCAGTTCCATTACTGTCTTTATGTTGCCGACATAAGAATCACAAACTGTTTCCCAGTGGGTGCAAAGGTACTGTGAGATTACCTAGAGACAGAGATGGGAAGGGGGAGAAGAGCACAACACGGGTCACAGGAGGATAGTGTTGTGATGCAACAGAGACAAACATGACTTGTATTTTCATATAATTAAAACTTAGGAGCTAAATCCTTTTAGAACAAAAGTGTATGGTAACCCTCAATTGATTGCATCTAAAAGTTATGTTATATGTCAAATACAACACAATATATTTCAGCAAAGACAGAGATTAGGTGTACTTTTCCTACTCTAGTAAAACAAAATAAAAAAGTTGTATCCTACTGCAGGAAGAGGTTTATCGATATAGATGGCTGAAGCCAGGCTGGCTGAAGCAGATTCATGGTGACTCTTGTGAACTCCGTGACCTTCATCATGTGACCCTGCGGAAGTTGATGAGATCCTGGAGTGTCCTATTGATGAACCAAAAATACATATTTCATCACTTTATCAAAGATAGAACAAATGTATTTATTGAGCATTAACAGTTATCGTAGTATCATATTCTGTTGGAAAAGTCCTCATATTAATAATCAGAATATGTCATTTATAAATCCTCTTTATGAAGCAGAACTGTTTCCCTGACCAGGAGTGACTTTAAAATTGCAAATATTATCTGCAGACTACTGAGGGGATACCTCTAGAAGAGTGGGTGCTGGATTTGTGATGCGAGGTCCCACTTCGGGCTCTTTCCTTGTGCAGGCTGGAAAAGGACTCTGCAGGGCTGCTGACTTCATCAGTGAGGGGTTGAGGTTGTTCTACAGGTAGAGGAGTTGCTGTTAGTGAGGAGTCTGGAGCTTTCCAAATGTGCAACACATCTTCCGCAGGAGAAGTGGCAAGAGTTGATGAAAGAATTCATATTTATTGTAAAATAATATTGGAATTTCAATACTAAAATGACAAACTTACCTTCATGAATCTGCATCATAACCTGCTTCAGGATGGACTCCACCTTCTCGTTAAGCTCCTCCTCTTCTACATTGGCATCAACACAAACCAAAATATTTTGGTTTCCACCATACCATTTCTCAAGTTTTGGCCAGGTGTCCTGAAAAGCTGTGATCCTGGGGTAGAGGTTGAGATGTTCGATGTAAGACACATGCTGTAGTCAGGCAGTAGCATTGAAGCATTAACTTCATTTAGCTTTAGGTTTTTGTCTTGATTTACCTGTGTGGAATCTGTGCCAGATACACATTTGTGTCTGTGGGAGGGGAGCTCCTGTCTGCACCAGATTTGGGAGCAAGAAAGAAAAACACATAGAAACACAAACATTAACTTTACATATGTCAAGTTATGTTTGTCTCTTTACAAACACACACCATCTCACGGATAAAGTTTGGGTGTACACAGACAAACAGCATTTAACTCCCACCAGAGTGACTGAATGCACGTGTTGTCACAGTCTCATCAGGGACGTCCAGCAGCAGAACCAGGTCTAACACAGGGTGTGGGGGGGGCAAAGGTTCGGGTGGATCAGGATCAACAACGAGGTCCTTCCTGCTGGTTTCCACCCCACTCCCTAAGTCTACAGCTCCACCCAGGGCTTTCTCTAGCAGGTAGGCCTGGGTTATGTCCACTGGAAAGCCATCCAGGATCCAACCTGACTGAGCTGGAACCTGCCTAAAAAGAACACAAGATATATTTTACAGTGGTTGTGACATTTTCTCCACTCTGTTAATAATGGTGAGATTGTATAGTTGAGATAGAACAACTGACTAAATGCGAATTAGTTTTCTTTTTATAGCAATTCAGATTATGTGTTTACCTGATTGCCTCCACTATAATATCGACTAACAGCTCATTGGGAATGGGGTTTCCATTTCTCAGCTCTTTTTCTGCAGCTGCTCCCTGCATGGCCCGTGTAGACAGCTGGACAAGGGACACACGTAGGCAGGGGAAAAGTAATTATTTAATCGTCTGAGAAAGCGATTTGTAATAAGTGACAAATTGAATGCAAGTAATGATATGTATTAAATAAAATGACCAAAGTAAGAAAATCACAAACAACTGCACTCTTACCCTCTCACTGCAGCCTTTATTTTCTTCTTGAGTGCCATTGTCTGAGAAAACATTACAGGTATCACATCAAACCATCTATGTGAAATATTTACATGCCATATGTTTCTATTACATTTAAATAAATAGTATAAAAATAACATAGACAGAATCTTGTTGTCTTTAGTAACCCACCAGATTTCTGTGATTTTGAAGATTGGGGCCGAAACTCAACTTTTGCCCCCTGCTTCTCTGCAGCCTGTATTTGTGTCCAAGAAAAATACTTGTTTGACAATTGAACATGTTTGGGAGTATTCTGAACTTTTAAGGATAATTTAAGAGGACCACTGAAATATTATACTCCCTCACCATCTCAAATTGATGTGAATAGATTCAATAAAAAATATTCTAATGACATCACATTACTGTGACACTATATGTGACTTACCTGCTTTTCATAATAAGCATTCAGCACCTCCTCAACCAGTGTGTCAGCTGATAAGACACAGATGCCATTGGCTAAAGGAGAAAACAACACACAAACTCAGGATCCAATAAGCCATGTAATCTTGTTCCACATCCGTTATTAATGTATTGTTGAAGTACAAATGTATTAGGTGGTGTGACATTGGTAATGAGTGAATGTCGGAATCTCTGTTCGGACAGCTTGCCTTCAGCTATCTTGGCCAGGCAAGTGGACTTGCCAGAGCAGAACTTTCCCAGGACACAGGCTTTAAGAGTAAAGTGAGGAAATGGGGTTGAGGTTGCTTCCATGACGGGTGAATGAACTATGTGCCTCAGACGCAGAACAACATGTCCAAGAATGGTGTTGTTGCCCGGGGGTGATCTGGGACTCCCTGCTTCCTCTGGCCAGGCCCACTCACCGACCATGTTCTGACAAACATAGCATAATGCTCAGACAATGAGGATCTTCAACATTCAGACACTTCAAGGCTTCTATTGAGATACATCTCAAACATTGTCCTGTCAATACATATTGCTTGGTTAGCTTTGCATGTTATTAGGCCTAATAAAGGCAGAGAAATCAACATTTGTTTGAAAATGTGGGTCTGATCCAGAGTCAAATGACACAAAATTTAAAACATAACTCGTGTTTCAAACTCACAGTGTACTCATCATAGTCCTGGTTGTTGAGTATCTCCTGCTTCTCAAGCTCTACACAATCTAGTGAGGTAGAGAAGTCAATGCCGGGCTTCTGGCCCATGTTTGACTCATAGAGAGGAAGACCACTGAGCAGCAATTCCTTCCACTCTCTTATCAGCTTATCTGGAATCAGACTGATAGCAAAAATAAACGACAGGAGGAAAAACAGGACTTAATATTTGGAATTGACGTTGGAATTAAGAATTTTTTTTGATGTAGTGGTGATCAATGTATGAAAGTGAATGTCTGTGGAAATTATGTATTTGATCATGAAAAGAAAAGGATATCTAAATCTCCTAATTTTATTTGATCACTGTACAGGAATCTTCATAGGTCTTTGATTCACATCTGAATCAGCAGTGAACTGCAAAGTTTCAGTTTTACATAACATCATATTAATGACTCCATATTTTAACATATTTCATATTTTTTCTGAAATACCATTTTCATGTTTTCCCAAAGGAAGAAAGAAAGAAATCAATACCTTAAGGGAATAATTGCCAGTCAAATTTTCTAATACATTTTTGCATTCTCATATCATTAACTGAATAATCAGAGCTCAGTTTGGAAGTTTAGATTAAGTCCAAATCCAGTTTCTTTCTACTGCATCATGAAAAGCAATTGTGTTACGTACTTCGCAGTGATCAGTCGATATTCTCCGACCTTGGTGGACAAGTCCACTATCTGCTCCAAAATGTCCTTGCAGCCCCTAAAGTGCTTCTTGTATCTGCTCTGAGCTCGCTCTGCAGCGATCCTGTCAAGGAATTCAAGCTCCTTTTTGATCTCTTCTGCGTGGTCCAACTTAGCCTGCTGAGCCAAAGTCTGCACCAGGCGCCATTCAGAAAGATCAGATGAGTGGAGAGGCATGACAGAAATCAATGTTACATTGGACATTTCTGTATATTAACTGGCAGATTACTGATATTGAAGGTTACATATAAAATACATTAAATTATTGTTACCTACACTATAGCTAATGTTATACAGTGGGTAACAATTCATTACATTTTCTAGTTTGCATATAGACACAACATTTATAATACCCAATTACAGGTTTAATACACATATACATTTAATCACATGATTTTCTCCCTAAATAATTTCTTTTAATAGATTCTTTAACATAATCACAAGAACCTCTGCTCTGGGAATACCTGCTAAATTTAAATAACCATGACCACACTATACTATAACATACTATATAATTAACACTGACACCATGCTGGCCCACAGCTAAACTCTTTTGCCAAGCATTTATTCAAGTTTCTCTGCTGTCATTTAAACTAAATAAGTAATTTGAAATATAGGTGTGATCAATGGAAGAACTTAACTTATATATATATATATATATATATATATATAGTTCTTTTTGTTAATTTGTCTGACTATCTAAACACCACATAATCTTCTGCAAAACCTACCAAATACCATGGTGATAGATACTATAAAAAAAAATCCACCCTTTCCTTTCCCCCTATGACCACACTCAGACAATCACTGATGCAGCCTAATACACAGCAAGATTAGAGAGGGCTATTCTTCTTCCTTATTCATCCTATCTCACCGCCTCCCTGTCCAGAGCCTCCTGGAAGTCCCGCTCTCGCCGCTGCTGGCACTGCTGCTCTCTTAACAGGCGGTTCTGCCGGATCACCTCCTTCTGCATACGAAACTTGAGGAGCTGAGATGCCAAACGCTGCTCCTGCTGAGTCTGACGTGTCAGACGCTTCACCAACTGATCCTCTCTCCGTGCTTCCTGCAAGGGGAGGCAGAGATGGCCGATCAGCTGACTAACTTTGGGATGAAGTGACAAATGTACAATTACAGACAATGTAGGGTTATGGGGGTATGTAGGGTTTATGTAAAATGTGCTTTCCACACAAAGTTCATATTTCAATAACATTTTTCAAACTAGAGATAGAAATCGACTGTACACGTATTGTTAAAAGGGTATTTATATCTTTTACCATTAGATATATTATAATTATTATATATTATATATTATTCTCAGCACAAGCAAAAGTTTCACCTCTTGAGCTTCATGAGCCTTGAGCTGCTCCACCAGGAATCTGTCTCGTCTTTTTTCTCTCTGATCGCGAGAGACAGCATTCTCCTCCAGCCTCTGTCGGATGTCCTGTATGTACTGGCTGTTGGACTTTAGTATCAGCTTATGTTCACTTCCATGAACCTCAGTGCCATAGCTGCTGCCACTAATGGGAATAACTCCAGGCTGACCACTACAATTAAAATGGCAAAATCAAATGCGTAGTCAAGATATATTACGGTCACTAGCTCAAGATTGTCATTATAATCCATTCATACAAACATTTGATATGATAAAATGTTTCCTTTGTCTCACCTTGAAGAGGACGTAAAACCAGAACTGACCAGTTTCTTTCTGCTTGTCTCAAACTGGGCTATTTCAGCCTGGACTGACTGCATGGGCAAAATGCAAAGAAATTAAAGGAGACAAACACACCCATGTGACTCTGTTGTTTTCAATATGGATTTGTGTGTCACAAATATCCTGTGAGAAAGTCAATTGATGTTGCATGACAATTACCTTTGAGGTACTTTTGCTTGTGATAAGAACTATTCTATAGTTAATTCTTAGCTACGTATGATCAAAGTAGGATATGTATTTCCCTATCCTGGATGCCAGACGAATTTAGCCCCGCCCACAACATTTTTGGTCGGGCAGTTCGGTCTGGATCCGCTCCATTGGGAACAAATTATGCCAGGACCGGGCCAATCAGATTGTCAGGGCGGGCTTTATACGATGATTGACAGATGATCAACGGTAACGTAATCAACCACGTCATCACAGTGCCCTTGGGTTGAATTCGTTTTCAACAAACATGCCTGCCGCTGGCGAGCTGAGATGTGTAGATGCTGCCATTGAGTCTGTTTTAGAAGACATCGACAGCGCATTCATTTTGAAAGAGGAACAGAGAACGTGGAGGCGACGCCAAAGCAACACACTAATCCCTATCGCCCCGGCGCTTGGCTGTTCACAACGGACACTGAAGCGACGCTGAACCGCCAGGCAGCGCTAATAATATCACCCGTTGATCCAGTAGATCGCTGCACGGCTTTGTGCCGGTCACACCGGCACAAAGTTTCAACATGGGAGTGGATGGGAGCCAGCTGTTATTTAAGGCTTGGCGCTGCGCTGAAGCGTACGGTGTGAACCCGAACTCACAATGCGTTGCTTAGCATACGTCACATACTACGTTGCTCTGATTGGTTGTAGGTCTATCCAATTGAGCGAAGAGGAATTTTACTTCCTGGTCAGTTGAAACACGCCCCATAATGAAATCCCAATGGAGCGGTCTCAGACTCACATTCTGACTAGAATTGTGAGTCTGACAACGTCAGGCTAGTATTTCCCATCAAAGGTTGGTAAATTATCACTGTTGATTATTTATTCTGCATCACACCTCTGCTTGTTGTTTGCGCTGCTGCTGTCGTCTCCTCTTTAGGTTGAGCTGTGAAGTGTAAGGTGGTGGCTTGGGTACCTGGACCACAGTGGCATGGTTATAAGGCAGAATGTCGCTTTGCTTCTGATGACATACCAGCATCTAAAACACACACAATTCCAAGTTCATCACTGTAAGTCACATTACTTTTCATGTATTCTAACATCAAGATGCTAAAGGCTGAGTGTTGGTTTTCATTATGTCCTATAGTTTTATAATAATGTCCAACACCAAAATATTTCAAAAACTGAGAAAAAATACATAGGATCCAAAACTCTCAGGCCTATTTTTTTTTTATGTTATCAGATGTTTATATTCCAGCATATGACATGTTGATAAAGTCACGAACTGTAGATTACCTAAAAATATTGTCATACATTTTGACCTGATGTTAAATGAATACAGGGATTTACTCTTCACGTTTTCTAACATCCAGTACCTTTTCAATATTCTGTGTTCTCTTGTCTTCCTGGCCTTTGAGTGGTCTCCTTGGCTGGATGGGAAGGGTCATGACAGATGTATAGGTCCGTTGCTCGTATTTGGCCTCATAGTGGCTAGAAATTTTCTGCAGCTTCAGTTCTGCACCCCGTTTCACCATCCGGTGCAGTTGCTAGACGAGGAGTAAAACTGTTAGATGCTTCACATAACCTGTTTTTGTAGACAGTGATATTATCTTAAAATAACAAAGTGAACTTAAACCCTGAAAATATTGGAAGAATGAAAGACTGTCAGAGTTGCTAAACTTCATGATTTGCAGTTTTTCAGTATTGGAAGAGCAAGACTTATGTCAATATAGGTCTATAAATCAAAAATAGGACGAACTAAATGCAGCCACTACAAATCCAGCCCCCTTACATCAGAGTAGATTTCGTGCTCCTTCTTGTGCAGACTTGCTTTGGCTGTTGGCTGCATGCTTTCCATCATTGTCCTGGTGATTTCTGTTCTCCTCTTCTTTTCAAGTGAGGCGTAGAGTTGGTAGAGGAGGCGTGTGGCAACCCCTTGCTTCTCCTTAATCAGCTCCTTAACTGTGTTTATGTCGAAGGAGATCCCCAGTAACTGAAGAGTAGGCTCAAGGCGGGTAAAATTATTTAGTTTGGAGATGGAGGTGCTGTGAGAGAAGGAGTGATTTCTTTTAGTAATTATGAACACATTAAATAATGTAGTGAATAAAGGAGCAGCCATCTATTTTTCAAACAAAAAGCAAAGGAAGGAGACAGAAAGCGATCTGTCAACTTACTCTTTCCTCATGAACAAAGTGAAATCATTCTGCAGCTGATATTTATGCAGAACCTCCCCAATCAAGTAACCAGTGGAAAAATCCTTGGCAAAACTCTGTGGCTCTGTGGAGATGAACATGCAACAATTACCCATACAGTGACAATGATGTTTGATCTTTTTCAATGTCAAAATGGTTGGTGTCACTACCCTTCAAATGCACAACATGGCCTTCCCAGTGGTATTCTGAGTGTTTCTTTGCTATATTTTTGTAATAAATGTATTTTATCATTTAATATTCGAAAATTCATTAGATATCTTGTTTCTGATACCACAAATCATTACTTTCCTGTTTCATTTATTACTTTATGAACACTTTTACACACATGGGTCAAAAATGACTGCGGAACACCTGCCATATATTTCACACAGTTGCTTTTGCACATCTGATGAATGTAAGTAGTATGTTACAATCCATTACTAGTGAGAAAGAGAAATAGGTGCAATACTAAGTAACTATTGACATATTCTTTCATAGCTAGCTAACCATAGCTACATTGTCCAAAAAAATGGTAAAAATAGAATAGAACAGTATAAACTTGAGTATAAACTCCAGAAAGGTAATTCTGGATAGCAATTACCTAGGATAAAAGTGAGAGTTGTGGGCGTGTCTTGGAA
Source organism: Platichthys flesus (assembly GCF_949316205.1). Lineage (NCBI taxonomy): Eukaryota > Metazoa > Chordata > Actinopteri > Pleuronectiformes > Pleuronectidae > Platichthys > Platichthys flesus. The sequence goes on from NC_084947.1 coordinate 7,539,366, forward strand.
TCCAGCTCCCGTTAATGAAGGCTCCTCTAATGACAGAAAATGCTTAATGGAATATGTGATACCATCAAAGGATCCTATGCTACTTAGAAGATGTGATGTCATCGAAGGAGCGTTCTTCATTTCAGACTGCGAAAGCAGCTGTGTGAAATGTATGGCAGTTAGAGAATACTGTATAGGTTATTTCTGACCCATGTGTGTAAAAGTGATGTAGAAATAAAAAATGAATGTTTGTTGATAAAGTAAGAAAGGAAAAAGAGAAATACTGATTTGTGGTATCAATCACAATATTTTTAATGACTGCTTAGAATATAAAATTATAAAATACATTTATTTAAAAAATAAAGCAAAGAAACAAAGGAAATAAATAGAGGTCATTGTTGACCCAAGTTGTGCATTAGATGGGGTTTGCATGGCTTGTGTATCAAAGGGTAAATATGTCTGATTTTGTATTTGTTATTTTCTCAGAAATACCCCACAGCCCACACCAAGTTTAGTGCAACTGGTAAATAAAATAAGTGAACATATACTGGTCAGATATCATAATGCATAAAATACATGTCATGAGAGTTATAGTAAGTATAAGTATAGCAAGCTTCAGAATTATATCTCAAAACAAACCTAGTTATGGCTAACATTGCACCAGTTCACCCAGTTGAGCACCAAGATAGCGACCATCATCACTGACTGGAGTTAGCCTTACTACGACTAAGCTAGCAGCTAGCCGCTCGGTGGGCTCTGGCCTCAGTCCCACTTACCGACAGCTTTCGACAGTCGCAGCTCGTGGTTGAGCCACCGGCACAGTATGTCCGACATCCTCTCCCCCTCGCTGTTCCAGCCCGGGACTCGAACGCGGTCAGGGGGTTCGCATCCCGCTCGTGGACACTTTGACTCTTTCGCTCGCTACTCACCAGTAAACACAAAGTTCCAGCATCGCGTCGTTGCCATGCCGACATGTCAACGGGGTTGCCCGGAGTGCTTTAGGGGGGCACACACCATCAGAGTGGGCGGGGCCAGATCCGAGAAAAGAAAAACATGCCTTCTTGTTATTATCGAGGGACAATTTATAATAATAATAGTTAACTTTAAAGCATTAAGTATTTATACTGGGTCTTTGTGTGAATGACAATCTCAAGTTGTCACCAAATACAACCACGGGCCTTTTGTTTGAAACATTACAAAAGTGATTTCCAAAATATTATTATCACCCAAATTATTATTGTCTCTATCATCAGAGACAATAACGTGTGTGTGGAGATGGTATGAGACAAATGAACAAAACACACGTAGTGGCCAGACAAATAACTTTATTGCCATTAAACAAGTAGCGTTTCACTTTGTGTTATTAGTGTTAACATTTATTCATTCGCTTAGCAGTTCACTGTGTCTCTTCATTCAATTTATGCAAAAAATATTTCTGCAAAACATCATGGATTTTAAAGCATGTTCAGGTGCATGATACTTCAGTCATGTTGCCATGCACAACATTAGTCAGTGTTTTAAAGCTATAGGGAAACGTAAACATGGAGCTGTTTGTTTAGTAACGGTATATACAGCATGCATCGATTCAGCCAAACATCCAGGGCCAGAGATGGAGATGTGTAAGGCAGCGAGTGTACCCGGCTGTAATCCTGCATAATCCCCAAACACAGGCGCCAATTAAAAGTGTGGATGGACATTGGGAAAAGATAATGGACTGAATGGAAAATTGCACGTCAGCAGTTTCCATGTGTGAGTCTGCATGGTGAGTATTCTGGCCCTACTTACAATGTGGCAAAACTACACTGCTGCGATAAGCTGGTAATGCAAAGCAGGTTAAACTAGGAACGAGGACAGGATCACATTTCTAATTAATTTACATGTTTTTTTCAAGACACAATAAAAAAATCTTTTCATGGATTTACACACAACACCTTTCATAGGACTTAATATATCTGTTGTCCCCAACACAAACCTTTTTTATCTCAAGAAATCTGGTTAGTCAACATTAACTCTGCATGTCGCAATATAGAGTATGTCATTTCCAATGTAAAACACCGTAGCATTTTGTCTTGTTAGAAGGAAGAAAATGGAATAAACATTTTAAAATACAGTTAGTTATACAAAGACAGAGATTTTGAGAAAAATCTAAAGTTGCCAGTTTGTTGATCCAAATCAACATAAAAGCCTCTAACACATAGCGTTCATAGGTTAGACTCCAAAGCGCTGCCGGTCTGAAAAAGCAGGCTTTAAAGGAAAACAATTTGCAGCCATGTTTAAATACTTAAAACCTTAGCCACTCGACACCACCGTCTGGAAGTGACCGTCACTGATCTGATCTCACACAAATGAAACGCTTCACTCAGCTCGACTGGTGCAAGATCAGTTTAAAAGTTAAACTTCCGATCAGTGTAACGAGATAAAGAGAAAGAGGGGATATCTTTTTCTCAGTAGTCAAAGAGGACTGCCTGACTGTTATGAGTGCATCAGTGAAGCCACACACATCAATCTAACTCATCAGTCATGTCACAGTAGTTTCGCTTAAAGCTTGTTGGCTTGAGGCACTGAGGAACAACAGAAAAAAACAGGGTCTAACTGGAAAACATCTTGGTTACCACTTGACTTTGATGTCAAAGGAAAATGTTTGCATAATGATTCTTTTTGGAAGCCCAGCCAATGGTGCATCCTTCACACCCACACTGTACATACACAAGTGCAGAGCTCATGGAGTATGTGAAGGGTACTTGGGCTAGGACACCATGAAAAAGATGTCAAATTGCTGACAAGCAACAAATAGTCACACAGCCTTTCCTCCACAAGTTATAGATTCACGCTTTCCCCTTGGTCCCTTTCTCCAATCACAAAACATGATATGGTGCCTTCAGGCAATTAAACGAAAAGTCTACTTTTCTTAAAAAGTAAAGTAGACTCAGGTCTCTAGCAAAAAAATAAACAAGCTTCTAAGCACACCAAATCCACATTTTCTCTGGGTTTAAAATAATGCAACAAAAGAAAAAGTATGAAGTATCTATATTAACCAGACACTTTTTGTACATAACACTCCATGCCTGTCTGATTTAAGCACTGCATTTCTTTTCGGTTTTAAAAAATAACCTCTAAAAATGAGCTTATGTTGTCATCTGCATTTGATTGTTAGTTAAGATGACACAAAAACAACTCTACCAATTTCCCTGAAGTTTTGTGGGGCGTGGCCAAAGGGAGAACCCATTAAATGTTGGTGCAGATCTGAATCTGGGGGGAGGATCAAGGAAGATTTCTTTAACTTTTTCATTGATTTCTCAGAGAAGGATTTGTGGATCTTTATCTCAAAAAAAGTCCGTCACGTTTAGAGCACTGGTATCTGAGTGTGTGCAATTTGGATAAAAATACAGGTCTATTGAATTTAAATAAAATTCTTAAGAGGACTGTTCATTATGTATGACATTCAGGCAGCACGTGAAAAAGGATTTAAACAATGTAATTACCCTTCCAAGTTAACTCACATCATTTGTTCAATCATCAACATGAGAATAATTCGCAACACATAATAAAAAAGAATGTCACTGGCCCGAGAGTGAAATGAACTGCATGTCTATGACAATTAAAAAAATAAAACTCTACTGGTTAAGGAAGACATCACAACAATAACATGCAAACATAACAGAATAGTGTTCATTCATAAAATTACATCAGTTTGTAATCATATTCTAGCTTATATCAGTGTACTGGGCTCATCGCCAACACAATTCCAGAATGCAATAGAAAGCACCACTCCAGTATCTGTGTAAAATAATGACCGTTTTTGCTTTGTAAGTGCATCTTTCATTTACATTTCAGTTTCCTTTCCTTTCAGTAGCTCATCAGTGGTCAGAAAGCAGGCAAGATTACCCAAAACAACGGCTGCCACAAGACGGGGAAAGAGTGAAGAGAGGATTTATGTCTTCTTAGCTACCTTCAATTCAAACCCTCGTCTGTAGTGTTCTCTTAAAAATGTCCTTCAGCCTTATGCTATCCCTTGGATCAAAGTATTCTTGTGTTCAGTTTATTTTCTAGTGTAGTAAAGTTCACATCACGAAAACTCACAACATGTGAAACGTAAGCTATGAACTGGACAGAGTCAACTGAAACATTGGATATGCCATTGCTAAATGCCCGTTACAAGGAGTCACAGAAAAGGCAGTGATTCATCGTAAAAGCCACCAACCAGTTTACCAGGGGCAGCCATAAAAGAAAAGAGGTCTGAAGAAATATGTGGAAGAGAATCGTTGTCAGAATAGAAATGTTTGACGTATAAATATACAGTTTTAGATTTATGATAGTTAACAATATATGTGTATTTCTCTATGTGTGGAAATAGACACCTTAGATACGATCATTAACCTGCTGTCGAATTGCAAACATAAGGATGTAGAGCTACATCAGAGGGCATATTTACCAAGACCATATGGGGTAAACCTGTTTGATGCATGACACTGGTAACAGTAATGAATCTCAAAGTTAAATGTTGACCCCCCTAGCAGTGACACAGAGATTATATCATGGTTTCGTGGATGACAGCAGATTGGTGAACCAGGTTGTTGCTGATGATGCTGGCTGTCGCATCTCCTCTGTGTCTTCTTCTCCATCAGGGAGGAGAAACTGAGTGGAAGCGACAGAGGTTGGGGATCCGAGAGACGGTGCCCGGCCTCCACTTTCCTCGCCCTCCACGGGGGAGTCCAAATGCCAAGAGCGCTGGGGTTTATAGCCCCCACCACTGGCAGCCTCTATGAAAGGCTCAGGGGAAAGCAGGGCAATGTCATCACTTGGGGCTCTAGCTTGCATCTGGGGCCTGTAGTCCCCTCCACCTCCACCACTGACAGACATATCAGCGTGGGGTTGGTGGCCCTCGGCAGAGCCCTGTGAATCCAGCTGGAAGACCAAGGATGACCCTGATGTCTGGATTCCTGTGTACGTCACATCGGTGCGTGCTGAATCCAAAGAAGATGCAGAGGAATCAGAGGAGTCTGGGAAACGTGGTCTTATGGGCCTCTCATCTACTACTTGGTTGTAGTAGCTTAACGACGTTGGCTCATCTGTGTCAACTGGCTCATCTCCCATCCCCTGCCCTTCTTCATCCTCATCTTCTTCAGGAATGACAACTAGTGCCTCCTTACTAGAATCCCACTCAGGCTTTTCTACAATGTGCATTATACTATGGGAAGATGGCTTCACGTCCAACGGCCCCTGTAAGATACAGAGTGATTAACCATTACCCAGTCAGAAAACAATTTCAAACAGAAGTTGAATAATTGCACTACTCTTGTATGTCTCCGCCAACCACTGCAGTTTCTGTGTAAATATTTGTACATACTTCTTTTCAAGAATCATAGAAATCAAAGTTCAAGTGAATGTTTATACAAAATGTGAAAGATAGATAAGAGAGGAGATATTGCACAAGGCAAACACCTGCTTTGTGAGGCAAAAGTGAATGTTGGTGCCAAATTTGAATAATTTTCCCTGAAGACATCTTGAGATATGGTGTTCATTGGAATGGGACATGCGTAAGAACTTACAACATAATGCCTCCGGCAATTGGAGGTCGCCGGCTCAGAGTTATAAAAATAGGGAAATATATCTAACTATACGGTACCTGTCTTCTGGACCAATCACCGGGCAGCTTTGGCTCAGGTATGTCTGGATAGAATGCCTTTTTCACCCTGTTAGTAAAGTAATATGTCACATTGTCATAAAAAATCCTAAGCAAATTATAATTATACTTTTTTAGTAGATGCAGTGCAGAGATTAATCTTCACATATGTGGTTGTGTGTGTACGTGTAACATTGATTATGAAAGACAAACAAAAGCAGTAGAGAGACACAGGAGAGGAGATAAAAAAAAGTCTCACCATTTTCTCTTCTTGTAGCAGATGAAGGAGACAATGACGAGGAATAAGGTTGTGATTCCCAGAGAAGTCAGGATCTCCAGGATCAGCCAATCAGCTGTCAAAACCGTAGAAAATAAAGAGGATTATTTTTTTCTCTTTTGTAGCCGTAAAATAGTAACTGTGGATTAAACACAAATGTTGTAACGGCCTGATGTTGTAGATGTACACATTACTACACATCCACATACCGTATAGTTCCAGTGTTATGGAGGCAGTAGCGCCTGTGTCTTCACCGGCCGAGGTGTAGGCCTTAACAGTAAATTTATGGGAGCCCTCAGACAGCCCCTTTACTGTGTAGCTCGTGTTTCCTTTATCTGGCAGATTTACTGTGAAAAACAATAGGAGAGAGGCACAGGACGGGGAAAAAGAAGAGGCAGCAGGAGGGGGATGAATGAGGAGGACAGTGAATGAGATTAACAGGAAACAGATGCCCTTTCGAAAATATCTTTAGTATCTTGTAATTACTGTTTTGTATCAAATTCTTTTTTCAAGTTCTCTACTGGAACACAAACATTGTAACACTTACCTAGAAGTTTGAGTTCCGAGCCAGTACTGTTGTAAACATTGTAGCCCAGGAGGAAACCTCTTCTGTTGAGCAGTGGGATCTCTCCCCAGGAGAGCAGAACATCAGAGTTCCGCTGACTGGTTGACAGAAGGACAGAACTCGAGGGGACTGTGGTAGCAGCAAGGAAAGGAGAAAAGAAAATAGAAGGAGAGGGGAGGAATACCAGAGACCATCAGAACAAAGAGTCGGCAGTATAAATGCAGTCTACGATTTTCTGGAGTCATTGCTTGTTCAGATTCTCGAAGGATAAGCTCTCCTCATGCTGTGCGGTCCTTACCCAGCTCCTGCACATAACCCTGCTGGCGCTGAAGCAGCTCCCGGCCTTCAGAGGAGCAGCTGTACAAGGAAAAGATGTACCTCACACCCGGCTGGAAGTTTGCTGATGGCAAAGGAGGAGATTTAAAGAATAATTTAATATTTGACAGCAGAGGTTAAAGTTATATTTATTTTAAATTTATTTATATAAGTTGGTGGAAAGATAAAATCCTATTTACTTTTTTAATAACCAAAAATAGAGGGACAAAGTCGGGCTATATACAGGATGTTTTGAATATGCTAAAAACAATTATCTATTTTCACAAACCACAGGTGGTTTTAAGGATTGCTTACCCGACACTACAGACACATTCGTCTGTCCAGCTGCCACCTTGATCCACTCCACGGAGCAATCCCTCGTGCACACAGCATCTATCCATTCTACTACATAACCACAGGTAGCATTGGCATTGCTCTGCCAGGTCAAAGGGAAACCTCTCTCTGTGTAAACTGCCCTGGACAAAGCAATGGGTTCTGCATATGGGAAAAAGGACATACATAAACAGTTTAACTTTTTGGCCTTTTTATTATCTGGTATATCTAATCAATCCCAAACACAGTCTCCTTCCGTTTCCACATACCTGTCAAACGTAGAGGTACGACCACACTGGCAGGTTGAGATGACCCCTTAACATTCTTTGCAATGATGGTTGCAATGATCTTGTCACTGCTGAAGGCAGCGATCTGGGTGAGGTTGATTGGTGCAGCAGTTGTTCCAGGTGAAAAAATCTGCGTGTGCTGTACATTTTCCTCAGCGCTCCAGAGAGTGAATTCATAACCTGTGATCTGACCGTGGCTCTGTCTTCTTGTCAGAGGCTAGAATAAAGCAAATTAAAAGGGAGAAGAACAGGGACGACAACAAAAATTGACAATTTTAAAAAGCTTTCTTTCAGATTTCAGAAATTCCTGACAATTCCCCAAATCACAGTGTCTTTGACTCAAACTGGAAGAAAATGGCAAGAAATCTTTCCTTTAAGACTAAAATAGTAGTCTTAAAGGAAAGATTATGGCCATAATCTGGGATTATAAAACCCAGATTATGGCATATTTATATACAAGTTAAAAATCTGTGCTTTTCACGGTAAAATTAGGAAACCATCTAAAGGTATTCAAGTAGACACGAAAAACAAAGATCACCTTCCAAACAATCCGCCCGGTGTTGTCTCTGTTCATCCAAATCCATACATCAGGAGCGTCTGGAACTGGAGAGAAGACAAAAATCACATTAAGTCTACCTTCCAAAGGTGAAGCAGCATTAGTGCTGGTGCTACATTTTAAAATATAAGGCAATATAATGACAACGAAAGGCCATATATTTCTTACCCAATAAAGGGAGCAAAAATTCAGCTTAATTTATAGTGAACGGACCTTGTGCAAGAGTTCTTGTTATGTTTATAAATATACATTGTTACCATAAGTGTCGGTTTTGAAGGTAAACGGTTCGCTCCAGTTGCCCCACTTCCAGAAATTGAGCTGGGCACCACAGCGCACTTGAACAATGTAATCTTCCTCAGGATGAAGGTCTGACAGCACCGCGGACTGCAGACCCTCACCAGAGACGGTAAGCTGCAAGCAAACATCAGACTTCATTACTGTTTGGTAAAACCCATGGTCACACAAGTGGAGAGAACATGCTGAGGAAAGTTAAATCACTATTGACCCGCTGCATCATAATGCAGCGGGTCAATAGTATGTTGTACTGGAAATGTGGTGAAGGAACGGAAAGGATACTGTTTCATGCTTTTAACAGAGACACACAAACAGACAGAGGGTTCGAAAAACTAAAACAAGAAGTAAAGTAGCAGTCGTCAACTCTGCTTACATTTGTTTTGGTTCCGTGGGAGGTGAGCTCGACCTGACAGTCAAGACCCAGGGAGGAATAGCTACTGTACTTCCACTGCCACATCACAGTGGCATTCCAGGCATTGACAAGAGCGCTCACTTTGGTCGGTGCTACCGGATGTACTGAGGAGAATCGGTTAAACAATAATAAGTGAACTATTACGGGTGTATTTCATGTCTATGCTCATCCCTGCTTTAAACATTTGATTTTTAAAAAACAAGCGTGTTTGGATGAATTCTTCTTGTTGTGTACTGTTCCTGTTGTTTGGGTAAAGTTAATATCCCTACCTCTGTTAAGGATTTCAGCAGAGTCATTGAGGCTGTACTGGCCGAGAAAATTCACAGCTACCAGTGTCCAGTTACCCTCCCAATGGTCCACAGTACACACTTTATGCTTCTGCTGCTGCCCTTTCTGAGGACAATCCCTACAAGATAAAACAAAAAACAAATAAACAAATAAACCACAGATTTGAGCTAAGAATGAGACAAATAAAAACAACCTGATTAAATTAAAATAAAAGATAACCACTTTGGATACTCATCTAACCTAATGATACAGACACAGGCCCAAATACATTCATAATTCAACAATTTCTCCAGCCAGCCTTGAGACAGTTCCTGTAAAAGCGCTGGCTGATGGTCAACCCTCAATCAGTCCACATGCAGAAGTATCGAGTGGTTACTTTGACTAAGTGCTTTATATTTCTTGTCCTCCTCTTGCTCTTGATAGATTTTTTTCCTGGGCCAAAAACACATTTTGAAGAAAGGCAGGGGAACGATCATAAATAATGCAAATCGACGGTCTCTACAAAACAGTTACATCGCACCACATCCTGGTATGTGGACATCACTCCATCACTGCCACCTCTGTCCCAAACCTTTGTGACTTTCTACTAGGAGATTCAAAAAGATTGTGCTTTTTCCTATTTAAAAGCCTCTGGGATCTGAGTCAGATACAGATTATACTGTAAAGGTGCATGGTTTCTGTTCAATGTGTCCACAATTATGATAATGCGGACATGAATGAACTCTGGTGTGGACTGCATAACCAAACCTTCACTATTTGAAAGTCTGTGGCTGGTTCCAATTCACTTTGGTGAAGCATATTTGTGGAGTAAAAGCAACACAGACCCACTACAGGGTTTTCTGATGGCAGATGTGTGATTTTAGTTTGAATATTAATAGCTACACGTGGTGAGTTTGTGTCCTACTCCACTCATTTCAGTATCTGTAAACCTGTTTTTTGTGACAAAGTGTGGGTACAGTTCTGCTGATCACCCCAGCCCTGTGGTTTCAGACAGAGTATCAGATATCAGGTCGGGTTACAGCCAGTTGGCTGCACACATGTATGAGCTGAGGAGAAGTGAAGTTTAGCTACTAGAATTTATTGTGTCTGCAAGTGTGATTGTGGTACCTCTTGTTCAGCGAGTAGCGTGATCGCCGTTTGCCATAGAGGCTTGTGTCTCGCGCTTCAGTCCAATGGCATACAGCGGAGGTTAAGTCGTGAGTTTCACACACAAAATCACTGAGCAGAGGTGGATCTAGGGAGAGGGTCACCAAATAGAAGTTCAATACATACAGAATGTGTATAAATACACACTGCATACATTTAAATATTTGCCGAGATTATTTAGAAATGCTCTGAAATAATTTAAAGACTCTTTAACATGTTATTCCGGAGGTTATTCCTTATGACAAATAGTCCAGTTGTTTCAAGCATCTTTTTATATTAACAAAGTCATTCTATAATTACAAAATTCACAAGCTGTATAACTGATGTGCAAGCTGCATCCAATTCTCTTAGTACTAGTTCATCAGTTCTTAGTCATCTTACATCCAACAAACACCACGGTTCCAGCAATAGCCCTCAGGCTATCGTAACAGACAACGTTGGTTCCAGAGCTGTCGGATGGTCCTCGATTAACCACCGTGCTGGCGTAAGTCCGCCTGCTGAGTCGAGTAGTATTCATCACAGCGCCACTGTAGCGGAGATCATAAAAGATCTTCCCCTCCTCCACAATGCAGCAGAAGGTAGTATTGGTCCCCACAGGTACAATTCTATCCAGGGGATACACCTGGAATTTGTCATTGCTGGGGAGATCGTTTCCTGAGAAGGAGTAAGAGAGAGAAAGAGCAGAATGTTAGAGATTTCTAACCGAAGCCCAAAAGTGGAGAGCGGCATCGAAATATATTTATCTATTTTGTTTGGCTAAATCAGATTAGATGTCAGTTTGTCACAATTTAACATGTCAGACAAAGCAGTATTTTAGTTTTTTCTGAATTCTTGTTGTCCTATAATACACATGGAGGTATTTATTGTCCGTCTGACCTTGAAGTATCTGAGTGTTGCTCCATTCACTTGTCATGTGTCCATCTCTTGAGCGGACTTTGATGGACAGAGAAGTACATTCCAGAGGTTCAGCTGAGGTCCAGTTCCACAGGTGTTGACCACTCACTGGATTCACAGAGAGTGTCTCCTACAAATAAGACACAGAGAATACAGTGAGGGATAATAAAGGAACCTGGTGGATGAAAACTGCTGAGTCTCACAGGAGCTCAACCACGATAAGAACCAAACTCCTCTGGATTTGTAAATCATCTGCATAACCAATGACTTATTGTGAAATCAAATTAACAAATAAAGCATAATGGGCTGCCAAGGCAAATTAATTACAAAAATATATTATATAAAATATATATTACAGATATTAGCTGATCACAGTATTATTCTAATGGCTTATGGGTCAGCCGATAAATGGCATGAGACCACCAGTGAGTAGTGACAAAATTAACTGAAATATCCTGATCAGAACGTACACAGTACAATTTCTATTTATATAGTTATGTAAAAAATATTGCCCAATACATCACTATCCAATCTTTGAAACATGCAGATATAAATATTGGTATCAGTCTCACAAATCCTGTCACGTGAGAGTGCAACTAACATGATAACAAGAAAAACAAGGGAACAAATTTACAGAAGAAAAATGTCCTTACGTAGAAGACACTTTCATTGAGTTCAGTTCTAAGGATCAGGAGGTCAAACGTTGTGGCGGCTCCTCCCAGCCACGATATGGACAGCTGCCGTGAGAACCTGTCGGGCGAGAGGCTCACCTGCTGGGGTACACTGAGGACTGGAAAAGAAAAAGAAACAGGACAAATCGATTTGAATGGCAAAGTACACAAGTTAAGTTTCAATCAGCAGTCTCTGAATGAGCAGTCATCGATTTAATATCAGCCCCATAAAACCATCAAGCAAACCTTTCCATTAGCAACTGCTGTACTGGATCAATAATCAAAACTTTTAACAACATGTGCATTGAGCGCTGTAGAATATTGCTTTATCAGAATGTCAAAGGAGGAACTTTTAGTAACGCGGTTCAGTTCTTACCATCTTTGGCATGAGTGTGTATAGCCGAGAGGCCCAGGAGAACCCAGATGAGCCAGAGGGGGCAACACTTAGACTTTGAGCTGGGACTGACACTTAATTGAGGCATGGTGATGGGCTGGCCGAGCCACTGTTGGCAGACGTTGAGGCGGTGGTCTTCTCCACTACAGTAACACCAGTCTAGACATCCCCAGTGTCAAGACAGAGGATACCCTGTGGGAAAAGACAGGAGAGATGTAAAAAGACATTAATTGTACTGTGAGTGGGTAAGAGCAGCCGCTGTTAAACTGGGAAGTTCAAATGATGCAAAACAAGAATGTCCTTATTCATGTGATATTCTGCTACATACAGTAAAATATGTGCAATAGTAATAAGTGCGGTATCTGCATTTTGAGGTGTAGCAGTTTCTCGGAAGAGATGAGTCTTCAAGAGGTTCCTGGCTCTGACAACATCTGTCTGCTCAATCCACCATCATGGAACCATAAACAAGAACAGTCTGGACTGTGGGTGACATGTGTGCAGGGATGGCAATGCCAGACAATGTCCCTGGAGGAACGGAGAGATGGCACTTGAGCCCTTGTGACTGGATGAGTACAGACCCAGACGTTCCTCTGGTGGCCATGGGCAGCCAAGTTTGATTATCAGCAGAGTGACATGAGCCCTGACCCGCTGCAGCACACTGGACCACCTGTAAGGGTTTCACTCTGCATGAAGGGAGGCCCGTCAGACTAATCACTGCCGTCTTCAAGGCAAGAGATTTCAATAGAAACATGCCTCGCCTACATTCACCATTACTTTCAGTAGCATTTAGGTGCCAGTGATATATATATAGAAAAGAATGTGAGTACACAGTCCTGCAAAATCTTTGAGCAACCCAAAACTTGAAACAGCAAAAGCTCTTTCACAAGATACACAGGAACTTTGATTTGTTCTTCATGCTGAACGTACTCTCTGCAACAAACACAGCTATCAAAGCAACAAAGATGTACCTGATCAAACATGTACAACTTTACAGGAACTTTTTAGACCAAGGTGAATTTTTTTTTCCTTCACTACCAGCAAAACCTGGTTTATACAAACTGCAGGGTCACAGTTTACTCATTTCTAATGTCAACACCTCTCCTTTTCCAGGCACTGCTGTAAGTTGCTCACTGGCTGTGTCAGGCTGTACTGCCAAGACCACACACGGTAACTGTTACATTTTGTGCTCCTTTATCAAACAAATGTTGTGAAATAACTGACAGATAGACCACATTACTGCTCACCCGACCTTTAACAACAAACAGGTTGAATGTTTAAGTTTACTAAATCAGGAATAGAGCAGAAACAATTAATCAATTTATTGATGTTGATCAATCTATTTTCTTCATCCGAGAATCCATTTTGAGGATTCACTTCTTTTCTTCGAAATTTATCGGAAACTGTAACAGTTGGGCTGACAAGCAATGTGAAGACATTTTCTACATTTTCTATTTATCTTCCAGACAACAGGATTATTAGAGAAAATATTAGGGAGATTCACCCTACTTACATAAAGGTTTCAACAAAATCACAATAGTAATGCTGGAGCACTGTTGTAATAATGGGGAAAACAATGGACAAGAACCTGATATGAATGGTTTCAGAGTTACACACAGCAGAAAATAAGGTCAACTGTAAAAACATCTATGTGGGGAAGGCCAGGTCAGCTCACCCTGTACATTGTGTGATTGACAAGTTGTTTTTCTATATAAAAGAGAAAGATCAACATTGTTGCACCTGATACAACCAGAAAAATAGATGTTGCAATACTCCCGTTAAGAGCCTTGACCTGGATGAACCGGCGTGTTTACGTACTTAGTTCTGTTTTTCTATGTTCAACTGTCAATGAAATGCTGCGGTGCACTGTGCTTGGTTTACCTTGGGACATGCTGGGACAGGTCTCACACCTTTAATAAAACAATGCTCTTAAAAAAGAGACAAACCCATTTATGCAACACCACAAGCTGAACCAAAAAACATGCAGGTACACACCTTAACAAGTTATTTCACACCGTGTCTGTGCCCTGATTGATTAAAAAAAACAGACAACAGAGATCCTGTACGTTTGCCAGACACTGGTCTATTCATCCTAAAAACAGAAAGAAACAGGAGACCCTGCTCTCAGATTCTGACACCAACATGGCAGATGACAAACAGTTTTTTACTCTTCACATTCAGTGGAAAAAAAACAGTTGCTACAAGTGACAACATGGCAGTGAACATGATGCCGTGCTAACAAAAACACACTGATTCCAGGGAAGAGAACGCTCACACCAGGGGAAAAGGGACAAGCAAATATTTTCTCATGCCTCTAAGTTTTGTTTTGAGCAAGAAGTTGGTTTCATTTTTATCTAAACTGATGAAAGGTAGAATGAAGAGACATGAGTAAAAGTGAAAAAAAGTTGGTGAGTAACCACATTTAAATTGAGGAATAATACAACTTGTTTGCAGTCATGAAGTCTGTAGGAGTTTCTCTACAACATGTTGATCGTCATTTAACTGGTAAACAGTTTGCTTCCTCTGGGGAATTGTGCAGCAGCGAGAGTGAAAGAGGAATCCCAGATGTGCCTTTAACGCTGGCTCCTGAAGTACCTTCACACATGGTTTTAAAAAGACTTCATACTCAGACATGTAGCTTACATGGATGAACGTCAAGGTCAAATCCATCCAGTGGGTTGTTTTGTGTAAACAAAAATTACTTTTACTGGGCATTTCTTTGTTATTATAAAAGTTTTTATTTATGGAATGTCAATACCACAGAGCCTCCATCCATCTTCTGCAGCTAAAAAGCAGCTACAAAATTCCTCTGTTTTCACATAGTTAAAGAGACAATCTGAACCCTTTGCTAAAGCAAATCTGTGCTGCTTTTTAAAAGTCTTCCAGTGTGTTCCTGGCCTAAAGACATCACCTCGTAGTGAGATTCATAGGCATGGCTCAACATAAACACAGCTGTGCAGAGTCAATGTTTCACACACTTATGTGGCTGCACCAAAATGGTTTCTACGCCCGTTGAAGGCCAAGCCAGTCGCCACATGAAAAGAGCAGCTACATGCTTTTAGCGGTCCTGGATCTTGGAGATTATTTTTCCCACTACAGCAACAGCCTTGAACGTTTTTACAATCTCTAATATACCCTACAACCATTGGACACTGAAAACAACTAAATATAATGCACTGATGGGAAATTAGGAAAAAAACTGCTCTGGATTCTGGGAAATCTCTCCAAGAAACTGATACGAAAGCACACAAATCAATAGCTCTTTCCTGGGCTCTGGTCCTTGTCCTTGTCCTTGCAGCAGTGATGAATGTGACCATAATACTACAGAAACCACAACGGTGTTGTAGTTACTTAAAATCCTCATGTGCCTGCAGAAGTCCTATTTTCAGGAAAGGACAGATTCACCTTAAAAAAACAAACATGGATTTTGAGTTTGCCTGCTCCCTCCACACTGGACTTTGCCTCTCTTTTTGTTTGACAGTTGAGCTGTGGAAGACTTTTGGAGTAACTGAGCAGCATGTGGTGCAGTCATTTCTTAGAATCCAGAGTCGCTCTAAAAGGCCTCATTTGTCCCCAGTTTACTTTAGACAAATGAGGCCCTAAGTGCTAGGTCCTGCGGATCTGCGGTCCTGTGTGTCTAAACATTAGATAGATCGACCTAAAATGGATCACACCAGTTACCAAAACTCTGCTGAATTCCAGGTGCCAGGTACCAACGAAAAAAGGTTGAATTTCCTTCTGCTTATCAGCTCATAAAAGATTAATATTTTTTATGATACTGCGTAACATGCATGATAAATTGCAGAGCAGTGCTGTGAAACATGGACAAAAACAGTCAAAAGTTTGGCAATAATTTGAGAGTTTAATTTACAGTCTATTAATTTTGGAAATATGCTGATCAGAAATATTGTGTGTTTGCTTTAGGTGGATGTGTATTTGTCTGGGAGCATCGTATGTCACATTCCCGCTGATGTAGCCCTGGGATTAATGGTTGCTACATATCCAGTCTTAAATAAAAACAACTGGCCATCACATGTTTCCAGATCCCACTGGTACCTTTAAACTGTAGCCACCATATGTTTAAAATTAAAATCCATATGCTATTGATCTGTCATCTGTTTCAACACTAGCTTCAATCTGGAGCACGGCCTCAAGCATTAAATCAAATGTTATCCTGCTAGAACAAAAACCAGGACAAAAATGAATGGGAGCCAAAACAAACATTACTCCCACGTAACTACCGCTGTGGGGAGCGAGGGGAAAAGACTACTCATGGAAAACACCAAAACAATCTTAGAAAAGTAACATCACTATCTAAACAGACATGAGGTTTTGATAAGAACTTTTATACATGAGCAGTAATATTGATCATGTTAATTTAGCTCCAAACAGCAGAGGGCAAAAGCGAAGAATTTCTATCTTTATCCACATGCTGCCAAAACCTTAAAGCACCTTACTATAACAACCACACTTTGGGCTGGCAGCTGGAGCCAGATCCAGAGAAAACTCAGCCCACACTCACCAACGCTGTCATTACGCTGTCATGTGACGACCACCAGGGCCAAGGAAAATAAGCACACAGTGGCTTTGGTGTACTATATAAGAGCAGTGGCATTTTGAAACATGAGCTAAAGTCGCTGCCAATTATGTTTGACCTTAGGACGGGACAAGAGGAAGACCGGATGCTAGTGAGTGAATGCAAGTTTTAAAAAAAACGTGTGTTAACAGATGAGTGTATCTGTGTGAAATTTCGGTGGGCTGACCTCACTGAAGGGACATTCAGTTCTCTATGTGTGTGTGTATGAGTGTGGGTTGGTGTGTGTGTGTGGCTTTTGGATCACAACCAAACAGCGTTTCCTTCCTTCCTTCCCTGTCCCTGTAATCCTTAATGAATGTAGATGTGAGGCTCGGGGCAACAGGAAGTGAGTAAAAGAGTGAAAATATGCTAGTTGCTTTTATATGATTGCTTCTAAATAACCTGTTTCAAACAATAAAAGAGACTGAGCAACCCAAAAAATGCCAATTCAACCCCATCCAGTAGAGAATTACACAAACTTGTCTTATCTGTTTTTAAGAGCAGAAACTGCCAAGCAACTGGAAGAAAACATACAGACAGTGACTCTAGTATCCAGGCACTTTATATGGATCCAGTTTGCAGTAACATTTCTGAGAAACACCTTTGGTAACACTGAAATGTTTCTTCTAGAAGAAAATCTGCAAGAATCGAATAAAAATTTAAGGATTCTGAAATTTGTATAACTCAATTGGATTGAATCTGAAGACAACATCTGCCCATATAGTATGTTCACAGTAAAATAGTAAGAAATGTACACATTGATCCAGGACCAATAAAGATGACAAGCAGAAATAAGTTTGAAGAAGCCAACTCCCTCCATGTAGGCGGACAGACACAGACACAGACACGCACGCGCACGCACGCACACGCACACACACACACACACACACACGCAAACACACACGCACACACACAGAGAGAAGCATTTCCCTCTAAATCATTAACATACTGTGCACTGCAGAGTTTAACTCATCTATCTATTTACTTACTTAACTTAATGTCTGTCTGCTGTCTGGTACTGAGCAGAAAAATAATCTAATCCCATTTAATCTGACCCCTCTTCAGTCAACCATGATGACGACATACACATGATCACATCCCACATCCCACCTTGGGGTTCCCAGGAGGAAAATAAAAAAGTCATAAAAAGGTGTAAAGGTAAAGTAATAAATCAGGGTCTCATCTTCTACAAACCGATGTCCAGTAACTATTTTAAAACAGATTCTGCTCTTCCAGACAAAAAAAAGAAAAGAGAAATACAGCAAGTGTCCCAAACTGCATCATCACAGCACTTAGCATTAGCCACAGGGCAGCAGCAGCACGTTGCACCGTTACCAGTCTCCTGATAAACAACAGCAGGCAGAGGCTACACCTCAGAAATGGAGGCTGTATTTTTACTCCATCTTGTGAAGGGAGACTTTGTAGGAGGTCGACCTGCTGATCATTTGGATTTTAATTCCACTAACAGGCCAGCACCCCCACCTCACACACACACATACATACACACACACACAGACTCACACAGGCCA
Source organism: Platichthys flesus (assembly GCF_949316205.1). NCBI lineage: Eukaryota > Metazoa > Chordata > Actinopteri > Pleuronectiformes > Pleuronectidae > Platichthys > Platichthys flesus. The sequence goes on from NC_084947.1 coordinate 7,557,502, forward strand.
CTGGTGTTTGGGATATATGAAAAACAACACAGCTAGCTTCTGTAGCTGCCATTTCGAACTGGTTTTAAAAAGGATAACGAGCTGAGAAACAGAGCTAACGGTACCTGGGGTGGAGCAGGGGGTCCTCCTGAGTGGGGTCGGGGGTTTAAATCCAGTCACCGAGCGTGTTTAGATGAACTGTGGCTTGTTGGAACCGCGCTGTTATCCTCGGTCTGTCTCCCGAGCTGCTCCCACTGTGGCTGCGATTACTGGAAAAGTGGGAGCCAGACGCTTGATGGACAGGTGAGCGGACCAACGGGATTCGGTTATTCCGTTCGGTGCTCGAGGAGGAGGAGGGTTGTCGTCCTGCTGCGTTCGAGCCCCACAGGACAGACGGGTTAGGTAAGAGATCATGACACAATAACTATGGGTCCACGCCTCGGTAAAGTCACTTCGGGCGTTTCTGCGTGACACCCGATCCACTCAAGATAGAAATATTATAGATTCCAATGAGATTTATAATTAGTTGTATTAGCTGTGTCCCTGTCATAGCTTGTTACACAATCTTAATTTGGGATTTTACTGCGGGACACAAATACACCACGCCCAGTATCGGTCCCGATCATGGATGTGTTGTAAGAATTTAAAGGTTCAGTGTGTAAGATTTAAGTGAATGGGATATACTGTCAGAAATTGGATATTAAAAATCTTAAGGATAATTTCACAAGTGTGTGATCTTCTAAAATGTATAAATTGTTGTTGTCTTTACCCTAGAATGGACCATTTGTATTTAAATACTTTATATATACATTAGGTGTGGATCCTCTCCATGGAGGCCACCATGTTTTCTACAGTAACCAAACACCTTCATGTTTTAAGCCAACTGGGGGCTATCACAGGTTTCATGTTTGAAAGGGGAGGGTGAGGTGAAGAGGGATTCAGCTGCAACATGAAACTTCACCATTAATGTCACTTAATTCTACACAATGAACTTTTAATAAGAACACGCAATATTAATCTATCTTTCTTTATTCCCTCTTGTTAAGAGGCAGCAATGTTAAAATTATACATTTCATAATAAGCTAAAAAGTATTTTTTACTCTTTTCTCATCTGTAACTTCTTATTTATAACATGTAAAGCATTTTGTAACTGTGTTTTAAAAGATGCTATATAAATAAAGTGTATTATTAATTAATTATTCTATATACGAACTATTCAGCACTCTACAAACCCAGATGTCTGTAGGATAGTGTTTTTTTATTATTATTATTTGAACATTAAAATGATCCTGAGCCAAGATCTTTATGAATCCCGAAAATGTGCTCATAACTTTTTACAAATTGCAGTGTCAGCCTCGAACACAACAGAAGAAAAAAAAAGTGCTGAATTATTCACATATCTTTATTAGTTCTGCAGAATTTTAACAAAGGGATGGTTGTAATCAAGCCAGAACAGTACAACTAACATAAATGCAAACAATAAATTTGAAATATGTATAAATTCTGTAGCATTTTGTTCTCTCAACAATGCATTACTGTAACTACATTTATCACCTACATCAAAAGGAACATCTTCTTTTTTAGGACAGGGTTGCTATGATTGCACCATTATGATAGGCCAATAGGCTATCTACACAGATAAAAAAAAACACATAAAGGAAAGCTCAAATGGCACATATTTTCTCTGTCAGTTCACCATAATATAATAACAGTAATAAAGATGATAATACTATTTAATACCTTAGAGATAAGTTAATATTCTTGAGCAACATCTTTGTATGCTGGCGTAAACAACACATATAAAAGCCATGATATTCACATCTGAGTCTACTGTACATCATCACTTGTGTGTAGGACACGACATAGTGCAGTTAGCCTGAATGATCCCCACGGTTCCGATTTTTTAAAATAACTTCCATCTCACCTGCTTTGTCTAAAATGAAATGTACAGAAGAAAGTGGCGTTTTCCAGGATATACAGACTCTCGCTGCTCTTACGTCAAGCTCTGATGCACAAATTCCTGCAGTTCGAGAAAATCCCTTTGCTCTTAATATATCTTGACTCGCTGTATTGCCACTAGTCCCTCCATCTTCAATCTCATACGCTGAAGCTTTTCATATGTATACACACATGCACACGCCTGATTTGCACACATTCGCTCTCTCACACACACATTTACAATCTATATCTATTATAATTCTTTCTTTCTAGAATATCGTACATTCTATAAAATGTTACTTCTTTTTCAACTTGGGGGATGCCGACTGCTTCTTCAGATTTCGTGGCGGCGAATGCACAGAGTGAATGACACAATCATCATAATAATCAAATTCCAATTGTGTGCTTCCGTTAACATTCTACTTTTGCAGTCCAAGCCGGTTGGGAGCACCGTAACAGCTCTCTAGTGACCTCCAGCGTTTGTTTTTAGTCACAGCAGACAATATGTGGCTAAGGCGAACCACGGCTCTCTTTTTTTTTGGGGGGGGGGGGGGGGGGGGGGTTGTTTGATTATCTGCTAAACATATCCATCTAATTCAATTTGTACAAAATATAAACTCTGTTGGTCTTAATGATGTGTTTAAGTGGGCCGTGCGTGTCGGACCCTGTGCATGAAACAACTTCGACATGAATCAAGAGTCAGTCTGTGTGACCTTAAGTGTCAACGTCTGCTGGGATTTGAATGAGATAGTCCAGCCACGCGTAATGATGTGTAACTGGTTTTGCTGATATCATTAAAGCATTGAAAATAATAATAATACTCTTGATATTTTTTTCTTTTCATCTATTCCCAGCATTATTTATTCTCATATACATGCTGGAAAGAATGGAGTAAGGCGCTCTCTGGCCAAAAGTTAACATCACACACTCTGACCACTAATTCTACTTTTACATTACCAGTGACACAGACTTACAATGGATAAATACAGCATTATATTCTTGTTGATCATTTCTGACAATATCCCTGATTGTCTTGGTCCTTTTCTAGCATTGGGTATTTGAGGACCCCTGTGTTAGTGCTGTTTGACATTGTCATTTAACATTTTGTCTTCCTGCCAGAATGGCACACTTTTCATGTACCGTAGTTTTGTTGGACGAAGTTGTGCACAACTAGTGAGAAAAAGGCTGTTTAGGAAAATTGAAAAATCATTTACAGATGGAATATAATTCATTTTCCTGCTCAGATGATCTGCTTGTTACTGAAAATGCTAGATTTAACATTCAGCCTTTGTTGCTGTTTAGTGTCTAGTTGCTTTGAAAAGTATGCCAGACAGTACTGATTTATACTATTGCAGACTGATAGGATTTTTCTACTGTTATTTGAAGTGGTTTTGTGTCAGAGGCCTTGTCGCTGGGTGTAATAAACTGGGTAATATGCAACGTTTCATGGAGCTGTCTCTATATCTCAGTGGACTCTATCCTCTCCAGACGGGAGGCTCCTGCCCAGGGAGGGGCCAGCTGGTTGAGAGAGGGAGGGCCCTTCTGGTCTTCACAGGGTGGGGAGAGAGTGAGGGCAATGGGGCCAGAAATGGAGGGTATGGACGGAGGAGACAGGGGTGATAGGCCTTGTGGTGGCGGTGGAGAATTGGAGGAGGTGGGGGAGGTGGTGGTGGTGGTTGTAATCGTGGTGGTGGTGGAGGTTGTGGATGGTTTGGCTCCCAACTGGCCCATACGTTTTTCCAAAGCTTGGTTCTTCTGCAACGTTTCCACATAGCTGAGCTGCAGCTGAGCCTGGTATTTTAAAACCCGCTCCTTCTCGTCCTGCCAAGTGTGGCGCTCCTGATCAAAGTTGAGGGCCTGACGTTCCCGTTGCTGCCGCTCCAGACGTAGAGCAGCCTGTAGCTGCTCTAGCTGCCGGCGGAGCTCCCCTGCTTCATCCCAGTGACCCTCCTGGCCCCGCTGTGGATGGTGGGCATCCTGACGCAGTTGCACCTCCTGACAGAGTTGGGCCTCGTGACGTAGCTGGGCCTCTTGACGCATTTGGGCCTCATGGCGGAGCTGGGCCTCCTGACGGATTTGGACTTCCTGGCGCAGTTGAGCCTCCTGACGGAGCTGGCCCTCTTGGCGCAGCTGCACTTCTTGCCGTAGTTGGGCCTCTTGACGGATTTGAGCTTCGTGGCGGAGGTGAACCTCCTGACGATGCTGGGCCTCCTGGCGGAGTTGAGCCTCGGGCCGACCCTGGGCGTCCTGCCGCATTTGCATGTCCTGCAACATGTGGGCATCCTGCCGCAGCTGCACTTCGCGCCATTGAGCTTCTTCACGTTGCTGCCTCTCCTGTCTTTGAGCTTCCTGCCTTTGGGCTTTGGCTTCATCGCTCTGAAGGCTCAGCAGGGTCTCAGCGGTTGGGGTAAGGGAGTTGGTCGAGGACTCAGTGGGGTTGCGTGGGCAGTGGACAATGCCCCATGGCGGCAAAAGTCCTGCAGCAGCGAGGTTCGGGCTTATTACAACTTCTGCTCCTCTGCTCACTTCATTGAGAGCCCGCTTTAAACCGAGCACCTCTGCCTCGAACACACCCAGCTTTTCTCTGAGGAGGGACACCTGAAGAAAGGAACAGGTACCGGTTATAGAGCTTAAATAGAAGCTCATTGAAACTCACATTTTGTTTTAAATGTAGTTAATGACAACTCACTCTATGTGGGCTCTGATGTCTCAGTTCAAAAGAAAAATGGAAATTGACCATTCAAAATAAATGGAGGAATCTCAGTAAATTCTCTCAAGATGTACACATACACAAAAACCTTCACAGTCGACAATGTTTATCTTTAGCAGTACACGATCAATAGCTAGCGAAACACTCACAAGACTTAAAGTCAATGGGATGCAGGACAGATGGACGGACAAATGGTGCTCTTAAACCCTTTAGTAATGAAATAGCCAAGCTGCTTATGGGCTCTTACAGTAAAAAGAAGGAAAAAAAACAGTTGCAGCTGTAAAATATAATGTTGCCCAATTCCCAATTTGTTCCAGTGTCCTCACCACGTTGTTAGAATCCTTTCAAAGGATTTCCAGGATTAAATGATCAACTCTCTAGATTAAGTGGTGAGGATCCGAATCCTGCAATCTCCCTTGCTGCAGATTATATTCGGACTGCTTTGGATCAAGAACAAACATTATATTGGTCTTTTTGTAGAACCTTGTAGAGCCTTTGATAGAGTTGACCATTCCCTGCTGTTAGACACGATTTTCCACCTAGACCTTGAATTGTGGTAGGTCTCTGTTTCAGACATTTTCCTCTTGTTCATATTTAAAGGGAAAAAACAAGAAACACATTCCTGAAAACTATAAACATATTGGTTGTATATTAAATCTTTCAGTAACATGGAGAGCCGGAATAATACTAAGTGGTGTTAATTGTGTTGGGGTTGTTTTGGTGGATTATTAACTCCTGTAAGTTATTCATCTGTCTTTGTTCCTGTGTAAGTCGAGTGTTAAACTCCCAGTGCTGTCAGCACTAATTGCACCTACCTCTGACAGAGTCCTCCTCAGCTCTACCTCACACTTCTCCAGCTCCAGACTCTTGTTGCTGTAGGAGTCCTTCAGGCCCAGCATGGCCTCCTCCCGCTCCCTCAGCTGGGCATTGAGCTCCTTCAGCTGCCCCCTCAGGGCCACCATCTCTCCAGCTCGCTGAGTCACTTCAGCCTGACTCTCCCTCAGCTGCTGTTTCAGTAGGGAGATCTCTCCGGCCTTCTGACACACCTGAGGAATGAGTGAATGGGTCAATGGTTATTTTAGTTTACTATGTGGTAAATATACACCCTATCTTGTGGGTTGCCTGTATACACATACTTAGGTTCACACACATTCTTATTCTAAGCACCCCTCTGCCCAGTCGAACCGGATACCATTTTAACAGAACCAGTCACTCGTCTCACCTCCCACTTAGTCTCCTCCAGACGAGGCAAGATGTCGGCCTGCTCCTTCCTGTAATCCAGACACTTCCTCTCCAGGTCCTCTCTCTGGGCCAACAGAGCCGCCATCTCCTCCTGGAGCCTCCGCTTGTCCTGGGACAGACGGCCTATCTGGGCCTGCAGGGCAGTCTGGGAGCGCTGAGCCCGTCGCGTCACCTGCAAAAATACACATAATAACCATCTGTATGTGGAAGTTATGCACAGCTATGACATGCGATTCTAAAGCCGGAAGTATTGGTTAAAATGCCCTTCAGCTGATTCTGGAATCTCATCTTGATATAAAATAAAACCTTTATAATCAGGTTGTTGATTGCTTGACTGTCTTCCTCGCAGCAGAATCAAAAGATTCTGGATTTGTTACACTTTCGAACTGGATTTGAAGAAGCAGAATATTCAAATTGTCATCAATTTTCAAAGTTTGTTTTCCTCTGTTATCAGTTTTTGCCCAAAAATCTTGTCAATCATCGTAATAAATTTTCACCAGATTCTACCCATCGGTTGCATTTGGACATAAAATCAAAGTATGATTTGTTGTATTTAAAGTACTCAGTGAGGTCACCTGCTGCAGGCGTGAAGCGTAGTTCTGTCTCAGCTCATCCATCTGTCGCTCCCAGACCCGCTGCTTCTCCTCAAACACCTGAATGATGGCTGCCTCACTTTGGTCCAGGTTTCTGCGCATGTGCTGCACCTGTTGGAGAATAAGAAAACAAGACATTTAAATAATAAAAGTAGAACAGAATCCAACTCGAAAGACAAAATGTGGGGCTGTTTGCAATAGGCCTTTTGTAGTAAGCAGCCACAAATATGTCCCAGGATACAGTGTACAGGAAGTCGACACTTCTCATTGGCCTCTGACCTCTTGCTCTTTCTCCCACAGTCGGTCCTCGAGGTCCTGGATGATGTCATCAGAGGAAGGGGAGGGGCGCAGAGGTGCAGGCGCATCACTCAGGTGGCTCAGCCTCTGATAGGACGAGGAGCTCTTTCCTGAGGACGACCGGCCGCTGTCTGAGGCACTGAGTCCGTTCTGGAGGAAGGAACCACATCCCGACACGTTACAGATGAGAACAGCAACGTGAACGCAGCTCTACACTAAGCCAGTATGGATGATGGCCGTACCTGATAGCCAGGCTTTTCAAGCTTGTCCAGGCCTGCAGCTGCCCCAGCCATGCCCAACCTATTGATGTGGCTGGTGGAAGCACTGAGAGGCCCCAGGACTGCTGGGGGCCCACAACCAGACCCCGAGCCCGTGTAGGTGGGCAGGCTGGTCAGGGAGTTTCTACCTGAATCAGACATCCCTCCCTGAACCACTTCATTACCATTCCCCCCACCCTCACTTCTGCTCACCCTCACTGGGCTCTCCTGGTCCAGGAGCAGGGCCTCTGGGACCTCTCCTGATTCACCTCCTCCGTCCCTGCCTCTCCTGCCTCCTCTGCTCTCACTGAACCCTTCACTCCTCGCCTCAGTCTTGCCCTCGCTCCCAGCCCCTCCTGCCTGGCCCACCAGGTTCTGCATGGAGTGGAAGCTCTTGGGAACCACCGGCTTGAAGGCAGAGGGACGGACGAGGCCAGAGTTGCTCTGCATCGCCTGCCAAACAGATAGAGGACGGAAGAAAGGAAAGACAGTGTGAGATAATATAGTGTAATAGCAGTTTCTGTAATACAATTCTGCATTGTTACACTACAATTATAGGACATGCTTTTAATGATTTTCTTTCCCCAAACTGCTTCAAATGCATGAGTTGTATTTTGAGGATGATTTTTATTTATTTATGTTTTTTTAATCGGTTTTGATACAATACTCTTCTGTCTATCATCTTTTATGCGTGTGTATATTAATTCCTTCTCTCCATAGTAGCCGTGAGTTGACTCCTTCACTGTAAGAGGTTGAAAAGACATTTGTAAGTTCGGCCAAAGCTCATCTGTAACTTCAGCCGTCTAAGATAGCAAAATAAATTAAGTATCTTCCAAAGTTATAGTTTTTTACACCATTTTTGTGTCACGGGCCCTCCAGCACAGATCAACAAGGAAATACTGTTCGAGACAAGTAAGGGATTAATGCAGAAGGCTGTTAGTTTGGAGGATACCAACACAATTTAGCTAATTCAGTCTCTTAACTTGACAATGCATGAAGTGTATAGTGCATTTTTGCAAAGTTATGAATTTAGACTTGAAAAACATTGAACCTACTTTTCAAAGATCTCTTGTCACCGGTTGTACATCACTGAGTAATTCAACTTTAGAGTGATTTTCCTCTCTCAGATTTGAACGTTTTTAAAGACCTGAGGTGCTAAAACTAAACAGAAAATCTTCCTTCTCCAGTAATCCTCTTGTGACCCCTTAGATTCGATTGAAACCCGCCTTTTCTAGGAAGTTACATGTTGTGAACCACACTCCTTCATCGTGAAGTACCTGCTCCAGTTTTCCTGACACTGGCATGATCTTCGGCGGGTTGTGGTTCGGAGGGTTATGGCCGCCTGGGTTGTTCTCACTGTCGCCTCTGGCAGCTGCCATCTCTCTGTGTTGGTGTTGGGTCATGCCAATGCTGCTCTTCTCGTTGGCTCCCCGGCTCATGATGTTCCCACAAACATCCAGACCTGCGGCCTGTATTTCCCTCTCTCTCTCTCTCTCCATCCTCTCGTTCTCCAGTCTCTCCCTCTCTCTCTCCCTCTCCCTTTCCCTCTCTCGCTCCCGCTCCCTCTCTATCTTCTCCCTCTCAATTCTCTCTCTCTCCCTCTCTCTTGCTCTCTCCCTCTCACGTTCCCTCTCCCGTTCCAGCCTCTCCCTCTCCACTCGTTCCCGCTCCCTCTCCCGGTTTCTCTCCCTCTCGCGCTCCCTCTCTAACCTCTCTCGGTCCCAGTCTCGGTCCCGGTCCCTGTCTCTCCCCCTCTCACGCTGTCGTTCCCTCTCCCACTCCCTCCGGCCTGCTCCATTGCCACACTCCAACTGGTTGTTGTTGGACGGGGCCGCCATGGTACATTCAGTGTTGGTGGTGGAGGCTGTTTCGGTGGGCCTGTCAGTCCCGGTACAGGTCCCAGTCCCGATACTAACACTCCCTCGTTCATCACTAGAGGCCGTCCCGTCTGATATAGTCGCTGGGGGGCGAGGCAGCCGCTCTGCACTACAGCTGCGGTCTGCAGGGCAACGGCGAGAGAGAGGAGGGGCACGGGGCAGGGTGGTCCTCGTGCCCACAGACTTCATGGCAAACTCCTGCTCTCCTGCCACCCCACTGCCAACACTGCCCATAGTGGGGTCAAAGGTCAGGGATTAGAGGTTAGGAGTCAGGATTGGGGAGGGTCACAGATACATTTGGAAGTAGTGTGGGTCATCACAACCTAATGCAGGTAGTGGGGGCACACACACTAGAGGAACACAGAAAAACGAAAGTAGTTATACAATATTGTAATTGCATAATACCAAGTTATACAATAATAGCTAATGCAGAATAGTCTCCATCCCACATACAGGGGCAGTGTGGTCATCCCACTATGACACAAATGAATAGGGTCATATCAATAAAGTTTGGACAACCTTGTGTATGAGTAAAGTCTTATGTTATACTTCATGTTACGTGACCTGACATTAAACATAGTATGTTTGGAGTCAATTAGGCCTGAGAACCACTCAACGCTCTTGTGTAATAAACTATTAAACTCTAAAAACAGGAATCTAAATGGACTTATTTTGGAAGGGTTCTTGGGGTGTAATCGTCAGTCAAAGATAAGATGAACAAATATTGTGTCTCTGTCTCAAATCAGAATTTACGATTTGAGTCATGGGATTGCTTCTTAAAACAGATCTAACACCATATATGACATTACGTTACATTAAAGTGCATTAAACTACAATCCAACACAAAACTACCATAAACTATGCCCTAATTTACCATATAGCTTTGTCATGGTCAAAACGAACACAACATCATCATCTCAACATTTTCAACTACCCAGGAGAAAAACCTGTGCATCACAGGGCTGATGAGGCTGCAGTGTACAGATATTCCTTTCAATGTGTCCATCTTCTGAGTTGCAGGTAGACCTGCAATAAATGCAATTTAACACAACAGCCCTGCAACAAGTATTACACTCTTGAATGTTATAATGTTCTTTTTTTATGATTTAGCTTAATGGTCATTTTGTTGTAGTTTGTGGTGCTTGTGTGTTCTAATCAAGGTGGGATTGCCAAGGCTGAAATTTATCGTGATTTTATGCTGATTTTATTCGTATGAAACACAATAAAAACAAAAATGGTAACTGCCAAACAGTTTTCAAATTTTTTAATCAAATTTAGAGTTTCTGTTTAACAAAGGGACCCAGAATCAAAATCCACTCGAATACCTTGATTCTTCACTATACTCTCAGTGGAATTTGTCTCCTGGAGCATATTCATTAACACATATATAACATGTATGATAAAATAATCGCAAGCTAACTGACAACTGAGATAGAACTTTAGACAAAATTAATTGAGGGGTGTGAAGTTTCATTTTTAGCTTGGTGCACCTCATAAAAGGAACTGAAGGATGTAGTTTGCTGTGTAGTTTAACTACATTATATAATTGATCTGGCCTACAGGTTTAGGAAGATATATTAATATATAATGTTAATATTTAAGTACTACATTTCCATCTGAAACCTGCCTGGGACTTTCAACATCTGCAACTGCTTTTCATGTCAATCACAGTCTCCTGTGTCGAAAGGTAAAGCTGTCCAAAACCATTGAGATAAACACCTCTAACACAACACAGCGTATGTAATATGAAAATATAACGTAATGCATTACAATTCAACATCAGCTACATCTGCAGCTCAGCTTCCACATTGACCATAACATTGAAGCATCCAAAATAGAATATAGCAATAGATCTGGGCAATGAAATCATAAATATTGCAATATAATTTTTATCAATAGCAGTGTGCCACAGGTCCATTACATCAATATGTTGTTTATGCATTGTGTAAACACAGTGAGGACGTATAACACATTGATCGACTGCAGATTTGTCAAATGTTTTGCTGTTTATCAAGTGTTTGTCATCGTCTACAACCTGTACCTAGGAGCAAAGATCTTACCTACTGCCTTTTATTAGTACCTAATTAAGTGGCAACTCAGAGTACACGCACACACACACACACACACACACACACACACACACACACACAGATAGATAGATAGATAGATAGATAGATAGATAGATAGATAGATAGATAGATAGATAGATAGATAGATAGATAGATAGATAGATAGATAGATAGATAGATAGACAGATAGATAGATAGATAGATAGATACGCAGTCATGCCATTGCACCTTCCCTCCTCATGCAGCTCATTTTCAAGCGCTTTACTTCCACTTGGATGAATAGTAGTAGTAGTAAAAATACACTGTGTCCATCTATCTCCTGCTCTGCCTCCTTTTCCTCCCCTCACTCTCCGTCTCTCTCTCTCTCTCTCCCTCTCTCTCTCTCTCTCTCTATCTCTCGCTCTCTCTCTCTCTCTCTCTCTCTCTCTCTCTCTCTCTCTCTCTCTCTCTCTCTCTCTCTCTCTCTCTCTCTGCATCCCTGGGCGGTATAAGGGCGGCTTTAGCAGCATCCGCATCCAGCCCTCCATCCACTGCGCTCCCAAACAATTACTCGCTATACTAGGCCTGAGACAAGAGAGCACACACACACACACAGATACACACACACGCACACACACACAGACACACGGGAGGGAATAACGCGGGGCCCTGGCTGCGCGAGAAACAAGCACATCTGGATCTGATCGCACAGCGTCGCTGACATTGACGGCGAATCATGCGGTGCCTTTGATTTACCGATTGAGGCATCCTGGCGATCCATCATCAAAGGCTCCTGACTCTGCGGAGGAAAGATGGCAGCGTCGCTACACAACACTGTCACACGGCGCCAGCGTCGGTCGCGGTCGGTCTGATTTATCCCTGCAATGCTCGGTAATATCACAGAGGGGTTGGGGGGTTGGGTGGGAGGAGGGGGGGTGGGATGCTGTGTCTTCGGCCGCTGTCACCGTCGGATGCTGATGATGGAGTCGGTCGGTGGGTACGCGCATCAGCTGAGACACACACCCACCTCTGGTCCCGCCCCCTCCGGCTGCATGATGCAAACGCCCCCTTCTGGCATCCACCCAGCGCTCCCCCTCGGGAAAAGCCGGGAGAGTCAAGTACAGTTCCTCTGGAATGATGGGTGGATGGATGGATGGATAGATGGATAGATGGATAGATGGATAGATGGATAGATAGATCTTTTTCTATGTAACCTGAATGAACTTAATGATACTGTTTTCTTCCCCATCCCCCTTCCCTTCACCAGGTTTGGTAATGGCTAACAAACAAACAGAAACAGGTGACATGTTACCTGTTTCTGTTTGTTTGTTAACACTTCCAGGGAATCCTTTTTGTTTCTCCCAACCCCAGCTTTCTATAATAGCGAAGGATATGGTAGGCTCTTTACTGTTAGATTTGCAAATCTCTCAAGAGAAGTCGTGTCACAAGTCGTCTCACCCTTCAACAAGGGGTTGAAGGGTGAAGCAAAGTAATTAAACCAGGGGTGAAGTGAAAGAGTCTGAAGAAATGGAAGGTTTCCATTGACAACTGAAAATGTACATCCTGAAAAAAGAGAAGGTGACTTGTTGATTAAAAGCAAGAGCACAACTAGTAAACAACGCTAAGTAAACCAACAAACAGTCTCCCTCTTTAAGGGAGATCGATTAAATATCCCAGAAACAGGTGACCAGGAAGACACTCACTACACTGCAGCTGTAAGGTTTGTCCATGAGAGAGCAGCAGTGTCCCACTGACGACACCCTGTAGAGGGGAAAGACTCTTCTTTCTCCAAAATCCTTTGACTCCCTTTGTCAACTAGGGGGCGCTGTAATGCCTCTACGTTTCCTCCATGTGCTGCATATGGTTGCTTCCCTGGGATGCACTTATAGCACTGTCAGTTCCCCTGTCTCTTAGTGTTCTTACAAGAAAAGACACAGATTCAGGAATGAATGGCCTTTGTAACACTTGTCATTTTACAAACATTTTGTCAACCAAGAATGAGGCAGTGTAGTAAAACAAATCTTTTAGTTGATACTACAAAGGCAGAATCAAAGCAGCATTGTCCACGCATGAATAAGAGCACACAAGGGATTCATGTGTGAGTCAAAATGGGTCAAATTTGAAATTCTCTACTACAAACACATAAGTTCATGTTTTCAAAGGCTATAGAGAGACACCCATGTGAACATTTGAAGTTTTGATGTCAGGGGTATATTTCAAAATTCCACTGAGGCTTCTAAGTTTGGTTCCTAAACTCTTACTTAAAAACAAACAGGCCAAGACTCACAAAATCATCTGCCACAAGACCCTGTAGTGCACGTGGTGGAGTCCATGACAAAAATCCTGGGTCATTTGATTTTTGGGTGCCTTAGGACTGTGGAGAACAGTATCACCAGACTCACATGATATGGCTGTTGTCTTCATATATTTTGTCATGATTCTTGGAAATAATATTCACAGAATTTACATATGGCAATGCTTTATGGCTAATACCTGTGTAAAGTGTAGCTGCGTTAAGTCACTGACAATGTCATTGTATTTGCACTCGGATCTCAGCCTGCAGTTCATGAGTCATAAGTCATGTTCTCTCAGCCTGAAGGTGAAAAGTAGTTAATTTGCAAGATAATCAAGAGTCATGCTGTCTGAAAGAAACTCCTACTTCTCCCATGCAAAGAGCTCTAAAAGTGTCAAGATGTGTTTGTTCTATCTTGTTCTTAAGTGTAAGTGTAAGTGTAAGTGTTGAAAGTTTAATGGTGCATGAATGATCAGAATACCACAAAATAATAAATGATATAGAGCAGAACAGTAAAGGATATCTCAATTACTGGTACCTGGGAACAAGACATCATAAATTCCATTACTTCTAAATGCAAAACAGTCATTAAATCATTGTTGTAGTGAGAGACCTTATCAATGCGTGGGACATCTGGTTTTCATCTCCTTTCCACTAGATAACACCCAGAGCATAAACAACTTCTCACAGAGATAAAGACTTTGTCAATCTCTGGCCTGGGTCTGTTGTGCGATCTTTATTTGCAGATTTCCACCACAGCCCATTGAGACACCTTTAGTCTACGGCGCTGGATGCAAGTGAAATTTCCAAATGAGCCTCTGATGAGCAGTTGAAATTCACATGAGTATAATCTGGGAGAGGACAGATACAGAGGGGTTAAATTGAAATGACCTTGCACAGAATCTTAAATATTGTGAATATTGTGTGCAGTACTTATTTTTATTCATATTTATCTAATACTAGTCATGAAGCTACTTTGTAAATAAAGTCATATCAGTTCGATAGGGGGTTTATTAAAGCCTATAAATCTGTAGTTATTCCATTTCCACTCTCTGTGGTTACAATTCTCTTTTCACTTTGAAATATAACACATGAATCACATTAGTTCTGCTTGCAAGCCTGATTATATAAACAGCTCAGTGGCCATGTCCTCTTCACAAGCTGATAAAAGCAGGACGCTCTTGTTCTCACTCTTCACTTTCGCCACAAATTCCCTTTTCTTTTAAGCGAGCGCCAGTTTTTTTAAACCTTCGCAAGAATTTGGCAAAATGGCAACTTTCGGGAGAGGGATCTGTATCATCACGGGAGCGTCTAAAGGGTTTGGACGGGCACTGGCTCATGAAGTAAGTGTTTCACTGTGTGGAAGGAAGAAAGGGGCGAAGGAAAGAAAGACATAAATAAATAAATACAAACACATGTCTTGTGTTCCTGCAGATGTCCCATTCTCTGGAGCCTGGCTCCGTCCTCCTGCTGGTGGCTCGCTCTGGGACTTTGCTGCAGGACCTGAAGGAAGAGCTGCACAGCTTCAGTGAGAACCAGCAACTGATTGTTCACTGCATCGCCGTCGACCTGAGCACCAGAGAAGGGGTGAATGAGACAGTGAGGATGGTGAAGCAGGAGGCTGTAAATGAAATTGATCATGTGCTCCTTATCAACAATGCTGGTAAGTCTTGAATGGAGCACTTTGTTTCGTGGGGATCCTGGTTAATGCTTCTTTTGTATACTGATGAAGTCAAAATGTATCCGCTCTCTCTGCTCTCTCTCTTTCTCTCTATCAGGCTCTTTGGGGGAGATTTCCGGATTTGAGCACTTCACAGATCTTGAAATGGTGAATTCCTTTATGTCCTTTAACGTCAGTTCAGCTCTGGCGTTGACTGCAGGAGTCCTGCAGGCATTTCCATGCCGAGCCGGCCTGCGGTGGAACGTGGTGAACGTCTCATCAATATTTGCACTAAAGGCCTTACCGTCCTGGGTTCTGTACTGCACCGCCAAGGCCGCCAGAAAGATGATGTTTAGCGTTCTGGCTGAGGAGGAACCAAATGTCAAGGTCCTCAGCTATTCACCAGGTAAAATTGAGATACCACTGACTGCTTTAGTGAAGCCATAATCTGTTACAGATTAAACACCTAATTCATGTTTGACTTTAGGAGGGCCATGTGACAAAACACTTTCCAATCAAGGCACTGTGAATGTTCAAACTTTAAATGTTTCTGAGCACTTTTACTGCTCGTCCAAGATGCACCAGCTGAGAGAGGCACCAGCTGCCAGTGTGTAAACCTGGAGCGACACGTGCCAAATCTTAGCTATGTTTAATCTAACCAGGGAGTATAGTCTCAGAAAGCATTTATTTACCGGGGGAAAATAAACAACAGTAGCCATGTTCTAGGAGATAACAACACAAAATAAGAGTTATGATACCATCTCCAGGTTTAATCAACTGTAACGTATAGAGGAGAAAATCTTAATGCTTTCCATCTTTTCTGGTTTCCTACAGGTCCGATGGACACAGATATGCAGGAGGATATTCTGAGGCTCACAGGCGTCAGTCATTGTCTGCTCCCCTGCCAGGAGTCTGCAGTCAAACTGGTTAAGTTGCTTCACAACAATGACTATCCCTCAGGGAAACACCTGGACTTCTTTGAAGTGTGATGTTCGTATAATTAAGAATGAAGAATCATTATTAACAAACGTATATCACTAGATTTTACATGTGTGTGTGTGTATCCATGGTGAACTGTGAGTATTGGAGCCAGGCCATCAACTCAGCCGCTCTTTGTCGCTGCAAACCTGTTTAAAGCTTGTTGCAAAGCAGCAGAGCACATGCTAACATATAAATACTATTGACCAGCTACACACAGTCAGCTTGGTTAGATTCCTCACATTTGAACTGTTCAGTTCAGAATGTTCTGGGCTCATAATCCAGCACGATGTTGAAACAGTGGAGATTCGCTGCCGTCGAAGCGTTTGGGATGTCTGATATTCTGTCCATGATTATTTATGTTCCTTGAGTTTACAAGGGTTCAGCAAACATCCAAATAAACAATGTCTTTCATAAACTTCGTTCCACCCAGTACAAATCAAAATGTTGTTGGTTTGAAACACACATTGTTTTCTTGTATGATGTCACTCATGTTTTTGTGTTGTTTTCAAAGGAAAATTGTTTTTTTATTTTCCTCTGTTCATTGTAAACAGTTTTACGTTGTTGTTGATGTTGATGTCAAATCATTGTGATATGTATAAAATTATAATTATTAATAAATTAACAAATATCTTAAACCAAGCTGTGTAGTGAAATCACTGTGTTTTTTAATACATGATCTAGAAATTACATTGTATTTAGAGAATCCTTGTTCTGCTTATACTTTGAAAAGTAGCATGAATATGTACATGTACTGTTTGTACTTTCAGTCATTAAATAATATAAAATCGATACAATGCGTGGCGAGTACAGCTGAAACCTTGACACACACACACACACACACACACACACACACACACACACACACACACACACACACACACACACACACTTGTCTCTCTATAGTTGGCATAATGCATTCCTTAGGCCCTTACTCTAACCTTAACCATCACTACTAAATGCCCAACCCCATAACGCGTGCCCTAACCCTATCCTGAACCTAGCCCTAAATTGTTGAGGGAGAGAAAGCACTAGAACACAGTAGAGGCAGCAAGATGGATCAGCTCAGCTTCTGTCTCGCAGCTGTCCAACGTCACCACACACTACTGATGAACAGCAACAACTGGTGGACAGAAATAACCACCAGGGATCAGGCACCTACCAAGTCACAGCTGGGGTCACTTAACAGGATAAAAATCTGAAAGTGTGTAGAACTCAAATAAAAGACAGGAGCATGGAGAACGACAATGAGTTAAATTATGTTACCTTTTAGCGAGGCTGTTTGTTTTATTGACGCATCTGTTTGCAAATGACGGCGAACTAATGTGACACCCCCAACCCCTTTGTCTGTCTCTCTTGGTACAGTTCAAGAGGTGGAGGGCTATTTCAGTACCCTGGTTGAGGAATGTGCAGTTGTCATTGAAGAGCACAGAGGGCACAGATTGGTCTACGAGTTCCTCAACTACCCTATCGCAGTATTTAGCCTCTTACTACCGCTGCCACGCTCCTCTCTTCTCAGCTCACCTTCATTGGCCAGCATCTTAAGGAACCAGTGCAGCGACCATGGAGAACGTGGCAGTATTCGACTCACCTGGAAAAGGGAGGGGTCTGAAGGCGACCAAGGAGTTCTGGGCTGGAGATGTGATTTTTTCAGAGGCCAGTCTTTCGGCTGTTGTGTTCGACAGGTACGGTGAAGACTCAAACTGTGTGGCTCAGATGGGAATGTGTTAAGATTTGGTCAGTTTATAAATAGATTATATTTCCCCCGGCCAAGAAGGTAATGTTAATGTTTTTTGGCTTGTTTGGTACATTACATTACATTACCTTTCATTTAGCTGAGTGCATTCAACCATGAGGGTACAAGTACAATTTGCTTCAAGAAAGCTGATCTGATTTTACTGACCCGGACCGCTGTATTCCTCCTGTGATGTAATTGTACAACATCCTTACATAACTAACCAAAAATAGTGTGAGCAACCTGATAAAAGAAGCAAACACTTAACGACATTCATCTCATCCGGAACAATCAGAAGCAAAAAGCTGGAACCTTTGGGCTCACTTCTCAGGCGAAAATGAGCAGCGTCATCTCGAGCATAACTGGGATGCAATTTGAAAAGGACAAGATAACTATCAGATACGGGTGAAAGATTTAAGCCTGTGTATCCCTCATCCAATATTGTTTTTCATGATCCATTAATATCATCAATAACACCAGTGTTTGAAACATGACATAAGGACTATAAGTTTTGCACAGCGACTGTGGAAAATTAGACAAAGACAGATATTTACTGCGTCTACCCACGATGATCGTAATAAACAAATGTTATGCTTTTAACAACATTAACACCAACTTGTGTTATGAAATAATCTCAAACTCAATTTCATTTTGATTTTCTTCTGATCTGAATGTTACCTTTGTTCTTCCGCAGTCTTGCCGAGCGTGTTTGCCACAGCTGTTTCCGCACACAAGAGAAGCTGCAGAAATGCGGCCAGTGCAAGTTTGCACATTATTGTGACCGAACCTGCCAGCGAGCCGGCTGGGCCGAACACAAGCAAGAGTGCGGTGCCATCAAATCCTTTGGCAAAGCACCCAATGAGAACATCCGGTAAGGGGAGGGAGAGGGAGATAGGAACTGAATGAAAGATATTATATTTGTGTTAGAGTCTTTTTCATAAATTTTTTGCTGACCAAACACAGGTTAAGTTTTCTTCAGTGTGTGGCGGTTTTGGTGAGTAGTTGACTTGTGCTAATCCAACATTTGAAATTTGAAAAGAAGAGGGGTGTGTATTATATTTTGATCAAGAGAACACAAGGGGGGGCGGGGTGGCCTAGTGGTTAGAGTGGTGGTTCTCCAACAAGAAGGTTTCCGGTTCAGACCCCACTCTCTCCCGTCTGCATGTCGAAGTGTCCTTGGCAAGATACTGAACCCCTAAGTGGCCCCTCATGAATGTTGAGTGTACTAATTGTAAGTCGCTTTGGACAAAAGCGTCAGCTAAATGACATGCAACAAGGGAATGCAAAGAACCTCATTTAACAAAGTGAAGAATAGAACCATTTAAGCACTGGTTATTGTTTATCTCTGAGTTGCACCAGGTTTGTTTTTGTGTCACTGTTATGTACTTGCTCTACATTTACATAACTGTGTTATATAACAGCCTCAATTACGGTAGACAATTTGTCTCAAGATGATGTGTGTCCAATTCGCTCATAGCCCCCACAGTCACATGATGTCTTCTTTTTCATTTTGTGGCCAGCTTGGTTGCTCGCATCCTGTGGCGAATGGACAAGGAAGGGAGCGTGGTGTCTGACATGCAGCTGACGACACTTGAGGAGCTGGAGGATCACATATCCGACATGCAGGAGGAAGAGATGCAGGAGTTCAAAGTGGACATCCACAACTTCCTCGACTACTGGCCCCGCAACAGCAAACAGCACAGAATCGATGACATCTCCCATCTCTTTGGAGTGGTGGGTCTAAATATGGACACTGCATATATATGTCAAAGTTGTGTCCCAACTCAGGGGAAGCTTCTTTCACTGAATAAGCAAAAACAATAGTGGGTGGAATCTGCCCCACCCCGTCATGTGTTCAGGTGTCTTTATTAACACGTAATATCATTTTCTTTCTTTATCTTTATCACCAGAGCTTTAGTTTTTAGAAGCTGACACAGTAAAACACTGCTGAGCTCAATTCAGACGTGCTCTTTGTACCTGAGTTTACAGCCCAAGTTGAATACTTGACTCCCAGCTGGCACACAGTGTACCAGGTTGATTGTGAACGTCAAACTTTGTCAAACCCACATTGTAAATTCACCACTAACATCTTGTGCTTCACAACATTAACACCATGACGTGCACATCATAGGAATGACAGTTACTGAGCCAAATACTGTGACAAGGACATTATTCACCAAAATAAACTTCGAATGATCCCACCAGAGGCAGTGACCTTTATAATCGACTGGAAATTGTGTTAAAAATTGGGCTTCAACCAGGAGGTGCACTGGGTCACAATGTTTGAATCTTATGACAAAGCAAAGCAAAATATGGATACAAGTCTTTCGAAATCTGGACACTGTTGTGTATATCTAAATATATGTAATATCTAATATATCTAATATATGTACATTTTTCTCCCATATTTGATGTGTTCCTGCACATTTATTCCCCTCTTTCCCCCAGATCAACTGCAATGGCTTTACAGTCAGTGACCAGAGGGGTCTTCAGGCAGTGGGAGTCGGGCTTTTCCCAAATTTGTGCCTTGTGAATCACAACTGCTGGCCCAACTGCACTGTAATCCTCAATCACGGCAAGTAAGTAAGAACAAAAAAATAAAATAACACAGACGCTGAACTGTTGTGTATGCGGAGGTGTGTTGTACCTAGAGTGGGCGAATGTATGTTTCTCAGGTTGGGTTTGGTGTAAAACTACTTCCTGCTTGTCTTTCAGTCAATCGGCTGTGAATACTGTCTTTCATTCTCAACGGAGGTGCGTTACCTCTTTAAGTGTTGTTTATTAGAGCACCATGAAGACCATAACATTAAATTCTGAATTAATACATCATTACATGTAACTCCAACTCCCTCCACAGTATTTATCAGTAGTGCTGTAGTTTGGACTGTAGGTTTGATGTGACTCAGTTTCACATCAGTGGCTCTGTTCATTCCTGGTAGAAACATGTGCCCTATCCACTCCTGACTGAAATTAGACACATAAATCATTGATTTCTTCAAAGACCAAAAGTGTTGTTGTCGTAAACCAGTCGGAGGGATACGATTTTTGTCAGTCACATGTGTGTGTGTGTGTGTGTGTGTGTGTGTGTGTGTGTGTGAACCTATATCATAGTACGAAACTGTAATTGTCATGCTCAGTCAGCAAGAGTATGTCAGCTGAGTAGTTGGTCATTTTAATAATGGCTCAGGACCCGTTCACGTTCACACAGATTTAAGTATGTGGACCAGATCACCTCCTAATGCGATCCGGGTGATCAATTCATCTCGGGTTCGTCCACACCAGTACTATATGTTGTTAATGCCAGGTATGAGCAGGGGCAAGGGAATGTGTGATCATGCTACTTGAATGCTCTGACTTCTATTTCACTCTTTAAGAATAACAGAAGGCTGGTGTGGGTTTTTCCTTCACGTTATTCTCCACAGATAACTCACTTTTCAACCCTACATATTAATCTTTACTCATACACTACTGTTTTGTCACGGTGTGTGTTTCCATATGTGACTGCACTGTGTGTTCCTCTGAAATGCCAACATGTCTTCCTGTATAAGAGTTTATGGATAGGTTTAATTACTAGTAGTTCACCTCTAATACCATCAAACACAATGATAAAATAATATTCCCACACATTTACTTATCTAAAAATTCATGATAATTTCAGATTTAAGCCTTTTAATTATATATTTTGCTTCAACAATTACTTAGTATTGGTCTGTCACACAGTTATTAATACTGGGTTTAGTTTGGCAATTTGCAAATTTTTAATTAACGATCAATAACTGTTCCAGATGTAAAAAGTTTTTTAAATTTTAAATTAAATTTAAA
The DNA here is from genome assembly GCF_949316205.1 of Platichthys flesus. Classification (NCBI taxonomy): domain Eukaryota; kingdom Metazoa; phylum Chordata; class Actinopteri; order Pleuronectiformes; family Pleuronectidae; genus Platichthys; species Platichthys flesus. The sequence continues at coordinate 7,578,931 of NC_084947.1, forward strand.
AAAAGTCCTATATTTACATAATTAATTAACTAAACTTTGGCATAAGTCCGAAATAACATCTCTGATTTTCACTCATATGCCTTCCTTCAATCTGACACTGGGTTGACTGAACTAAAAGCCAAATCATCGATCAAAGAGAGTAAATAAAATACAAAAAAAAGATAAGGATTCTGTTAAATAACTAGTGAGTCACACTGATGCCAAAGCAGCCTCCGCATGTGACAAGGGATTTTGAGGGTTTATATAAATGTTTCAGTGTGTATTTGTGGACGTAACTGTGTATTTCTTCCTCAGGATTGAGCTGCGTTCTTTAGGTAAGATCGCAGAGGGCGAGGAGCTGATGGTCTCATACGTGAACTACTTGAATTTGTCCGAGGAGAGACGAAGACTGCTGAAAACCCAATATTTCTTTGACTGCACATGTGAGCACTGCAATGACCACATCAAGGATGATTTGAAGTTGGGGGGAAGGGAAGTGGACGGAGTCAAGGTTTGAGTCTTTCTGAATTATTTTGTTGATTTAAATGTTGAACTGAGAGAAGGATTTTCATGGTGCATAGGGCAAAAAAGGGCCAAACCGCCTCCCGACATTAAGCCCTGACATGGCTGATAAGCACAGATAAGTAACATGAGCCACAGAGCCACAGAGACTATTTAAAGCAAAGGTAAAGTCCTAATGGATTCAACCTTTCAACTGTTTGTATGTGCGTTCACATACACATTTGAAACACAGTGATGTATAAAATATGACAGATAAACTTTATTTACTCATTACCTTAAATTAATTTGGGGCAGTAACTGCATTTCTAATGTTTAATTTCACCCAATTTCAAATATACCAAACTGCATATCATTTATTATTTATTACTTTGTGTATCAAGTAAAGGTTAACCACCATAAAAAGTGCAAAACCTCTGTGATATTAATGGATATGGATTTGCATTATCCGGTAGCGACTTGTATAAACCATGTTTCGGGAACTATCATTTGAAATTATGATTATGATTAGCGAAAAACTAATTTAGCTGTGACTAATTACAGTTATTTTTTAAGTTAATTTGAAAGGTATATTAGTAAAAATCATTGATGTGCTGGAACACGCTGTCAATTTGTAACAATATTAAGTAGGACTAGTCTTTTACTCGTGTAAAGGAGTAAATCGTGTGTTATCAGCAAAAAAAGCATTCAAGTTCTTAACAGGGATGAAGACTGACGCTTTGCTTGGTCAAACCACCCAGTTAAAAACAAGTAAAAAATAGTCAGGCCTTTGCCCCTCCACGGACTTCAAGAAGAAAAAACTGTTTTGTCCCTGTCAATAAATTGTCATGTTTCATCATATATTTTATATAGCCAAATCACTGGAGCAATGCTGCTCCAATCTAACAAAATGTGACCAATCTCTGTCTCTACCTTTTAGCCTACAGAGGAGCAGGTGAAAGAGGCAACAGAGTATTGCTTTTCACGGCTGGAGAAGATGGACAATGCTCGATTAAACGGTGACTATCACGAGGTAATGTATCAAATCTGCAACTGACTTCAAAACTGGCTTTTGCCATGTATATCTTATAAAGCTCTATCAGTCCTCCCCACCATTATTCTTCCCTTTTCTTTCTTCAGGTGGTTAAAATCTGCAGAGATTGCATCGAGAAAACAGAACCAGTTCTGGCCGACACTCACATCTACTTGTTGAGGATGTGGAGCACGCTAAGTGAGGTGCAAGCTTACCTGCAGAACTTTGCAGAAGCAGCAGACTACGCCCGTAAAATGGTGGAAGGATACTTGTGAGTACAGAGAGCATTCTCTTGTGAGCATTTTATAATCATATGCTATCCTGTAATACTGATGATCATGCCGAGTCTTCAAACTGGATGGATGGACAATTAATTCGAGCTTCTTCCGTTTCACAGGAAGATCTACAACCCAAACAATGCTGCTCTCGGTATGGCTGCCATGAGAGCCGGAGTGAACCACTGGCAGGCTGGCGAGATAGAGGTTGGCCATAGTATGGTCTGTAAGGCCTACGCCATTCTCATGGTCACCCACGGCCCTACACATCCCATCACCAAGGACCTGGAGGTAACCACCATTTCATCTCAGAATGCACAACTGCAGGAAAAAAATGTGAACAGCCATGTTGTTAAATTATCGCTGTTACAGTTCCATGACTTTTAATATTACTTATTTATAAATCTAGTAAATAATAAAAAAAATTGTTACGACTTATCAAAGGATGTGCTTTGTTCATCATGATGAGCATTAAAAAACATCCAAACACAGCTTGTGCCTGACTGCTAAGAATATTGGGAAATTAGGCAGCTATTGCCCTCAGGCAGTGATAGACCCAAAACAGAGCTTCACTTTGTCTTCTGTTAATTCAATAGTTTAAGGCAGGGGTGTCCAAACTATGGCCCGCGGGCCATCTGCGGCCCGCCATCCATTTTAAATTGGCCCACCTCCAAAAAAAAATTAAAGAAAAAAAAAAAGAAAAAAAATTTAGTAGCACTTTAATGGCACTTAATTATAGCACTTTGTAGTTTGGGTCTATTTTTGAAGATATTGTACTTTCTTGATTCTTGTTGTTCTGGGTTTGTACCGTTGAATGCACTTATTGTAAGATGCTTTGGATAAAAGCGTGAGCTAAATGAAAGGTAATGTGATGGACTATGGCCCACTGTATTGCAGATGTCCTTCAGAACGCAGCCACGCCCCCCCCCCCCCCCACACACACACACACTTTCAACAGTCCGCTCCAGGGCAGGGGGGTGTGGCGCCGTGAGTGGCCCGGACCTTGGTATTCTTTTCTATATGTGTCCCTCGGGATAAAAAGTTTGGACACCCCTGGTTTAAGGGATTTGATAAAGATTAAACAGTCGTGGTATCTCATAAATACACCGGTTTTATTTGACCAGTTCACCACCCAGCAATTCTTTCTACTTATTGTATATTCGATTAAAAGGTTGAGTGTGTCGAATTTAGTGACATCTAGTGGTAAAGCTGCATGATGCAGCTGAATACCCCTCACCTCATCCTCCCCTTCCAAACACGAGCGAGAACCTGTGGTAGCCGTCATCTGTCATAAAAATTAAAAAGGTGTTCAGTTTGTCCAGTCTGGACTTCTGTAAAAAAAACATGGCTGCCTCCACAGAGTGGACTCACTACAGATGAAATATAAAATATTTCAATCTAAATGCCTCATTCTAGGGCAAAGGAAAACGGAAAATTTTACAAATAGACCCCTTTCACCTAAATCTTACACACTGAACCTTTGACTAATGAGTGGTCATTCATGTGTCATTCTTGATATCTACACAGGCGATGCGAATGCAGACAGAGATGGAGCTGAGGATGTTCAAGCAGAATGAATATGTTTACCACAGTATGAGAGAAGCAGCACTGAAGAACAAACCAATGACCATGATGAATGAGCCCAGGTCTGTGGAGGAGGGAATCAAGAATCTCTTTCATCGGAGGAAGTAACCATTGGGTTGCAGTCAGGAAATCATATTAAATGTAAACACCTTTGAATGTAGGTGTGAGAGTCTACACAATAAATTACGAGTCGATTTCCTGTATCATTTTTACAGTTACACTTTACATTGAAAAGATGCCACGTCACAAAATAAGTGGAACTACAGCTATTCATAATGTTGCATAATAAAAATAAATCTTTAGATTTCATAATCTGTATATGTTATACTTTAATCACAATAAAGGAAAGGCCCGGAGCTCCAGTACCAAATGAAAAACTACACCAGCTTTTTAAGTGATCTTTGTCTTCACAGATTTTTATTAAATATTGTTACACATCAAAACTTTGAGAGTGTTTTTTACTTTGTTGTTTGGGTATTCAGATTGAATAAACACAGGCAGACTGTCTAGGTCTGTGTTTGATCTGTCCAGCTATGAAAGATCCACTGTTGAAAGTTTTCAGCTGAATAATGTCTGGAACCTACTGCTGAGCAAAGTTACACCACAATGTTCAGCAGCAGGGGGAACCTAAGGTGACAAACCCTGACTCCCAACAAACCTACTCACTGAACGGTACACCGGGCAGTAAACCTGCTGGTCATTGGTTCTCTCTGCACCCTGCTCCATGTCAAATTGACTCATGGAGCTTTTGTCATAATTGACAAGAAAGACAAGTATATTGTCATAATAATACCAAAATTAAGGCATAATTAAAAAAAGTTGTAATGTCGCCGGAAAAAGCACTTATCCAATGTTTTGCAGCATAAAAATAGCCAAATGTGGATAAAACAGTAAAGTGATCGTGACACTTCATTTGATTAAATCCCTGCAAAGAAGACATATTACATCAGCTCTGAATCTGTGCATCAATTTCTTTCCAACTTAGTTTTTTTTGGCAATTTGGTGCTTCTTTGCAACATCCATCACTCATTAAACTGTCCCAGCCTGAACAGGATAACCTGGCTCTCTTCAAACGTTGACAGTGAAGGTGTTAATGACCTAAGTGCTGATATTCAGTAAGTCCACTCAGTATGTGAAGTAGATGCACAACTTGAAACATGATGCTTATCAGTTCCGCTCTCAGAAAGGGGACCTTTAGTCAGTGGCCTGAACCATATTTTTATTTCCTCTATTAAATGGCAACATAAAAAAATTACTTCCACTTATTTGCTTCATCTCGTAATGTTATGCGATTTCAAAATATTCAAGTCATTTTTTTTAAAGCCTAGAGAAATAGCCATAGTTTAATCTGGACCTTTGAGTCCAGACTGGGTCAGTTGTGCTGATGTTAAATCAGACTCTAAGTTGCTGTTTAGCAAGAACACTACTATTACAATTATTAAAGCCAGTGCTCCAGGTCACTGATATGTCTTCATGATCCATTATCTGTGTCCTACTAAGAGAACGTCAGGAGGATCATAGTTCCTAGAAAGAAAGGGGACATTTTAACAAGCCTTTTGTACAGAAGCACAGAGACCAAAACCTGAATGCTGTACATCCTAAGGAGAATTTAGAAATTCTACCGTTTTAGAAAAGAAAACAATGAGACAGTGTTGCCTTTTAGATTTTATTATCCCAGTGCAGACCTTTACATGCGTTTGCTCGTCCTCTTGTACACAATGCCGCCGAGTGTCATTGTCTGAGGAGGGAAGAGGAAGAAAAAAATAAACGTTTGTGTGAAAACGCAAAGATGAGTCAGTCGCAAGAAGAAATGTGCATCGTGTCTACTCACATTGACAATAGTGTTTGCATCCACCAGTTCTGTGACAGACTCGATTCCCTTGAGGCTGACCTTCAACTTGTTGCTGCCGTCACGCTGAACCACCGCCTTCAGACAGAGTGACACAAAAGAGGGTTCAACTCGGTCTAGTGTCTGATTCAGTTCATGTGCTCCATTTACGACTTCACATTTTCTACTCAAACCATGTGGTCTAACTTCAAGCGTTTGTTCTGGCTTACCTTGACCTTCTCCCCAGTGACGGTCTCCAGCTCAGCCTCCTGTCCGATGGTGAAGGTGTTGACGAGGACCTTTGGCCCGGTCGTGACCGTCACCTTGAAGTTGTCGCCCGTCTCCTCGATCTCAGAGATGCTCTTGATATCTTTGCCTTTCTGGATGAGGTCATCAGGGAGACCTAAGACAGAAAGCAACCAGTGCAGCCAGTTAGCAACCAGTTAGTAACCAGTTAAGATCATTTTGGGAACATTTCTCCGTACTGTCACATTAAAAAGTTACAAATTAATTTTTTAGTACTATACAAGAAAAAATTGTTAAAATCACATGCATCTGAGTCAACAGTGATGCACCTTTGCTCAGGAAGTTACAGATCTTACCAATTGCCTTCATGAAAGGCTCAAAGTTCTCCTGAGAGTCCAGCTGGTACTTTCCAGAGAAAGGCATGGTGACGGTCGGCAAAGGTGAAGTGTGGCATGGTTTTCAGCCTATTTTATACTTTCCAACTCCAGCGCTGCAATCATTAACTACAGGTACCTACAATTAAGTCAGGTCCAACCCACAGTGTCCAGCAGAGCTCACAGAGGATCCACTGCCAACACCGATAAGGACAGAGAGGGAGAGATAAAGAGAGGTACAGGGTGACAATATTGCAGTTACATAACCTTAGAGCCAGAGGGGAGAAGTGTGTGTGTGTGTGTGTGTGTGTGTATTTTGAGAATCTGGCTTATGCATAGTTATGTAATAATCGAGTGCTGACAGGGCGTACGGTTTCCATTTATCTCGTTCCTTACACTCCTTCCTTCCTTCTCCCAACTCTTACAAATTTCCAGTTTCAGTTCCTCCTCTATGGGCTGAACATCTCAATGATGAAATCTAGCTTTTTTTTTATGTTTGTCTCCAAGTGATTGGGCTGCAGGGCTAAAACATGAAGATACAGATGACATGACACAAAAATCCAGTAGTAGGAGCAGCACATCAGCCAGGGCCCAACAGTTCCCTTAAATTCAAGCGATATGCCTGGTTTTCAGGAATCCAGTCCGGGAAATGTTGGAAATCCCCTTAATCTTGCAACGTTTAACAGAGTTCTAAAAAATAATAATAATTGTGGATCCGCCCCCTGATCAAGATCCACGCTAAAATATCAAATGGATCAGTTCCAGTGTTTTTGTGGAATATTTCTCACAAACATACAAAATAACACAACATCCGGGGCGAAGGTAAAAAGAAAATAAATAAAGATTTAGCACATATTTTCTTTTTTGTGGCATTTCTTTAACAGAGAGTAAACCCCTCATGTCCCCTCCAAAGTGTGAACTATAGTCTACCTTTCATCACAAAGGTACTTTACTCATGTGACTTTTCGAGATAAGCCCCCTGAAAATATTTATCTTTCACTGAGCGGATAAAGACACGCAATGACAGAATCAGTGCAGCACAGGGTCACTGCTCCCTCATCAGTGTTTCTCCCGAGCGTTAATGTCATCCAGCTTCTGTCTTTATGCCTAATTTGTTTGGTATTCAACCCTCACGCAGAACAAGAACTTGTTCAACTGTGAAGATAACAAAAATTGATCAAAGGTTACCACCAGTCAAGATAACTGTTGCAACAGGGATATTGTGTCAGTGGAGCCGCCACAAAAATGCACGGAGCGTCATTTGAGGATCCCTTTAGAATCCTGTGGAGTTCTGTTCCAGGATTATGCAAAGCTGAACTTCTGAAAGACAAAGATGGCCGAGGGCTTTGTACATTTGGTGATAGTGGTAAAAAGTGATGTGATATGATTTATGCTGACATGTTCTTTACACGGGTGAAGGAAGAAAGGAAGTATTATAAACTGTTAAAATTGCAGCTATTTTTGCCGTTTATGAACTATTGTGGACATTTAGCAAAATAAAATGTTCCCTCTCATACCAACAAACGTTTGAAGTCACTAAAATGGAATTTTTTAAAAAAATTTAGGATTTAGGATTGTGTTTATCCTTGTGTACATGTAAAAAATTGTGTTTGGGGAGCGATGACATCACAGATTACGTACCTTATGCACACTGATGCTTTATGTAATCAGAATGCTCCACAAAGGACAACACTGCATTACTCAATAAGCTCACCTAGCATGCTCACTGTGCTTATTTGAATATTTTGTCATGGTTTCTGTGTTGTAGATATTTTGTAACACAGAGATCATGTGGAGAGCGATTTCTTTAAAGATATCATTTCAAAAAACGAGTGTAGAAAAACACGAGGACACTTTATACTCTCTCAAAGCTTTATTTCAACATGCAGCTATCTGGATGACCACCGTATTCATCCCTAGTTTCATACAGAAAAATATATTGACAAAGACACAGAAGTACAGGAGGACAAACATTCAGAAATACAAAGACATGAACTACAGCCACTGTCCAGTTTCATCTTTACAGCCGGAGAAACTGGGAGTCGGACACATCTCACTGGTGACTTTGATGAGGAGAAGCGTGACCGACCAGATGCAGGAGCCTGAAGATGATGTCACTGGGGTCGCCGCCTTCCAATTGGCCGGTTTGGTCCTCTCCGTCCTCCTCGATGAGGCAGGATTGGTCTGTGGTGCAACTCTCTGTGGTGAAAAAAGAAGCAGGGGTCATGACTAAGATCACAGTGGTTTGTTGTCGCAAAGATATGATTTACAACACGTTTTATCAGGTTAATGTGACCTGAGACTATTGACCTTTTCAGAACTCAAGGGCAAAGCAGCTTGGAGTTCACAGTACCCGAAACAGTAATGCTCATGCGATATACCTGCTTTACAAGCCTCTAACAAAATCCTAAACTGATACTAACTGGTGTCGCTGGGATCCTATCTGCATGCATGGTTTCAGAATTTACTTTAAGCTCCATGGTTCAGCCCAAAGATACTTTGCTGAATTACTGGTTCTATCTGCTGACTCAGGTCCCACTCAAGGATAAAGGTGCACCAGATTTGACTGTTATCAGGCCTTTGAATGGGCCCTATCAACCAAGATCTGTGCCATATAGTCTGATAGGGGCCAACTATTACAAGAATATTACAAATGTTCAGCGATATGAACGATCAGTCCACCGGCACAAAACGCCTCAGTTATTTAAGTTGAGCGGCAGAGATCCCTTTATTTTACTTTACGTGTAAAATACAATATCTTAAGAAATGCTTTGCATTAAAACACATTGAAGACATAAATTGTGCATTTTTTCTACTTTGTTAGGATCTTTTGTTTTTTAATAGTACAAATATTTTTTTGGTTTTTATCACGTCATTTCCTAACCTGCATCACAGCAGAGTCCTGATGCCGCACAGCGTCCTCCCTCAGATCCACAGGGTCTCCCTCCTGCGTGGCAGGGGGTGAGCAGGTAGTTCTCCTCCACACAGTGAGCTGTCTCTGGGGAGCCCAGCAGGCAGCCCAGACCCTCCCCGCAGCAGATACCGGGGCCGAAGCAGCGGCCCCTGTCCCCGGGGCCACAGGACATGCACTGGGGGGGGGGGGGGACAAGTTCCGGGTGTTACTCAGGATTTCACTCCAATTTACTTTATGACCTACAGAGACTATCTATCATAAACCCATGTGAATAGGAAGAGTTCTGTCTTTCTTTAACTTGTGGCCGAGTAAGACAGATTTCACCCTCATATTTTCTTAACTCAAAGTTATTGGTTGGGTTTTTCCTGATGAGAGTAAGGTCTTAAAGGTTCAGTGTAAAAATAGAGGGTGTGAGTTGTGAAGCCATTGGAGGCAAATCTGTGAATTTAGATTTGGTGCATCTTTGAATGAAAATGTACTTAAAAAAATTCCTTTTCTAAAGCCATCAAACTTTTGCCAACTTGCTGAGTTTAGTGTTTCATGAATCATAGTTAGAGGTTGATTTACAAAAAGCAGCTCACCTTGCGTAGTGGTGCATCCATGATGGACCGCTTCCCGCCGATGGGACAGTTTGAGATGTAACATGCTGAACATAGAGACACAAGAAAAAGTAGGCACACGGAAACAGCGGCTCCAGTCATTTCTGCAGAGAGAGAGAGAGAGAAGCAACGGCACACAAGAGAAAAATGAAGAAGGTCATTTGAGCGACCGATCACAAAATCTAATGTTGAGGAAACTGAATTTACTCACCTGATGCTTTCAAGTCAACGAATGACAGACTTCAAGATCTTGTTTCAGCTGAGCTCAGATGATCTTCTATGTTGCATGGCGGCGCCGACATGGCTTATATACTTCCAAAGCTTCTTTTGAGAGTGACACAGAAACCCAAAAGCCACTTAGAGGCCCTTAATGGGCTCACTTTAGTTACTGTCACCTCCGGAGATGACGTTGACCACTGGGCAGGGCCGGGTCAAAAGGTCGGGCATCTCTGTGGCCTGGATTGCGTATTTTTCCTTTGAGAATCATTAGAGACGGGCTCTCGCTGCGTGACCGTGCATGTTGGAGGTAATGACTGAAACTCAGAGAGGTCAGGAAGAGGATGGCGAGATGAAACAACCATGAGTGGAAACGAGTGAAGTACAACTTTGCTCTGCTTTTAGGGGCCCATTAAGGAGTTCTTCTTTGTTAAGTTTCTTGTCTGGGACAGAAGGGAAGAAAAGAAATGGGCTCAGAAGGTCACAAACAGAAGTTCATCCGTGAATCTGGGCCTTCTCGGCGGCCATTTTAGCTCCACATCACTGGACACAGGATTTGAAGCGGAGCGGATGTTTGTCAACAAGCTGAATCACGACACAAAGACACAAACATGAGACACGTCTGCAAATCGTCCTCCCCGTTAATACATTTCTTAATTCTTTACAGGAATTGACGGTCACGTGTGTCCAGGTCTGAGGTTAATTGGTTTCATGAGCTAATTAACACAACTAATGATCAGCCACAACTCACAAAAGACTGTTTCACCGTGTCAATGATATGAGCTCAATTACTGCAGCTCCGCACTGATCTGCTTACTGCCACCTCATCTCAATTAAAAACACTCTGATGACTAACTTCAGCACTAACTTCATGAGGAAGGAGCAGGAGGCTGACACTTGGACTCACATCAGAGTATTTAGACGTCACACACGCAGATGAATCATGAAGTGACCATTTAAAGGCATGACGTTTAAACTGGACTTCAGAGTAAGGAACACTCCCGCCACCTAGTGTCTGTTTTGACCCACTTCATTTATTTATGCATTTGCTTTTCATTGTCTGTTAATGTTTTCATCTTTCATGCTTCTGCAGGAGGTGGAAAACAATAACAGCGATACTTAGCTTTTATGCAACACTTTGAAGTCCTTCATAACAACACCGCAAACAAAGAACGGTAAATTTTCATTTTGCATTGCATGTCATTTAAATGGAAGAAAACAACAGTCATGCATTTATAGTTTTTTCCTTACAACAAACAAAGAACTGAACATTGCGGTTTACAGAGGTGGAATTTGTTGCAAGGCTTTTCTTTGAAATTGCATCAATATGCACAGTTGTCAATGTTAGAGTGCACAGCCCCTGCCTGACAGAAACTATGCAAATATCAATTAACAATCAAATTTGTCTGCTGCAAAGTTGAAAATCTAAATTATTTTCCAACCAAAAGTTTCTTGTGCTGTCCAAGAGCTTAAATGTTGTTTTATCCCAACTATAGAAGACACATGACATTTTCTTCACTTTAATATAACATCAATCTTTATCAATAGGTGTTTGTGAGCTTGATAAAGAGAAAAATCATATCTCGTCTTTCTCCGAAAGCTTTTTACAAATCCCTATTTCATAGAGAAATGGAGATGTCTATCTAGTGTTTCCTTATTTTTCTTTAGGAAGGCACTAGGCTTGTTGACTTCCTCTCCCCTCCCTTCCTTCCTTCTCTCCGAAGGTACTCATCTGAAAAATGAGAACAAAGTGATTGTTCCTGTTCTCTTTCTTAAGTCACTTCAAATGCTATCCGCGGACGGGCGGCTCATTGTCAGGCGAGTTGCAGTGCGAGCAGGAGGGAGAGAACACTTGTACAGGTACAACAGCAGCAGCTGCAGGAGCACCACCACCACAGCATCACAGAAAACACACTCAACTGGTGAGTTCCACACACAGGCTTCGCTGCAGCCTCACACAAACACACACTTACATGGCAGTGACTGGCACACAGGCGAGGAGGGGCTTCAGATTTTAATGGATTGTTCGGAATGCACGGTGTGGCAAAGTGTGGGCTGGGGTCTCTGCACGGTGCACGGAGGAGGGAGAGGTGAGGAATGATGAGAACTTTTGAAACTGGCTTGAAAACAGAATCTTGAAGCTGAATATCATTTATTTTACACTGTGCATGTACTTTAATTTAAACTATTGATTACAGGTCTACATCCAAACTGATCTGTCGCAATGTATTTCTTTTTAAACAGAAAAATAAAAAAATTATGTGTTTGAACGTTAATTTGTAAATAAATCTGTAGTCCCCTTCTTTTCATCTAATGAACTTGAGCACCCCCCCCCCCCCTTTACTGTTCATCTCAGGTGTGAAGAGTGATGATTGTTCTGTGTTAGAGTTGAATTAATGTCAAACGTACATGGGGTGCTATTCACAGCAGGGATACTAATCACAGCACAACAGAGCTTCTCAAACTTCCTCATCTTCACTTGTCACCATCTTTTCAATTCAATCATATTTTGCTCTACATGTAGGGAGCGCGAATGTATTTAAACTGAATGCAGATTCCAGATTATTAGAATCTGTTGCTTTTTTTGCTTTTCTTGCTTTTCAGGAAACTGTAACAGACACTTCTCACTGTTTTCTGATTATCATGAGCAGCAGACAGGGGGGTTAACACATAACAGACCATTAAGTAGACCTTGCAGTCATGCTAATGTGGACTTACAGGAATCCAAACAGTTTCTCATTGATGAATAGTTATTTAATTGGTTGGTTAAGCGCAATTTGTCTCAGTTCTACTTAAATGTCATGCAGAAGTAAGACATTTCCCCTCTGGGTATCATCATCTCTTCATCCATGACCATCATCTACACTATAGGACACGCACACGCAAACACACAAACACACACACACACACACACACACAAACACACTGCAGAGACGTTAAGATCGGCTCCTTTACTTCTTAACATCACAGTTTTGTTCCCATCTGTAATACAAACTACTTAGACTTAAACTGCAGAGATACAGAGTTAAACATGATGTATAACCATCAGTGGAGGAGAAAGGGAGAAGTTGTTTTCAGCTATCAGTTTAAAAAAAAAAGGGGAAAAAAAGAAGATGAACAGACTGAAAAGAGAGATGGAGAAGCGAAAAGTATGCGGGAGGTAGAGGTGAGTGTTTCAGAAACAACTTCCTGATTTCAGGAGAGGAGTAGACCTGTGAGAAAGGGGGAAGTGAAACGTTTCATGTCGAACACTGAAAGGTGTGGGTGTGTAACGTCATAATGTAGGTGTGTGTATGTGTGTGTGTGTGTGTGTGTGTGTGTGTATGGCTTCAATTCCTCCCACAGAAATCTTCAGATTCATAAACAGAAACCAGAGACAGAGACTTTGGACATTTGTCAAGTCTTCCGCAAATGATGTGTTGTTTTGGAGGCTAGAAATAAACTGAATAAATTTACTCAAATACATATATAGTACCAACACAAGTTTGAGGTATTAGTCATCTATTTCCATCTTACGTTTAGTTATTAATCAACTGTACGTGTCAGGTGGAAATATTTTTGATTTCTGACCAATTACATTTATTTATTTGATAGCTGTAGTTTCTAATTCTGTTTCAGATTAGGATTATACATAAAACTCCCTTAATTAAATTAACAGTTTCAGGCCCAAAAGGGTAAAAATAATAGTTCACAAACAGAAAAGATTATTTCCAAAGATATCAATCCAATACAAGATAATGTGAAACTGACCCCGTTAATCATCTCATCATCACCCACTAGATTTATTTTCAACTCGTTCCCTTTCTGTATTAAAATCCACTGCCTACATTACCCACAATGCATCACCAGCTTTTTTAATCTTAGCAATAGCAATTGGTCTTCGCTTGAGGCAACTCATCTCATCTCTCTCTGGAGCCAAACCTCTAGTCTATAGACATTGATGTCAAATGAGTGAAGTGAAGGATCTGAAAGTTTTTTTCACTGAGACATTTAACCACATTTATCCTCTATTTGCTCTAATGCAGAGAGAAGATGGAAACCGATAGAGTGAGATTCTCTCCAGGAAGAAGTCCTCCTCTCAGAGATGAGCTCAGGCAACCGCCCCAGCACAGTTTCTACCTAGGTCCAACTCCACTCTATATGAAACCCCCAAAGTTCTCCCCTCCCAGTTACCCCAGCATCCCACCCACCAGGGACGCCTACAGGATGTTCAGCTCACCTGCTTTCTTTCCCTTGCTTGGCTCTGGGTACACTCCAAAGGAGGGATCCCAAAAACGCAAAAGAACTCCTTTCAAAATGGACGCCCAAGGAGGTGAATCCCCTGACAGAGGAGAGGTGGAGGCAGGAGAGAGCGGCAGTAAGAATACAGTAGACCTCTCCCACATCCCCTTGTCTCTCCCCCTTCGCCCCATTCCTTCCCCAGCTCCAAAACCCCACCCGGGTATGATCGAGCTCCACAGACTGCAGCTTCACCAGCGATCGCCGGGTATGAATCTACCTGTGCAGGTGAAACAGGAGCCTCTCAGTCCTTCCCCAGTTTGGCCTCCCTCTCCTCTCCTTTTCCATCCTCCTTTCTTCCCACCTCTCCACCACAGCCTCCTCCCTTACCCCTTCTTCATGCCCGGACCTGTCATGCACCTCTCCCCCGGTGCTTTCTACCCCAGAGAGGGTTTCCGACCCGGTCATCGCACCCGCGACCGAGCTCCCCGAGGCGGGGCAGCCAGCGCTGAGAAGCTCGGGTTGGACGTTCACGTGGATGACAGCTACTATGTGGATGTCGGAGGCGACCAGAAGCGATGGAAGTGTCGCATGTGTGACAAGTCGTACACCTCCAAGTACAACCTGGTCACGCACATCCTGGGCCACAATGGCATCAAGCCGCACGGGTGCCACCTGTGCGGGAAGCTCTTCAAGCAGCTGAGTCACCTGCACACTCACCTGCTCACACATCAGGGCATGAGACCCCACAAGTGCCAGGTGTGCCACAAGGCCTTCACCCAGACCAGCCACCTGAAGAGGCACATGATGCAGCACAGCGACGTGAAGCCATACAGGTGAATAACGTCCGTTTTTTTAATTTCTGCCTGTTTTTGTCTGAATCTTCCTTCTCACACACACACTTTGAATCCCGGCCCCCTCCAGCTGCAGCGTGTGTGGCCGAGGCTTCGCTTACCCCAGTGAGCTGCGTGCCCACGAGCTGAAGCACGAGAAGGGCCAGGAGAACGTGTGCGTGGAGTGTGGTCTGGACTTTCCCACACTCGCTCAGCTGAAGAGGCACCTGACCGCCCATCGGGGACCCACCCTGTACAGGTGAGCAGAAACACGATTCCTATCTTTCGCTGAAATGTGATTGTGCGCTTGTAGAGCAATAGTTTGAAACCGCCTCGTTCATTTTCTTGTCGAGAGTCAGATGACAAGATTGATGCCACTCTTATGTCTGATCTGGAAATGGGGAAATGGGTTTAATTGCACCTTTAAAACTCAGTCATTAACATGCACATCTTATTTGTTTAATCTATACAACCCCCCCCCCCCCCGAAAATGTAACTACATTTCTAACTTTATTTTAATTACACAAAAACCAAAGTGTAAAGCTTTTTATGGGCTGCCCTGTTCAGACGGAGGTCAGGGAGTTACTGCTCCAGGCCAAGAGATAAAACTTTTACACTTGGGATTTTGTTCAGATCTCAGAGGAGATAAAAGATGATTATAATTGAGCTTTACAGCTGATTGCAGGTGGATTTCTTACCTTTGGTCTGACCCATCCAAGCTGCTTCCACCAGTTCCCGCTCTTTGTGCTAAACTAATCTCACAGTCGACAGATATGAGAGTTGTATCAGTCGTAAGAAAATGAATAAGAGAACATTTCAAATTGTTGCTTGAACATTTCAGTTCTTTATTTGACTGTATAGAAGGAGGTTATACCTCTTGTTCCTGCAGGTGCGCAGAGTGCCAGAAGACTTTCCAGTACCCGAGTCAGCTGCAGAACCACATGATGAAACACAAAGACATCCGACCACACATCTGCAGCGAGTGTGGGATGGAGTTCATCCAGTCGCACCACCTGAAACAGCACACGCTCACTCACAAAGTAGGTTTCATTAGGAGAGCCGAGAGAAACGATGCTGTGTTTTCTCCATGTTTTTTTTTTTTTTTCTGGACTGGAAGCAAAACAACGGATTTGGAATCAATTTTGCTGTCACGTTGAAACTCGCCCATTATTCCTTGTTTACATTTTGGATTATGAAGTTGGCGGAGAGAGTTTGGATTCTGTTCTAACAGCCTTCTTTGGCGGCTGTTTCATACCGATTCCACCTTAAATTCCGACCACTGATGTTATTTTACCCAATAACATCCAGCTTTCTTACTTTATTTCCCCTTTAGGAACTTTAGGATTGGAAAAAAACATTTTATTCAACACTGCTTTACTGTTTAGTGTTCACTGTGGTAACTTGTGTCAACTGTCCACTGAAGCATTTCAAGATTGGATGTTCTGTGATTGAACCATAGCATCTGGTGAAAATATTCTA
Source organism: Platichthys flesus (assembly GCF_949316205.1). NCBI lineage: Eukaryota > Metazoa > Chordata > Actinopteri > Pleuronectiformes > Pleuronectidae > Platichthys > Platichthys flesus. Next base: position 7,595,007 of record NC_084947.1, read on the forward strand.
AAGCCTGATATATTTGGTATATCTGGAACATTTGGTCTTTACAATAGAAATTACAAATTAAGATCTTATATGAAGGTTAAGAGGTGTAGCAGACCAACACTGGTAGCCATTAGAAAGCAGATGTCTGTCAACTACGTGTCTCATGCCACATACTTCCACATTCTCTCGTTCTCCAGGGCGTGAAAGAGCATAAGTGTCGCATCTGTGGTCGTGAGTTTACCCTGTTGGCCAACATGAAGCGCCACGTCCTCATCCACACCAACATTCGGGCCTACCAGTGCCACATGTGCTTCAAGAGTTTCGTCCAAAAACAGACTCTCAAGGCTCACATGATCGTCCACTCGGACATCAAGCCCTATAAGTGCAAGGTTAGTCGAATATAACACGGCAGAGTTTTTTACCTTCAGTTCCTCTTTTGGTCACTGATGAATTTCAGGAAATGTTCAAGTAGCTGAACCCTTTAGCGATCGTAGATTTGTTCCACACCAGACAACAAAGTCCCCAGAGGGAGGAGATGGAGGTGCTGGGTGGGTCAATAAAACATTGTTGTGGAACAAGGGGGAGAACACTTTTTGTTTTAGCATTTCCCATTGGCAGTCAACATGGTGGCTTTCTTTTAATGGCAATCATTCCTTAACCTTAACCGACCTGTCATTTCTGTGACCACGAAACACTAACAGAGCGCTAACCCGAAACACATTTCACTAATCCATAGCCAGCTCTTTCTAAAGGTCACCTCATCAGTAATATTTCAATTCAATTGAACATGTTCCCCTGCAGATAGGGGCTCAAAACACACTTGCAAATGCCAGTTAGTATTAGCTAATTAATCTTTTGTCTAATGCCACCAAAGACCAAAGTGTAAAAATATTGTGCAGGCAGAATAACAGGGGGGGGGGGGGGGTTCTGTTGCCAACTTTGACACCACTGGACCAACACAAGCCAAAGGTTTACCCATTTTCACTGTTTATATCCAAGATCTTTATTGTCACCATATTCAGGTACAATTGGAAAAGGCTTCTCTCTCCAATGTGTATTTAAAATGTATAGAAATATTGCATGAAAACAATAATAGTAGCAGCGAACACAAAGAAATAAGAGCAGCTTCAGCAAATAACAACAGAAAGTAGAGTAACCATGTTTATAGTGTGCACAAATTACCTTTAGAATCAAAGTCTCTGCTGCCGTTATCTTTAAACCAAATCATATCTATTGATAACCACAGCCTGAAATATTTAGCGGCTATCAATGCCTCGACACTTTTCTACAGAGACTGTTTGACCTTGGTGTTTGGTGTGACGACTGAGACGATGACCAGATAGCAGAGAGGCTTTTGGCAGAGGGAGCCTCCTTGTCCATAGGAAGGATATCGCCGCACAAACTGCCTCTTTAACAATGGCCCCCCAGCCTCCCCGGAGGACGGGGCCCGCAAATAGATTTCATCTCGCTTTCTCTGCTGCTGGAGGGAGCTTCCTGTTTTCTCACGGTCCTCTTGGACAGTTTACAGTCCCTCTCTCCTCCTGAAGGAAAGGACCACCCTAATAAAAAAGAATGCAGAGGAAGGACAGCGCAGGAGTTGCCCTTCCCTGTTCTCCTCCTGGCTCTGTCTCCATGTTGCTTCCTCTCTCTCTCTCTTTCTCTCTCTCTCTCTCTCTCTCTCTCTCTCTGTTTTTCTTGTGCGTCAAGAAGACAGAGAAAGAGAGAGCAGGAGAGAGAGAGGAAGACATAGAGGAAAAGACGAAAACAAAGATAGACGGAAAGAGTTTGTGTGTGTGTGTGTGTGTGTGTGTGTATGTGTGTGTGTGTGCGTGTGTGTGTGTGTGTGTGTGTGCGTGTGTGTGTGTGTGTGTGTGTGTGTGTGTGTGCCTGCACATTCGTTAATGATTACGTGTAGCTGTGCATTCAGAAAATATTAGTCATCTAATAAAGGAGATTTTGCAGAAAAAAGAAAAGATAATAGATGGATGGTGTTGGCATATTTCTCTTGAATTCTTAAACAGTGTATACTACAGGTGGTTAGTGACTGAGTACAGTAACTCCAGAGCTATACTCAGTAAGCACAGTTTTGAGGTAAAATGTGGCCTGTTTTTCCTTTGCCTAGAAGGTTGTTTTTCGTTTTCTTTTATTCTTAGCAGGATAAAACAACAACTACTTTACTGATTCACATGGAACTTGGTGAAAGGATGTGGTTTGAGTCAGGAGAGAACAATTATGAATAAGAGAATAATTCATTGATCTTGATGAAATTCTTTTTAGGGGACTGATTTGGATGTTGTGAATTTAAATGTGGTTAAACAAGGGGACAATTAGGCCTTGGCTGGGGAATGCGCTCTGAGTGCCATTCGGGTTCTCCCTGCTTTCAGTTGTCATGCTGAGCTACGCTAACTGGCTGTTGGCTCCAGCCTCATATTTCATATTCATGCATGAAATTAGCAAATTTATAAAAAATCTTGAAATGTTTCTTTAAGTGAGGACCTGAAATCTTAAATTGCAACTGTGTTTAAATGTTAAAAACTTAACCTGTTCGTACACTTTTTTTTCTCCCAGCTTTGTGGAAAAGAGTTCAACAGGATGCATAATCTGATGGGCCACATGCATCTGCACTCAGACAGCAAACCCTTTAAATGCCTCTACTGCCCGAGCAAGTTCACGCTGAAAGGAAACCTCACCAGACACATGAAGGTCAAACATGGCGTCATGGACAGAGGGCTGGATGAAAGATGTAGGAATCCTCACATCGGCACTTTCCCGTTTATGGCCTGCAACATGTTTTATGCAATCACCTTTTCTCGTGTTTCAGTGTTTAGGCAGAGGGGCCGTTTCTGCCTGACCGCTCCAATGGGCCTCCTCACCCACCTCGGCCAAGAGGAGCCGTTTGACCTTTCCCAGAAGCCACCGGGCCTGCCCAGCCTTCGTCTCGCCCAGTCTGATGGCGAGAGTGTCCCGGGGAGCTCGTGTCAGGAGGAGGAGGAGGATGAAGATAGCTTGTACAGAAGGAGCCAGTACAGCCCGGAGGTGGACCAACACGAGGCTGCAGGCGAGGAGCAGTACAGCCTTAAGCTGGAGGAGAGAGGAGAGGGATCTCCAGACGAGAAACAGATGTACCAGCAAAGTTTGACTCATGACACGGGGGCTGCAGCAGAAGAAAAAGGATCATCTGTAGATCCCAGAGGTGACCAGGTCCGACTCCTGCAGTCAGAAACCTCCTGTGGATCTGATTCAGAGCTGGAGGAGGAGGAAGAGGAGGAGGCGTACCACCATGAAACACGCCACAGACAGTCGTGTGACTCAGAGATGGAAGATCTTCACCATGATTTAGATGAGTCAGAGCAAAGCAAACAGCAGTTGGTAGATTTTCATGAGGCAGCGATCAATGTGGCAGAGAGAAACCAGAGCGAAGTGAGGGAAGGTCAATTTATAAGCACAGAGGATGAAGAAGGGCAGAGAGAATGAGGAAAAGTAGAGGAAGAATTAAAGGAAGAATTAGAGGAAGATGCAGGTTTTGAGGGACGCTGATGTTTTGGATGTACAGGATGTTTAGGAGACACTCCCCAGAAAAGAGAGGAAAGTGAGTAGGTCTCTAAACATAACTTAAAAATAAAGCTCTGAACTGGAAGGGAAATGTGAACACATCCCTGAACTGAGAAAATAAGTGAAATACAAAAGCTGTGATTCAAACTGCATGTAGAAAACATATCATGTAGTAGAAGGTTGAGTGGAACCTTTTGATTAGGACGTAGCTTTTCAATGAATAAATCGCATTAAGATATTTAATATTGTTGTTTTTTTACAAATATTTTTGCAGTGTGAAAACAAATACGCAATTTTGATTAAATTTTGACTTAATTTTTATGTAAATATATGATACTAAAAACTAAGAATTAGGTTTATTGGGGGGGATGTGAACTCATTGCATTTTATATGACAAAGGTTGATGAAATAAACTGTGATTTTATTTTTTATATCTAACGTTTAGATTTTTTTCTTACATTACTTTTCTAGTTTTGGGGAATGGCTGTGTCTTTAATGTATGACAGTGATGATAAGTGATTCTTCTATTAAATAAAGAGAAAAAAAAAATACATGAAATCTGTGCAGTGAATCTTCTGTTTGTGTCTTCAGATTTTTATAAACCTACCTGCGACTGTTCTTTTTTCTCCGCCCAGATATAAAATCTCAATTCTCACTCTCTCGCACATTCTTCAGCAAACCCGGAATGATTGCTGTGAGTTAAAAAGAAGAGTGCTTTTCTCCTCGTGCTTCTCTTTCAAAGCAGAGGAAGAGGAAGAGAAAACACCTCTCCCCTTCTCTCTTTTAGGTTGTGATCAAACGGCAGTGACAGACACAGTAGGTGTCTCAAACAAAAGCTTCATATGTCGGTATGAGTCAGAATAAAGCATTGTTTCTGCTCAAAGCAGAAGCCCCCGCTGTAAATAGAAGTGAAATGTAAAAAAAAAACATGTTATAACACAGTAGAATAACGAATATTATCCTTCAGTTCATCAATGTCACATATATCTATCGGGTATTTAGGAAAACTTATACTTTAAAATATGATTTGCTGTGTCTCTATCCAGTGATATAAAACCAGGCTCATTCTGGTTTCATGGTATAAGTCACTTGTCACCGTGCTGGTTCAGGTGAAAGAGTCATTTCTTGTCAGATGAAATGCAGAACAGCAGCTTCTCCATTTCCACTGGTGACGACCACCGTGTCCTAAAGAGCGAAACTGCAAACAGTTTGAGGAAGTTCTCACATCCTCCTCTCCTTTCCTTTCCTCTCCTCACCTTCACATGTCAATCCCTGCTTCTCGCTCAGAGAGGAACCGGAGAGAGTCAACGTCTCTTCTCTAGAATCAGCTCCTCTGCTGAACAGTGATGAGTCCACAGTGGACCACATGCACATTTAATGGACTTTTCAACTGTGCTATACTCATTTCTGTTGGTGAAATCATATTGCTATGTGCAATCCGTTTCACTGCACATACTGTTCACACTGTAAATATTAGCTTCACTGTCACTGTAATTTATATTTTTTATATTTTTCTATATCTCTTTACACTATACGTATTGCATGCTACTTATTAGCACTTTACTGATGTTTATTTTTCATCGACCTTGGATTATCTCATCTGAATAATGGGTAAAACTGATCCCAGCACAGAGATTCAGTGAAAGATGATGTTTCAGAGGTTGAGTTTATTGGTTTGTGTGTTTTTAATGAAGTGAAACGTTGGTGCTCATGGGAATCCACAAAGAAGAACAGGTAGATACTGAAGGGACGGAAAAAATGAACTTTGCGGTAAGACACAACGGTTCTGCTTTGCAATGAAAACTAACATGGAAGATATTACCATGACAAAATGATGTCCACACAATGACAAGAAAATGTCTCATCAGTGAAGAAATGAATTCATATCATCCAAACTTCATGATTTGAGACTTCGAGAAGCTTTAATTAGAGGAAGGCAGCAGCTAATAATTATGTTTGTATTACCCTTAATCTGCTGATTATTTTATAGATTTCTTGATAAACTGAAGATGTCAGTTTCTCTGAGTCTAATATGATGTCTTGAAGTCCAAATTATTGAGAATGGGATGCAAAAAAAAATTGTAATTCCATTTGAGAGACAGAAAACAACAAATCTGGGGAATATTTTCTTTCGAAATGCCCCTGAAAATAGGTAGTAAGAAGTAATTTTCTATTATTAATTATATAATTATAACGTTTCTATTAAGTTAAAATTACAATCTTGTTTGTTTTAAACTAGCCTTTAAGAAAGGTACTGTACAAATGGATAAGGTTTGACTAAACAGGCTCAATCTGATGCAGCTGAAAATCATTCCAAAACGTTTTTATCTTATCATAGAGAGGATTTAGCTTTCAATATCTATTGATTAAGCGCTGATCAGATGATCTCTTGATTTGTTTATTGACCGGAAGATAATCTTATCTGATCTTAATCTAATGTATTTCTTTTCACATCACTAGAAATGGAATATATTTGGATTTTGGGACTATTCTGCAATATAATTATGGACATTCTATAAAATGTCCTTACACTTTGTGACAGATTAATTGAAAGTGGAAAAACGTTATGTGTTTGTAGCCCCACCCTGACCTGATCATCAAGAGTGTTATGATACAGAAAGTGAATGTTTTCAGTTTTAGAAAATTCTATGAGATATGATCCCCAGTTACTCCGAGTGAAGTATTAATTAATGTTTCCTCATATATTAAACAATGGGATATCGGGTTGCATATGAGAGGGTGGAACTTCCTGTTTCATTCCCTTCAAAATATACTGAGATGTTATGTGATCAGAATAACTCCTACACATTCCTTTCGAGATACAGCAGCTGTGATACAGATACAATTCAAAACACTGAATACTTAAGACCAGCATATTCTGTTGATCCATTAAGAAGTCTGAGGAAAAGTCCTGCTGTTTGAAACAACACTACATTAAATCCGATCAAATGTTTCTCTGGACATTTCTCATCATGCATAATACATTTTGTTATCTACACAGATAAAAAAATGCTATACAACAGGATGGAGGTGAAACAAAAAGGGAAGCAGTTGGGGGACAAAAACAAATCTTTCACTTCACTTCATTGAACAACTTTTACAAACACCTTTTTAGATGAGTGGAAGAGTTTGGGAGCAGGTTTGATTCTTAAGAAAATGAATTGAACATGTATTACTCCTTGCGAGGTTAACATTTAATGTCCAAGTAATAAAATTGCATCAACGATACTCGACTCCATTGATGCTTTATTCCTGAAAAGACGGCCTCAGCCCTTGTTTGTTTGTTGAGAACAGTCCACTTCCTCAGGTAAGAGCTTCCTGTTTTGCTGGTCAGTTAGAAAAAGGAGATGGAGCTGAAATTTCTTCCATGTTTTGTTTCATTAAACTGTCCCACCCCAGACTTAACCTGTTACCTCCTTTGACCCGCAGCCAGGGAGCGGACAGTAGTCCCAGCTGACGGCCGTTCTCCTGTACACAGAACAAAACCCTGGCTCACTGACAGAGAGGTGAGGGGACACATCAGGTCAGTGGCCCTGCTATTCACAGACGCGTTTAGACATATTTAGACTCGGTTTGCTGGGAATCTAATATTGGGACTTTTCGTGGGTTTTCAAAGTGAACCTTCTTCCCTTTCTTGTCTGTCTTATCTGCTCGGTCTCCTCCTTAAATAAACAGCACCCTCTATTGTCCGTTTTCTATCAGCCAAGTGTGAACGTATACAAAGTGAATTACCTAGCAGTAGCTCCACAAATAAGAAACATGATGAAAATAGAGAAAAGGGGGAAGTATAATAGAAAAACTTTTATTGTCCACTTGTGTGAAAATTTGTCAGATCACATGAGGTGATTATAAGGGATTTAAACAAAAAAGTCCCATGATAAAGACAGTTCAAACAATCATACAACATATTTACAAAAACATTGGATTAAACTAACAACAAAAAATACAATTCGTAAAAGAAAGCGAGCCTGTAGAAGTTTTGACACTATAGAAGAGTTTTATAAATGGGGACAAATGAAAATGAATGTGATGAATTTCATGGGATAAATAGATAGATAGATAGAAGCTGAAGAGAAGGTTTACAACCTCACTCAGGGTAAGTTTATATCTTTTTTTTTTTTTTAAATGTCAATCATTTTATTTTTTCTTATTTAATTTTATGGTAAACGACCAAACATTTTAAAATCAAATTACTGTATATTCGACCACCAATCGCTTTTTTCTGCGTCTCGTTTCTATCTTGGTATGACCCTCTGACGTCACTTTTGAGGAAACAGAAACACGCCGCGCTCCTCCCCCGGCCTCTGACATAGTACCGTCCAAAGATGGCGTCCTCCGTGTTGAGCCGCTGTGTGACTGCTGCTGTCAAAGTGAACCGTTTCTCTCCGTCTCTCTCAGGTCAGACTCTTCTCTCATCGTGGAGCTGAGGTTCTATCCTCAGTGAATGTTCTCCCGCTCCTAAAGAGCCTGTCTTCCATCACGCGGGGCCTGTGTGTGTCTGTGTGTGTGTGACCTGGTGGTGTTTGTGTGTTGCAGTCAGAAGATGGTTGCTGTCCTCAGCCTACACCGACACCAGGCTGTGGGAGGCGAGGGAGAAGGACCCACACAACCTGGGTAAGAGATCCACCTGAGGGAGGGGAACCCGCACCCTAAGAGCACTTTATTAGGAACACCACCTGCCTCCATTGTTTCCTTTGAGGTCCTGCTCCATGTTGACATGTCCACAGCACATGTTGTCTATCACCTTCACAGTCTCCTGGTCTTGGCTTTATCGTCTTGTCTGGTTCTCTGTCATAAAGTCCATCCCACGTGCTGTAGACCTTTTCCTTTAACTCGGGGAATGCTGCAGACACTGTGGGGTCCTGTCCCTGAGTGGGTGTCCTCCCACAAGGGGGGGGGGGGGGGGTGTCTGTCCATATCAGAGACACAGGGTGATAGACTGGCAGCCTGCTTATGTGTTAGGGACATGTGTTACAGAGGATGTTTAAATCAAGAGAAGTTAATCTACGATTTGATATCAAACGCTTTTTTATTTTTACAGTCTTAAATGCAAAGTGAAAAGAAAAACAGTCATTTTACGACCATTCAGATTCCTAACAGTATTTTCCTCATCGTTCACATATACCCTTATTCAATAAATAAATAAATAAATAAGCTTTAAGTAACATTATAAGAGTGCAGCTTACTGTTGGTTGAATTAAGCATTAAGTACACATTCAATGTTGCTTGACTGACTGTGCTGTAGAGGAGCTTATACTGTGTGTGCGTGTGATCAACACAGGATGGCAGTGTAACACTGCAGCAGCACGGTTCACTGATTAATAAGCCTTCAGCACATCTGATTATCACACAGCCCATCATGGCCAATATCTAATTAACTTCAATTAAGATTTTAATTTATTTTAATGGAGCTGAACTGATGATGAAGCATTTCATGACAGATTTAACCAGAGTGGCATTAAGGAAAGAGTCTGTGTGTGCAAAGGCTAAACATCAAATCTGTCATCTGTCAAATTTTATTTATATAGCACATTTAAAAGAACTTGGTTGATCAATATGCTTTACAGGTGTAATGGTACGACAACAGGACAGTAAAACGTAATACAAACAAAATTGTAACAATTATTATAATATCAGCTGCGATGAACTCGATGAGAAAGCCTAGGAGAAGAGGTTTGTTTTTAATTGTGATTCTAAAGTGTGTTAATGACGGGGCAGATCTAATGTGAAGTGGTAGGTGTGTCAAACAGTGTCATGTTTGATTGAACATGATTCTTTAACTATTGAAGATACACACTAACTGTTGATTCCCTTCTGAATCCATATTATCTCAACTACACATTAGTGGTAGTTACAGGTTTACACCTGTATTTGTCACTGTACAGTCCCCTCTATTTGGATCTGCACCAAATTCCACACACTTACTAAAGCTACACACAGAAATCAGTCCCCTAAATATGCCCAATTTGATCATCAAGATCCACAAGGTATTCCCTGGGAAATTGGTGAAAATGTGAAATAAAACAATGAATCTCACAATGTTTAAGAAAGAGACAAACATTTCCTGGAACCGCCCCTTTGTCCAGATCCACGGCAAAATGTAGTGGCTTCTGTTGTGGCTCATGTCCCATCCTCCTATTAAAAATCTGTTCAAGCAGGTGTTTCCAATGGGATACTTAGATATTTAGATTATTGCTTGTTTCTTACATGTTAAACTGTGTAATAATAGTGTTGTGTGTTGTGTCACAGCTCAACTGGCTGCCACGATGGACAGGACATACGACAGGAATCTCCCAGTTAGCTCTCTGACCGTGTCGCGGGTAAGCTGCATCAACCTGGAAACGGACTGTTTAATCAGTTGTTTAACCAACAAATGTGTTTGAATTTTCATTAACGATTTATATTTCCTGTTTGCGTTTCAGTTTGTTGACAACATATCATCTCGGGAGGAAATCGATCAAGCAGAGTATTACCTCTACAAGTAAGAGGAATTACTTTTGACTCTCTCTGCGTCTGCAGGTCTTTGTCAGCCGTCTTGGTTTCAGTCCACTGTACCTACTTGTGTGCTTTTTTTGGAATGAATTGTCTGTTTGGTTTGTCTGTTTTGGTTTATGTTCGGTCACATGCTTTTCTTTGTTCGGGTCAACTCCAGACTTTCCTGTTTACTCCCTCCTCTGGAATCTGCACCCATTCTTCTGATTACAAGATTTAGAAAATTTCCCAATTGCACACTTGTCCGCGGCCCGTACATTTTTCATAATTGAGAAAGAATTGAACAACAACTTCTCCGCTATGGGAAGTTCGGAGTAAAGAACACATTGAACTGCGTTTGTTTTTCACACATTGTTAATATTTCGGGATGAAGTCGGGTGCTTCTGCAGCTAAATTGTTTATTATACATTTGTGACGTTTGATTACAGCTGCATGTCACTTCTTTTCATATTCACATCTTTCCTGTTGACTGTGTGCGGATTTCTATGTGTTCAGCCCTTTTTATGTGTTTGCTGGTTTGTTTGTTTGTTTCTAAGCAAGTCGGTCAGAGAACCCATTAAAATTTTGTGCGGATGCAGGGAATAATTCATGGGGAAAAAATCAGGCACATTTTTGGAACTGATATCTGTGAGTGTGGGAGATTTGGTGCAGTTCGACTGGATTTAGGGGAATGTTGGGGTTTGGCGGAGGTATGAGCCTGACTGAGTGCCATTCACATACATATGTGTTTACATACATGTGTTTTTTATTCCTCCAGGTTCCGTCACAGTCCAAACTGTTGGTACCTGCGAGACTGGACTGTTCACAGCTGGGTCAGGCAGTGTCTAAAATACGGGGCCAGGGATAAGTCCCTGTACACGCTTAAAAACAAGGTACACTCATCACATTCTATTCCCTCTGTTATTTAGAAGAGGCTCATCGTCAAAACCAGAGAGGAAATGTAATCAGCGGCTCTGATCAGGGCTGACAGCTGCGGTTATCTTCCAGGATGAGCGATTATAGATCCCATCTTAACAATCCAGATGCATTTTCAAACTGATCTGAGCAGCACAAATAACATCAAACGTGTTTGACGTTTCCCAAGCATGTGTACTGTTCTTGAATGAGTCGTACTATCTGGGAATCGCTGCATTATTCCAAAGGCAGAGACGTCAACTGGCCGCTGATGTGTTTACAGTGAGGTAAAGCGGCGTATACTCTGTTATGGCCGCCTGTTGTTTTGATTGGTGTCAGTGTCGGTGATTCTGTAGGAATCTGCAGTTGTTATTGTTGTGCATGATCTACACCGTCTTTACCAAATCACGTGGAGTAAACAATGTTGAAGGATAAATAATGTAAAAGATCGAGTTGTTGTACATGTGGCGTGAATATTCAATGTGTGTGTGTGTGTGTGTGTGTGTTTGTGTATAGGTTCAGTATGGAATATTTCCAGACGATTTCACCTTCAATCTGCTCATGGATCCTTACATTAAGGATGGAGACTTTAAAAGTAAGTAAAACCATTTCCCACGAAAGATTTTTGGGGGGGGGACAGACAGGCAGCTGAAAGGAAGTACAAGCCGCTGCGGCTTTCCAAACACTCTCTTGTTGACTGTGAATATTGCCAGGAGTAGGAGCCGCCTGTCAAATCACTAAAATCATATTTCAAACATTTCTTTCCTTGTTTGTAAAAGACAGAGGTAAAGAAGAAGCCTGATTACTTCTGACATTAGACAGTAAACAGGGTCGTCTTTCAACTAATGAAGGAACATAGTTCTATCACATAGTTTCCAGGTGTGTGGGCTCTGTCAAGACTTCACACACAATCCATACTGTTGGTACATCCTCTCTTCTTGTCCTCCTGCTCTAAGGTAGTTAGATGTCACCTGACAGGACAGTTAGCTCCACCACACAATGAACTAACTCCTAAGAAAACTACTAGTGTTTTAGAATAACAGCAGTTTTATCCAGTGTAACTTCATCCCTATGTTTTGGCTGAACCTCTTCTCCCAGGAAAGTTTTCCAGATTCACACACACACACGACCGGTCGCTGGGGGCCACCCACCTTTGATTAGAGGGTGTTACCTTTTTCACACACATAAATGTCATGAGAGGTAGAGACGTCCCAAATAGTTAAGTCGACGTAGACTTTATATAAACTTTACGGGAAGCATTGACCCTGCAAGGTTCAGACTTTTTGAAACACTAGGTGGCATTATGAGCCATGTTCAAACCACAAATGTAGAATTTTCTTTTACAAAATTGGAGTGACATTAAAACCAGTAAGTGTTTCAGCAAAGAACACAAAGTTTCAGTATCACTTAACTTGACAAGGGTTAAACTGACTCTTACCTTCTCTTGTCCCTAAATAATAATATAATGCTAGCTACATCTAGAATAACAAGCATTACTGAAATATAATGGAATAGACGGAAATATCTGAAAATATCATCCAGTGCAGCAGCCTGACATTAGAAAACAGCAGAAATGCCCCTGACATGATGTTTCTGTGGTACAGGTGCGTGCTCGGTGGTTGAAGAGGTGATGCTCCAGGAGGCCTTCGACCTTCCCTCCACTCAGATTCTGTCTCTTTACGCTCTGGGCTCTTACTTCGCAGCCAGACCACAACTCACTGTGAGTGAAACTGCAGCCGCAGCAACATGGACGGCGTTATGAAAATAAATGATAGCAGAATATTCTTACTCTTGGCGGGAATGCGGTGCATTACTCCTCCGGTAAAGTCATCAACGACATGTTGAATGACTGCTGATTCTCAGAGTGATGTATGAGGGCTTTATTCATTTAGGAAAATGGATTCCTGAAAGTCATTAGTGTTTGAATGTTTGTAGCAGAACCAACCGATCTGCCTCCAGATGAAATGTGTGCACTTGTTCCTCGCTGTGTTCAGATGTCAGAGGATCGGGCGATGGGGGCGTCGCTGCTCCTTTGTGGACTGAAGCAGGACAACAGTGTTGGCCTAAGCGCTCAGCTACTTGGAAATGCTCTCCTAGGTGTGTATTGAAGTTTCCCCCCACTATTACCTTGTTTATTTTTGCGATGGTTGATTGGTCCAACACGTTTTCATTATGCTCCATGTCTCACTAATTCTCATCTACCTTTTCCCATCTAGGCAAAGTAGAGATCCTAGGGGGCATTCACGCCGTGTTTCGAGGCATGCCTCTCTTCTGGGGTCGTGGCTATCTGGACCGAGCGCTGGCTGTCATGGAGCGAGTAGCTGCTGCTTCTGAAGACATCAAGCTGTCCAAAGACACGGTAAATAATTGATCTCAAGTTGATTATTGTTTAGTTTTATTTGTTGAGGAGGGCTAACACAGTGTGTGATAAGGAAACTAAATCAATGCAGCATGGTGTAGCCATTGTAGATTGAATTACTCTGAACTGATGCATCAGAATCTGTAAAATAGGAGCAAAAAAGTAGCATGGTGCAATATCAGAATTCTCTGTCCATCTGTATGTGGAACGCATGTGACCAGGGATCTGTAGCAGAGGAGGCTGAGACTTAGAAATGCAAGTATTCACCAAAAACGCCAATGACAACTGATTCCCCAGGTTGGGGTTCTTTGTTCTGAGTCGGTCTTCACTGAACTTTGAATAAACAGGGGAACAGCTCCTTGTGCAGCAGCTTCAGGGTTCTGTGGACTGAGTCCAGCAGTCTGTCTTTACTTAGACGTGGCTCAATTACCACAGCTCTATTTTACAGATTCAGAAAGAAAATCAACACAGCAGAAGCAAACAGCCGAGTCCAAACAGACATATTACTGCCCCTGCTCTAGGATAACAGAGAACAGGACAAAGGGAGGCTTTGGAGTAGGTGGAAACCATATTGTTGTTTTCTAATATAATAAGGTCAGCAGTTTACCCTTTTTCTGAAAAGCTAAGCTAAACATATCCAAACCAATGAATGAAAAAAAACTGTGTGTGTGTGTATGCAGTGTCGGGAAGTTGGCTTATTCCTGATTAGTTCACACGTACCTCCTAATATCAGTGACATCATACAGGGTTTATCTAACAGGCAGAAGAGAATAACACAGTACAAACAGTGCACCATAACACACAAACATGGCTCATACAAGCACAGACCAACAAACACGCCGCATGATCATAACACACTGCCACACAGCCTCACAGCCTGTGCTCATTTGGACTTTTGTTATTGATCTGCTCCTCAGACTGTGGCTTTGACGGAAAAACAAACTAATTCCCCAAAGTGTTAAATTATTGGTGAGAGATCGTCGCACCAATGATTGAAAATGCTGCTTAGACTCAAAAAGTGATCGAGGCTCTGCACAACATCAAGTGAAGTGACAGGCCTCTGTTACTCTCCAGGTGTGGTGTGTGAGATGGAACACACATGCTGTCATTTTGCTGTTATTTTTACTTGTATGCACGCACATGCAACCGGCTGTAGCGCCTCTAATCCGCCCGGCGCTGTCCAGTTCAATAGCTGAGCTTTGTTCCCATCTAATGAGATTCTGAGGGGCCTGGAGCGCCGAGCATGTCTGTGAGAATTACCACAACAGGAATTAATGCAGCCAGCGAGACGGCGGCACGGCAGTAATGTAGACGGAGCAGATAACGCCACAGGACACAAAGGAAATATTACATCTGAAATGAAGGTGCTGGCGACTGGCGCCTGCCGCCTCAGGTCAGCGTTAATCTTACCTTTTCTCTGAGAGGAAGAGGCGACTTGTCATGTTGAGTGTTCACCCTCTTTCATCACTGTGTGCCTGTTCCGTCGTCAGTCAAATAAGGAAAATATCAGATGCTCAGGTAATATGATAACACGGGAAAAAGTCTTCTGGCACTAACTGATTATTACTATTAAATCTATTTCTGAAGATTTCCAACTGCACTGAAAACATAAACTTCCTAACATTCGTTTCCATTTTCTTTCCAGCTGGACCACATGAGTGACTTGCTGCAGGAGTTGTCTTCCAGCTCAGACTCTGATTCCTCTGGAGAGGAGTCGGGAGGAGAGGAGGACAAGAAAGAAGAAGATGTGGATGAAGATGATTTGGCCGAGCAGGCTAAGCTTCCTCAGTATGTCACCAGATTCAAGGTGGGTGTTTGTCCCCCACTGCAGGTGGTTCTCTGTTTCCAGTCATGAGTGGGGTGGTAACTTAAGATTTTTCGGTAGAATCTTATTACACAGCATCCTAGGGTTGTTTTACTTGTAACATTAGTATAAGAACCACACACGGGCGGCACATCAGTTGTTTGCAGTTCTCCCTGTGACATACAGGTTGGGGTAAGGTTGGTCTCTGTACGTCAGCCCTGCAATACACTGGTGACCTGTCCAAGATGAACCCGGCCTCTCGCCCAGTCTCAGCTGGGGTTGGCTCCAGCCCCCCCCCCCCCCCCCCCCCCCCAACTACCCTTAAAGGAAAAGCCGTATAGATCATGAATGAGAAAACACACAATCAAGAAAAAGATTAATTCTGAGCTGATGTTTGATGATAAAATAACTTAGACTTGATGTAATGAGACTATGCAGATTGTATTAAATTATCTAACTAGCAAGTAAAATAGGGGATGATGAAACATTTTTATTTTTCTATTCTGTTTAAAACCCAATCGTCAGCTTTGGAAAATTATTTGCATCATCTCCATGATAAAATTAGACTGTGATTTTTAGGCAAAGATGACGCTTCATAACTGTGAAATTCTATGCTGCTTTGTTATATTATCAAATGCAGCGGGATGAATCTTTTTAAATGATTAGATTAAGAGAAGGTTTCATTAAATCTCTCCAATTGATTCAAATAAAGTTATTTTAGGGAGCTGCCAAATAGTTTTTCTCGTCCTGGGAATTTTTCTAATTGCATTCAGTGATACATCAACTCAGATGCATTTTATTTGTTCTGAGGATCTGCCGCATGTTGTGGACAGATGTTCTTCCCAGTAATGAAGTTTATCCTTGTTTATTAGCTTCCCCCCTTTTCTTCTTCCCTGCCTTTTTTTGGCATGTTGATGTGTTTATCATTAAATTGTGACATGTGTTTAATGTGAGAGTATTGGCTGGAAGTCTTGATCACAGAGAGATCACAGAGATAAGAGCTCATGTAACAAGGCCAAAATCCATTAAATTCAATCAAGCTGCACCATATTAAACACACTTGTAGATATTAGTCCCAAATGAGTGTTATTCTCTGAGAAATTATCCAAAACCTTAACGTATTTATAGACTTAAGGAAATCTGTCTCTTTTTGTGGGGTTCATGAATGTCAGAGCTGGAGCATTTGAAATGTATTGAATAAAGTTGATTGGCTTTGGGGAGTTTCACCAAAGTTATTTAAATTATGTAATGAGGTCACCGTTTGACGCCTTCAACCTTTTTCTTCTTTCTCTGCCTCCCCAGGAACTCCGCTGCCAGCTGGAGACGCAGGGTAAAGTGGACTCTGCCTCCCTCCAGGATTTGGTGAGCGCGCTTGCCCAGCAGAACCTGGCTGCAGCAGAGAAACCAGACTTGGAGGAATACGAGAGCCGGTTGCAGGCCTGGGAGGCCGAGAAGAGGCAGCTGATCCAGAGAGAGAAGGAGATGAGGGAGAAGGCCAACCAGGAGAGAGAGGAGAGGCTGGCTGCCAAGGCTGCGGCTCAGCAGGCATGAAGACGGAGCTGAACCCTCGTCACTGATCTGTCCTCAGAGCATGTACAGAAAAGTTGTTTATACGTCGGAGATAACAAATAAAATTGTGACATATTACATCTGGTCGTTTCACTAGTTGCTGATGTAAATGGTCAATTATTATTTTTCTTATCTGATAAATATTGTTCTGTTTTAATAAAGTTGAATCAGGCTAATTAAAAGTGTGAATAAGTTCACAATAAAAATAATTTCCATTTTCATTTGTTACAGAAACACTCTTTCTCTTTTATTGTATTTCTGTGCAGGACTATGGGATGATATCATTACTGGAACACACGCTCCCATCAATTGTTAAGCCCGGTGGTTGTGGTGACCTCATGTAATCAAAAAGAAAGGAGAAGCTGGGGAAAGCTCTCCGCGACACATCCTCCCTCTCCTCCCCCTCCTCTTCCTCTCTGCCCGCACTGTGTGTGTCTCTGTCAATCAAAAGCCTCTCTGGGAATAAAAGGGGTATTGCACACGAGAGATGTTTTCCCGATCACCCGTCTAGAGAAAACCCAAAGTCTGTGCATGGAACGAGAGGAATGCAGTCATGACCAGAAACATTTCCGTTCACAAAGGAAAACTTGCATCATGCAGTGCAGAAACAGGTAAAGACGCAAAGTGAGAGAAGAAGTTCAAATATTGACAAGTCAGCTTCTGCACGTCCAGCACCCATTAGTAAAAACAGCACACGGCCAATGGACAAAAGCCTGTGTTGTTTAGAGTCTGCAGGAAAGATAAGATAATAGATCTTTGGAGGAGAAAATGCTGTTGTGGTTTTGCACATAATGCATTCAATCCACTCGCTATTCAGTATTCAGAACATGATCTTGGGAAAGAGCCTGGTATGCAGTCCAGTTTGAATGAATGGCTCAAAATCCTGAAACAAGAACCATTGTGAACCCGAGGCTCCGTCCGGGCTGCCGTGATCGACCAAAGTTTCCTCGCCACTGAGATGTGTAGAGAGCTTACCTTTTTTTTAATCTTCCACAGCAGATGTTTTTAAAAAGTCAACTCAGGAAAAGCAGGTGAAACAGATTCATTAGGTGTCACAGTAAACCAGGAACTACCTCGCTTCAATTGGATTCTAAAAATACAAGTCATTTACTACATTTACCCAATTTATCCAACTATTGACTGAATATCTTAAGCTGTGATTTTGATTATTTACACAAGAGATGAGATGAGACTCCTGTTTACGTGTTAAAGAACATGGTCTAATTATGACACTGAAGGGAAGCCGTTGTGTGAGGCCCAGGTCAAATCCCATAAAAGAATATCCAAAGATGTGTTACTCACTTTCTGACGTAACCCGACCGAACATCCCTGAAGTGATTTGTTCATGCTGAAGACGTAAATCTTGAAAAATGGTCGTAAAGTTTCATTTTACATTACAAGTCAGGTCAGTGCAGTTTTTAGCTAGTAACTGAACAAGACTAAATCACACATTGGCATGGGGACTTTTATCAGGAGCTGATTAATACAAATACTTTGTGCAGGATTAATTACTGTATATGTGTGTTGGTT